>NC_087107.1:12752324-13440405 GCF_963855985.1 Ostrinia nubilalis | reverse complement strand
GTTGCCGTGTGTACAGTCGCGGAATGAAAAGGTTCGTCATCTTAGTGTCGGTTTTCGCTTGCACTAGGTACTGTAAGAGTCAAACCTGCCAACATAACAGTGCAAGAAACAGTGCTGCTAACATTTAAATAAATATGACGTTTGCTAACGAATAAGGTTTTGCTTGTTTATTTTTCTATCCCATCAGTGCAATGTTACAAAATGTAGTTTTTTTTATTTAATAGATAATGGCAGGTTGAACAAACAAGAAGGTTTTAGTTTATCAATCATAATAATCTTCTTGACAAGATAAATCGTCAAACAACTTTGATCTGAATAATTTTGAACTTTACTGACGAACAGTTTTAAAGATTATTTTCTCTAACTCGAGATTATTCTGTAACGTAGTTTCAGAAGGTAAATGTGCTCGTGATTCGTTGAAGGAATTAATTTGAAAACTGACGAACCTTTTCATTCCGTGACTGTACATCCTACATGACAAATTTTCAACGATATTACTCAATACTCAATAGTTTATTTTGCATAACCACATTAGCATTCACATTTTAGGTCTTACAATTTAGGCAGTTATTCGCTGGGTGCGAAGTACTAGGTGGGGGTAATATAATCTATCGCAGCGCTCATGGTGGTCAAAAGTAGAAATAATGTAAGCTCTGTCATCAGATGTATCTGTCAATGGCAAAGCGATTCTACATAATACATTTTAATATCATTAATTAATCACATGAAAAGGGTCCTACTGGGAACTTAAATAAAAGAGTGGACTGTATTTCGATAGGGCTGATTTAATAGCCGTTTACAATTTGGAAATAACTAGACTATTACAACGTGGTAGTACAAAAATGAGTCACAGTAGTTGTTGTGCACAGATGTTTGCCTTATGACGAGAGCGTGAATTATTGAACTCTGCCCTTGTTTTGTTCTTAATTCTTCTACATCTCGGACTTGTCCAGCCAATATCAACAACTTTCCTTTAAATACGGTTTGTGGTTGGAATTTGATATTGTAACACTCACAAACCCGGTCTTCAAAACAATACTCATTTCGATCTGAAAACGATATTTAATTTATTACTAGCGATACAGGAACATTTAAATATATTTACTGTAATATAATGAAACCGTTAAAGTAGCTTTTTCTTTTTGTTTTACTGTAAAACTACAACTATAAATGAAGTAAACAAACCCTGACACAATCAAAATTAAACACACTTTTCGGACTTACCTCATTTGATTTGAATGACCAAAATGATTTCAAAACCTTTTTTCCACCCAAATCGTGGTATCACAACAATTTATTAGTCGAAAATATTTAATATTTTTTCATTTCGATATTTTTTCACAAATAAACGACTTAAATGTCAATGTGACAGAGCCCACAAAGTTATGGACGTAATCGTGCACAGAGCCAATACAATGTGGACCCAGTTAGGGCACAGCAACTTTAGGAAGGAGACAGAACGACGATCTTAATAGTTTCAAAAGAAATTTATGTACACATTGAGTTTGGTGGAAATGTCATTATTAAACAATTCGATAATTATAAAATAAAGATAGAATTAATGAATTATTAAAATGGAAAAATATTGTTAAAATGTCATGCTAATTATTGTCAAGTGTTTAAATGTCAGGTGAATATCAAGTGGTAAGCAGTTAGGTCCTACTAATTTATTATTTAGGTCAACATTAATAAAATAATAATAACCTAAAAATCCTTAAATGTCAAGAAATTTTGAAAATAAATATAAATAAATATGTGTGTATTAATTAATTTATTCCCCTGTCAGGTGACGCATTAGAGTCTCCCGCGCCGTCCCCACAGCACGGCGGCGCGGGCGGCGCCCTGGGCGCGGACGACATGCACTCGCGGCTCGAGCTGTACGCCTCGCGTCTTGCCCAGGTGGAGCGCACGGCGCCCGACCAGGACACGCCCGACAGGTGAGCCGGGGCTGGGCCAGGGTACAATAAACCAGAAGACTGTGCCAGGGTTCAGTAAGCTAGGGCCGGGGTACAATAAGTCAGGAAACTGACTGGGGACTGCGCCAGGGTACAGCAAGCCAGGGTATTGTTTCAGGGTCCGGTAAAACAGGGGACTCTCCAATAGTAAAATTCCTAGCTGATTATTTAAAACGGTAACTATAAATTGCTAAAAAATAGTTCTGACGGCCGATGGGGCTGCAAGGTTCTGGAGTGGAGGCCACGTACCGGAAAACGCAGCATGGGATGTCCACTCACAAGGTGGACCGACGACCTGGTAAATGTAGCAGGAATGGCGCTGGATGCAGGCCGCTACCAACCGTGCGATGTGGAAGTCATTGGGCCTCCCTATGTTCAGTAATGGACGTCCTGTAGCTGAAATGATGATGATAAAGTATACATAGTCTTCTCGAGACCAAACAATTTTGAATCTTATTACTCACACTCTAAACCCTTTTGCGGCGGCCGATGGGGCAGCAAGGTTCTGGAATGGAGGCCGCGTACCGGAAAACGCAGCGTGGGACGTCCACCTACAAGGTGGACCGACGACATCGTAAAGGTAGCAGGGAAGCGCTGGACGCAGGCCGCTACCAGTCGATCAACGTGGAAAGCATTAGGGGAGGCCTATGTTCAGCAGTGGACGTCCTGTGGCTGAATGATGATGAAGTATAATCTTCTCGAGGCCAAACAATTTCGAACCTTCCAGTCGACTGCTCTAACGACACGGGTGGGCAGTCGTTGGGATGACAGCGCGAAAATCGTCGGTATCCACTAATTATGACCCTTATAGACCACTATATTGACAAAGTTCTCCGTCTTCGTACGCGATATTGGAAATTTGGCATCTACTATCGGCAGAATGACATTAGGAATCGTCTGGCTTTGATATTCAATTTTCAACTGTATTACCTTGACAATCAGTTCAAAATTGATTGCTAGAAAATTATTTGACAGACGATTTCTACTGTCGACAAATGCATTTGAATTACCCCGCTTATTACTCACAGTCTAAACTCCTTTCTCCCCAGCGACGAGGAGCACCAGCTGATCGCGCAGTACTGCCAGTCGCTGAACGGCAGCGGCGGCGCCGACGCCGACGACGCGCCGCGCTCGCCCGTACAAGTCGTCTCCATCATCCACCGCGAGCAGCGCCACGAGCTCGAGGCCATGATCAGGTACTGATGATGAAGCTGCTTCAGCCTATTGTTCCATTTCTCCTCCCATCTTCCATCCCTTATTTCGTATTCTCCCAGTCTCTTTTTCCATTCTTCTATCCTTCCATACTCCTGTCCTTCCACTCTCCTATATCCATTCACTCTACAATTCTTCCATCTCTCATGGTCCATTTGCCATTGTCCTTTTTCCCATTCTCCCATCCTCCATCTCATTTCCTTTCCCTTATTGTCCCCTTATCATCCATTAATCTCTTATTGTCTTTTTCTTCAATTCACTCTTCTTCCACTGCATTCGAGGAAACTAATCATGTAAACCAGGCTTTATTTAACTAACCAGCATGACCACAAGAGCAGTAATTTGTTATCATCCTCTTGTATCCTTGGCTTTTTGTACGGCTTCCGGCAACCGTCCTTTCATCATTCCATAGGTCACAGACCTGTCTAGTGTCTACTTTTCATGCGTCATTTAGCTCGAAAACTATTCAGCAGTGCTAGCCCAATCACCAATCTTCGAAACTACTGAACCACTACGCAGTTAAATGTCTCCTTTATTCTCACTTGACGTACCCTGTACCTTTTATCCTCAAGACAATTTAACTGAAACACCAACCCTCACGATTCCAGCTTCCTTGACATCACATATCTCATTGGCCCATTTATTGTCCCGAAGCAGTGGTAGGGTAAATACTGGGACGTGTAAAAGTGCTTTTTAAAAGCCTATTTGCAAAAATAAATGAGTTTTATGAGTTTTCATTATACCCCTCATCCACAATACAATCCAACTAAACCCACCTACCCCCACAATTCCAGGGAGCTGGAGGAAGAGAACGCGAGCCTGCAGGCGGAGTACGAGCGGCTGAAGGCCAAGCAGACGCCCGGCTCCACGCCCGACGACCAGCAGGCCGACCGCAACGCGCCCGTCGACCAGGTCAGAACATAGCTGGAGAATTACGAGAAATCAGACTCTAGTAGGAGTAAGGGAAGATAATGAATGGGGAGCATATAGCTGTAGAATTAGGAGGGATCAGACACTAAGCGGAGGATAAAGGGGAACTCTTTACTCTAACTGTAGGATAAAAGAAAACTTTCGGCCGTTGACCAGATCAGGATATAATGGTTGAGAAGTTACGAGCTTAACGTTGGGGTGAACTCATTGTAGGTACAACTGTAAAACAGCCAGTACGGTAAGGTAGGTTAGTCGACCAGGTCAGAACAATGGTTGAGGAGTTATAGATCATTTCATCCACGAAGACGCGCCCCACCATTCTTCCGCTAATGTTTGAGTCTTATTGGTACTACACGCTAAAAATTATCCATGAGTTCACACGCACACTTCAATAATGACGCTCGGATCAAACTCCCCGCACCCCGCGCTTCCCTCTTCCAAAAATTGGTGGGGCGCGTCTTCGTGGATGAAACGATCTACTAGCTGTAAAATTAGGGGAAGTCAGACACTATCTAAAGAATAAGGGAATGATAAAGGGAAACTCTCTGTACGACTGTTGACCAGGTCAAGACTCTAGAAGAGGAGTAGTTAGCCAACTTGATATTTATAAAATCTTTGGTACAGGCTATGTAAAGTCACTTAAGCGAAATAATGTGTCATCTTTTGCAGTTATGATAGGTTCTATTCTACAACACGTCTGATATGGGGTAGACTATATCTGATTTTGTCTCAGGACATGACGGCGGAAGCACGAATGCTACGTCACATCACGTTAAAGACTCTTGTCTCCTAGTTTTAACAGGTGTTATTTAGCAACAAAATACTGACTACCTTAATCACGTTTCCAGGACATGATGGCGGAGGCTCGCTTGCTGAGACAACACAAAGGGCGTCTGGAGGCACGCATGCAGATCCTGGAGGAGCACAACCGCCAGCTCGAGGCACAGCTGCAGCGCCTGCGCCGCCTGCTCGACGAGGTACCACCCTAACACAATAGGATAGAGTTCAGAATGTGCTGGCAAACTACCAGCGACTTAATACAGTTGGATAGTTGTCTCCTCTCACTGGAAGTTGTATTTTTTGTCTGCTACAGACCACACTTTATGGCTACAGACGTAGATTCTTTCGTTTCAGACGAATGACATCCACTGCTGGACAAAGCCTCAAAGATTTCTGCAAAGACTGGTCCTGCGCCGCTTCCTTCACCAGATCGTCGGTCCACCGAGTGGGAGGCCTGTCCACACTTGTCTTGTCTTGACTTGTGTCTTCCGGCTCGTGGTCGCCACTTGAGAACTTTTCTGCCCCAGCGGCCATCAGCTCTGAGAGCTATGTGCCCCGCCCACTTTCACTTGATATTAGCAATTCTGCGTGCTATGTCGGTCACTTTGGTTCTCGAGATTATTAGTGTCCTTATCTTATTTCACTTCAGAACCATGCTTTATGCGGGTGATATAATTCCACTTGATCAATGAAAAAAGTCGCACACAAAGACGACTGCTTTGGTCGACACAATTCACCTGGGTGATATCACCTGGGTGAAATGGTTCCTAGGTGAAATAAGGACACTAAAAAATCTACTTTGTTCACCCAAGTGAATAAAGTGGAATAAACCGATTAAACTCTGAGCATAGAAATAGAAATAGAAATATTTATTTGTCTTTGAATAGGGTGTACAGAAGGTCGAAAATAACAAAATAAATGATCACCTATCCAGCCATCAACAATAGCATGCAAATATATCGAAGAAATATTGATATTACATCTAATTATTACGGTATTACTTTTTGCTGATTATTCCCTAGATATAGCTTAAAAATTCTTGGAGAGAGTAGAATAATCGCGCGACAAGCCACTTTTGCAATGTGGTCTTAAACTGATTAAAGGACAGTTCTTTAATATCTTGAGGAAGTTTATTATAGATTTGGACACACATGCAGAAACAGTTTTTTTGAATACGAGTACTTTTTGGGATGAACTCAAGGACTAGTCTATTGCAATTCCTAGTATTACGTGGGAAAACGTCTTTGGCTTTTTTGAAAAGATAGGGGTTCTGTTTAACTAGTTTTGCAGCTTCAAGTATATATAGACAGGGTAATGGTAGGATGTTCAAAGACTTGAATAGTGGCTTACATGAATGGTCCGGTGCTATACCACATATTGCCCTAACACATTTTTTTTGAGCTATAAATGCCCTTTGCAAATCAGTACTGTTTCCCCAGATAATCAGCCCATAACGAAGCACTGATTCGACATATGCAAAATAGGCTGTGAGAGCTGTTGTCCTTGTACGCATATAGCACGCTCCATCGTCCTTTGGGTGACCTTGAGCTACTGTAGTGAAGCCCACTGTATAGCCTGACCAGGAACATAAAAACCCTGGCATAGAGGCGCGTCAATTGCATTTGATAGTGCAACACTGAGTACAGTCGTACCTGTGTTAAATTAATAGCCTAACTTTATGTATCAGGATTCAGGATTACGGGCTAATTTAATATTTTCATAAATTAACGAAAAAATATTATTATAGGTAACCTGGTTTAAATAAATTAAATGAAACCATCAATCGAGCTAGTAGGATTTATTTTATTACTAGCTTTCCGCCCGCGGCTTCGCCCGCGTGGAATTTTGTCTGTCACAGAAAAACTTTATCGCGCGCGTCCCTGTTTCAAAAACCGGGATAAAAACTATCCTATGTTCTTTCCCGGGACTCAAACTATCTCTATGCCAAATTTCATCAAAATCGGTTGCGAGGTTTAAGCGGGAAAGCGTAACAGACAGACAGACAGACAGAGTTACTTTCGCATTTATAATATTAGTTGGGATTAGTTGGGATTCATCAATAATCAAATTCAGGACTTGAATATTCAACTGCAATATCTGCTCATGAACGCTTCAAACTCGGTACTTCTTTCTCAATTCCATAAAATTCAACACTTAGAAAGTGACAAAATTTTTTAAAATAGGTAGTTGAAACAAACCACAGCTAATTTTCATAGTGGACTGTACATACGATAAACATGTCAGTCAATTTGACAACCTTTGTCTGAAACATTATTCAATGAAAATATTGTCCGAACCCTTAGTATTTTTCTTTGACAAATACTTTAACACATTGTGAACCACTTTTCTTTCACGACTATAAAAAGATTTTAGCAATTTAATTCACAAAATCAATTGCGCACACTTAAAATAAAGTTTGTTTACACTTTGACAGCAATAGACTGACATGCTAGGTGACATATCAATGAAGTTTTCAGTTACTGTTGCCATTAAAAGAAATTAGTACCATTCGTTTTCCGCAACATGGCGAGGGTTTTTATGTTCCTGGTCAGGCTATAAATACTATTTTCCCTCCAGCCGGCGCAGGGCTCGCCGCCGGCGCGCACGGGCACGCTGCAGACGCGCTCGGTGACGGCGTCGCAGCTCGCCACCGACTCGCCCGCCAAGATGCACAACGGGCTCTACGACGCACATACCAGTGAGTGTACACACTATACTAAGACCCAGTTTCATTTTAGAGGAGAGAGGACAAAAGGATAAATAAGTTGCTAAAGTCCAGTTTTTATGAAACCGGAGAGGAAAGGAGACAAAAGGATGTCACAAAGTTCATCCAAAGTGGGAAGGATATATGTGTGTGCTGAAAGAGCTAAAAGAGCTTTCGGGTATGCAAGGCGCGGGACACATTGACATCTCCACTCCACCGCGCTGCTGTAGCTAGCCCGCTCGCGCTCAAACTAAGCTAAGCGGAGCAATGTGGAAGCAACAAAATTGGATTGGTTACTCGAACATATCTCCTCTCCTCTCCACCTTGGTAGAAAACGGGATCAAAGGAGTTCTAATGTCGTAAAGCAATTAATAAACGAAGTTTTGACCCTGATTCATAACTACCATTTGAAATAGCAGACACAAGCAGTTGTAAAGTCAGCCTAATATGTAGGTCATATTTGTTAAAATTAAACTTTAAAAAAAATATTGTAAATTGAATGGTCTTCGGCCTTTATTATGAAACGACGCATGCTCTGAACTTTTCAATCTCAAGCAAATCCTATTCTTTAATCTAAATAAGAATTCACCCAATCACACCAAACTACCAGTGGCGGGGCAAGACCTAAATTTGGTGTGGGCAAGACAGATTTCGCGAGGCCTTGTTCTGTGGCGACCTGAAGACGGATTTTATGAAATAATAAAAAAAACGGGTCAATGGTCTATTCATTGACAGTTTCTGATTTCTTGATTCAGTGATTATTTTTAAAGGAATTTTGCGCCAAAGAATAATGTTTGTCACTTAAAACCGTATTGTTGCTTAATTTTGTGTCTGATTATGGCTGAATTTGTTTGGAAAAAAAAATTTTATCTACATTGTTTAGCTATCAATAATTTATATTTAATAGTCAATATTTCAAAATTTTTGATGCGCGAGGCCCCTTGTTCCGCGAGGCCGTAGGCGGTGGCCCACGTCGCCTACGCCTTACGCCGCCACTGCAAACTACTATGATAGTCGTATGATCTAAATTGAACCAATCACTAAGATTGAATCGTTCCGAGCGCGTTTCATCGGGCTCGAAGGACCACCTTGGCCACGTGACTAACGTTATGACTATGCAAGATGGCGGCGCGCGGTGGGGCGCGGAGAACGCGCGCGAGGAGCGGCCGCCGCCGCCGCCGCACGCGCTGCACTCGCTCATGCACTGCGCAGGTCAGAACTAGGGACGCTACCGGTATACTGTATAGTAAAGGGATAGGGAACGTCTTTATAATAGTGATTTTTGCACGTAGATTTAGCGCTCTTAGTACTTTGGTCAACACTTAAGAGATTCATGTAGACGCAGTTTTTAAACTAAAGTCCGCTCTGTGAGCACGTAGAATTTTGTCCAATGACCCCAAGCTACCCATCCTTATCGCTCGCGCGTAATTATATGCGACTGTGCGACGGGCGCCCGCAGTGAGTGTGCGAGCGCGACAGCAACATAAGCTAAGGATGGGTAGCTTGGGGTCATTGGACAAAATTCTACGTGCTCGCAGACCAGACTATAGCTAAGCTAAATATTATAGAAGTGGGTTTACCTCGTATAATCCACCTGGATCAGGTACGGATCGACCGTGGAACTCGAAGTTAGCCGATGCAGACACCGTTGCCGCGTTGGGCTACTGCGGATATGTGCATAAAACTCTTATTTTATTACGAATATGAAATGAATTATGTTTAATAAATTTTACAACTAAAATAACAAATTTCCCCAATTGAGTCTGAACTTTAAAGTCTTTAGAATAAAGTTTAAAATCAATAATGTGGAAATTTTCCAATTCTCTTCGAAATGCGCGACTACTTATCTATTTGTGCAAAATCGCATCGCTAGTATGAAGACGTTCTATAACTTTCCTTTACTATGATATCGGGTCTGCTCGACAAAGCGTTTCCAATCGCCATCTCTCTTACTCATATTAGAATTCCAGTATGAGCGAGAGAGACAAAGATGGACGTTTTGCAATGTAACGTTTGTTGTTAGTGTTGTAGTGTCTAGAGTTGAATGCAATTTATTTTGTACAAAGCTATAGTTTTTTGCACTGTTTTTGTACATTGGATATTTTTTTCGAAATACCTAATCAGTTATAGGTAAGTATGTCATAGATATCGCACATTAGTTGATAAATACGTTTTTGTTTTTAGTTTTCGTTTGGTCATAGGTAGATGTCGCACTTTGATAGATACGTTTTTGTTTTTAGTTTTCGTTTGGCGTTTAATTTTTCAGTTGGAGTTGCCACGCTGTTTTGTAGATGTCGCTTTATCACGACTGATCGCATGGTGTTTGCATGAATTTATTGTCGTCTACTTATTCGATTGATTGTAATTTGTATTTTTTTTTCTGTTTTCGCAAACCTAACAGGACGCATACCTTGAGGTAATGATTTTGTTGTTTTGACGAAAATATCATTTATTACAAATAATTCAAGAGCAAATTCGCTCAGCAAAACTTAACATAAGAAACTTACGGCCTACGCGATCAAATTAGGGCTATCGTTGAACGCTAAGCTCACCAGTATCGCCACTGGTAAAGTTGTCACTTGCCACTTTGCCAGTGGTGTCAATGCAAAACTATTCTGTAAAGAGAGTGAGATGGTAAGAGTTGTAGCTCAAGATTTAACAAGGGTATTTCAATTTCCAGATGACCTAGGCCGCGCCGTCGAAGAGTTAGTTTCCGTGATGACGGAGGACCAGCCAGCGCAGACCACCGCTCCTCCGCAGTACACCAACGGAAAGCCAGCCAAGGAGTGACCGCCCCATGGTGCTGACGCGGCAACCCCGCTTTATTCCCGTCTGGCAACACTGTCCTTTGCCATTTTTAACTTTTTATTGAATAATAAAACTTTTTCCAAGTTGTCTGGGTTCAAAATCCCAATTCAAAGGTTTACTGTATTATATTTTGGTTTGGCTATTTCCTACTAATTTTCGACTCATCACTAACAATTGCACATGCTGTACAAATGACTTCTACCTTATTATACAAAAGCTCTAACATTCCATTCATCATTTCTAACAGATGGCTTCTCGGTGTTGGTTTTCAGAAGCCTGAGTGGATTCGGCTAAACAGAGCTAATCAGTCTGACTGACTTAGTTCATGATAGCAACGGAACAAGACGATTATCGTATGCAACGCTTATTGTATAAATAAGGGCCTGCCATTGTTGCAGTACATATCGTGATGATGTCGTTAATCTTTCCTATTCTTCTTCTCTTTATACGGGCAACACTTTTGGTATTTTTAATTTTAACGGGCAACTCGACAGTGTTGCCAGAACGAATTAATCCAACGAAAAAGACAGCTAACGAGCATTTATATTAAAAAACTGTACCAAATTTATCGATACTAACATTTTATTAATTGTTTATAAGTACATATCTATTAGTACAATCTCCATTATACTATCATATCACTTCTTGTAAATTTCCATATCATTTTATGCTGTATATTGAACTGGCACGTGTATAAATATCACGAGACTCAGGTCATTGTTTTTGAAACGAAATTGGCCGGACCGGTCAGATCGGCTTGGAACTCAGTTGAGAGCTTTAATAGTAAATGTCGGAATCAAAAACATATATACAGGTGTTTACAATTTTAGACAGTACCGTTGATTTGCATGTATGCATCTTTTTGATGGCGACTTTATCACAATGTTAGCTTTAAAATACCTGTTTTGAGACGTTTTTATAATGCAATCGACGATGCAAACAAAGCACGAATCCAGAAACGAGGGCCTACGTTTTAGTGGAAAATGTACTGTTAATCATAGATAGTTGTTTCCAGCCTCCGGCTCCCGGGGTCGTAGGTCGGGTCAGCCCGCGGTAGTAGTAGTGTAGCCAACGATATCGGCATGTTATTTATATGCATGTTTACATATTATCGAGTTATCAAAAATGTATCGTTAGAAAAATATGACTAATCAAGCTGCTTCTATGCAAAATAGTGTTGATCATTTCCTTCGGTTACGTGTTTTGGACTGTCAGAATAGTACTTCTTCGTAGACTTAAACATGTATCCAACTTTTTCACTATGACAACGGTGACACGTTTGTACTTAGGGTAATATGGGCGGGGCAGTTTACGCCCCGCCCGTTTCGACGTTTGTGACGTGTCGTAAGGAGCTGCCTACCTTTTAGATAAGAATATATTGGAGAGATGACTTTTATACGAATGTTAAGTAATCTGTTGAATGCTAACTTTACAATTAAGGACTTCCGATTTAACCATATCATGGTTTTTTATATTTTTATTCGGTCGCGGAGTGTGCTGGAATTTTAATTCGGTTGTATTATTCCTTTTTAATTGGCAACACTTTGAAATTTCGGTCAACTCGCGACGTTTTGATTAATATTATATCATTAATTTGGCTAATATAGTATTTAAGAAAAAAAGCACAATCTATGTTATTTTAACGAAGAAAGTAATTAAATTTACACTAATATATTGTTAATAATTTTATTCTATTTGTTTGTAGGATGAATAGTTTTGTTTCAAAATCGATTATTTTAAATATTGGCAACTTAAAATATCTACTTCCGCATTTATTTGTATATTTTACTGTGTTTATAATGTTTTAGAAGTTAATAAAATCCAAATAAACATTCAAGCATAGTATGAATTGGTTTCATTTATAACCACACCTACCTATTTATTAAATTATCAATACACACACATTTGACACAAAAGTTAAGTACAAAAGTTATGCTAAAGTTTTAAAATAATAATCAATTGTAATCAATTTCAGGTTTATTAACATTAATTAGTAATTAAATTGCTAACAATGTAGCCATGTTCAGAGAAGGCACATAATATAATTTTGAACACAGCACATTTTATATAGTTGTCACATTCAGTCCTCTTGGCTACAAACAACATAAAATAACTTATTCATTGTTTACTCTTATCACAAATATTATTCAATGCATACCTAATATAATTTTAATGGTAAATGCAAAGCAACTTTATGCTTCAAGATATTATACTTTTAATAGTAAAATATATAATATAATGGCTCTGTCCCAAGATGATCTTCTCTAAAACTAAGTCACTTCCTATCTTCATGCTTTGTTTCAATGAAAAGGGATGAGAAAACTTTACTTTTATTACAACATCAATTTTCTTGGCAATGAATAGACCATTTAATTGTAAAAGAAATGTTAGAAAACTGCTGCATACAATTTTGGACAGATATTTTATAGTGATATACAATTTTATTCTTAAACCATAGAAAAAAAATAATGCACCTACTTAATTTTGTAGATAACCTTGAAAAAGAGCCCATATATACAAGACAATAATATAAGAACATTTTCTAAATGAAAGTATGTTCATTTTTAAACAGCCTAAAATGTAAGCAACCCAAAACATAGTGTATTATTGAAGTATCCATTACAAAATACAAGTAAATAATCACAATCTAAGATCATTGAATGACGGTTATTTATATTAAGTACATAGAATTAGATATGTTACACATCAGGTTAAGTCTTGCCTGTAAAGATAGTGCAAATGATGTTGGAATAAAAATATAATCGAGCATTGATATGCAGACTTGCTTAAAGTGTCTATTTAAGTAAGATTTATCAATATTTTTGAGATGTTATATGGGACTATTCCCACCTCTCGTTCCCACCACTACAACTCCTGTGTAGCCAGGATCTACAGCTTGACCGCCACAAAAACCCAACCAATGAAGGTCAAGTTTGTCCCGGGGGAAAGTTAAACTGTCATTGGACCCACAACGAAATTAATCAGAAGAACATAGGAGGAGTTCGAAATTAAGGTTCGACTTCCCTCCATTGCAAAGCGGATGACAGGTGACAAACAAAGGTTTAAAACCTTTAAGAAAAGATTATGCACCACGGACAATAAATTGAATTAAGGGGGCCTATCTTATCCTCGTAGCGCCCACGCGCCTTTTGATAACCCAAAATAAACATGGCGACTACAGCCCAGAACTTTTTTCAACTAACTTTCAATTACCGCCCATGCGCCTTTCAGAAGGCCATATTATTAAACTTTGTCTAGATTTTTGAAATTTCGCGGCTTAAAGAAATAATTTAATTCGATTTCTGAACGAAATATTAGGGAACAGTTTCCGGTATGCTACCATTGGCTGTCACAATTGACAGATGGGATTTTTTGAAAAATGGCCGGCGGTATGGACGGCTCACTAACACGTAGATAGTAAATCGCATTTTTTTATGATAATCCGTGGTTGTCGAGTATGTTTTTATGCAAAAAGTTGCTAACGAATAGGTATTACTTAAATAGAGATAATTACTTTGCATTTTTAGGGCAGAAATTCTGCGAAATCTTGGTTTGAAATAATATGTACTTTGTGAAGGCGGTTGGGTCGAAGCTAGTACTAAAAATATCATAATATTTTTAGTTTGTGGCTTTGTGTTATATTGGTTTATGGAATATTACTAATATAAAAATGCAACTTATCTTTCACTAATAATTAATTTAATTAATTAATTATTTGTCGGCCGTTTGGTGTAGTAGTTCTAAAAGGGACTACTATGCCGAGAGGTCCCGGGTTCGATTCCCAGCCGGGCAGAAATTGAAATGATGAATTTTAATTTCTGTGATGGGTCTGGGTGTTACTAGTATAATATGTATGTATTTAAAACGCATATAATGTAGTATATCCGTTAAGCGAGCACCCATAACACAAGCATATTAATTGCTTACTATGGGGCTAGATAGCGTTATGTGTGAAATTGTTCAAAAATATTTATTATATTTATTATTATTATTAATTTAATACTCTTTACACTACTAATTTTTTGTATTATTTAATTTTACATCACTTAATACTTCCTTTTAATCTAGAATTTGTGGCCCGATGGCCTTTGTAAAGAACAAAAGGTAGACAAATAATTGAATTTAAAAACACATGCTAATATAATCATAATTATACCCTGAAAGTTTCACTTCAAACCGGTAACTCTAACACATACGAATTTCAACTCAAAATCTTGGGCTGATAGGACTATAACTATAAGTCCTATAAGAAGGACGGTCGGGTCGTAGTTAAAGAGGATCCAAAAAATCCGTGGGCGCTACGAGGATATGAGCATGTAAAATGAAATGTTAATGTTGTAAAAATACCTTGTAATCCAGTAATAAAGGCTTATATTATTATTATATTATTATCTTATGAGCAATTAGCAACTAGGTACCTGCCAATAATATTTTTCACAAAATCGCTTAAAAGCACGGAAATTTTTCCTTGTCACGACAAGATCAGTGTAATAAATTGCGGAAACAGATGTATGTTGTATTGAATTAAGCATTATATCACATTCGTGTTTCCAAAGATCACACTCCCACAAGATATGATGGGCAGACTGCTCATGACTGACATCATCAGTGGAACACTCAAATTACGAATTTTGAGATGTTAATGACAATTCTTTGACTAAACCTCTTCCCAGAAAGTGATGAAGAGATCAGGTAGACTGCTTTGACAAATATTGAAAGACAGAAGGCCACTGATTTGAAATCAGGCAAACTATACTTAAAAAAACCTACCTTCTCAAGAATTTCAAATATTAAATGTAATATTGTTTGCTCGCATTTCTTTTTAAAAATGAACATACTTTCCATCAATATTCACCTGGCAATAGTTGACACACATATTTGTTAATAATTTTGAGCAACATGTTACAAGGTGAAATATAGTATACATCATATGGTCAACTTGTAAAATTTGCAATAAACACATTTTCAGGAACGAGCCTTTGGCACAAAACATTTTTTAAACATAGCAAGCACTAAATGCATTTCTTACTAACATGTTGTATGCAAATTATACAAGCTACAAATGGTAATATACTGTTCTTCTATACCCTTTAGTTATAATAAAATAATACATCCTATCAACTGAAAAATACCACATACATACAATTAACTAGACATAGGTCTCAGCAGTAATGTTATCTGAAATGAGAATCCTATTACATCTCCAAATTAAGTTCAATGAAAATCCACCCAAATCATTTAAAGAGACTACAGAAAGAAAGGGGTTTACTTTCTAAAAAGGTAAATCATTAATATTGAGCATATTAAAAAATCTATCTCTGCTCTCAATAGCCAATATCTATATTTCAAAGCTGGTACCAACATGAATTTTTTTTAAATCTATTAGATAGGATCCTATGTTATCAATTGTATATATGTCATGTTCCTTCAATATAACCAAAATGATGGATAAAAAATTAAGAAACCATTCAATTAAAGTTCTACTACTGTCACTACGGTAAAAGACTAAGCTGATACTCTATTTTAATTCAGGTTATTTTTGAAGAATGTCCGTAACTTGCGGATACATAAATATTACCTCAGATATTCTAATAATAACATTTTCTATAGTCTGGTGTGCGAGCACGTACAATTTTGTCCAATGACCCCAAGCTACCCATCCTTATCGCTCGCGCGTAATTACATTGCTATCGTGACTGTGCGACGGGCGCCCGCAGTGAGTGTGCGAGTACGACAGCAACATAATTACGCGCGAGCGATAAGGATGGGTAGCTTGGGGTCATTGGACAAAATTCTACGTGCTCACGGACCGGGCTTTACATCATTTGTAATCAAACTTGGACTGCGGAATTAGCTTTCATATCCAAACCGTTAACAGGAGCGATATCAGACCGTGGCCTTCGGAAGAGCAGCACGTGGGGCTCCGGGTTGTGCACCATGAAGTGTAGCCAACCAGGGCTCTGCTGGACGCCCAGATTCCGCCACTCTGTCTCCGTCATAAGATGGGACTTGGGCACTAAACGGGCTATGTCCGGTGGCAGGATGACATGCCTGAAAATTTGAAAAAGACAGAAGATAGTGAGTTTTGAATACGAAAAATATTCAAGAAGTTGTGTAAAGGTCTAAACATTTTGTACTATGAAAAATTAAAAGGTCATTTGTTACAATAACTAACTCTTTATACTATCTGAAAACTTGGAGTGAGAGTTACTACACTGAAACACTGAAAGAATTTTAATTTTATTAATAAAGGTAACATTAAAAGTGCAGCAACTGTGTCAACCTGAATCCCACTGACTGTAAAAAATCTGTCGACCAGACTAAACCACGGAGCACATAATCACTTCTACGTGTTATTTAGAAAAGTAGAAGAAAGTAATAAATGTGTAAATGTGATGAAACTTACCTGTACTCATAGACATCGTCTGTGTATCTTTCAGAGTACTGAATTTGATCCACTGGCATTTTATATCACAAAATAACTGTCCACAGCACTTTTCACTCTTTAAATGGTATTTTATGGCTTAAATCGCCAATTTTATTTAAAAAATATTAACGCTTCGTGTCCAACCGCAAAGCAATTTTTTCGGGAAATAATGACAAGTATGACAACAACTGTCAACGTCATCTGCCAAATAGCGTAACCCGCGCCTTTTATTTTAACGTCGCCATACTAAAGTCACAGCATCACAAATTACGAAGATAAAACGCAATTTATAAAATAAAATTGTTTTGAAGTACAAAATCAGTTTTTCATTTTGATGATTTGTAGCGTAAAGCTTAGGTTCAAAGTTTTTATTATACCTTGATTTTTCACGTTCGACATCTGAACGAACGGTAAAATAAACAAAGATTCATAAATGCAAAACGTTCCATTTCACAAATTAGGATTACGTTAATATTTGATGATAAATAAAATTTAATAAAAATAAATAACTACCTGTTTAGCTTAGGTTGAATATTTAACTAACTCAACATAAATAAGTTAAAATATTTCAGTTAATTAAAAAAAAATAAAGAAGAATCCTACTCATGTTAAGTAATTCCATAATGCCATAAGTATTTCAATCAACAATTAATAAATAACTAAATAAAACCAATGATGCAACGAATGACTACTAAAATAAATTGTTTCGGAAAGTTACGCAAATGGGAAGAATGAAATTGACATACCTAGGATGATCATAGGCGGAGCGGAGACGTAGCTGCACATTATCCAATCACGGGGACCCCTCCGCTGCAATTCAATAATGCGCCCCACGACTGTACGCGGGCTATGAATTCTGAAACAAGTTAAAAAACTAACATTAGGTTGCTACAAAATAAAGTAATTTAATATTGCCCGATTTGATACTTAATCTTCTAATGTAAGTAGATACCTAATAAAAAATATTGAAGATTGTGAATTATTATTCGTTCACCTATCCCCACCAGTGGCGGATTAACCCTTAACAACTAACAAAAAAAAAACTGAACTTAGATTTACTCGAGATCGTAATAAGATGTTGATGATTGAGTGAACAACATCATCACTGGAAAGTAAGCTCGGTAGTTAAGTTACTATCTAATCTACTTAATTACTCCTCCATTGATTAAATTCTCGAGTGGGGCGAGGGCGACCACGGGCTGGAAAACGTATGTAGCGTGGGCAGCTGGGCAGAGCCCCGATTACTGTAACTTTTAACGTTTCCAATCCAGACGCGCTTCTGATTCTGCGATACGATTGGTCAAAACAGCTGACGTACGCTGTTGAACGACCAATCGTATCGCAGAATCGAGAAGCGTGTCTGGATTGTAGACGTTAAAAATTACCGTAATCGGGGCTCAGGCCTCCTTACTGCCTGCCTGGAAGCGGGCAGCGCAGGACCGTTCATTGTGAAAAACCTTGGGGGAGGCCTTTGTCCAGCATTGGACGTCATTTGAATGAAAAACAAAAAAATGGCTAAATAATTCCAGTTCAGGACTATCCCGAGTGCACCTAAATCGTGAACACCAGACAAAACAAATAAATAATAGCCCCACGAGCGCTGGGTCTGCAATGATTGCCCCAGTCAGTGCGACAGTGTGCCACCGGGACTGCGAGCCACTACCATGGGCGAGGTGACGCTGGACTTCCTCCAGGACATATTGAAAGACGACTTTCCTGATGTCACTATCACGAATTTTGAGGTTTGTTCAAAATATTTGCCCGACATGTTTTTCCTGAGTTTCCTTTCATTCTACATACGTACAGTACCTAAGTACTAGTATTTATTCTGTGAATTTCAGTGGCAATAATGTAGGTATTTTGTCTCTAAATGCTGTACCATGTAGGTATTTTAATAACCCAAGTCAAATAATTTCATATGTGCTGATAGAACTCTGCATAGATCAAAGCTTACAATTTTTCTAGGACTTCATTCTGAATAATCGTAATAATTACATTATTTTAATAAAATAAATAACTGCGCAATAGGTACTCTTTTGTGAATTTGAATAAAATAATGTTTCCTAAGCTTTTAAAAGTTCCGTTTTACGCAAGTTGTAACGCAAGTATAGTACCTACATCTGCTTTGACATGGTAGTTAGTGCTATTTTAATATCAATAGATGGCGCTGTACAAAGCCATACAAAAAGTTACACCGCGGTGTCCAAGTTTTTTTTCCTGCCAAGACTACCCCGGCCCGAGTTCGACAAAGCATACTTACCTGGCATAGGGGACACCGTGATCATGAAGGCGGTTCCCCCAGGGCGAGGCTGTTCCATTGCACTGCGGAACGGTTGACCCCTGCGATTATCCCTAATGTGGATAACTCGGATGCGTAATTTTTGGTAGTGGGGACTGCGTACGCGCCGTCCCCCCAGAAACTCTTGACATAAAATTCTTCAAATACATGCATTGTATTGTACCCGTTTAGTTTTGGGATGTGGGGGGGCTGTTTAATTATATACAATGTACACTATCAGTTGTTAACATTGCTCTGAGTCATAGAGTAGCATTTCTAGTACGGTATCTAATAAAACTAGCAGCTTAGCTTGAGTAAAATGAAAATAAATACCACACGGCGGCCCTTCCGCACGCACAGTGACGCCAACAAAAGAGCAAATTAAGCCGGTTCACCTGCGCGGTTTTGCCCTACACACACAGTCAACAAAAAAATGACGTCAACATTCAAAATTTTTTGTAGGCAATTTTGTTAATTGTTGACATTTTTTGTTGATTGTGTAGGCCGTAGGGCATTGGATGTATAATAGCTGTAGGGGAAAGGGGAATGCATGCGCTAGAGACCCGGCCAGCGAACAAAGCACCACTGGTATTAAAAATCAAAATTCTATGAGAGAGCTTTGCACAGTGTGTAATATTGCCTTAGAAGCAGACATCCATGTCCACCAAATTCTATCGAAGTCATGGGATAGTCAAGTAATATTTTAAGGTATTATTGATAATTTATTATCATCAATATACCTAAGGTGTTATTTTTTTAACTGATAATACTTTACCAACACATCTAATAAAAAAGTACAACGGAGGAAAAAATGTTTTCGGAAAGTCAAAAATTAATAAATAATTTCTAAATTAAATATTTCTTCGAAACTAAGCAAAAAAAAACTACTAGTTACTTCCCCAATTTTATACATCATAGTAATATCTAACGATTGAATTCATAAAACATGGATGTCCGCTTCTAACTAAGGCAATTTATTACACACTGTGCTTTGCTTTCTTGAAGTATTTTAGGGTTGAGGTAACAAAACTGCAAAAAAAAGTTTTAATAGGCTCATGTTTTAATTAAAAGTTTTGGTTTTCGTTGTAAATGTAAGGTACATACATAAAACTTAATACGATATTTTTGTAGCAAAATAGCAATAATTTACATCACAGAGTGCTTCTGATGACATGGCCGTCGCCGTCGTTTATAATATATAATTATCCAGTGGGGATATTATAATGGAATAGAGGTCATTTTGTGCTATTATTACACAGTCATGTTGTAATCTTTATTGATACCTCAAAGCAGATAAAATAAATATCCTTAGACCTTTTACACTGCGCTTCTAGTCCCAAACTAAGCAAAGCTTGTACTATGGGACATGGGTACTAGACAAGCAAAGCTATTACATGGTATTTTCATTTTACCACGGCTCTAGTCGCTAGCCCCGACTTAAAGCGCCGTGTGGTAGTAGTATTTTTCATGAGATAAACGTTTAAACTGAGCCGTTCTATTTCCGTACTAGAAATGCTACTTAATGACTAATAGCAACATTAACAACCATTAGCGGGAAAAACGGCACAAACAACATCACAATAAAAGGTATAAAACCAATAAGAATAAAGAATTTCTGGGGGGACGGCGCGTACGCAGTCCCCACTACCAAAAATTACGCATCCGAGTTATCCACATTAGGGATAATCGCAGGGGTCAACCGTTCCGCAGTGCAATGGAACAGCCTCGCCCTGGGGGAACCGCCTTCATGATCACGGTGTCCCCTATGCCAGGTAAGTATGCTTTGTCGAACTCGGGCCGGGGTAGTCTTGGCAGGAAAAAAAACTTGGACACCGCGGTGTAACTTTTTGTATGGCTTTGTACAGCGCCATCTATTGGTATGGTGATGGCACTAACTAGGTGAATCAGACAACATGTTAGTGCAACGGACTGCAACGTTTTTAATGATTTTAGTAAAATGATTATAAGTTGATTGATTTAAATAAAAAAATACAATAATGTAAATAAATGTCATGTTATTAATTTTCGTACCCTAAAATAGTAATAATATTTTTTATTTTGTGATCGTACTGAGTCTTAAATTATTTTAAATTATCAGGAGTTTATTTTAATTTTTTTGTAAATAAAATAAATTTCCTGTTAACCTTATGGTGCCTGCCTAGGTAAAGATACATTTTTTCTCAGGGAGCGCCAGGGACTAAGCGCGGCGACAACTACACCTCAGTTCTCTACCGAATCTCGCTAAAAGGCACCGAACGGCACTCAGACGGGACCACGGCATCCGACGAGCCCTGGCAGGGGTCTATCATCTACAAATGCCTCCCTGAAAGCGCCCTCCTACGGGATGCTTTCAAAAGCGACGAATTATTCTGCAACGAGGTCGCATTCTACAACAAAATCTGGCCTGCACTGTCCAACTTCCAAAAGCAATGGCCCAACCTTAAAGTACCTTTCAAAGCCATACCAAAGTGCTACCTAGCCCAAAGCGACATCGTAGTCCTGAAGGACTTGAAACAGCAAGGGTTTGTCATGCCAGACAGAAGGCAGGGGCTGAGCATAGAGCAGAGTTATCTGGTGCTGAAGAATCTGTCACATTTCCACGCCTTGTCTTTGTCAATGAAATGTCACAGCCCTGAAGACTTTTACGAGCTGGTGAATGTGAAGGATGGGATTTCTGAAGGTGGGTGGACTTAAGAAAGGCTTTTTTAACATGAAAACTTAATCACAAAGTTTGATCTATCTAACGACGTTTCTTCCAGTGTTCTTCGTGTCAGAAAACGAGGAGTACTACAAGAACTACTACCGGGAGGCGGCGAGGAATGCCCTCGAGATGGTCGAAGAGGAATTGCAGGACACGGAAAACAAAGACAAGTATGAAAATTTCAAACCAGGACAGAATTAATTAAAATGGTATCAAGTAAACTAGTAACTTGCTCATTTCAACCTAATGCCGTCCACTGCTGGACAAAGGCTTTCCCATGGATTTCCACACTATTTACCTATTACCAGTATTGCAACCTTCACCAGATCATCGGTCCACCGAGTGTGAGGCCCGCCTACACTACGTTATAGTTCGAAGTCTACTAACTACTTATTTGCCTACTAATTAAAATAATGTGTTCGAAGAATAAAACTTAATTTTTAGATACATCGACAAATTCCGCGACTTCTGCAAGGAGGATACGTTCTTCACGACCATGGTGGACCTGGTGACACCCAAGGAACCGCTGGCCGTCATCTGTCACGGCGACTGCTGGACTAACAACTTCTTGTTCCGATATGTGGATGGAGACATTGCTGAGGTAAGTTAATTACAAGTACCGAGGTAACTAAACTTAAAGTTATTTAAACGATGCCAAAGCCAACAATAAAGTCTAAAGGAATGAGTGGCTGTGTGTCTTGGTTAATTGAAACAGACAGATAATTGTTACTTTTCAAATACATCAATACTTAAATATGTATTTGAAAATAAAGTCGTATTGTAAATTGTAATAAAATAACAATTACTTAACGCCTACAAAAATCGTTAGGACATTTGTGAGAACATGATATTTTTTGGTCAAATATTGCTATGACGTTTTCAACAGGAGTATTATCTCTAACATACTGTATTATTTATCTATTTTATAACGACAACCGCTAGTAACTACTGCATTTATAGCTCCAGAAACTATAATTTGCCCGGTTACAAACAACCAATCTATTCCAGATGTGCATAGTAGACTTTCAACTCGCGCGCTACGCGAGCCCAGCCCTGGACCTGATCTACATTATGTACGTGTGTCTGGAGCGGCAGCAGCGGGCCGAGCACCTGTCCTCTCTGCTGGACTACTACGTGGAGGAAATGCACGCTCGGCTGCTGGAGATGAGCGAGGAGGGATCCGTGTTCCATACGAGTCTGAATAGGGACGTGCTGTTCGATATGTGAGTTCAATTTGCTGTTCTATTGTGTCTGGGTTACTGTCCGGGAAAGTGTTAAGTCATCGTATCGCTACTAAACGGTCAGTGCCGTAAAGTAGTAGTAGTGTTGGAAAATCACGCTTTGTACTTCATACGTTGCATCATAAATTGTCACCACAAGTTGTTACCTACTGGAGATCGCAAGCAAACCGGGTGCGATGCCCGGGAATTCCTATAAAAAACTCATAACTCATTTATTTCTGTAAATAGGCTTAAAAAAAGCACTTTTACACGTCCCAGTATTAACCCTACCACTGCTTCAGGACAATACTTAAATAGGGCCAGTGCTGAGGGCCAGAGCTATAAGAGATTACAACCCGGTATGTTTTTCAACCTTCGTTACATTCGTCGCTAACGCCCGGTTTGCAATCTCTACTACCTACCTACCTTACTTAACATTGCTAATGATTTTGTATTATTAATGCTGATGATTTTCATAAGTGCCAAAATATTGGGTAAAACTGAACTTATTGATTTGATTTGATTTGTATTTATTTTTGTTGCTCGCAGGTAGGGCATGCATTATTCGTTCGATATTGGTATTCGAATATTTCGAATACTAAAATTTATGGTATTCGAATACTTCGAATAAAACGAATTTTTCGAATACTGCTATTTTCAATATAATGTAAATTAAAAGAAACACTTTTTTGTCTATAATCATTTTAATAAGGATCAATTTGCTTAATACTATCATCTAACTTCAATAACTACTTAAAAAAAAGGCTGCTATCGAAGGTATTCGAAAAAATATTGTTCAAACGAATGAAGCCCCACATCGGTGATCTGATACCTGAACATCAATTTGGTTTCCGGGAAAGACACTCCACAACTGAACAGGTCCACAGAACCATAAACATCGTCTCTGAAGAACTAGAAAAGAAACGATACTGCTCAGCTGCGTTCTTGGACATAAGTCAAGCCTTCGACAAGGTCTGGCATAAAGGGCTCTTGTACAAACTTAAACAGAACCTCCCATGTCCGTTCTACGAAATACTTAGGTCGTATTTGAAAGACATATGCTTTGAAGTCAGATCTGGAGACTCTGGTTCTGCCCTATGCAACATAACGTCCGGTATACCCCAGGGTAGTGTCTTGGGGCCCGTGCTATATCTATTGTTTACCGCTGACCTGCCAACAACTGCAAATACATTCACAGGAACCTTTGCTGACGACAATGTAACAATGGCAACACGTGACGATCCAGTGACGGCCTCACTCTCACTCAAATCTGTGCATGTTCATGTAACCTTCACTCTCAGAAGAAACTCCTGCCCGCCTGTTAAACTTAATGGTATCCAAATACCTCAGGCTGAGCCGCTGAGGACGTTAGGTATCTGGGCTTGCACTTGGACTGCAGGCTAACCTGGAGAAAGCATACAATATGGACAAAGAGGAAGCAACTAGATGCCAAACTAAAAAACATGATGTGGCTTGTCGGAGTCCAGTCACAGCTGAACACCTGAAAATGATGGTCTACAAAACTATCCTTAAACCTATCTGGACCTACGGGATACAGCTGTGGGGAACAGCTGCCAACTCCAATCTCGACATAATCGAGCACTTAGACAAAAGCCGTACGTTTGATTTACCAAATGCCGTAGTATATCAGCAACAGGCTCATCTATCAGGACTTGCCATTGCCCACAGTTAGTGAGGAAATAAAGAGCCACACACTCCGCTACAAGGATAAACTTTCAAATCATCCAAACTCATCAGTCCAACAACTCATGACCATTGAAGGCTTCCTATTCAGCAGACTGCAAAGAGCTTGTGTCAGGCAGGAGTATCCTTAGTAGATTTTAGGACAGTTGAGAAACCGGATGCCCACTGAGGGCAACTGAGTCACTGGACTCCTGCTGATTTACTACAAACAAAAAATCTCAGTACCACAGGAGATAACTACACCATAACACTAGCACCATTGGAAACCATATGCCTGGCACTTTAACCTTTTTCGCGAATATTGGTTGGCACTTGAAGGGATATCTGCGATTGCGCGCACTTGTCCATAATCTAACCTTACCGCTAACTTCTTGCCTGCAGTTTTAATAGTTTTAAGTTTTATTAATAAGTTTGTGGTCAGATATTTTTACAATTTTTTAATAGGAAAGGCGTATTCGTATTGTTCGAAAAGACCGAATAATTACATAGATGCTATTCGAATAATAAATGTGGCGAATATCCGAATAATATGGATATCCGGATATCCGAATTGCATGCCCTACTCGCAGGGTGCAGCAGGAGTTCCGGCGCTGCGGGCGCTTCGGGCTGGGCGTGGCGCTGGACATGTACCCCATCATGACCTGCGACAGCACCGAGGCGCCCAACCTCTACCAGGCCAACGTGAGTTTCTAGACATTTTATTTCTAGTAACTACCTACATATCTCGCAAAATTGCTAAAATCAAGTGGCAGTGGGCGGGGTACATAGCTCGTAGAGACGATGGCCGTGCAAGTTCTCGAGTGGCGACCACGGGCTGGAAGACGGAGCGTGGGCAGGCCTCCTACTAGGTGGACCGACCATCTGGTAAAGGTCGCGGGAAAAGCCTGGATGCGGACAGCGCAGGACCGATCATTATAGAAAACCTTGGGGGAGGAATTTGTCCAGCAGTGGACGTCATTTGGTTGAAACGAACGAACGAACCTACCTATCTAACTTTAACCAATTTAATTATTATACATAGAACTATAATAATCTACCTCATAATCTACTCTAGTCACGTTTGTCCAAAAAAGTCTTTAAATTCTTACGGATACAATGTACTTAGAGGTCTACTACCCGTTCACAGTTTGCCATCGATGACCGTTACAAAATTACGTCATTAAACAGTATACTAAGTATTTGACAAAAAATAATTTTCATTGCTATATTTTTCGATTGCATTTAAACCAACCAAGATGGCAAGCGATACGGTTTTTTCAGTTCGTAGATAAAAAATATACTTAGAAGGTGATACGGGGAGGGTGGGAGCGGCCAACTCGAAACAAATGCGTTCTACACAATTTAATATAGGTACGATTTTAGTTAGTAAAGTAACTAAAAGATTGGCGCAAGCGCGGCAAAAAACCTAGGTTACATTATTAAAACCTAACTGGGCGTATCTCCCATATTGTAAGGTAGGTATTGATGGGCAAAAAGTACGTTAGGTAGGCATATTTTTTCAAACTGATATTTCTCTGGACAATAACTTAGCGTTAGGAAACAAAAGAATAAACCAAAAATAGATCCTGAAACCCCACAGCACCTTACTATGACCAAATTGGTCGTTGTAAGTAGGGTAGAAAATATTCATAGTCATAGGAATTCATTACTTCGATTTACAATTTAAAAGAACTTACCTTTAAACAGCAGCTGGATTGAATCACGAAAAAAGCTTTCACCACATATTTTACTTTAAAATCACTTGAAATTCGTTAAATTAAAAATCACATCAGAGCACCGACACTGAAGACTCCAGGGAAAAATAAAATTAATTTGGAGGTTGGTGAAAGAAATTGCTTTTACTTTTTTTTACGTGATAGAAAAAGAATGCAATGGAATTTAAAATTGGAATCTTCGATTCACAATAAAAATTGAAAGAATCTTCATTCATTCACCAGCCCCCCTAGACAAAACGCACTTTTTGATCGAATCGAAAATCGAATCCGTCAAATTCCATACAAAAAAGGGGCTTTTCGACCACTTTTCGACTGGTTTGCGATTATAATGGCACTTTGTCTAGACCCACTGATGTCGCTGAAGTCGAGTTTTTTTTTAAATTTCGATATGGTGACCGATGCATGGTGACTGAGGCCACAGGCCAAGGTCATAAAATTATACATCCTTGTATTTAGAGAAAAAAAAACAGACTAAATTATTCTTCACGCCAATAAAAAAAATAAAAATCATCCCGAGACTGGTGGCGCCGCCCTGGTGGCAATTTAACACCTGAATAAATTGAACACAAAATATTGGTTTTAAGTTTTAATTAATAATAGTCTGATCTGCGAGCACGTACAATTTTGTCCAATGACCCCAAGTTACCCATCCTTATCGCTTGCGCGTAATTATGTTACTGTCGCGCTCGCACACTCACTGCGGGCGCCCGTCGCACAGTCGCGACAGCAATATAATTACGCGCGAGCGATAAAGATGGGTAGCTTGGGGTCATTGGACAAAATTCTACGTGCTCACAGACCGGGCTTTAGAGGTATTTTTATTGTTTTGTTTGCAGGACTCCGAGGCGTGTTGGAAGCCAGTCTGGACCTCAAATGAAGCTTGCAGAAGGAAGATGACAGATTTAATTGTAGAACTAGTCGATGGGGATATGTTGTAAATTATTTATTTATTTTATTAAGAAGTTAAAATTTCGTCAAAAATGATTTTTCAGAGATTCGGTTACGTAGACAAGATGAGAGTTCATGATCTATAAATTCATTATTTAATAGAATTACTTATTATTTTGTACATACATTACCTAAAATATTTATATAGCGTTAATAAAACTGCGAAAATATGTATATAAATTTATTGTATTTAGTTTAGTAAACACATACAATAAAACATTGGTGTTAAGGATCTTAAAGTATTATTTAATTATAATATAGAGCGTATGCTTCGCATTTTGTGACACAATCCTTTTGATCAATATCAAAGTCATTCTAGACTATTACGTATAAAAATCAGATCATTATCTACGTCTTTGTATTAAAATATATTTAAAATACATACTTATCATAGTCTTAATTACATAAAATACTTACAAGCTTTATATAAAACGGTATAATATTAAATTAATGACTTTATATTAACTGGGATTCTTAACAGACTTTCGATCCGGTTTCTACCAGTTTAAACTGGATTTTTGCACCTTTTTAAAATAAATAATATCCGGACCACTCGTCCATTAAAGTAAGAAATCTGGTGATTTAAAATAATGTTTAAAATACCCGTACTTATTCGTGGCACATACATGTAGTGTTTTTATTTTATTTTTATTACTTATTTTAAATCATAATAATAACGTACGGGTCAAATTAAAAATGAAATATAACTTATATTAAATTTTCGAAACTAACGCAGATCTATGAAAACATTATTATTTAAATTATAATAATCAGTCATTGAAAACTTCAGATTGTGTTGAGATTCTATCGCCTTTTGCATCTGAAGATTCCAATAATATTTTTTTTATTATTTGTTGGTTAATAATTTTATATTTTTTTATTTATTACTAACTGTGCCTTGCTATACTTGTTATGTTACTTTATCATTGCCAGAAAGAGATAACGCTATACTAAACATAGGGTTACTCGTTTCATGCGAAAAATGTAACTTTTTTAAACAAATACTCGAACACTGGATTCGTTGGTACAATTTGATTTTCAAAACACGTTAATTCAATACTTTGAAAGTCGAACTATACTTTTAGATTAAAACTGTGTGTCCACTGGGCAACATTATACAACTAGAACTGTGTTGCCAGTTATTATAAACAAAAAGAAATGAAAAAAACAGATTCAAAGTCAAAATATTGCCTAGTGGATTCACAGCGTAAGGCACTAAAGTATCTTACTCAAAGGTTTACCCTGACATACAAGTTTAGTTTGGTTACTTGACACTGGCCCGTATGATCTGTTGGGGGCTAAGACCGCCGCGACCTTTGGAAGCCTGGGTGGGACGCATGAAACCTGAAGTCCTTGGGACAGTCTTCAGCGGAGGTCGGGACGCTCCGACCGAGCTGCCTGAGGAGGAAGAGCGGGAAGCTGGCATGCGGGACACTGGCTTAGGGACAGGCTTTGGAGTGGGCTTCACTGGGGCAGGAGCACGCTTCACAGTGGCCACTGATGCTGAACTGTTCAACGAACTTCTAGAACTCCGCAAGGAAGCTCTTGAAGTAGACCGCTCAACTCTTAAAGAGCTGGTTCGTTTAGGAACGGCTCGCTTTGGGTCCAAGGGCGTCCGCGGAAGGGTTTTGGTGTCTTTGGTCGGTATTCTCTTTGGAATTTCAGGGGTTTTCGTCGGTTTGGGGACGGGCGAGTCGCAGTCTACGTTGCAGCCGGAGGACGCGCCTTGGGACGCGCTTTCGGAGTTGAGGCTTTGCGTCTCCTCGAAGCCTTCGTCGTTGAGCTCGTGCTCGCTTTTGACCTTCGACATACGTGGGGACGTCGTTCTCTCCACAGTAGGCTTTTCGGTCTTCGAATTCGTCGATTTCCTATACGCGTTCCTCGACCATACTCCCGTCGGGGTCTCCGTCGGAGATTTCAGCTCCCTAATCGCTTTCTGGACGTCCTCCTGATTGATGGACGTCTGCCGCCTCATCCTGGAATACGTAGGCTTAGTTTCTTTGGTCGGTGTGGATGTGCTTTGGTTCTTGAGTCGGTCCTGCCAGCGTTTGAGCCTGTGCTCCTTTTCATCTTTGACGACCGCTTCTATCGGCTTCGCTACTTCTTGAGGAGTCTCCACTGCATATGACGCTTGGACTTCTAGCTTAGACGGCCTGATAACTTGCGTTTCTGCTACCAATTCCGTGACCGGAACCTCAGGTTTCTTCTCATCTTCTGGGGAACTGGAATCGGTATTTCTTTTGTACCTCCTCGTTCTTCTGGCAGCTGAGAACCTGTCAAACTGTCCGTCTCCTAGAATCTCCTGGCAGAGATCCTTCATTTCTGCTGTCGCTTTATCGTTCATACTAAACTTGGATAAGGACGGCTGGAACTTTCTGCAGGGTTCCCTCTCTGGTGGGGGGTTGAACATCTTTCTTTGTACCGGTGGTGTTTCAATATTGTCAGCGTCTATTTCTCTGTCAGTTCGTTCCAGGCGGCTCTCCTTTTCCGAGGTGACCTGTATGTCGGGTAGGCGGCGTTTCTCTTCCTCTGTGATGGAGACGAGTGAGGACTGTGTGTCGAGCTGCGGTCGCGAGCGCTGTCTTCGAAGACGCCTCATCTCTTCGTTCTCTTCAGTCTTTCTCCACGGCACGCGGTCTTTGTTCTGCGGTTGCACATCTGGTAAAAAAAATATTATTGTGAGAACAGGTGGAGTAGGCACGTAGTATTTTGAGTTTTAAGTCCTAATAGGACAGCCAGAAGATCCTTGATAAAAGACAGAAAATAAAAATTATAGATCTTGTCTATGAACCGAGGGTATCAAGCAACAAGCAGTGGCTGTGTGAAAAAAAGCGGGAAATCGTGTTTTGAGCCTTGGCTTGCGCCCAGCAGTGGATTACCATTGGCCGAAATGATGATCATAAAAGTGGACATGACAAATGTGATCATGGTGATAAAGGTGATAGTAATTATAACGAACGCGAAATTATAATGGTAGAGGTGATGATAATGAAGATAATAGTGACGGAGGTAATAATATTATATAATATGTATGTATCTATGTATGTATTCATGTTATTTATGTATTTTTTTTCTAGATTCATATTAATTTTATACCGCCCACTTTATTCTCAGTTTGGCCCTAAGGTTGACTGGAGGAAAATGCCGAAAGGCATCAAGTCCGCCTTATGTACACGGTTCTATGTGCATGTAAGTTTAAATAAATAAATAAATTCCTGGTTCTCCTAAATAAATAAACGAATGATGGCATGATGGAGATGATAATACAGGTTCTTACGATGATGATGAAAGTGGTTATGATAAAAGTGATGATGACAAATGGAATGATAATGAAGATTATGACGAAGATGATGATGAAGCCTACCTTCGACAGTCTCGAGCGCGCGCACGACGTCACTATCAGGTAGCACGGCAGGCCGCCAGTCGCCGCGCGCTTCCGGCAGAGGGTCCAGGGTCGCACTTCGCTCGCTCTCTGCAAACAACAAAACGCTTTTTATTCACTAGTAAAACCGAAAGCAAATATCGAAAAATTTCAACATGATCCTTCGAGCCGGATCCGTTTTGCACTGACGTAGTGCATGTATTCCAGGTTAGTACAATAACTTGCATCTCCCATTCCTTTCTGATGAGGAAAGCCTCAGTTGGCTAACTAGCTGTCCCAATCGGCCAGTATAAAAAATCATGAGTTCCCGGTGGAAAAAAAGGTTTAGCAGTAGCATATTTTTATTTTAGATAGATCATAAGCTGCATGGTCTTGAGCTGTTATGAACATCGTCCTATTTTGGACTATGAAGAATCATAGAGTCCATTCTTACCGGAGTCGTTTTCCAAAGAGCATCGATGCGCTTGCAACCTGTCCGCCTCGCGCTGCTCCTCCTGGTTGTCTTGCTAAGCTATTGTGGACGCTGAGGCTATAGAAATAGAGGCCATTCTCACTGGAGTCGTTCTCCAAAGAGCGCCGATGGGCTTGTAGCCTGCGCGCGCGCTCCCGTAGTTCGGCCTCTCGCCGCTCCTGCTGGCTGCTGAGCTATTGAGAACCTTGAAACTATAGCTATAGAGTCGTATTATTACCGGAGTCGTTTTCCAAAGAGCGTCGATGGGCTTGCAACCTGCGCGCGCGCTCCCGTAGTTCGGCCTCTCGCCGCTCCTGCTGGCTGCTGAGCTATTGAGAACCTTGAAACTATAGCTATAGAGTCGTATTATTACCGGAGTCGTTTTCCAAAGAGCGTCGATGGGCTTGCAACCTGCGCGCGCGCTCCCGTAGTTCAGCCTCTCGCCGCTCTTCTTGACTGTTGGCGCGGAGCCACGACTCGATCTTCTGGCGCCACTCTCTGCAACACAATCGTAAAGCTCAGTTAAAATCATACAGAAATGCCATATTAACCTATGTAGGAACATGTAGTAAGCAAGCATATTATTTTATCAAATCTATATATCTATATAAATAAAAATGAATTGATGTTCGTTAGTCTGATTAAAACTCGAGAACGGCTGGGCCGATTGAGCTGATTTTGGTGTTAAAATGTTTGTCGTAGTCCAGGGTGGGTCTAAACGGTGAGCAAATAAGGAAAGATTGCTTATTTATTGCCTTTAAGGCGGAACAAAGTTCGCCGGGTCAGCTAGTTAATAATAATTTAATGCATGTCAATCCTGAGTCTTCTGGAGGCGAACACGGAGTAATAATTTAGAAGTGTGGTTCCTGTGTCCATATTACAGAAAGTCTTATATGGACAGTCACCGGTTAGTATTAGATTGCTCTAAAATGTTAATTGATAAAAGCTACATTTTCACTTTATTTTGTGTGGCGTTATGTGATTAAAAAGTCGATGGCGTATATTGCGTTCTTTTGGGTCTTATTCCATCATACGTCACTGTCAAAGTCACAGCGAGTGACAGATCCCCGACAAATATAGAGCGTCGTGCGCAGCAGAGACTAAATGTCCTGATGATGACACAATAAAAAGCATGTATAATGCGTGATATGCTCGGAGTTTCCCTGCGTGATCGAATCAGAAATGAGGAGATCCGCAGGAGAACCAAAGTGACTGACATAGCCTGCAGAATAAAATCAAGTGGCAGTGGGCGGGGCACATAGCTCGTAGAGCTGATGGCCGTTGGAGCAGGAAAGTTCTTGAGTGGCGACCACGAGTCGGAAGACGTAGCGTGGGCATGCCTCCCACTAGGCAGACCGACGATCTTGTGAAGGTCGCGGAAGGTGCCTGGATGCGAGCGGCGCAGGACCGGTCTTTGTGGAAATCCTTGGGGGAGGCCTTTGTCCAGCAGTGGACGTCTTTCGGCTGAAACGAACGATGATGTGAAGTCCGGTCGCCGAGCACGTAGAATTTCGTCCAGTGACCCCAAGCTACCCCTTATCGCTCGCGCTTAATTATATTGATGTCGCAACTGTGCGACGGGCGGCCGCAACGAATTTGCGAGCGCGGCAGCAATACAGGGTGTTAGGTAAATGGGTATATGAGCCGACACTAACCCATGTTAACATGGTCATATAAATGGTTTGGTGAAGTCAGAAAATTGATATCTTCATTTTAATTATTTCAATTTTCATACAAATCGGATTTTATAAAATTTATTTTGTATGAAAATTAAAAAAAAAAATGATGATATCAAATTTCTGACTTCACCATACCATTTATGACCATGTTAACATGGGCTAGTGTCGGCATATATACCCATTTACCTGACACCCTGTATAATTACGCGCGAGTGATAAGGTAGCTTGGGGTCATTGGACGAAATTCTACGTGCTCGGCGACCGGACTTTAAATAAATAAAAATAAAATAAAAGTACCTACATTTATTTCAGGCATAGCCCATAAAAGTGTTAGTAACAAAGGTCTTATAAACTATGGTTAGTAAATGACACAGTAACCTAAACACAATTAACGAACGACAATTTGGTGTCTTTAGTAAGATGGACGCGTGTCCAGTGCTGCATGATGGCACTGTCCACGTCCAACCTCGCCGCGACACTCTGCAGGAGGCTGTTGGAGCTGCCACGCACACGGTGGATCAGGGACGCAGTGCGCTTTCTTAAAATGGCAGCAAAGCTATCTACTCGAGCTTCTGCCAGCATCCCTGATGCACTGCAGTATCGTCGCAGCCCCATCAGCATCCTGAATGCGTCATTATACTGAGTGCGCAGGGCCCTGTATGCTCCTTGGGGGCCGTTCAAGTATTACGTAAGCAGATTTCTTACCATTTTTTACCCCCCCGCCCCCCTTGTCATCAAAAGTAAGCAAAGCACTTACCCCTTCCCCTATGCTTACGTAAACATTTTTAGTTATAAATGTTTTTTATATTGTCATTTTTAAAATAGGAAAATTCATGAAAATATTAGGTTTAACTGATACACATAGAGTAAGGGACAAAAAAATATAATCAGAAATAAAGAACATAACAAACATAATTGCATCAATTATGCATCAACATAAACACAAATGATAACTTTCAAAGCTTACAATACGTTTAGTATCCAAACAAAACACGCGCGCGGGAGGCCGGCCCTCGCGTATAAAAATATGCGGACTACGACTCTCAAATTTCAATGGGCAGTTTCAGCACGAGAGTTAATTATTAGACAAGTGAATAGCGCACGGTAATTTCCCTAATGTGCGGTAATTCCCCTAATCAGTTCTCAAAGCGAGTGCCTACGCATACCTATGTTTATTTGCGGGAATCCCCGAAAAAACGTAAATAACTAACGATGACGTAATCATCATCTAGACCCCCCTACCCCCCATGTCATCCAAAATAAGCAAAACAGAGACCCCCCCACCCCCCCTTGGTGCTTACGTAATACTTGAACGGCCCCTTGGGTGTAGTCTGTCCACAGGCTGCACGTGTACAGAGAGTTACAGTAGGCTTTAAAAAGTGTGATCTTAACTTTAGGTATACTGACTTGGGTTTGGCGGGCGCGGGGTCGGGCGCGTCGGACGCCGGCTCGGGCGCGCGCGGGGAGGGCGCGCGCTCGCGCTCCGGGATCTCTAGTCGGGCACGCGGAGCGCCGCGACGCGACCACGACCGGTCTGCGAGGGAATACGACGATAGTATAAGAAAAAAGGTAAATAAATAAATAATGTCCTTATTGTGAATCACAGGTTATACAGTGTGTCCGGGCATGTAGTGATCAAACTTTAAGGGCGTAATCTATGGGCAATTTTATCGATGAAAATACTTCAAATTTGGAGCTTGGCCCATTTCTCGCAAAATTACAAGGATTTAAGTTTTTAATTTTTAGTTTTCACCCCTTCATTCAAAAACAAGTGAAAGCGTGAGTAACTTAACATTGATAAGCAAAAATTTTATACCATGCGATAGCCAATAAAATTATCTATTAGTAGAAGTATAAAACAGATACAAGTTTCATACATTTTAAGGGAGTAAGAATGGATTTAATTAGAAAAAAACATGACTTTTTTCACTTCTGTTTCAGTTATTTTCCAACACAAGAAAAACCAGGTCGTTAAGCTATGTTTAATTTGCATTGTATTATTAGTATTTGAGCTATTCTACAAAACGAGTGTAAATTTATTAGTCTACGTCTATTAGTTTCGACGTAATTTTTGAACAAAGATACCCCTTCCCAGCGATTCCGTGCCCGGACACATTGTATACATACAGGTCACATAATTACAATTAGTTTCACTGTGTTCCGCCTTTTAGGCATACAAAAATGGGCGGTGTGAAAAAATGGGCGGACGACCTCATAAAGGTACAGGACTATTCCCACCGCTGCAACTTCTGTATAGCCAGGATCTACAGCTTGACTGTCAATAAAAACCCAACCAGTGAAGGGCAAGTTTGTCCCGGGGTGAGGGAAAGTTAAATTGTCATTGGACCCGCAATGAGATTAATCAGAAGAACATAGGAGAATAAGAATAAGAATAAGAAATAAGAATAAGAAAAACTTTATTTGACACAAAAAAGAAAAAAAAAGAAAAAACAGAACAAAGAGACACGCATATTTTGTGCCAAAAAGGCGCCCGCTCAGCATTAATCGAGCCACGCATGCCCCGACGCCGGTTTTCAGCGGGTGCCTCTCCAACCAACATTTTAAATAAAAATAAAAAAACATTAACAAGAGGGCGCCACTATCACACCGCACAATAATTACAATAAGAAAATGAAATTTAATTAAGACCTTAGACATCTAAATATACGATACCTAACTCAAAGGTGACTGACTGACATAGTGATCTATCAAAGCACAGCCCAAACCACTGGACGGATCGGGCTGTTTGGCATGCAGGTAGATGTTATGACGTAGGCATCCGCTAAGAAAGGATTTTACGAAACTCCACCCCTAAGGAGGTAAAACGGGATCCACGCGTACGAAGTCGCGGGCGGCCGCTAGTGAGTGAATAAGAATCTTCCAGCGGTCTGCAAGAGGTTATGACTATTTAGAGTAAAGGAAAATAAAAATTTAAGACCTTGAAGACAGCGTGGGAATCCAGGGAAAGGAAGCCAGTCTGGAAATCATTGGAAGGGTCTTTGTTAACAGTGGACCATTTTAAAACATGTCTAAGAAATCCATTGTAGATCTGTAACCTCATCAGACTGGCTGTTATAAAAATTGTTGGAGCAATACGAAGGCATTCAGGATACGAAGGAAAAGACATCTCTTGGGCTTCCACTGTAAATAATCCTCAAATGTCATTGTTGTTGAGGGCCATCCCATGCGCCTACACTCGAACATATTACGTACTACCACGTTGGGAAAATATAAGCTGGTGCTGAGAAAAAGTAGTGCTCTGTAAATCAGCTGACTTGCTGTGACGTCACGCACATGTCGGCGGGCGAGCTGTGACGTAGGAATTCCAGTAGACCGTCCTCGTCGGGCCGGGCCGGCTTGCTGTGACGTCACACGCATGTCGGCGGGCGAGCTGTGACGTAGGAACTCCAGTAGACCGTCCTCGTCGGGCCGGGCCGGCTTGCTGTGACGTCACGCGCGCGTCGGCGGGCGAGCTGTGACGTAGGAACTCCAGTAGACCGTCCTCGTCGGGCCGGGCCGGCTTGCTGTGACGTCACACGCATGTCGGCGGGCGAGCTGTGTCGTAGGAACTCCAGTAGACCGTCCTCGTCGGGCCGGGCCGGCTCGCTGTGACGTCACGCGTGCGTCGGCGGGCGAGCTGTGACGTAGGAACTCCAGTAGACCGTCCTCGTCGGGCCGGGCCGGCTCGCTGTGACGTCACGCGTGCGTCGGCGGGCGAGCTGTGACGTAGGAACTCCAGTAGACCGTCCTCGTCGGGCCGGGCCGACTTGCTGTGACGTCACGCGCGCGTCTGCGGGCGAGCTGTGACGTAGGAACTCCAGTAGACCGTCCTTATGGCCCGGGCCGGCTTGCTGTGACGTCACGCGCGCGTCTGCGGGCGAGCTGTGACGTAGGAACTCCAGTAGACCGTCCTTGTGGCCCGGGCCGGCTTGCTGTGACGTCACGCGCGCGTCGGCGGGCGAGCTGTGACGTAGGAACTCCAGTAGACCGTCCTTGTGGCCCGGGCCGGCTTGCTGTGACGTCACGCGCGCGTCGGCGGGCGAGCTGTGACGTAGGAACTCCAGTAGACCGTCCTCGTCGGGCCGGGCCGGCTGCTGTGACGTCACACACATGTCGGCGGGCGAGCTGTGACGTAGGAACTCCAGTAGACCGTCCTCGTGGCCCGGGCCGGCTGCTGTGACGTCACACACATGTCGGCGGGCGAGCTGTGACGTAGGAACTCCAGTAGACCGTCCTCGTCGGGCCGGGCCGACTTGCTGTGACGTCACGCGCGCGTCTGCGGGCGAGCTGTGACGTAGGAACTCCAGTAGACCGTCCTCGTCGGGCCGGGCCGGCTCGCTGTGACGTCACGCGCGCGTCGGCGGGCGAGCTGTGACGTAGGAACTCCAGTAGACCGTCCTTGTCGGGCCGGGCCGGCTCGCTGTGACGTCACACGCATGTCGGCGGGCGAGCTGTGACGTAGGAACTCCAGTAGACCGTCCTCGTCGGGCCGGGCCGGCTTGCTGTGACGTCACGCGCATGTCGGCGGGCGAGCTGTGACGTAGGAACTCCAGTAGACCGTCCTCGTCGGGCCGGGCCGGCTTGCTGTGACGTCACGCGCATGTCGGCGGGCGAGCTGTGACGTAGGAACTCCAGTAGACCGTCCTCGTCGGGCCGGGCCGGCTTGCTGTGACGTCACACGCATGTCGGCGGGCGAGCTGTGACGTAGGAACTCCAGTAGACCGTCCTCGCCGGGCCGGGCCGGCTTGCTGTGACGTCACGACACTCACCCAGGCTGCCCCAGGCGCTTCGTTCCCGCGCGTCGGCGGGCGAGCTGTGACGTAGGAACTCCAGTAGACCGTCCTCGTCGGGCCGGGCCGGCTCGCTGTGACGTCACACACATGTCGGAAGGGCGAGCTGTGACGTAGGAACTCCAGTAGACCGTCCTCGTCGGGCCGGGCCGGCTTGCTGTGACGTCACGCATGTCGGCGGGCGAGCTGTGACGTAGGAACTCCAGTAGACCGTCCTCGTCGGGCCGGGCCGGCTTGCTGTGACGTCATGAGCATGTCGGCGGGCGAGCTGTGACGTAGGAACTCCAGTAGACCGTCCTCGTCGGGCCGGGCCGGCTCGCTGTGACGTCACACACATGTCGGAAGGGCGAGCTGTGACGTAGGAACTCCAGTAGACCGTCCTCGTCGGGCCGGGCCGGCTTGCTGTGACGTCACGCATGTCGGCGGGCGAGCTGTGACGTAGGAACTCCAGTAGACCGTCCTCGTCGGGCCGGGCCGGCTTGCTGTGACGTCATGACACTCACCCAGGCTGCCCCAAGCGCTGCGTTCCCGCGCGTCGGCGGGCGAGCTGTGACGTAGGAACTCCAGTAGACCGTCTTCGTCGGCTCCCGGGCTGGCACGGCTGCGGCGTCGAAGACTGCCCGTGGGCGTCACGTCTGAAAGAATAATCATAATTACAATGAGGCCTATCATAATTATTCTTCTTTTATTTTGACAATGATTTAGTTTTGAGAACCACGATTTCGCGAAGGCTATCGTCTTTGTCCTCCCCAGTTAGTGCGACTGCAGAGTAAGGTCCTGCCATCCTGTTGTTAGTGGCTAAGACAGTGGCGCCAACTGTTGACCACGAAGAGCAAGAACCCAACAGCGCGACAAAGTACGACAACTTTTCATCCAGCCACTACAAGCATTTTTAGATATTTAAGACTTACATAAGTAATAGTAGTTTGTCGAGTTAGAACGTAGTTTTTTCTATTCTTTATCAATTTTGGCGCAGATGTGGCCAGACCATTGCTACTTAGTCTTAGTTTGCAACAATCTATTCTTATTCAATCATCTGATTTCTTCTAATTCTTTAGCAGACTGACAGTTCTAAAAATACTTAAATTTTTGGTCCCAATTAGTAGAAGTGCTATGTTGATGGAATGGATAGAACTTACTGGTCTTAGCAACTACAAAAACAAACGCGTCATTTTTACCTGGCGAAGGTGACGGGTCGTGGGGCCTCCTCAAGGATCTCCTTCCGAGGCCGTTCCTGATGTCTAGTAACAACGACTCCATTAGAGATTCGCATTCCGACACTGGCGTGGTGCATACGCTGCCTCCTGTTAAAATATCATGATTAAAACACTGGAAACTTCCACCAAGGCGACGAAATGCGTACCTTCACTGTAGTTAAAATTCAGAGGGCTCTTAATCTCTACGTTTAACACTAAAATCCTAATAGTGATCCAAGTGAGGCTCGAACCTCGAATTAGAGCGTTGCTTAGAGGGGGAATCCTTAAGCAGTTGCTCCATTCGACATTTAAACGAGTTGCAATGTACAGCCTGACTCCTGTATACCAGGATCTACAGTTTAGCCTCTAATGAAACCCAACGAGTACCAGTTGAGTAATTCAGGGGTGTAGCTTAGGCGTAATAACTGGGTGTAGAGTTAAGAAAGTATTGTATTTACGGGACTATTCCCTTCTCTCTTTCCCACCGCTGCAAGTCCTGTGTGTACTCCAGGATTTACACAGCTTGATAAAAAATCAAGCAGTGACAGTCAAGTTTTTCCGGGGGAAAAATTAAACTGTCATTGGACCCGCATCGAAATTAATCAGAAGAACAATGGAGTTCGAAGCTAAGGTTCGACTTCCTTCCAGTGCAAAGCGGATGACAGGGGACAAATAAAGGTTTAAGAGCCCTTTAAGAAAAGATATACACCACGGACAGTTAACTTTACGATCAGTGAATAAAGATAAAATTATGGTAAATCCTGTAAATAAAGGTCTTGGGGACTTACCAGTGGCTCGCGTGCGTGCGGCAGCAGCGTCCCTTGCGCGGCGCCGCTGGGCCGCCTGCTCCTCGTTGGCGCGGCGCCGCTCGTTGTCCGCCACCGCCGACTTGAACTTGTTGCAGAACGTCACGAATATCTGCAGCATACAAACATTTATTAGACCAGTCTTTACTGCACACTATACACAACCACAGAATAATAATAAGTACTACGTACAGAAGTTTTACTTCGCAAAGGTATTTAAAAAATGTATGCTCAATGTCATTAACAATATGGTGTAATTTAGCCTGTCTCAAGAGTCAAGCAGCATTTTGTTGACAAACGTCAGTGATCGGCACTGCGCCGAAGCGATAGGGCTGACTTCGGTAAAATGATGTGACGTGAGGTGCCAAACTGCGGCAAATGGCGGAGGAAATACATGGTTTAGCATGAATTATCATGAATAATATTAACTACTTATTTACCTCTCAGTGTCTTGAGGCAACTTAAAAAAGTACATTCTGTGTTTTTATTATTATTTAGGCAGTTAAATACTGCACAGTATTTAGTACACCATTTTCTTTATTTTCTTCTATCATACACAAGAATACGCGTGCGTGAGTCAATGTTCGCTCGTATGTGAGGCCTTGTCGAATAGTATCCTGTAGGTGGGCCATCGTGCGTGTTTTGTTTTCGATGTAAACTCGCGGAGATGAACAGGCCTGACACAACTTAGAAATGAAATTACAAAGTTGAAAAAATAAACAAATCTTTTTTTTTAAATCTCTTAGTCTGCATCTCTCCTGATGGTAAGTGATGATCAGGACGAAGGTGGAAGCGAGCTTCACCCGGAATCCTCAACCAAAGAGGAACTGGATATCCTCCCCTCTAACTGCCAGAACACAACAACGCTGTTAACAATGTTGTTATGGCGACAGATCTCTGCCTCCTCTGGGAATCGAACCCGGGACCTCTGGGTCTGAAGCGGGTGGTATTATCACTACAGGTTCGGTTATAAGTAAACGTAAATACAAAATACCTAAAGTGGGTATACAATTCGATTCCTATTTCAATAATTCTTCAATGAGTTATTCAACCGACATAATTAGCTGTCACTTGCTTCCTATCTCATTAGGTCACTGTAATTTTGAATTCTGACTCCATGTAGGAATGATGGAATATTGTCAAGTCAAACCTTAAAGCATTCCTCTAGTTTGAAGGAAACAGGGTCTTCACAGAAGAATTCGGCCAGCTGTTTCCTGATACTCTCCACCTCTTCCATATCTTTGTTCAAAGCTGACACCTCTTGTTCTGCCACCTGTGAAAAAGCACCATACATAAATAACCCGAATCTAACATGATGAAGCTAAGACATACGTACGCTTGGTAAGAAGATTTGAAAGATATTTTTTTACTTAGAACTGAGTTAAGCTGATGGCTCAAAAATTAATATAATTCTAGCATTTCTTTCAGAGGTGACTGCGAAAACAATCCAGTTCAGTAATTAAATTGACGAAAGGAATCAAGAAGATAGAAGTTGCTGGGTGAAATAAACATCACCAGATTGCGCGTATTTTGTCGAATTCTTGGGAACGGAACTATTCCCACCTCTCGTTCCCACCGCTGCAACTCTTGTGTAGCCAGGGTCTACAGCTTGACCGCCAATAACCCAACCAGTGCAGGTCAAGTTTGTCCCAAGGGAAAGTTATAACTGTCGTTCTGTCGTTGGACCCGCAACGAAATTAATCAAAAGAACGTAATTCATAATTAGAATAGTTCTTGGGAAGTCTTACAAAAGGTTCTGAAGTGGAGACCGCGTATCGGAAAACGCAAAGTGCACGCACACACAAGGTGGACCGACGACATCGTAAAGGTAGCAGGAAGGCGTTGGACGCAGGCCGCTACCAACCAGGCAACATGGAAAGCATTGGGAAGGCCTATGTTCAACAGTGAACGTCCTATGGCTGGGATGATGAAGATGAAGTCTTACATCCAACAATGAACTGCTATCTGCTGGAATAATGAATCTTCTCTTACCTGTAAGAAGTCTCCCATCTGTTCCCTAATATCCTGCTGGGTGAGCGGCATCTGGATCTCCTTCTTGAGGACTCCGATCCTCTGACTGAGGGTCTTGATCTCATTGTACAGTTGCTCCACGCTGGCCTTGGCCGCTTCCTCTAAAACTCTGGTGTCGTCCGCGAAGTGGATTAGCTCTTTGTTCTTTCTTTCTGCTTGCTGTGGATGAAAGGTTTTGTTTTAGGGATATTCTGCGAGGAAACCACTCATAATTTTAAATTGAAGTCATTTACTAAAAATAAAATTATCAATTTGCCAGCACAGTTTCTTATAACAAGGCTTAAAGCTATTTTTTGACCCAGAAAAATAGCTATGGCTCAGGTATGTCCATGGGTATGGTACTCGAACCAATGAAATACACCTGGAGTATTTTCTTCCTGCCATTTAGTAGACGCTACCTTAGGTACCAGAAATAAGACAGACGCTTTCCTTGGTAGTCCCGCGATTTAAGATCAGAACAACCACGCCCCCCTTTCCATAATTGGGAGAGGTCTTATGCTATAAACGAAGGATGAGACGAATAATGTTTTAAGCTGCCTCATCAGCACCCTTGGGCTAAATACTTACATGTTTCATCCTAATGTCGCCAAACTGGGGGGAAATCAATGGACACATTGTTCCGGATCAGAATGCTCCCCCCTTGGGCACAACCACCCTTCCCCTCTCCTGGCTTACAGTCATGTTCTTACCATAACGACGTTGTACAGCTACAGCGCTATCCGCGTCAGAAAGTTGCCATTTGTTGCCGGTAAGTGCTCTCACCATGACAGATGGATGGTCAGGAAGTGTAATGGAAGTGTTCTTACCATGGCGACGTAGTGCATGAGGTTCATCCCAGGCTTGTTGCCTGTAAGTCTCTCAACATGGCGACTTAGGAAGGCATGAAAGTGGTCTCACCATGGCGGCGTCAGGAAGGTATGAGGAAGTGCTCTCACCATGGCGAAGTCAGGAAGTGTTCTCACTATGGGGAAGTCAGTAAGGGTATGTGGAAGGTGTCTCACCATGGCGACGTAGTGCATGAGGTTCATGCCGGGCTTGTTGGCGCGGATGTCGGCGAGCTTCTGCAGCGAGCCCAGCTTGACGCCGGCGGCGCCGCCCGCGTACGTAGGAAGTATAGACGCATGTTACATGGTGTTCCCACCATGGCGAAGCCAAGAAGTGTATGTGGAAGTATGGTGAGAACAGCGACGTAACCTCCCTCCACGGCAACGTCAGGAAGGTATGTGGAAGTGCTCCCACCATAGCGACATTGGGAAGGATGTAGAAGTGCTCTCATCATCTCTCTGTTCGGCGTGTTTATTGCAGCTTCATGCACGTCTCCCACGTCACCGTCCGCGTCAAGTTGCCTATAAGTGGCCATAGCGACGTCAGGAAGGTATCTGGAAGTGCTCTTACCATGACGACGTCAGAAAGGCATGTGGAAGTGTTCTCTCCATGGCGACCTAAGGAAGGTATGTGGAAGTGTTCTCACCATGGCGACCTAAGGAAGGTATGTGGAAGTGCTCTCACTATGGCGACGTAGTGCAACTTCATGCTGCATCGCTTACGTCACAGCCTGCGTTAGGAAGTAGCCGCTTGTTGCTTGTAAGTCTTTCACTATGGCGACGTCAGGAAGTGCTCTCACTATGGAGAAATCATTGGGTACATGGAAGGTGTCTCACCATGGCGACGTAGTGCATGAGGTTCATGCCGGGCTTGTTGGCGCGGATGTCGGCGAGCTTCTGCAGCGAGCCCAGCTTGACGCCGGCGGCGCCGCCCGCGTAGCCGCCCGCGTTCAGAAAGTTGCCCGCGATCAGTGCTATGTACAGCACCTCCTGTGAACCACATCAGCATAATGTCATTTAGTTTATAATGCAGGAATAGAACACTATTTACACACTATTTGTGCTATGTACACTTGTACAGTCAGCGTCAAATATGTAGTTCGTGACACACAAAGTAGCCAAAGAGTTCGCAACACGTCTTTGTTACAATGAGGGCTATCGTTTTAGCGCTCACCAGTTAGCGCCACTGTAGAGTAAGGTCCTGTCACTTGCTAGTCGCGAAGACAGTGGCACCAACTGGTGAGCGCTAAAGTGGTACGAGGACTATCGCATTTGCACTCATCAAGATGGCGCCACTGTAGAGTAAGGTGCTGTCAATCGCCAGGGGTGCCAACTGTTAAGTATAAAAACGATAGCCCTCATTGGAATAAGGTTGTGCTGTCAACTTTTTGGCCACTTGGGTGTCACTTACTATTTGACGCCGACTGTACGTACATCAACTCCTCTAAGGCGTATTTTTGTTTAAAAAAAACACTAATTAACTTACCTGTAAAGCTCTAGAGTTCATCAGATCATCCCCGGCCACCAGTATAGCGTTGATGGCACTCTCTAGGTATCCAGCGGTTGACACCCACTCTTCTTTCAGCAGCATACATTCTATCCTTAATTTATAGCTGAAACAAAAGAGTTAAACGTCAAGATTGTGCCTTTTCAAATATTTGATTGGCTACCAAAGTAGGGCAAAATTACCACATAGATAAAAGGAGCTCTCAGCAAACTACTGTTATTAGTCTCTAACAAATAGCTTCAACAGCTTTCAAGAACATTTTTACACAACTTTATTGGACATTATTAAGCTTGAGTGCTGAAAGAAGAAACACAATAAATTGTTAACAATAAAGTGTCTTGAAAAAGTCATCAGGAATGAAGGAATCAGATTACGCGATGTACTTTTCTGATCTAAACAATTTCAAATCAATGTCTTTTTCTAGGAATATAAATCAGCTGCAGCAGGAACTTCTCAGCGTTCCCTAGTGGTGACGTCACCCGTGAAAGCCTTCAGCATCTCGCACTCGCCTATTTCCGGCAGAATCTTGGATAGACCTCGGAGCTTCTAGGCTTTATTTAACTAATCCATTAACTTACTTGGGGATCTGGATCAGCTGCAGCAGGAACTTCTCAGCGTTCCCTAGCTTGGTGACGTCTCTCGTGAAAGCCTTCAGCATCTCGCACTCGCCTATTTCCGGCAGAATCTTGGAAAGACCTCGGAGCTTCTAGGCTTTATAACTAACTAATCCATTAACTTACTTGGGAATCTGGATCAGCTGCAGCAGGAACTTCTCAGCGTTCCCTAGCTTGGTGACGTCACCCGTGAAAGCCTTCAGCATCTTGCACTTGTCTATTTCCGGCAGTATTTGGAAAGACTTCGGAACTTCTAGGCTTTATAACTAACTAATCTATTAACTTACTTGGGAATCTGGATCAGCTGCAACAGGAACTTCTCAGCGTTCCCTAGCTTGGTGACGTCACCCGTGAAAGCCTTCAGCATCTCGCACTCGTCTATTTCGGGCAGGATCTTGAGGAGCCCGCGGAGTTTCTCCGCGCCGATGTCGTCGTGGGCACCCTCGCGGATGAGTTGGATGATATCTTCGTTGGAACTGAGAACAAATTGAAGATGAGGGAAAAGCCTTATCAACTACCAAACTGAGAAAATTTTGCCCCCACTGAGAATTGAACAAGGGACTTCTGGGTCTGAGACAGGTGGTCTTATTGCTAATTAAGTATTAATGGCATATAAAGCCAGTTTGTCGCTACCGACCAATCTGGAAATCATTTGGGGATTCCTAAATGTCCTTACAGTTGAAATGATGATGATGATGAAACCCAATTATATTTTTCTGCCTGTTCTTAGGTGTAGTACGTGCAGCCGAAGGATGTGATTATTAATGCTTTGGTTTGCAAAATGGCAACCTTACAATGACAAAAGGATATTTTACGCACTTGATATTCATCTTCTGTATTTGAGTGTGGAACAATGTTATTTCAAAACACCTTGGACCTATATTAATACCCCTTTGTTTGTTCCCACTTGTTCTATTCTAATCAGTTCTGCGGTAGAATTAGTGAAACTTTTTTTGTAGTGACACGGCACAGTGGTTTCTATGTGCTAAGAAGTAAAGGCGATTTTGCAACTAAAATGTATGGTCTAATGTGCTTGCTATCATCTGTATAGGTACTACTAATGAAAAATCTAAATATTTATAACTCAAAGGTGACTGACTGACATAGTGATCTATCAACGCACAGCCCAAACCACTAGACGGATCAGGCTGAAATTTGGCATGCAGGTAGATGTTTGTTATGACGTAGGCATCCGCTAAGGAAAGGATTTTACGAAACTCCATCCCTAAGGGGGTAAAACGGGATCCACGCGTACGAAGTCGCGGGCGGCCGCTAGTTATAAATATAAAATGTAATAGGTACTATGTTGTGACTACCTTCGGAACTGTTTCAAAAAGATGTTGACATTCAAACTCCTCTTGCCGTCGAGTAGCGTGATCTCGGACGCCTCCTTGCGCGGGCGCCGCTCGCCCGAGCTGTCGCAGACGGGGCTCCGGCCCAGCCGCGGCGACGAGCCCGCCGAGCCCGTCGGTTGGATCTAGACAGAGATATGATGAGAAGAAAGAAACATTTAAGATTTTAAAGTAAAAAAACAAGGGACAGAAAAAAGATAAAAAAGGGACAAAAAAAGATAAAAAAGGGACAAAAAAAGACAAAAAAGGGACAAAAAAGAGACAGAAAAAAAAACAAAAAAAAAAAGACAAAAGAGGGTAAAAAAAAAAAAACAAGACAAAACTACCATAATGAAGTTAGAGAAACTAAATATTGTTGTAAAGCCTGGTCCGTGAGCACGTAGAATCCCGTGCAATGACCCCAAGCTACCCATCCCTATCGCTCGCGCGTAATTATGTTGCTGTCGCGACTGTGCGACGGGCGCCCGCAGTGAGTGTGCGAGCGCGACAGCAACATAATTACGCGCGAGCGATAGGGGTGGGTAGCTTGGGGTCATTGGACGGGATTCTACGTGCTCACGGACCAGGCTTTAGTGTTCTAAATATCAATCTCTTCTGCCACTTCTTCTTATCACCAGCCACTAAGTCATCCTGAAAGCTAAGTATTTGAGACGTGTATCAATGCCCTGAAAAGGGTCTATTAAAGAATTTGTATTTTCTTCCATACTACTGCAACTCTTGTTTGTACCTATACTTATTTAGAAACTAAGTACAGGTAATCAAAAGAAAAGTAGGATAGTTTGAAACTTATGGATCGACTATCCTAAGATCTTGAACCCAACTTCATTAGTCGAGTAGGATGCCAACTTTACTGATGAATCCCTCGTTCATAGCATTGATCCAAATACAAACATCGAGCAATTCCAGAAGAAAGCTAAATGATCTTGAGGCTCGCAGCATCTTGAATCAGAAGTAATATGAGAAAAGCAAAAGAGATAAGGTGATTGCTATAGTAATTAGCCTATACATAGTTATTGGTATATTGGATTGTTAATAAGTAAGAGACAAAATATTTACTACATTGGACTGCGTATTGCTCAGAAAAAATATTTGTCTCTTTTCCTTTCTTACTTCCATTAGGCTTGTTTCTTTTTATTTTAGGCAAGTTGGTCAATAACTATGTATTGGCTAATTACTATAGCGATCACTCTACATTTTTCTTATTCTTACCTGTTGACAGAAGAGCCCCTCGATCTCGCTCCAGTCGAGCTCGGCCTTGGGCGAGTGCTTGTGGCTGGACGCCACCAGAGACCAGATGTTGTTCTTGCCGATTACCTGCAACACATTTATTTTATTGCAACCTTCATAATAATGTTTATTTTAATATACTGGTAAGATTTCTGTTATGATTCGTGGGGAGTGCCTTGATATAAATAGTGCAGGACAACAGTCATGAAAATCCCAGTACCAGGACGGCCAGCAGCCGCTAGATAAACAGACTGTAAATTTTTTGTTGGCAAATAAAATACTTTTACTTTTCCTTACTTTATTTACTTAAATCTACTTAGAAAAACAAACGATACCGCGAAATAAACGGAACAGAGCGCCATCTCTTAGTCAAACTCAGAACTAATCCTAACACATTTTATATTTTGGTTAATTTGTTTCATCGTTTTAGCCAAATGATATCGCTGGCTTCCCTAAGGATTTCCAAAATGACCAGTCTTTCGCTGCCAGCTTTCGTTTGAATGGAAGAAGATATTCTACAATTCAAAAAGTACGTCAGTTATAAAAGACAGCGAAAGAGGGTAGACCGATATATCTGCCCATAACCTGTCACCGACATATCGGAAACTCAAAATTAAGGTACAGTCGCGGAATGAAAAGGTTCGTCACCTTAGTGTCGGTTTTCGCTTGCACTAGGTACTGTAAGAGTCAAACCTGCCAACATAACAGTGCAAGAAACAGTGCTGCTAACATTTAAATAAATGTGACGTTTGCTAACGAAGAAGGTTTTGCTTATTTTTCTGTCCCATCAGTGCAATGCTAAAATGTATTTTTTTTATCTAATAGAAATAATAATGGCAGGTTGAACCATCAAGAAGGTTTTAGTTTATCAACCATAATAATCTTCTTGACAAGATAAATGTCAAACAACTTTAATCTGAATAATTTTGAACTTTACTGACTAACAGTTAAAGATTGTTTTGTCTAACTCGAGATTATTCTGTAACATAGTTTCAAAAGGTAATATGTGCTCGCGATTCGTTGAAGGAATCAATTTGAAAACTGACGAACCTTTTCATTCCGCGACTGTACATGGTAGCAATCCCGTCAGTAATAATAATTATGGTAGTGACCATGCAAGTTTAACAATATACGCCAGTTAACTCACTTTGCTGTCAGGTATCTTGTTCCAATTGATGGTCTTCATCTTGGTCTTGGGCATGGGCGTCTCCTGCTGCGGCAGCGTGACGTGTGCGGGCGGCGGCGCGGGCGCGGACGGCGGCGACGGCGGCGCGGGCGGCGGCGGCGGGCCCGGCGGCAGCGGCGCGGGAGGCGGCGGGATCACTGTGAGAGAGTCAATTAAAGCAGAGTAAGAATCAAAGTGTCATTTTTTATAGTTACTTTTGTGAAGCCTCAATGTACCTAACCTTGTTGGTGATCAAATAAATCTATATAAATAAAAATGAATTGCTGTTCGTTAGTCTGACTAAAACTCGAGAACGGCTGGGCCGATTGAGCTGATTTTGGTTTTAAAATGTTTGTCGTAGTCCAGGGTAGGTCTAAACGGTGAGCAAATAAGGAAAAATTGCGATGGCTTATTTATTGCCTTTAAGGCGGAACAGAGTTCGCCGGGTCAGCTAGTAAATAAATAAATAAATAAATAAATGAGTAGGTCATCTTCAAAGAAACGCACTGAGCGCGGTTTGTATGTGAGCGCGCCAATACCTATATGTATATGCGGCGCGCACGCACACACTGACAAAATTCGGCGCAACCACGACTGGCTCCACGCTAAAAGACAATGCCGGAAATTGGCGTCTTTTTTTTCGCGCGGCCATCGACCAAACCTTGTTTTTTGATTACAAAATAGTGTAATAAACCAAACTTACTGTTAGAAAGTAGTTTGAACACCAAATAAACTATAGACTCTATAGAATGTATTGTCTATGCGGATTATAAAATAAAAGACACTCGATCTTCGGCTTTCACAGAAATACGTTATTTTATTTCAATTATTCCCATTATAATAGGTTATGGGCCCAGTAAACCCAAAAAGTTATCAATAAGTGCAATTATCTGGAATAGGCGCGTATTTATTTACAAGAAGCAAGAACTGAAATATCAAAAATGTCTTCGAACGCATTCCTAACCAGTGTGCCTAAGCTATTGGGTCGCCAGAATTACCATGAATGGGCGTTTGCAGCGGAAAATTTGCTGGTCTTGGAGGGCATGTCTGACTGCATCAAGCAAGAAAGTTCAGAAGCCAGGGCAACAGAAGACAGAAAAGCAATGGCCAAGCTGATCCTAACAATAGATCCGTCATTATACGTCCACATTAAAGAAGCTAAAAGCACCAAAGATCTGTGGCAGAGAATAAGAAACATGTTTGATGATTCTGGATTCTCAAGACGAATAACATTACTCAGGAATTTGATATCAATTCGCCTTGACAGCTGCGAATCAATGACGAGTTATGTTACACAAATCATCGAAACGGCCCAGAAGTTGTCGGGAACAGGTTTCTCCGTAAATGACGAGTGGATCGGGAGTTTATTGTTAGCTGGTTTGCCTGAAAAGTATTTCCCCATGATTATGGCAATCGAGCATTCGGGAATCGCCATTACCAGTGACGTAGTGAAAACGAAGCTCATAGATTTGGCAGGAAATGACTGCGAGGCGGGAAGCGCATTCTTGAGTAGAGGGCAGCACAGTCGTCATAGTTTGAAAGTTGGTAGCACTGGCAAGTTCGACAACTCCAACCAACTTCATGGCGGTGCGTATGGCGGAAATGGAAAGTCTATGCCCGACTCATCAAATGTCAAATCTGACAAGTCAAGTGTCAAGTGTTATCGGGTAAATCCGCGAAACAGTAAAAAACTTATGTTCCGATCGATAAAAAAAAAACTGTTGTAGTTCTGGTAAATTAAACTTCTGAATAACGATTCATACAAGTTTCCACATAAGGCGCCATGATCCATATTGATTAAATACTTCAAGTTATTTCGATAATCAAGAAAACACGCACTAAACGTCATTACCATCCCAGTAAAAGTACTGACCTTTGCCGTTGTCTTTTAATTTTTTTTACTTTACCTATACACAGACCAGATTTTGATTATAAATTTAAAATGTACATATTTACCGTGACAAAATAACAAAATTATATTGAAATCGTATTAGCCAATAAAATGGAATCATGAATTGAAATATTGTCACGAGAAATCGTCATAGCCATCGCGGCAGCATCAAAGGTTCTTTAATGCGGCTGCGACGCGACTTATCCCCGCTTGTGTCCGCGCGTCCCACTCTTCAATTCGTTGCTCGTAACAGAACAGAATGCACGTAAAATTTACGCAGCTCCGAGACTTTTTACACTCCGAAAACGAGAGACACTCGCAGTTTGTCATCGGCTCGCGTCATTCCCATTTTGTGCGATTTAGTAAGTTTAATATATCGATATTTTTCTAATAATTAGCACTTTGTAGCATGTGATTACAATAAAAAAATGACGATATTGAGGTGTCCCAATAGTGGTGACAATTATTTTTATATAATTTTAAAATCGTTTTCGTCATTACCATTAACATCATTACCATATCATTTAGGCTTATGGTGATGACACTTTGTATATGGTAATGATGACTATGAATGGTTTCCTAAAAGAACAATGTAACAAAACGTCCCCAGAACTGTAGCACTTTAATACCTACCTTATAATACTATAATTTTATTATATGACAGCTCAAGTGTGACATGCGTGTCTCAGAAAAAAGTTATATCTAAAATAAAAATCCATAAGCAACCCTGAAAAAATACATACAAAATCACTTTTGACCAACTTCAATGGGTATCACGACAGCTTAACCCCGGGACAATTCGACTCCTGTGACAACTCGACCCCTGCGACAACTCAAACCCTGCGACAACTTGATTTTTTTCAACACTCAACACTTTTGACTTACTTCAAATGGTTTCACGACTGCTGGACAGTGGCGGCGTAGCATGGGTTGGCACCCGGGGCATAGCACAGCACAGCACCCCCCGTCATAAGTCCTTAATGTAAGTAAGTTGGGTATACATATAGCGGGGAGGTAAGACACCCCAAAATGGTCCTCCCTTACGCCGCTGGTGGCTGGACCCTACGACTGCTTAACCCTACGACCACTCGAACCCTCCGACAACTTATACTTGTGACCCTGTGACAAGTCGAACACTGCGACACGTCAACCCCTGCGACTACTCTGAGCATTTATTGTAGATTCTGTTCAGGCATTGATTGATGGAGCTAAATGGTTTACAATAAGTATCATAGTTGTCATCGGGGTCAACTGGACCTCTGTGACAACTCGACCCCTGTGATAACTCGATTAAATTAATTTTAACCTACTTTAAACGAAGGTCGACCCTACAAAAACTTGACCCGGACAACTCGACCCCTACGACAAGTCCAAAATATTCAACTATGATACTTATTGTAAACCATTTAGCTCCATCAATCAATGCCTGAACTGTATCTACAATAAATGCTCAGAGTAGTCGCAGGGGTTGACGTGTCGCAGTGTTCGACTTGTCACAGGGTCACAAGTGTAAGTTGTCGGAGGGTTCGAGTGGTCGTAGGGTTAAGCAGTCGTAGGGTCCAGCCACCAGCGGCGTAAGGGAGGACCATTTTGGGGTGTCTTACCTCCCCGCTATATGTATACCCAACTTACTTACATTAAGGACTTATGACGGGGGGTGCTGTGCTGTGCTATGCCCCGGGTGCCAACCCATGCTACGCCGCCACTGTCCAGCAGTCGTGAAACCATTTGAAGTAAGTTAAAAGTGTTGAGTTTTGAAAAAAATCAAGTTGTCGCAGGGTTTGAGTTGTACCAGGGGTCGAATTGTCCCTGGGTCAAGCTGTCGTGCCCTTTGAAGTTGGTCAAAAGTGATTTTGTATGTATTTTTTCAGGGTTGCTTATGAATTTTTATTTTTGATATAACTTTTCTGAGACATGTCACACTTGAGCTGTCATAATTATAATAAAATTATAGTATTCCATTCAATTTATTCATTTAAAGATAACAATGATCCACATGGTTAGTAAATGGGTGCCTTATACAACTATGTTAGTAATTTACTTATTATAACATACCACTAATTATCCAACCCGTTCGGTAAGAAGTAGCCGAAGGAAATGTCGGATAATAGGAGAGTCGTACCTCTCCGCCACGGTCTTCAGGATACTGTTGGGGCTCGCCCGTATCCTACTGAGCAACGAGGCAGTCTTCTTGCATAGGACAGCAAAGAAGCCGTCAGTGTGCGACTGAGCAAACATTTGAAGCGAGGCAAGCCCAACAGCATCCTGAAACCGTTGTTATATTGGACCCGAAGGACGCTAAGCGATTTCTGCGAGTACGTGGTCCACAGGTTTCCCGTGTATAGACTCTGACAGTATGCTTTAAACAGAGTGATCTTGACATGGTCATTACATCGGGCAAACCTGCGAGCCAACATATTACACCTTACTGCCAGCGCCCTTCGTTCCCTCTCGATATCAACATGATCTTTAAGGTCATCAGTAACGTAGAGTCCGAGATATTTAAATTTAGTGGCTCTGTTTAACTTTACCCCATTAAGCAAGAGGTCGGGTACCACGTTTGGACATTTACTGGCGGCCTTAAATACCATGTATTCGCTCTTCTTCACAATATACAATAAGCCATGGCATTTAGCATACACTTCACACACACCCACCATCTTTCTGAGAGCCCCCATTGTTGGCGCCAGCAGTACCATATCATCAGCGTAGCTTATGTTGTTGATACAAACACCATCTACCCAGCATCCGATACGCATACTGCTAAGGGCAACAATGAGGTCATTTACGTATAGGTTGAAAAGCCTGGGAGACGTCAGCCCACCCTGTCTCACCCCGCACTGCAACCCATACTCCTCAGAAAAAACGTTAGCCCATCTTACGCTGTTAATCTGGTTAGCATACCAATAATGGAATATTTGTGATACTTCTGACGGGATGCCCTGCCTCCTCATCTTATCCCAAAGGATGTCATAAGACACAAGATCGAACGCCTTGGAGAGGTCGAGGAAGCATGCGTAAATGAGAGTCCCCTGATCCGTGTAGTACCTGACAGTGTGCTTAAGACTAAGGATGGCGCTCTCGGTCGACAGTCCAGGCTTAAACCCGAATTGAGCATCATGTGATTTTAAATATTTATCTAGTAGAGAGTCAAGCACACTGTCAAGGACCTTTGCCGTGATTGTAGCTAGAGAGATCGGTCGGGTATTAGCATGGTCTATCATATAAGGTAGGTATTAAAGTGCTACAGTTCTGGGGACGTTTTGTCCCATTGTTCTTTAAGCTTTGTTTTTAAATGAGAAGGTTTTTTATTAGTTTACGAAAAGACGTTTTTTTATTCATTTCTTGTATGTTGACTATTGTGTAAGTCTAAGTAAGAGTAGCTTGGCATATTTTTCAATCAAAATCCTCATTGGTGTAAATATATATTTTTTCTGATTCTGAATAATATTAGGAACGTAAAAAAATTTTAACTAATGTCCGTATTGTTCCAAATTCAATAAATTCATTAAATTATTGAATACATTTACTTTTATTTCCAACCCATTCTTTAATAGGTACGTGCTTAGCTAGGAAAATAACATAGATAAAATTGGTGTTTAGCTGAACAATTATATCTAAATTTTAGTTTTCAAGTTATTTTAATTTAATGTATTACTATAAAATTATATTTCGTCATCACCATTAACATAAGATCATTACCATTTTAATAAAATCATTACCATTGGGAAAACGTCATTACCATTTTGTGAAAAAATATTTGGACGCTTGTTACTTCTAAAATAACGATTGAATCTAAGGGCCTCACACTGATCTAAAAAGCTCATTGCTTAACCTTTCAGTTTAAGCTAGTTTGCACGCATTCCTGTAAAGTTTTTCAAAAAACGTAAAATAAATCTCGCGGAATCAAATCGGCGGATCCACCCTATCGTTGTAAGGGTAAATCCGCGAAACAGTAAAAAACTTATGTTCCGATCGATAAAAAAAAAACTGTTGTAGTTCTGGTAAATTAAACTTCTGAATAACGATTCATACAAGTTTCCACATAAGGCGCCATGATCCATATTGATTAAATACTTCAAGTTATTTCGATAATCAAGAAAACACGCACTAAACGTCATTACCATCCCAGTAAAAGTACTGACCTTTGCCGTTGTCTTTTAATTTTTTTTACTTTACCTATACACAGACCAGATTTTGATTATAAATTTAAAATGTACATATTTACCGTGACAAAATAACAAAATTATATTGAAATCGTATTAGCCAATAAAATGGAATCATGAATTGAAATATTGTCACGAGAAATCGTCATAGCCATCGCGGCAGCATCAAAGGTTCTTTAATGCGGCTGCGACGCGACTTATCCCCGCTTGTGTCCGCGCGTCCCACTCTTCAATTCGTTGCTCGTAACAGAACAGAATGCACGTAAAATTTACGCAGCTCCGAGACTTTTTACACTCCGAAAACGAGAGACACTCGCAGTTTGTCATCGGCTCGCGTCATTCCCATTTTGTGCGATTTAGTAAGTTTAATATATCGATATTTTTCTAATAATTAGCACTTTGTAGCATGTGATTACAATAAAAAAATGACGATATTGAGGTGTCCCAATAGTGGTGACAATTATTTTTATATAATTTTAAAATCGTTTTCGTCATTACCATTAACATCATTACCATATCATTTAGGCTTATGGTGATGACACTTTGTATATGGTAATGATGACTATGAATGGTTTCCTAAAAGAACAATGTAACAAAACGTCCCCAGAACTGTAGCACTTTAATACCTACCTTATAATACTATAATTTTATTATATGACAGCTCAAGTGTGACATGCGTGTCTCAGAAAAAAGTTATATCTAAAATAAAAATCCATAAGCAACCCTGAAAAAATACATACAAAATCACTTTTGACCAACTTCAATGGGTATCACGACAGCTTAACCCCGGGACAATTCGACTCCTGTGACAACTCGACCCCTGCGACAACTCAAACCCTGCGACAACTTGATTTTTTTCAACACTCAACACTTTTGACTTACTTCAAATGGTTTCACGACTGCTGGACAGTGGCGGCGTAGCATGGGTTGGCACCCGGGGCATAGCACAGCACAGCACCCCCCGTCATAAGTCCTTAATGTAAGTAAGTTGGGTATACATATAGCGGGGAGGTAAGACACCCCAAAATGGTCCTCCCTTACGCCGCTGGTGGCTGGACCCTACGACTGCTTAACCCTACGACCACTCGAACCCTCCGACAACTTATACTTGTGACCCTGTGACAAGTCGAACACTGCGACACGTCAACCCCTGCGACTACTCTGAGCATTTATTGTAGATTCTGTTCAGGCATTGATTGATGGAGCTAAATGGTTTACAATAAGTATCATAGTTGTCATCGGGGTCAACTGGACCTCTGTGACAACTCGACCCCTGTGATAACTCGATTAAATTAATTTTAACCTACTTTAAACGAAGGTCGACCCTACAAAAACTTGACCCGGACAACTCGACCCCTACGACAAGTCCAAAATATTCAACTATGATACTTATTGTAAACCATTTAGCTCCATCAATCAATGCCTGAACTGTATCTACAATAAATGCTCAGAGTAGTCGCAGGGGTTGACGTGTCGCAGTGTTCGACTTGTCACAGGGTCACAAGTGTAAGTTGTCGGAGGGTTCGAGTGGTCGTAGGGTTAAGCAGTCGTAGGGTCCAGCCACCAGCGGCGTAAGGGAGGACCATTTTGGGGTGTCTTACCTCCCCGCTATATGTATACCCAACTTACTTACATTAAGGACTTATGACGGGGGGTGCTGTGCTGTGCTATGCCCCGGGTGCCAACCCATGCTACGCCGCCACTGTCCAGCAGTCGTGAAACCATTTGAAGTAAGTTAAAAGTGTTGAGTTTTGAAAAAAATCAAGTTGTCGCAGGGTTTGAGTTGTACCAGGGGTCGAATTGTCCCTGGGTCAAGCTGTCGTGCCCTTTGAAGTTGGTCAAAAGTGATTTTGTATGTATTTTTTCAGGGTTGCTTATGAATTTTTATTTTTGATATAACTTTTCTGAGACATGTCACACTTGAGCTGTCATAATTATAATAAAATTATAGTATTCCATTCAATTTATTCATTTAAAGATAACAATGATCCACATGGTTAGTAAATGGGTGCCTTATACAACTATGTTAGTAATTTACTTATTATAACATACCACTAATTATCCAACCCGTTCGGTAAGAAGTAGCCGAAGGAAATGTCGGATAATAGGAGAGTCGTACCTCTCCGCCACGGTCTTCAGGATACTGTTGGGGCTCGCCCGTATCCTACTGAGCAACGAGGCAGTCTTCTTGCATAGGACAGCAAAGAAGCCGTCAGTGTGCGACTGAGCAAACATTTGAAGCGAGGCAAGCCCAACAGCATCCTGAAACCGTTGTTATATTGGACCCGAAGGACGCTAAGCGATTTCTGCGAGTACGTGGTCCACAGGTTTCCCGTGTATAGACTCTGACAGTATGCTTTAAACAGAGTGATCTTGACATGGTCATTACATCGGGCAAACCTGCGAGCCAACATATTACACCTTACTGCCAGCGCCCTTCGTTCCCTCTCGATATCAACATGATCTTTAAGGTCATCAGTAACGTAGAGTCCGAGATATTTAAATTTAGTGGCTCTGTTTAACTTTACCCCATTAAGCAAGAGGTCGGGTACCACGTTTGGACATTTACTGGCGGCCTTAAATACCATGTATTCGCTCTTCTTCACAATATACAATAAGCCATGGCATTTAGCATACACTTCACACACACCCACCATCTTTCTGAGAGCCCCCATTGTTGGCGCCAGCAGTACCATATCATCAGCGTAGCTTATGTTGTTGATACAAACACCATCTACCCAGCATCCGATACGCATACTGCTAAGGGCAACAATGAGGTCATTTACGTATAGGTTGAAAAGCCTGGGAGACGTCAGCCCACCCTGTCTCACCCCGCACTGCAACCCATACTCCTCAGAAAAAACGTTAGCCCATCTTACGCTGTTAATCTGGTTAGCATACCAATAATGGAATATTTGTGATACTTCTGACGGGATGCCCTGCCTCCTCATCTTATCCCAAAGGATGTCATAAGACACAAGATCGAACGCCTTGGAGAGGTCGAGGAAGCATGCGTAAATGAGAGTCCCCTGATCCGTGTAGTACCTGACAGTGTGCTTAAGACTAAGGATGGCGCTCTCGGTCGACAGTCCAGGCTTAAACCCGAATTGAGCATCATGTGATTTTAAATATTTATCTAGTAGAGAGTCAAGCACACTGTCAAGGACCTTTGCCGTGATTGTAGCTAGAGAGATCGGTCGGGTATTAGCATGGTCTATCATATAAGGTAGGTATTAAAGTGCTACAGTTCTGGGGACGTTTTGTCCCATTGTTCTTTAAGCTTTGTTTTTAAATGAGAAGGTTTTTTATTAGTTTACGAAAAGACGTTTTTTTATTCATTTCTTGTATGTTGACTATTGTGTAAGTCTAAGTAAGAGTAGCTTGGCATATTTTTCAATCAAAATCCTCATTGGTGTAAATATATATTTTTTCTGATTCTGAATAATATTAGGAACGTAAAAAAATTTTAACTAATGTCCGTATTGTTCCAAATTCAATAAATTCATTAAATTATTGAATACATTTACTTTTATTTCCAACCCATTCTTTAATAGGTACGTGCTTAGCTAGGAAAATAACATAGATAAAATTGGTGTTTAGCTGAACAATTATATCTAAATTTTAGTTTTCAAGTTATTTTAATTTAATGTATTACTATAAAATTATATTTCGTCATCACCATTAACATAAGATCATTACCATTTTAATAAAATCATTACCATTGGGAAAACGTCATTACCATTTTGTGAAAAAATATTTGGACGCTTGTTACTTCTAAAATAACGATTGAATCTAAGGGCCTCACACTGATCTAAAAAGCTCATTGCTTAACCTTTCAGTTTAAGCTAGTTTGCACGCATTCCTGTAAAGTTTTTCAAAAAACGTAAAATAAATCTCGCGGAATCAAATCGGCGGATCCACCCGTAAGCAGTTTGGACATTACAAATCTCAATGTAAACAACAGAGTAATCAGCCTCAGTTAAAGAAAACAAACGCATTTTCGGCAGTTTTCTTGAGTGGAAATTACAGCAAACAGGACTTCTATTTGGATAGCGGTGCGAGTACACATATGACTCCAAATATAAACATGATACAGAATGCATCTTTTACTACAAGCATTAAGGAGATTATAGCGGCAAATCAGAATGCTATGCCAGTTTTATGCTCTGGGGATGTCGATATCATGACCGTTACTCCGGATTCCCTTTATGAAGTGACGCTGAAAGATGTGTTGTGTGTACCTAACCTTACCACAAACCTAATTTCCATCAGTCAACTTATCAAGAATGGGAATAAAGTCGATTTCAAAGAGAATTGTTGCTATGTTTACAACAGACAGAACACTTTAGTGGCTGTAGCAAATCTGATAGATGGTGTCTACAAGATGGTCATAGAAAAGAAACAGTGTTTGTTTACATCAAGCTCTTCAGCAGCAAGCAGTGAAATGTGGCACAGGAGACTTGGACATCTGAATATGAACGATCTGAACAAGATGAAAGATGGAGCAGTGACAGGAATATTGTGCACTGATAACTCCGTGATAGAGGTGGGCGCCGATATACAATTGGACGGCGGCGGCGCGCCGACTTTTTGACCTCGGCGGCGGCGGCGTCGGCGGCGTGACCTTGTTTGACCTTTGTTCATTGGGTATTTTTTTTAAATCTGCTTTTTTAGTATCTGTCGTCAAGACTAATCAGGTGATTTGCAGTTGGTTGGGGTTTGAGCCACTAGAGCAGTGGTTTATCCTAGTAAATTAGCTCTCTTGATCATAGATACTTTGATATTTGGATAGCGGGTTTGGCTGAGATCAGGTTCTCGTGTATTTCCTAAAGGCGAGCGTACCAATGTGCCGATAAAAGTACCCTTGTACATGTATTTTCGACTCTTTGGAGGCACATAGTTAATGTTAGATTAGCTGACTGTTGGTGGAATATTATATTCAGTTCTGTTTTATTTATATTTATGGTCTTTCTATGTTATCCTACGGTCCAGGATGTTAATGTAGGTTGATTGCAGCAATGGGTCGAGGTCTAGATTGGCCGGAGGATACGTTTCACGTCTTAAATGATAATATGGTGAGACTTTGAGACATAATTACATGCGCCACTTGGTCAGCCAATCAGCTGACTTTGCAAACAGTCTAGTCACTTTAAGATCACAGTTACATTTGAGGAAGGCCGCAGCTTTCTGGTGTCTGGGCTACTTTACTAGTAGATGTTATAGAGTATCGGACCAAGTACAGAGTCCTGGGGTACTCCAACTCTGCAGCTAAAAAGAGAAGATTTTGTCACCGAGTTTGATTTTAAACTGTCTGTCACTGAGATAAGAATCCATCAGCAGGTAGTAGAAGTGTGCTAGAAGGTACTTTTGAATTTCATAGAGTAGTCCTTTATGATAAACCCAGCTGAAGCCGCAGCGAAAGCAGACGTACAGGATTCTTTCTTTTCCAAACATTGTACTGATTATGGTTGGTATGGTTTCTGCCAAAATTTATGGTCGGGTATACTATATTACATGGGTCATACTTAGGCAAGGGAATAAACGAGCAAGAATGATCCTTTTCCATAATTTTAACAATACAAATGTCAGATTAATTGAGCGATAAGAGAATTCGTTAGGCGACTTGCCAGTCTTATGGATCATTTCCAAAGTTAAGAGACTTGCGAGGTTCTCACTCAGTGTGGTCATTGTCAAGACCATGGACTTGCATGCAAAATGGGCCCTCTCAAATCACAATGGGAAGGTTTGGCAGCACAGCACCTAGAATGGCGGGAGATTGTGTTGTGTAGAGGCGAATCCGCGAATTCAAGGAGCAGCGCAAAACTGAACTCGACGCAAAACGCGATGATGTAAAACTCTCAATGTGCGAGGAGTTTTCCGCGAAGATCGGCTAGGTAAGTCATCTTCGGGCGCATCAGCGCCGCTAAGACAGCTAAGTCGAAGTGGTCACCATGACCGAAATCGGTCGGATGAATCAAAGGCAGGCATCATAGCTGCAAGTCTCGGATCAAGTTCAATGCTTGATCTTATTTTTTTGATTGAATTGTGTATTTTTTGGATTATCCGTGTCAATGGGGTTAAATAAACCGGCTTGTCAAAGGTCTGAGATTTTTCTTGTCAGTTCGCACTCATGTATTATCGGACCTAATAAGCGGAGAACACTTTGAGGGAGGTACTTTGTTGCCTTCCAGAGGTTGTGGTTCCCATTTGCATTCCGAGACATATTTGCCAAACTCTGTGTGTGTGATTCGCTTAAAGTATAGTCCAATAGTGTGGGTTGTCTGCCAGACGAAGGCGGGGATTTTTTTCTTGACAGCAAGAGGGACCGACGCCTCTCGCGTTCAATTATTTACTAGACCAAGCAGCAACTTGAATAATGTACTTGATTAACTGTTAATATAGTTAGTATTGAGTTATTCCATCAATTTATTAGTATATCAACGGCATTAAGTTGCGAAAAAATTATGCCAACCACATAATTTACATTAACTCAGACAGTCAGGCCGCGCTGATGGCCTTAAACTCCAATTTAATCACCTCAAAGTTGGTAGAAAACTGCATGAGTCGACTGAAAACCCTAGGAGAACGTAACAGAGTAACGCTGAAATGGGTTCCAGGTCACGCGGGAATCGTGGCAATGAAAATGCCGACGAACTAAGCGACGAGCGGAGGGAACACAATATGGTCCAGAACCCTTTTGTGGCATTCCCAAAAGTCTCGCTTGAATGACCCTGGAGAACATCTATTTAAAGAAATCCTTTAAGGCATGGTCAGACACGCCAGTATTAACTCATTCCAAAGCTCTCATAAAAGCCTATGACCGAAAATGCTCTAAGAAGATCTGAGTAGGATCAAAATGCGCATCTTAGTTCGAGCCCTCACTGGATACTGCAGCTTAAACAAGCACTTGTCCACTATGGGACTGTCCGAATCAAGAACGCGCAGAATGTGCCAAGAGGCAGATGAAACGCCACCACACATTCTCACGGCTGCGGACCTTTGATGCGCAAGCGGAGCTTACACCTGGGCAAACACATCCTAAGCCCACAAGATGTAAAACATATCGCCCCCCAAAAGATACTGCAATTCCTAATGAATGCAGGACTCAGAGACGAACTGTAAGGAAAATAGCAGCGATCACAATAGATCGGTACCGGTCGTAGTGATACTAGGACTTTATTGAACTAGAATAGCCGCTCAACTCAATAAAAAAAATAGTTCTTCTGCGTTCGAAACACAAATTAGTACAGTATAGGAGAGGAATAAATTGCAAATAGTTGGTACAGTATCAGTATCGGCGCGCCGACAGCTGGTCGTCGGCGGCGGCGGCGTGAAAAAATTCGCGGCGGCGGCGGCGCGCCGGCGTGGCGCCCACCTCTACTCCGTGATCAACAAAAACTCGTGTACCGTGTGCTGTGAAGGAAAGCAGTTGCGCTCACCATTTGGCCATGTGGGAACGAGGAGCAGCGAGCCATTGGAAGTTATCCATGCTGATGTCTGTGGCCCCATGGAGGTTACTTCAATTGGTGGAGCAAGGTATTTTCTTATATTTGTTGATGATTTTACTCGAATGGTGTTTGTCTATTTCCTCAAAGAAAAAAGAGAAGTTTTCAAGTACTTCAGGGAATATAAGGAATTGGTAGAGAACCAACAATGTAGAAAAATCAAAGTATTCAGAACTGATAATGGGTTAGAGTTTTGTAGCAATGAATTTGAGAATTTCCTAAAAAAGAGTGGCATAATACATCAAAAGACCAATCCATACACTCCCGAACAAAATGGTTTGAGTGAACGAACTAATAGGACAATTGTAGAGAGAGCCCGTTGTTTATTATTTGATGCAGGATTAGATAAGAAGTTCTGGGCAGAGGCAACAAACACCGCTGTCTATCTTAAGAATAGATCTGTAGCATCAGGACTAAATAATAAAACTCCTTATGAGCTCTGGACAAACAAGAAACCAGATTTAGCCCATATTAGAATATTTGGAAGTCATGTTATGGTTCACATACCAAAAGAGAAACGACTAAAGTGGGATAGTAAATCAAGACAGCACATATTAGTCGGCTTCTCAGATAGTGTAAAGGGATACAGAGTTTATGACCCCATCAAAAGATATATTACAATTAGTAGAGATGTTGTTGTACATGAGAATGCAAAAGGAAACTGTACATCAGATTCTAATGTAACAGTTTCAGTTGGGGATATTGTCCAACCAGAGGTTCCAAGCAGCAGCAATAACATTGATGAAGAAAAGTTGGTTGTCATTGTGAGCCCTGTAGATTTCACTGAAAATGAGTCGCATGATGACACAGTAGGACCTTCAGAGTCTAATGCTTTGACGACTGATTTGGATTCAACTTTGCATCAATCTCAAACATCTGAAGAGGTGAAGGAAACAATGTTACCAGAACCAGCAATTACAGTAATACCCAAACGAGTGAGAAGACCACCAGAACGGTATGGGTATACTAACTAATGCAATGCCAGCTGATGTTCTGACTTAAGCGTTATGTTCCGTAAAACTTGTTTTTGTAATTATCGTTTATTTGCTGTAGTTGGGGTGTTAGAAAGTAGTTTGAACACCAAATAAACTATAGACTCTATAGAATGTATTGTCTATGCGGATTATAAAATAAAAGACACTCGATCTTCGGCTTTCACAGAAATACGTTATTTTATTTCAATTATTCCCATTATAATACTTACTATGACATGTATACCTCTAAACTCAGTCTGAACTGAGTTACGAGCATTAGAAGTTTGATGATTTTACATGCTAGATTTGCTTTTTGCGCGCAAATTGTAAGAAATTTCAACAAAATAGTGACGTCTTTTTTATTGCGCTAATTCTGCTCCACACTGATGGCTGGAGCCTATAATGGATGGTATTGTTTGTTTCGGCGTTTACCCGTGGTCCCCCCAACATGTCCCCCTGGTGGGTCCACGGGTAATTTTTTTTACCCGTTGTCCCACCGTTCTGAACAATTTTTGCCAGTGGGTCTACGGGTAATTTATTTTAACCATAGTCCCACCGCACAGTGGTAAACGTTGCATGTCACCTAGGTATAATTATAAAAAAATCTATAATTATTAATTAGAACTGGCCCCATAGCAGACATTTTCCTACATCTAAAGGCCTTTTGAAATATACATAATTATATTGGTTAAGGCTATTGGAGCGGGTACCACTTTCCATACATTTGTGCCCATCATCCTTTACTTTCAATTTTATTCCAAGAAGAAAATTTATTTTATTTTATTTTATTTCCAATTATTTTTTAATTAAAATTGATGTAAAAAAGAATAGACTTTCTATTTTATTTTATCGATTTTTTTCCAAGAATATGAGGTTACATGCAACGTTTACCACTGTGCGGTGGGACTATGGTTAAAATAAATTACCCGTAGACCCACTGGCAAAAATTGTTCAGAACGGTGGGACAACGGGTAAAAAAAATTACCCGTGGACCCACCAGGGGGACATGTTGGGGGGACCACGGGTAAACGCCGGTTTGTTTACACATACAATGTCACTATTTTGTTGCAATTTCTTACAAAACTTGCGCGTAGAAAGCAAATCTAGTATGTAAAATCATCAAACTTCTAATGCTCGTAACTTGGTTCAGACTGAGTTTAGAGTAAGTTTGGTTTATTACACTATTTTGTAATCAAAAAATAAGGTTTGGTCGATGGCCGCGCGAAAAAAAAAAGACGCCACCTTCCATACAAAATCTGGCATTGCCATTTGAATCCACTTTGCGTGTTTAAGACCGGTTTTTCACCAAGAAGACGACATTTCTGTTAGCGTACTAGACGCGTATTCGTCATTTTTTGGTGCAAGCAGATGTGCACAATGACGCTTATAAGCAACCAATAGAATGTGGTTATAGCATATCTCGTCTCGTCTTAACTCCAGTGCAAACAAAGTAAGAAACAGAAGAGATCCATACAAAATACGCAAGAAAATAAGTTTCTCTCTGCACATCTAGTCTCGACTCCGCCCTCTAGGAACATAAATTATGTCCTAAAGTGGCATTAAAGCAAACACTGGCACGCGTATAATCTGAAAATGGTCTTCAGACTACAGATCTAGCGAGCTAATAAATTGAGTCAGTCCCAAAGTTTGGGAGCGGCATGTAAGAGTAGGCGCACACCGTTGATTTTTCGTCGGCCGATAGTTTAGTCGGGCAGTTGATCAGTATGGGCATGTATGGGAGTGCGCACACTACGCCGATTCGATTTGGCCGATTCTTCACTTCATACAATTTAAAATCGGGCACAACTATCGGCCAACTAAAAATCAACGGTGTGCGCCTACTCTAAGAGTGTTATTGTGAAGCGTCAGAGATATTTCAGACGTGCTTCAGACTTGTATGGCGTCCCAAAGTGGTGTTAGCGTAAGCAATATTTGGGACGTGTACGAGTATTAAAATTTAAAAGCGCTCTGGAAAGTGCCCAAGTACTGAATAAATGATTTTATTTGCTTGGGTTACTCCTCCCGTGATATTCCATTACCTCAGACACTAGCTCAATCAATCGCTAGACCTGCAAAGCTATTCGAAACAGTATGCAACTCACTGGGCGGCGCAGGCACCGGCGGCGGCGGCGGCGGCGACAGCGCTCGCTGCAGGCTCTGCTTGCGGCCCGCGCTCGAGATGTCCCGGTGCTGGCACGTGCAGCCCATCTTCGCCTGGAACAAACGTTATTGATTAAATAGTTGACACCACTTACTTGGGTAGTTGACACTAGTAACCAATGATTCCAAACAACTATAGTTCCAAAATAATGAACTGTCCTATGCATGACATTGACAGTGGGGCGCCACCGTCAATACCGGATCGCTGGTTCTGATTCTTACCATGTTGGAAACCATATAGTTGAACGATGGTAGCGCCCCCCTGTCATTGAATTTGGTGGGACAGTTCAGCGTGGGTCTTCTATACATATTTTAACCGAGTCAGTTGATAGATAAATAAAACGTTTGTTTGCAAAACACATTGAGACATAATAAGCAAAAAGTTTAAAAGAGTAACAAACACAGGAGTAGCAGTAAAAATAGTGAGAGACAAGCAATATAAAAATAAAATCCTGCGCTAAGTTTTTGACTCGGTTTTCTTCAGTGAAGTATATCGTATGGGAAAAGTATCGCGCTCTCCCAAGATTCAGTTCGTATGCCGTGAGGAAAGTAGAACCATTAGTGGAAGGAGGGATTTGAGCAATATCTCCTGGACACTAGGAGCCCTGAGCAATTTGGTGTCGTCTTCCCTGCTCTCCAACAGGGTGATACGGCGTCCTACACCATGTCCCAGGATTCTGTTCTGATCCAATGAGTGCTGGAGTATGAATGAACCTTCTTTCTCACCTGGACACTAGGAGCCCTAAGCAGCTTGGCAGCATCTTCCCTGCTCTCCAGAAGGGTGGTACGGTGTCCCACACCAAGTCCCGGGCTCCTTAGGGTCTATTCCTAGCGAGTGCTTGAGTATGAGTGGACCTCCTTTCTCACCTGGACACTAGGAGCCCTGAGCAGCTTGGCGGCATCCTCCCTGCTCTCCAGAAGGGTAGCGCGATGGACCAGCGTCTCAGCAGTGTCCCATACTATGTCGCTGACAGGCTCCTTAAGGTCTGTTTCCAACGAGTGCTGAAGTATGACTGGATTTCCTTTCTCACCTGGACACTAGAATCCCTGAGCAGCTTGGCGGTATTTTCTCTTTCTAGAAGGGTGACCGGGTATCCCACGCTATGTCGCTCACGGACGCTTGGTTCGATTCCTAACAGGTGCGGGGTTGTATTATTGGACCACTGTTTCTTACCTGGACACTAGGAGCCCTGAGCAGTTTGGCAGCATCTTCCCTGCTCTCCAGAAGGGTAGCGCGATGGACCAGCGTCTCAGCAGTGTCCCACACTATGTCGCTGACAAGCTCCTAAGAGTTGATTCGCAGCGAGTGCTGAAGCATAATTGGACCTCCTATCTCACCTGGACACTAGAATCCCTGAGCAGCTTGGCGGTATTTTCTCTTTCTAGAAGGGTGGCCGGGTATCCCACGCTATGTCGCTCACGGACGCTTGGTTCGATTCCTAACAGGTGCGGGGTTGTATTATTGGACCACTGTTTCTTACCTGGACACTAGGAGCCCTAAGCAGCTTGGCAGCATCTTCCCTGCTCTCCAGAAGGGTAGCACGATGGACGAGCGTCTCAGCAGCGTCCCACACTATGTCTGGACAGACTCCTTGGTTCTATTCCCAGCGAGCTAGAGTATGATTGAGCCTCTTTTCTCACCTGGACACTGGGAGCTCTGAGCAGCTTGGCAGCATCCTCCCTGCTTTCCAGAAGGGTAGCACGATGGACCAGCGTCTCAGCAGTGTCCCACACTATGTCGCTGACAGGCTCCTTAGGTTCTATTCCCAGAGAATGCTAGAGTATGAGTGGACCTCCTTTCTCACCTGGACACTGGGAGCTCTGAGCAGCTTGGCAGCATCCTCCCTGCTTTCCAGAAGGGTAGCACGATGGACCAGCGTCTCAGCAGTGTCCCACACTATGTCGCTGACAGGCTCCTTAGGTTCTATTCCCAGAGAATGCTAGAGTATGAGTGGACCTCCTTTCTCACCTGGACACTGGGAGCTCTGAGCAGCTTGGCAGCATCCTCCCTGCTTTCCAGAAGGGTAGCACGATGGACCAGCGTCTCAGCAGTGTCCCATACTATGTCGCTGACAGGCTCCTTAGGGTCGATTCGCAGCAGGTGCTGGAGGATGCTCAGGAACGGGATCTCTTGTGGTGTGTCGGCGACCTGGTACATAAAAAAAGATTGTGGTATGACTACAAAACAATGAGGCATTATCAAACTGAAGGGGCGATACTCTTTCTTAAGGTAAGTTGTCCTAGACATTAGTTACCTATTCGCTTCTTCATATTGATATTACGCTTTACACATTGAAGATGACGTGCGTTGAGTCATATTTTCAAACAAACAATTGATAGATTAAGTTTACGCACGTTATGATACACATGCTTGAAAACGTATACGGAAGAGCCCTTTCCTTTTGCATAGGGTTTGCCTTTATTTTAACAAATAGTAACCAGTTACAAGAATCTTCTGAGCAAGCTCGTTCTTCTACAGATCTCATCTGCAACCCTTTGGTGAGATTGTTATAAAGAGCAAATTCAAAATGTTTATTAGTATGAGGGCCCTACTTCAGGGCATATACACAATTACACATACTACCGCCACTTCGCGACAACATATCGGTTGCCAGCGAAGAAACGGTGGAATACACTCAGTTACCAAGAGCACATTTTTTGCTACATTACAAAAACTGCCACCATTATGTTAAAAGACTCACCTGTTTAAGTATGGCGTAGAACACATCCAGGTGGGAATTCAGGTTGATTCCTCCAGGACCCTGGGCCTCGTCGCTCTCCCGCTGCTCCTCGAACACGTCGAGCTGAACGCCCAGGTCTGGGTGGCTGGCGGCTTCATGTCTGGAAGAGAGATCCAGGCTTAGAAATGTTGAAGAAGTCGCTGATGTTAAGGGGATCGTGGGAACTTGCCAATGTTCAAGTCAAGAGGAGAAGACGTATTCTGACAAAGGGTAGGTAATGTGATGTCGATTGACACCTCATCATTAGTCTATAACAGTACACTGGTGGAGATAGGTCTCCCTAAAACGCGCTATTACATCCTGCCTTCCATTTGTCACTACAGCCAGAGTACTACAGCTTCTTCATGCGACTTTTCGTCGTCACTCCACCTATTGGTAAATTCTACACTACCCTAAAGTAGGATTGACTTCAAGGTGAAATACCGAAATACATAGATAGTTGCTTGATGCTTATCACGGATGCTTATGTGCAATCATGTCATTGTGATCGTCATCAGAATCATTAAAAACCATGTATGAAGAAGCACTATAAGTTACATTACACCTTCAGGTAAAAAGTGTAATCTAGAGAAAACAGTTTTTTTTTTGTAATCCAATACACAGCTTATGAATTTACTCGTACGCACTACATCAAATTTTTTCGGTATCTAATTAAAATGACAGAAAAAAAAAACTGTTTGATTCCTCGTTTATGTTTATAATTACAACATCAACACAAACACTTCTCAGTTATCACACACTTCACAAATCACTTGAGAACTAAGTGATCACTTAAGATAAAGATAAATAACTACAAAGGAAACTTGTAATTACCGATAATCTACTTTTTGCCTCAGGTCCGAGGCGACCATCCTACTCGAAAGCAGTACGCATATTATGTACTATCTCTATCACTTATTGATAAGATCAGCCTAATCAAAAGCTATTAAAAACATAACGCAATAGCAAAATCTAAAAATAAGCAAGGTCCTGATAAAAGAATTCAATTGAAGTCTATTTTGTTTTTGTGAGTCAGGGGACTGAGTGAGTAACTGTTACTCAGATGGACTGACTGGTGGGTATTTTTCATATTTGGTTTAGTTATTTTGTTATCGTGATAAACTAAAAAAGACGACCACTTCCTGATTCCAAGGTGCCGATATTTTCAACTTTAGCAATAGCAATATTTGGTTTTAAGATATGCTCTGAAAAGAGCCTGGATAACATATGAATTGTTATGTATGAGTAACTAAAAAGAATTCTTTGGTAGCCACGTAAGTCCTTTATCACCATAAACAACATATTTTTTGCCAAATTATATCGACATCATAAAAACCTTCATAGTTGTTTATCCATCGAATAAAACGCAATATTTCTCGTTTATTACCAAAACAATTCTCCAAAAAGGTATCACTCGAGAGCCAAATAACAGCTTAGTTTGTTACATTTAAAGTTCCACCAAAATAAAAGTAAAACGTCAGGCTTAAAACCATTCCCCAAAGAAGGTAGGTATCACTCGAGGGCCAAGGGGCACCTTAGTTTGTTACATTTCAAGTTCCACCAAAATAAAAGTAAAACCTCAAGAGCAACGGCAGGTATTATTCACCGGCCCGACTGGCCCATATTTGGATGCGCCCACGCACGCCTTTTGCGGCGGCTGCTATTACGGCCGTAGGGTAACTAACACGTTGTTAGAGATATTGTAAGGTAAAGTACTCTTTTACAAAATTAAACAACCATAAACAGACAGGGTAGTCTTATTGTGGTGTACTGAAATTTATTCTGTTTGTGCCCGGTTTCGACTCGGTAAACTTGCAGCAATTACTGACAAAAATTATGTTTGAATCATGTTTTCATCTAATAAGTCTGTTATACCAAAAGCAGGAAAACTAATTTACTGTTTTTGTTTTTTGTTTCCTGTAATCTAACAATTTTATTATTTCAGTGTTCATGAGTTTTAAGGAATCTTCTCCGCAAACTGAAATTCTTTAATAATACAGCTTTTTTCAGGGCAGGTGCCCTGATATTAAAAATGAAATATTAATTAAAATAATAATTGGGACATGTGACCTACTAAACTTACTAGCTTTTCCTTTACTTAACCACTTAACAGACATTAGCTATGGTATTAACCTCTCCTTTTGCTTTATTCAAATAGAATAAAAACAAGTTTTTATTCCTAAGGTGACAAGTGACAACCCTAGGTAGCCTCCGATCAAGGGCCTTTAATTTGGTCGAAACCTGATTGCAGGGTATAAGTACTACTTAATTAGAGACATTCTAAGTATAGAGACGTAAGTAACTTTAAACTCGAGTTTTCATTGTTCAACTACTGTTACAGTTTGTGGTCAAGTTACTGGTTGTTTCGTTGATAAACACTTTTTTATTTTGGTAATTTTACACTCATATTAAGCTAAATAAACACTTTAACATCAAAATTAAATGTTAGTTGTAACTAATCGTTATTTTTGCACGGTTTTCGTTAAGATTTTAGCGCAATCTGGAAGTTGAACCCTAAATTTAGGTTAGAATCAATGTGCATTTGTTAACCATATGCTAGTGCATATTTTTTATTTAAAAAAGTTATTCTTGTGTACCTACAAAATACAAAGAAAATACATGCATCCTTTTTAAAGTCTATTTTTGTAGCATAATACCTACCTATTTCTTTGTAACTAAAAAGTAATAAATAATGTAAATGTTAATCCTAGACCATATTTAAGAATACGTTAGTAACAGCTAAATCTATTAATAAACAGTTCCAGAAACCACGACTGTTTTTGCATGACTGGTACGAGCATCGAACCAAAAACAGGTTGATTTGAATATTGTGGCGCTATTCTGTAAGACGATAGAGAATGTCGTAGTCTGAAATGAACCGCTAAATTGAATAAAGTCATAGTTCCTTTCTACAATAATTAATCAGTGGAGAGATGAAAGAATCAATGAACTGTTTAAAATAAAGTATAGGCCTGATTATCCCTTACTACCAGGTACGATGTAGGCCAAGAACTCAAGTTGGAAGTTACTGAATTGAAAACTACTGACCGTCCATTGCTCGCGAACCAAATATTGCTCGCGTTCGTTCGCCGATCCACGTGATTTAAGCCTTCCGTCGTTCGCGGTTCGATGATCGATGTCCACAAATTGATTCAAGCCTATTTGGTTAAATTTTAATACAACTTAATAACACCAGTAATACATTTGTTTTTGATGTTGTATGTCCATTCTGAATCAAACATCGTATTCGGAATACACCCCCAGACCGGTATTCATTAATCACTTCTCCAAAAGCAATTTGTTCGCGCCAGTGTCACCGGCTTACGAAACAGGTACGATACTAGAGCTATTATTAAATGGCGCTAAACGGAGTTAGTTTAAGGAAAATATCGGAACTGGACTTTTCGTATTTAAATTGTACAGATAACATGCCAAAAAACTTACTAAGATCAGGGGAATATCTTCAGGGTTCGATTGTTATGAGAAAAACACTATGGTGAAAATGCTCACTATGTTTTTTTCAGGTACCGCGTAGGTATACGTCGCCAGAAAAAAACGCGGTGTGCACGGGCCCTTAGGGTGTTTGTTCCAAAATGGTTTTTTTCGCTTCGGAGCACAATTGAGTCCTTTAAATAAGATTTGAAGTTCATAAAATCTAAGATAGAGAGATATAGAGCTTATGGATTGTGACTTTTTTAAGTTGTCTCAGGACACACGATACAAGAAGAAAATACCATGCGTCATCATACCATCATCATGAGAGTGTACAAAACCTTTACTTTTAGATCTTAAAACACTATGTACAAAGAACTATTAACGTAGGTTTACTAAGTTTTATCAGCTGAAAACGACAATTAAAAGCTTCAAAATGACTCAGTTAACGTATTTAGTTAAATTTTTTAGCTAATCTAAATCGTTTCATGCTGCTAACACATAAAATTGTTTTTGCCTTACTATAAGCTTATCAAATTACCGTGACCGTCCGTCCGAATCTAGCAAAAACTGACGGCAAAAAACTTAAACTCACAAAAAAAGATAATAAAATCGATTCAACGGCTTTTTTATTGCCATTGTAAATTTTATTGACAGATTTTGTCTATAGTCAAACTATAGAATGAGCAGTAGATCCACTAAGAGATAAACGCCCGAATTCACAAACGATGCTTGCATAAGTGAAGCAGCAAATCGAACGCACAGCGTTGAATAGATAGAGCTCTGTGATTGGTTCGTGTGTGACCCTGTGCGTCTACGCGCACTTTGAGACCTCATAGTAATGTTTGTAAATACGGGCGTACGAGTGTCAAAAGAGTAAAACAAGCAGTAAGTAATAAATAGGTAATAGTACAAAATTATATTCTACGGAATAATCATTGCAAAATGCTAAAATCTAAACCAGTGGTTCTTAACCGGTGGTCCCTGGAGGCATTCCAAGTGGTCCACGAAGACATCTTAATAAACAAGTGACGTGACGTGATGAGTCGAGTCAACACAATGCAAACGGCGCACAGTGGGCGAGAAATCGACCTCCCCTTTCATAGGATTTTGAAAAAAAAAATGGTCCCTGACAAGACAGAAATTTGGTTAAACGGTCCCTCGTGACTTAAAGGTTAAGAACCACTGATCTAAACTATAAACCACTAATCAATTCATTAATAAAATACAGGATTAACCAGTAAATATTTGATTTGATTTAAATAATTATGTTAATGTGTTAAGATTTTGAAGTTAATTATGATGACAAATTATTTTATCAGATTAAAAATTGGCATTGATTTCAAAAGTTAGTAAACACACTGGTTTTCCTTAAATTATAATGGTTACATTAGAATTTTAATCTTACCTTAAGTTGTTGAGAGTTGGGAGAAGTCCAAGACCTGAAAAACGAGATCAATCAATTAAACAAATAGTTTTAAACCCAAAGCTTACATTTAAAATGTGCTAAACTAAACAGGCCAATTATAAATTAAAATTGATGTGAAGAGCGACGACCGATAGAAGGTTATGGCGGTTGGATCTAGACATAACGATAAAAAGTTCGTTATTATGTTAACGATGTCGCACAATGATTCCGATATTATGTAACATTGAATGATTGGGAGGATACAAATGGTAATAGCATTCAGTTGTTCTAAGAATTTTCCCAATATTTAGAGTGGAAAATAGTCATATTTGAAAACTTTGATAGAACGCCTGAAATGGTGGTTTGAGTACTGAAATGTACATCAACTGCGGTTGTGAGATCGATTCCCTATGGAGACAAAAGGATTTATGTGTATTATTACATAATGATTTCGTTGTGATTTACCTGCAATGAGTAACAATAAGGATCATAGTGTGTTGACCCTGAGCATTTATCATCATCATCGGATCATCTAGTCCCCATTTCAGGAGGCAAAAGACTAGCCGAGGCAAAATGAAGATATGTCCTACGTTGGCCAGAGGCTTGATGTTCCCCGTATTCTCCCTTAGTCACCTCCTACGAAATCTACAGGAAGAGTGAGGGTTGTAGTCCACCGTGGCCGCATTCTTCAATCACAGAGGAACTGGCTATCTTACATCTAACTGCTGGAACACAACAGTGCTTACTTACCAATGAACTCATTCCTGACCCTGATCCTGTCAGGCAGCCGTGGTGCGGAGATGATGATGCAGTTGATGAAGGCCACGAGCGCGGTCTTGTAGTCCACCGTGGCCGCATTCTTCAGCTCCTCCACCACCACATTCAGGCGGTATCGCTCGCCTTTTATGGTCTGGAAGTTACAATTGATAACATTAACGCCCGTATTCGAAAACGTTACTATGAGGTCTCACAGGACGCGTGGACGCACAGGGTGACACACGAATCAATCACAGAGCTATATTCAATGCTGAGCGTTCGCTGCTGCACTTAGGCAAGTATCGTTTGTGAATACAGGCATAAAAGACATCACTTTTCCTGGAATTTCCTGGAAGCATCTCAAATATATCTGCCCTTGAAAAATTTATTTCTATGCGATGGCTACAGTCTGATACGTGAGTATGAAATGAGTAGAGTTACTTTAGTATCTTAAACTCATTGCAAGTGTGACTAACTCACAGGGCATCCGTATTTGACCCTAAACAAAGCGCTTGCTTGAAAGCTTGTAACGTCTGAAAAGAGTATTATTTTCATATTTAAGATTATGCTTTAAGAATTTGATTGTGAATTAAATTTGCCCGCTGAAAACGCATTTAAAACTCAACTTACTTAAAAAACCGATTAGGTAAGCCGATTTTCTATTATTAGAACCATTTTCACAATGGATCATGTTCATTCATCATTGGAAGCTCATAATCATCGTTCTTAGAAAATGCTCCAGCTCAGCGTCAAACCACAAAAGCCTTCTGAGTTGGCAACACTAATTCCAAAGGTGCGGGCCCGTGGGCGGCGCCATGACTGACGACTCCATACACTGTCTGATCACTGATATGCCTTGATTTATTGACGGCTATCAAGCCTGGGCTTAAATGGTAAAAAACAAAGAAACAAGGTTTTATCTGACGTTTACAGACATTTTGTGGCCTCCTTGATGGTTGCGGAAATGGACTTCTAAACACAGAGGCCTGGGGTTGATTCATAAATAGATAAGTAAAAAAAACATTCAGCCCTACTCAATCGTAATTTTCTTTGTTTTCAATTTCTTGCGTTGTAATCAGACCGTATGTTGTATTCCACCTGAGAATGGAAGACATTGAATTGGTAGAATCAAAATCTTTAACCAATTGACCACGAAGGCGTAATAAATTGGAACCTATTGTTAAAAGATGTTGAAGTTTAGGATTTGTATAAGAAGTTTATGTACCTTGTACCGATCGAGGGTGTCCACGGCCCGAGCATATCCGTCCGCATTGTAAACACATAATGCTGACAGCAACTCGAAGACCTACAACAAAACAGTCAGCTTCAAAATTGGAAAAAAATGCGATGTTGAGTTATTAGTATACTCCAGTTTTATTACAGTCATGCTAACTAAAGTCTAGAAACTACGAGTACCTACGTAATAAGATTACAGTCGGCGTGAAGTTATATCAACGGTATTCCAACTGGAATTTTTCAATTTGAGTGCATTTGAAATGCAGTCCGTCTTTCTGTCCTAGAGTCTTTCTTTTCTGATCTGATGAATGCTCGCATCATAATATTTCGACATTGATCATAACGCCTCAAAGCGTGAAGTGAGAAAGTCTCAAATATACAATCATATTTAACTAACTCCTAACGTGCTTCTTGCAAAGTTACAATCTATGATATTTAATCACAAAATAGTAATGTACTTCGTATAGGTGAGATCCAATGTCTAAGTGGCTCAGAGGTCAGAGCAGTCACCTCACCCAGCAAGCGAAGGGTCATGGGTTCGATTCTAACCTTATAACTGGATTTTTTCAAGTTATGAAACAATCTACCTACGTTTGATACAAGATAGATCAGTGGTTCTAGGGATCATTTTACCAAATTTCTGTCTTGTCAGGGACCACTTTTTTTTTCAAAATCCTATGAAAGGGGAGGTCGATATCTCGCCTACTTTGCGCCGTTTGCGTTGTGTTGACTCGACTCATCACGTCACGTTACTTGTTTATTACGATGTTACGATGTCTTCGTGGACCACTTGGAATGCCTCCAGGGACCACCAGTGGTCCGCGGACCACCGGTTAAGAACCACTGAGATAGATGCTACTTTTTAACATGTTTTTACCTGCTTCTTGACCGGCGCGGCGGGTGAGGTGAGCGCGGCGGCGAGCTTGCCGGCGTACTCCGCGTGCTCCACTATGTAGTCCAGGCCCACCCGGCTCTCCATGGCTCTGTGGACAACATAACAACATTAAATACACATTCAAAATATTTGCCAAACGGGACTATTCCCACCTCTCGTTCCCACCGCTGCAACTCCTGTGTAGCCAGGATCTACAGCTTGACCACCAATAAAAACCCAACCAGTGAAGGTCATGTTAATAATTTGCCCGTATGTAGCCTCTTCAGGAACATCCTTTCCAGGACACTTGCCCTTTTCAGGACAATTCAAGTCTTCATTTCATACTATGGTACTTCACTGCACGTGACCTCCTCCTAAGGTTAGCCAGGAATTCCCGTTTTTATTATCCATCAAGATGAAGACGTCTTACGAGTTTTTTTCAATCCACAACGAGGAAGCTCTTGGCCCACATCTCACCTGATGGAAAAAGAGTCCCCCAGTGGGAACCGACCCGAAACTTATAGGTCTGAGGCAGGTGATATGACTACTAGACCACAGAGATGGGTTATTTAAACTGAGCTGAGCTGAGGTCTATCATTCGCGATCCATCAATTTACTAGACCTTTGATTTCTCCAACTAATGAGATAACTTGAGCTTGCTATATTTTTGTAAAAAAAAAACTCACTAAAAACTAAACATTACTTTTGGCATAGTTTGATGAAACTTTATGTCCCAAAATCCAAGCAAGGAAAGCCGCTAGTTAGCCATAAAAGTCAGACTTTAGACATCGCGTGTTGTCTAAGTACCTATTCGCCATGCTCATCAATTTGAATATTGAATAACGGAGAAAATCACGTGGGAACACAACATTATGTCATACTAAATTCCTAGCCTCGATCGCTAAATTGGCGTTGATGTTTTTGCTGCGCACGAGCAAGTTTTTCGATCTAAAAGGACAGGTCTAAAAACATTAGGATTTGACTTTATAATTGAAACCAAAGTAATTAATATGCACGAACACGTGTCGATAACGACGCATTTGTAAACGTAGTTGATATAATTTTAATGGAATCAATAGTCATTAAAGGAAGTAAATTACCATAAATTATATTTTTTGTGGTCAAAGGATATACTTACTTACCTAGTCGAAAACTGGGATAAGTAGGTAGTTATTATCGATTATTATTATTTATGACCAGCTTTCCGCCCGCGGCTTCGCCCGCGTGGAATTTTGACTGTCACATAAAAAAATATCGCGCGCGTATTTGCTCACCGTTTAGACCTACCCTGGACTACGACAAACATTTTAAAACCAAAATCAGCTCAATCGGCCCAGCCGTTCTCGAGTTTTAATCAGACTAACGAACATCAATTCATTTTTATTTATATGTATAGATAGATGTAGCATTGATTTATATTGGTTTTAATTTAAAGTGTCTTGCTATTGATAAATAGGATTACGAGTATTATGATCCAAGTTTTTGATTACGAATTTGTGCTTATTATCATCTTCTGATTCCTAACAGTCTTGAGGAATATATTATTGTCTCTGAAATTAGTCCTACATAGTCTCTTAAGTGTGAAGGAAGGAAGTGACGAAGGTTTTTAAAGAGCGCTTTTTAGTGTTTTCAGTGGTTAGAGTAGTTACTTAGCAAGCAAATTAAATATTATTTTGCACCCATTTCAAGGTTTAAAACAAAATAAAGCAATTTTAACTCTTTCCGTTAATCCTTATGATAAAAATATCGTAAATATTTTTTTATAGTACAGTTACCATAAATTGTCCATAATAGTTCCGTCAGAAATCATAGCATTTAACGGTTTGAATATATCACCAATAAATGAAGAATAATTAGCGACTGGTTTTCTGCGCGCGCGCCGTTTGGCCAACTTTATGGGTTCTTCGTCCTAATTCGGGTTCTGAGAATTATTTAAGGTTCGCGAACATCTTATATCTACCTGTATTCGATTTAGTTTTGCAATAAGATAGGTTTTATAATAATAATACATTTACTTATCTGGGCATTAACTCGTTAATCTGTTAATCGTTAATTAACGAAGTTAACATTTCTATTAACAGATTACCTTTTAAGTTAACTTTAAAAAATGTTAACGGACTCGTTAACTTCCGTTAAATTATCCTAAGTCCGTTAATCGTTAATCCAGTACCTACTATTTACCAAAAAGATACAGCATGCACGCTGAAAAACGCTAGAAAAACGCGTTCTGACAAGTATCATCAAGTATGTTTGGGCTTCCAGAACTTCCAGAACCCAAAACAACAGTTTTCATAACCAGATCACTAACGACACTTGTTAGTATGTGTGGGACAACTCTTGCAACTGAATTTAAGACCAGTTTTCCTCAACCGATTGAGCTGAAATTTGGTATTCTTATGTAAGTACGATGACAATGCAATGTTATGGTACCATTGAGCTGGTCTGATGATGGAGTCATAGTAACTCCTAAATGAAACGGCGGCATCGCATCGAATTTGGGTTCGCTGGATTTGTCTTTTCGAGCACTTTAGTACTAGAAGATGTCCAGGATCCTGATGATGGAGTCAGGAGGTGGCCATAGGAATTCCTAAACGAAACGGTGGACACTTATCGAGTTTGGGTTTGCTGGATTTGTCTTTCCGAGCACTTTGGTGCTAAATTGTATTGTAATTGAACCAAAGCTCTGAGATTGAGATACTACTAAAAATTGTAAAATAAAATTATAATAATTTAAAAAAAAATTTAAAAACAAGCTTTTATTCTGAAATGCAGTTGTACTAAAACGAAAAAAATAATTGTACTTAAGCAAGGTTCAAATAATTTTCGAAAGCTTGTAGCGCAAACATAAAAGAGGAATAAATTCCATGCGCGATACAAGCTTTCGAAATTATTTTGAACCTTGCATACTTTTTTTTTTAGTTTTATTATCATGTGTTAACGGATTAACGATTAACGTTAACTTCCGTTAAATCTTGCGAAATGTAACGTTTTAACGTTTAACGAAGTTAATTTTTTTATTAACGGTTTAAAGATTAACGAAGTTAACTATTTGATTAACGGTGTCCAGCTATGTACATTTATCTACTGCAGCTATCACACTAAGTCCAGATCTAAGTAGAGCTTAAGTATCTTATAAGGATAAAATAAGATAATATTACATAAATGGATAAATATTTAAAAAACAAAATACATACCTACATCCATTGTAATCTTTTAACTAAGTATTGAGCTATGAGTCTTGTTGAAGATTGAACCATGAAATAAAATGAACTTTTTGCTATGAAAATAAAACTTGAAGGATGTGAAATGTTGATGAAAGTTTGCATGTTGAATAAATTATTTCCTAAATTACAAAATACAACTTTCAACGTTCGTGTACGGAGGATGCGCATTCGAAAAACTCTGCAGCATCTCTCAAAAAACCCTCACAGGATTCGAACTCTTAACTGCTACTAGTATCGTCCGATACGTATACCACTATTCCAGGTAGCCATTCAAAATGCATCACCACTCCATGAATACTCGCATCAGATGCACGTTAATCCCCAATATCCATGTATGGGCACGGATCCATCACTGCATTCACACAACATGGCCGGCTTCGAAATATCTTCACACCCCATCGATCTGTCGGATCCAAATATATTTCATTGACTTTGGGCGTGACTAATGAGATTTTTAAAATCTAATTAAATATTTAATACCTTTACTATGTTGTTCACATTTATTTGATTTGTAATTAATTACAACAGCTAAAAATCTCAATGCTTCGTAAGTTGCAGAGCTAAATATGGGTTTTCCGCAAATATAATTCAGAAGTTTGGCTCCAGTTACAATAAAAAAAAAATGCTTTGATCCATAATTTAGTTATTTGAAACTTAAATCAATGGTTGTTTATTTGACTAAATGAATATCCCATCAAAAACAATACTTGTCAAAAAAACCAAGTCTCGCAACTCAGTTGTTTTACGGTAAAAAGTTGTGAGATCCATGTAATACCAAGTCCAGGCCAGGAAATCTTTAATGTTTTACATAAATTATTGACTTGGCCATCGCACTAAATAATTTAATTTACACGTGTTTTCATGCGATGGCCAAGTCAATATATTTATGTAAAACGTTAAAGATTTCCAGGCCTGGTGTTTACGCCATTCATTTATAATATTAGCACATACGCGTAGTGCGTACTATGTAATTCAACTGCTTACCGCTAGATGGCGCTGTAGGCTTTTAACACGCGGTGATAAAGTATTTTTTGACTTACATAAGTAGTCTGAGATGATGTTTTTTAAATATACACATTGTGGTTGAATCTTGATAGTGGTTTTATTTCGCCTACTTCTCAAGATATTTTTTGGGACTTGAACATGGTCCTCGAGCCGGGTTGGCATCTGAGAGGCTTTGTCTTGTCCACTTGCGGTACCGACTAGGCGGCCGATTGCCGTCGATGGTGCTTTCTGGGTGTTTGGTATTCCGAACACGACTCTTGGAGTTAAGGAAGTTGAGGAGACGGGAGCTATACCGATCCAGAAGAGGCGCAGTTTACCAGTCGGGCCGACAGGGGGAGCCACGTACGAGATTCGAGAAAGGAGCGGATTGAGGAATGACGGATTATTTACAATAGGACAGTGACAGTGAGTGAAGTGATAAACTGTAAGTAAATTTGAACTTTATTTACATAGACAATTTTACTTTGAAACTTTGAAGTGATACAAACCAGCAGAAGAATTTGAACTTTATTTAAATGGACAAATTAACTTAGTGATTTTAAATAAATATTTTATGGACTTGTAATAAATTTAGTGTAGATTTAGACTTAGAATAATTTCGTTAAAAGTTAACTTACGGGGAACCTATGCCCGAATTTTTCTAAGTGTCTTAATTTTAAACACTTAGAAAATTTTTGCAAACTTCTCAAGGGACTTAGTCGTTTTTAGCTAGTGAAATTTTACTTATATCGAACTTTTGTTTAGTGATATTTTTAAGTGTTATAATTTTACAAATCATTTATTATTGTAATTAAACAATTTTGCTATTATGGAGGGTTTAATACAGTTGCAAATTGATTGTCAAAATACTATATCTAAGGGAAAAACGAACTTTAAAAAGGCTGGTAAAGATCGTTTAACTATTGCTTACATTGAGACACGATTAGAAAACCTAGATCAGCTATGGCAAACTTTTTGTGAAACACATAGGCAAATTATTAGCGAGTATGAACCTAAAGAAAGAAAACAATCAATATATGAGTTACAAAATGTTTATGAAACAACAGAGGAATTATACTTAGATTACAAAACAATACTTAAAGAGGGATTAAACAAGATTTCACAAAATAACACTGAAAAAAGCTGTACAATTGAAAATAAAAATCCTATTAATACATCATGTCATGTCAATTTGCCGAAGATTTCTATACCTATGTTTTCAGGTTTGTACACTGAATGGGCTTCATTTAGGGATTTATTCATTTCACTGATCCACAAAAATGATACATTGGATGACGTTCAAAAGCTACATTATTTAAAAAGCCATTTATCGGGCGAAGCGGAGAAACTTTTGCGTCATGTATCTATTACCGCTACTAACTATCAGATTTGTTGGAAACAGTTAAAACATAGGTATGATAACAAAAAATATTTATCGGACAATATTTTAAAGCGTTTAATGGGTATTAAGCCATTACAAGTAGAGTCATCTAGTGCTATTAAGGAGGTATTAGACACTACAAATGAATGCTTACACGGTTTAAATAATCTCGGCATTGACACTATAGTCCAGTCAATGAATGCTTTAACGACGGTGTAGAGAGAAATCCCTGGAACACAATTTCTGACCTCGGGACTTTATTTAGACTAGTTAGGAGGTGAACATAGCAAAAGTCCCCACCCTTAGCCCTTGAGCCGGCGGGGAGAGGGGGGTTTAAAGGTACTACTTTTCGGTGTTTCGCTTAATCCTCGGAAACTATGCGTCCTAGTGACATGGCTACTATGAACCAAAAAAAGCTTATTCAATTTGCTACAGGTGAGACAGTCAAGTTTTTCTATATCTTGTATAGTTTTCGCGACATCTCCTCTAGAAGGTCTGTAATATTGGAAATTTTAATTTTGTCTTACATGTTCCCATCAGGAGAAAATCGATTAAATCAACATTGAGCAAACATTATAGACATGCGGGAGCATGTTAAGCCTAGTTCCAGGGAGGAGACTGCATCGTGCGTATATTTAGACGAACCAATTGGAGCTACTTTTGACTCCTCATCACTCAAAAAGTACAGTGCATTAACACTTCAAATTTGGCTCATGTGTTGAGACTTGCAAGATAATCATCAGCTTCAAATTTCATAAATATACCTCAAACGGTTATTTAGGTATTGACGTTCAAAAATCGACATTTAGGACACTAAAATCTATCTATCACCTGTGAAATGTTAAAATTTCCTGGTTTTTTATTTGTTCCTTTGTATTTACACAACTACCTATCTGAATGCCAATTTTGAACCTTCAAGGTCATCTGGAAGTGGTTAGAATTTGGTCTTATAGGTCAGCCAAATAGATTTTTAGACGTCAATACCTAAAGAACCGTTTGAGGTATATTTATGAAATTTGAAGCTGATGTTTATCTCGTAAGTCTCAACACATGAGCCAAATTTGAAGTGATAATGCACAGTACTTTTTGAGTGATGAGGAGTCAAAAGTGGCTCCAATTCGTTCGTCTAAATATACGCACGTTGCAGTCCCCTCCCTGGAACTAGGCTTAACATGCTCCCGCATGTCTAGAATATTAGCTCAATATTGATTTTGACGATTTTCTCCTGATTGGAACATGTAAGACAATAATAAAATTTCCATTATTACAGACCTTCTAGAGCAGATGCCGCGAAAACTATACAAGTTATAGAAAAACTTGACCATCTCACCTGTAGCAAATTGAATAAGCTTTTTTTGGTTCATAGTAGTCATGCCACTAGGGCGCATAGTTTCCGAGGATTAAGCGTAAAACCGAAAAGTAGTACCTTTAAACCCCCCTCTCCCTGCCGGCTCAAGGGCTAAGGGCGGGGACTTTTGCTATGTTTACCTCCTAACTAGCCTAAATAAAGTCCCGAAGTCAAAAATTGTGTTCCACGGATTTCCATCTATAATGCTTTATTGACTGGACTACTAGTTCCTGGGATATAATTGTTATTCACATAATAAGTCAAAAATTAGATTCAGAATCAAGAAAATTGTGGGAAGCTAAGGCTAGCGAGACTTTTGATGTTTTACCTACTCTCACTATTTTTAATGATTTTCTTGAGCATAGATTCAGAGCCTTAGAATTTTTGAGTTCAAAATCAAGCAAGCCTAATGTATCTTCTCGTAGCAACCCATCTAATAATTCATATGTACAAAAATCAATTCATGTATCTACATTATCATGCCCCTTTTGTAACGAGAATCACAAAATAATTAATTGTAAAAAGTTTCCTAAAGAGGACTCGGATTCTCGACGTGAATTTATCCAAACTAAAGGGCTTTGTTTTAATTGTTTGGGTCCTAATCACTCCGTCTACACATGTCGTCAAACCTCTAGATGTCGAATCTGTAAACGAAAACATCATTCATTGTTACATCCCAAATCTATCTTAAAGATATCGAAGTCCGAGGAAGGAGTAGAGTCAGGCGATCAGAGTATAAATGTTTCAGTTGCAACCACTAATGCTGAAGAAACTCATGATCAAACCACAAATGTTGTTTCTTACTTCTCTAAAGCTAGTAGTCAGGTCTTATTAGCAACTGCTTTAGTTAAAGTTACGAATAAATCAGGAGTTCAAGAAACGTTAAGGTGTTTATTGGATCAGGGATCTCAAGCGTCTTTTATCACCGAGTCTACAGTTCAAGCTCTTGGATTGAAGAAGGTGCCTAACACGGTTTTTATCTCCGGAATAGGTAGTGGCACAGATGACAACGCTTCATTGGCGTCGAAATCTGTTGTTTTTGTGAAGATTCAGTCGCTACACGATCCCGGAAGTGTTTTGGTTGTTAAGGCACATGTTTTAAACAGATTGACATCAGTCATTCCTTCTTCCAGAGTTGGTGTAAAAATTTGGCCGCACTTGGTAGGTATAAAGTTAGCTGATCCAAAATTCTATATACCAAACAAAATTAACATGTTGTTGGGAGCAGAAATATACAGCCAGATTTTAGTCGATGGTGTTATTAAAGGTCCTGTAGGATCTCCTGTAGCTCAGAACACCACCATCGGCTGGATATTATCTGGTCAGATTCAATCTGAATCTCTAGTTGAGCCCAAGGCATGCCACCACAACATCGTAAGTATGCACACACAGTTAAATGAGACCGAAATATTGCGAAAATTTTGGGAGTTAGAGGCAGAACCTTCAAGCAAGAAGCAATTGACTGAAGAAGAGAAGTTGTGTGAAGAAATTTTCACCAAAACAACCACCAGAGATCCTACTGGGCGGTATATAGTCAAGCTTCCATTCCGTAATGAAGATCCGCAGTGCCAATATGGAAATTCAAACCTCATCGCTGCCAAAAGACTTCAAATGTTGGAAAGAAGACTGGATAGAGACCCAAATTTGAAGCAACAATATTCTGATGTGATAGCAGAATATATTGAGTTAGGTCACATGGAGATCGTACCCGTAGATCAACAAGACAAGTTAGGAACTGTTTATCTTCCACATCATGCCGTTATCCGTGAAGATAAGACCACTACCAAAGTCCGAGTCGTATTTGATGCATCGTGCCAAGGTGATAATGGCGTATCACTTAATAGTGAACTCATGATAGGGCCTACCTTACAACCGGACTTAAGGCATCTTGTGTTGCAGTGGCGTTCACATCCGATATGTTTGATTGCAGACATAATAAAAATGTATCGCCAAGTCAAAGTCACTGAGTCGGATGCAGACTTTCAACGCATATTGTGGCGCAACGATTCTGGGTTGCAACATTTGAGAAGTCTGCGTGTTACTTTCGGGACGGCCTCAGCACCTTACTTGGCAGTTAAGGTATTACAGCAGATAGCTAAAGACGATGGTAAAGAATTTCCATTGGCAGCAGAGAGAGTTTTAAGTCATTTCTATATGGATGACTTAATGAGTGGGTGTGAGTCTATTGCGGAAGGCATCCAAGTCTTTACGGAAATGAACAGCTTGCTAAACAAAGGCGGATTTCAGCTTCAGAAATGGAAGAGTAATGATGAAGAGTTACTGCAAAGAATAGGGGCAAACAAAAGAAACAAGGATGAAAAGGTTGAAATTAAAGCGGAGTCTAGTAACATTCAGAAAGTTCTTGGTTTAGCTTGGGATAGTGTAAAAGACACATTTGAATACACTATTGAACTTCCTGAACTGAAAATTCCTGTTACTAAGCGTAGAGTGATATCCGACATCTCACGTTTATTTGATCCTCTGGGATTCATAGCTCCTCTCATTATTACGGCCAAGGTTTTTATACAAAAGCTATGGATAGCGGGCATAGAATGGGATCAAGAACTTCCACCTCACTTGCTTAATGAATGGATTAAGTATAGAGATAATCTTTCATCTATTACTACCTTCCACATAGCCAGATGGATTGGAACGCGTAAAAATGACACATGCGTAGAGCTGCATGGGTTTTGTGACGCCTCTACTGTGGCATATGCAGCCGCTGTGTATGTGCGTGTGGTGGATCAGGATGGGAACGTAAACGTCACACTTGTGACCGCCAAGACGAAGGTAGCTCCCATTAAACAAGTATCCATTCCTCGCTTGGAACTTTGTGGCGCAGTCTTGTTGGTCAAGTTATTATTGGAGGTATCTGAAGTGCTTGATATACCTAAACATCACATTCATGCTTGGACCGACTCGTCTGTCGTGTTAGCCTGGTTAAGTAGTCATCCAAGTAGGTGGAAAACTTTTATCGGGAATAGGGTTTCGGAAATTTTGTCAGTTACTGATAGAAGCCAGTGGTCCCACGTTCGGTCAAGCGATAACCCTGCAGACTGCGCGTCCAGAGGCATTACATCTTTTGATGAGTACGATGAGCAGTTATGGAAGAAGGGGCCAGGTTGGTTGAATAACATATCAATAAATTACAGTCCACTCGAGAGTTTAGAACAGGATACCAACCTGGAAGAGAGAACTCAAAAGTTGTGTTGTTTGACCTCACAAGACACTGTTGACATCTGGACAAGGTTTTCTGACCTTCGTAGGTTATGTAGAGTCACTGCTTTATGTAGGCGATTTTTGCAATTGACACACTATTCGGGTCAAAGACCTCAGTTTGCGCCATGGTTGACTGCTTTAGAGTTGCGAGAGGCTCTAAATTTGTGTATACGATTTTTCCAAAGCATACATTTTCAGGAAGAGATAGAAAATCTCAGCAAAAATAAAACTGTGGGTAAGAAAAGTTCAATTCATTCATTGAACCCGTTTATGGATGCTGACAACATTTTACGAGTTGGTGGACGATTGAGAATAGCCGATGTCTCTATAGATATGAAACATCCTATTTTAATACCTAAAAAGTGTCATTTAACGGAATTAATTATTGCTGACGCTCATGACAAAACATTACACGGAGGAACACAATTAATGTTAAACTTTCTAAGGTCTCGGTATTGGATTATAGACATGAAGCGACAGGTTAAGTTCCACGTTAAAAAATGTGTACGTTGTGTGCGCTATTCCTCACGTCCAATGCATCAACTGATGGGTCAACTGCCTGCATCCCGAACCACTCCAGCTAGGCCTTTCTACCGAAGTGGTGTTGATTATGCAGGTCCCATAGCCGTAAGATCAGCAAAGGGTAGAGGACAACACTCCACAAAGGGTTATATTTGCCTATTTGTCTGCATGGTCACGAGAGCAATACATTTGGAAATGGTAAGTGATATGACTTCAGAAGGATTTATCGCTGCCTTTAAACGTTTCGTAGCCAGACGTGGTCATTGTGCTGAGCTGTGGAGTGACAATGGCACCAACTTCGTTGGCGCTTCACGGGAACTAAAGGAATTGTTCGACAAGGAAAGGTCTACAATTGCAGTAGAGATTGCAGATTGGCTATCGACGAACGATACCAATTGGCATTTCATTCCACCCCATACTCCAAATTTCGGTGGATTATGGGAGGCTGGAATAAAGTCAACCAAGCATCACCTGAAGCGAGTCATTGGAGAAAGCAAACTCACGTTTGAAGAAATGACAACGGTGTTGTCTCAAATTGAGTCTTGTCTCAATTCGAGACCAATATCAAGACTCGCTGATGTTGACCCATTGGATCCCTTTCCTTTGACTCCTGGACATTTCTTGATAGGAGAGCCATTAGTATTAGTTCCTGATGTAAATTATGAGAACTCCAACATTAGTAGCTTGCGTAGGTGGCAATTGACTCAAAAAATGATTCAGGAATTTTGGCGTCGTTGGTCCAAAGAATACCTGACTCAATTCTTTCATCGGTATAAATGGAACAATGAGATGTCTGAACCCAACATCGGAGATTTGGTTTTGATAATGGAAGATGATCTTCCCCCAGGTCGATGGTTATATGGCATAGTCGTGGAGAAGCACCCAGGTTCGGATAAGCTCACTCGAGTAGTTAGCGTTCGATGTAAAGGGTCAAATGTTATTAAAAGACCTATATGTAAATTACGAACATTACCAGTTACACAATGAAAGGGAACACTGTAACTCATGTTTAAAAAATAAAAATAAAAAATATTGTTTTTGCCTTTAAAAATTACATTTCATTATTGTACAATTAGTATTAAGTAATTTTCTTACTATCAACATTTTAGCTTTAAGATATAGTGATGGACAGTTGTCCATGGGAGGCGGTATGTTTACGCCATTCATTTATAATATTAGCACATACGCGTAGTGCGTACTATGTAATTCAACTGCTTACCGCTAGATGGCGCTGTAGGCTTTTAACACGCGGTGATAAAGTATTTTTTGACTTACATAAGTAGTCTGAGATGATGTTTTTTAAATATACACATTGTGGTTGAATCTTGATAGTGGTTTTATTTCGCCTACTTCTCAAGATATTTTTTGGGACTTGAACACCTGGACTTGGTATTACATGGATCTCACAACTTTTTACCGTAGAACAACTGAGTTGCGAGACTTGGTTTTTTTTGACAAGTATTGTTTTTGATGGGATCTCATTTCTTTTTGTATTTTGTAGACAGCAGTTATGTATCTAGAAAACTGGACCGAAATTGAAAAATTTTACTCGACTTGGCGGTTGCACTACCGTGCCCCCAAATATTTTAGTTTTTCCTTGATTCATACACCAAACACTACTTATATTCCAAATTTGAAGCTTCTAGGTCTGCTAGAAGTGCCTTAGAATTTTGATGATCGGTGAGTCAGTCAGTCAGTCAGTCAGTGAGTGACAAAATTAAGTAACTTTGACCCGTTATAATTCTTAAACTACTGGTTCAAATTGAATGAAATTTGAAATATACCGTGTCTTTACAATGCCTGCATAGCTAATGAAAATTCAGCCTTCTAGTTTTATCCACAACGAAGTTACAGGCGGTCGAAAATGGCCTGAATTGCTTCGAGAAAAGGACGGTACGGCCGTGCCACTTTTTTGCTCGACTTGGTGGGGGCACTGCCGTGCCCCCAGAAACTACTTATTTAGATGAAAAGAAAAAGAAAAGCTAAATTATTACACATTTATAATTAGCATTGATTCAAATACTACTTAATTAATAGCATTAAGGATCAAGGAAGAAATATTTATTTTAAGGAAGTAACGCACTTGACCAATCAAGAACAAAAGATATCACAATAACCTTTATCTCATCAAATGCAGACTGACGTCACCAGTCGTTTCCCAGTCAAACCGCATTAGGAACGGTCCAGTAATTTAACCGCTGTTTACAGCAGTTACTGTCGCTTTGAATTAGCAGTACGAGCCAATTGGTTCAATAACAACATTCTCTTAATAAAGTTATTGTTATATGTAGAATAAAATGAGTAATGTATTCTTGTAGTGGCCTAACCAGAATCCTGTTAGGAAACTAACAAAGGCAATTTTATAAATGCTCTACATTTTTCGTTTAAACATTCATTATCATCATCGTTTCAGCCATAAGACGTCCACTGCTGAACATAGGCCTCCCACAATGATTTCTACCTTGTATTTTAAACAGATTCAGTTCTGATTCATCCCAACTTTCTTATTAAACACAATAACGTCCGTAGAAATTGGCATTTACCCTACAGATCGGTTTCCTTTTGTCATAACAATACAGACAAACAAATAAAGTTAGTATCGAATGATTTCAAGCCATAGTGAGTAAACGTTGAGTAACTAAATTGTGTCAGACTATTTTGATAGGGGAATGAGAGCTTTATGAATATAGAAATAAGAAAATAAAGATTTAATGATTGTCTAGACGTAAATTGTAAAACAATGCAGTCAAAACGCGGTTGGATTCCTAAATTCCTGTTTGGGTAAAGACGGGGTTTTATTGCAAGCGAATAAGTTATTCCCTGCTATCTTTATGACGTCGTCGGTTCACCTTGTGGGTGAACGTCCCACTATGCTGGACGCAGGCCGCTACCAAACGATCAACATGAAAAGCATTGGGGGAGGCCTATGTTCAGCAGTGGACGTCCTGGCTGAAATGATGATGATGATGAATGAGTTATTTTGGTTTAATGCAATTACACTGAAGCTTACATATGCGGAAGTTTTTAATGTAATCATCATCAATACGTCACGTAAGTATGTACTCGTACGTACGAAATAGTTAAAACATTCACTTACGATACCAGTAAAAAATAACAAATTCCTCTATCTAACATAGTTATTTCGTTTTATATTTCGCTACTGGTTCTATTATTGTACATTGAACAGGGTACAAAAGGCGAACTAAATCCTATGGCATTATCTTGAGTCACCCTTTGGGCCAAGCAGAAATTGGAGAAGAGTTTCATTTGATGATTTTTTTCAGCGATTAAAATATTTATCTAATTAATATTTTGTGTCAACATCCGCCTCGCTCCCAGTCAAGCCGCGGCCGCACCGGGCGTCCTTACGGCGCTAATCCGCTGCGCTTGCACAGGCGATTAGCGGATCCGTTGCGCAAAAGTAGTAAACGGCCTTCTTTCGGCGCCTTGACTTTGATTTTGAAATAAAACGTGGACGCATTGTTTTAGAGAGCTTTGGGAGAGACAGTAAACCAGTTAGGTGACTAATAATCTAGTTATTTGGATGGATAGGCTTGATAAGTTTCGAATAAAGTTTTGATAAGATAAGATAAAGCTGGATGCAGGCCGCAACCAACCGTGCGATGTGGAAGTCATTGGGGGAGGCCTATGTTCAGCAGTGGATTCTGTGGCTGAAATGATGATGATGAAGATAAGCTAAGATAAACCTTTCATAAACTAACCTTAGTTCTATAAAAACCCATGAACTTATAGGACCTTAGTTCGTATTAGTGTTGCTGAATGCAATTATGTCCTTCTGAATAATACACGGGAGTTGTAATGTAATAAGAATTCAGATGCTTTCATCTCGTTTATCTTTCCACTAATGAGAAACCTCTGATTCACTTAAGTAATAATACAACAATGGTGTAATTAAAACCTCGAAGCAGATCCCTTACCCTGGACATTCGGAAACAGGCAGTTAAAATACTAAAAAACGATCGCTGTAGCTCCAACCTTTTCCGACACGTGCATCAAAAGGTAGCCCTCATCCTGGACACTCAAAAGGCAGTTATAAGAAAAACAAACTTAAAATCGCAAAAGCTTCTAACTTGGCCCACACGTCGCAAGGCGTCGTGCGCCCACGCATTCCCGACTGTTGCCTTGTTATCGCGAGTAGGAGCCTACTTTGTAGAGCCTAATCGTTCATTAAGTTTTACTTTCTTTGTCCATGTTTATTTAAACTACAAGCCTTTTCTGCCACAGCCAGCCACTTTATGAAACCGTCTACTTTTTGTTTGGCCTGCTAGGTTTCTGCCAAGAAACGTGGTTTATTATTTTTAATGAACAACTAGATAGACTATCGAAGAATGGATTTATTCTTCATATTGAATTATTAAGTCGATTCCTATTTAGTATTTGACTGATTTCGTTTTATGAGATATCTATGGTGGTTTGTAATAGAGTCTGACATTGATAGTAACCTCAGTTACAACCCACACAATAAAAGCCGTAGTATCTTAAGGACTCTACATAGCAAGCCCGCCGACAGCCCGGCGGCTTTATTTCAATAGAATCATGTCGACAACTTGTACTTTCTATGACTTTTTAGTTGTAAACAGCAGGATGTCATGCTTGGTGTTTCTTTACGAGATCGAACAGAAATGAGGAGATCCGTAAACGAAATAAAGTCGCTGACATAGCCCGACGGATCAGCAAGCTGAAGTGGCAATGGCAGGGCACATAGTACGCAGAACTGACGGCCGATGGGGCAGCAAGGTTCTGGAGTGGAGACCGCGTATCGGAAAACGCAGCGTGGATCGTGCCGTCCACCCACAAGGCGGACCGACGACATCATAAAGGTAGCAGGAAGGCGCTGGACGCAGGCCGCTACTACCAACCGGGCAACATGGAAATTGGAAAGCATTGGGGGAGGCCTATGTTCAGCAGTGGACGTCCTATAGCTGAGATGATGATGATGATCAACAAATATCAACATGTCAAAAGTCGACGCCTTATGTCGGCAGGTTTCGTGACTGCAATATGATTCAACTGTTTAAAACTCAAAGTAATCTTTTCAGAAACACCTATGCTTCACTTTATGAATGCTTATTATCAAAACTACTAATGTTATGTCAATCAATCCAGCTATCTTTATAAACTTCGATCTCATTAGCTCCCAAGCAGCGCTCGTCCACCGGACGTTGTTCGAACTTGTTTATAAACACACTCTTTCTCAGTATAATGTGGCAGTACTTTTCTGCTAACCCAATTGGTGCTTGCGTTTCGATGACCGGAGCTTCTTGGTACTCGCAAGGCATATTTAAATGAGATTTTTCTCGCGAATGCGGATCAGCATGTGTTTTGCTTACATTAAATTATTAGAATCACTTGCGAGGAGAAGGTACAGTCAGCGTGAAATAGTAACCACTACTAACCACCCAAAGTAGCCAAAAAGTTCACAACACGTCAATAAGGTTGTGTTATGTTGTCAAGTTTTTGGACACTGGGCATCTTTGGATGTCACGAACTATTTGACTCAGACTGTACCATTGAATATTAAGGAGATAAACATGTAGTCTAGAGATCTAAGTTTACGATCTATTGTAATATTAACTACTTTTCATATCAATAATGTTTATTTATCTATCTTAGTTGAATTTTGCAAGTGAGAAAAGTATATATCAATGATTTTTCCAGAGAATATTTCCTACTAAGTTTTTCCATAGAAAATATCGATTTACAAACGAATTGGAGTTAATAAAATCTAGTTTTATGTTATCGGTTTCAGGGCAAAAATTAGTGTATTGTAGGATATTATTTTCACAATCGATAGAAGATGCTCTAACAATACTATAGTTTTAGTTTATCCGTCTTATTGGCTTGAAATTTGTGCCATTTATGTTTTCTATTTTACTTCCCATGTTTAAGTAAATTCACCCACTTAACAGTAATCGACTAAGGTGATGTAAACCAAGAAACGTGAAGGTGCCAATTTGAAAATGACTACCATTCCTCCCGAAGATTATGATTAAGTATTACCTAAATGTGTAAGGTATGAACAGCTTAGTGGCTATTTCCGGTTTATGTATCTTGCGCCTTGTGTGGAAATATTACCTAAGTTAGAAGCCATAATCTAGAATACTTAGCGAATAATTTGTCGCGATGATTAACGAAATTAGAATGCACTGTGGTTGCGGATTGTCTACTGCCTAAGTAGGCGCAGACCACCGACTTTTAGTTGGCCGATATAGTTGGACCCGATTCTAATTTGTATGAAGAATCGGCTGATAGTAAATCGGTATAGTGTGCACAGTTTCTTACATCTCCATACTGATCAACAGCCCAACCCAACTATCGGTCAACTAAAAATCGGTGGTCTGCACCTAGGCTAAAGGGAACGATACACCTTTTTTTTTAAGTTGGAGTACAACTAGAGTTTTTATGTAAGTAACTATTTACAGAATGCATATAAATAGAGTTTTTATGTAAGTAACTATTTACAGAATGCATCATCAGGAACACACAATAGGTGTACCTTACACACAAGAGTCAATGTCACCTACATGCGCATTTTTCATCGGCCCGAGCCATACATACCTCATACAACTGGTTGTATGGCGTCCTTGGCATTCGTGCCCAGTGCCCACGCGCATGGTTTGACGAAACCAATCAATGGACTTAATTAATTTTTTGTTTGTACTCATTACTTTTTGTTTAGACTTTGAATTGGGTTTAGATATCCATGAAATCCGGCGACATCAAACGATTAAAGCATCTTATGTGGTCACAATAGGAGTTATTTTGCAAAAAATGTATAGTCTGATATGCTGTTGATTGTTTTTAGACGGACAGGCGTTGATAATGTAGTGGGAAATTAATATAGCATATTGTTAGCGCAAATCAACCACCCGCGTTGCAATGTCCAGCCATGATAGCCGAACGGTAAAGGGGTTGGACTGGCCGACTCGTGATCCGGGGAACGCGGGTTCGAACCCCGCCGCTGCTTGACTATTGTTGTGACCTCACTCGTGAGCATATTTAGCTTAGTACGAGAAGCTAACTGGACTATTAGTAATTTGTGTAAAAACAAGTTACTAAATAATATGACTATCGCAAATTAGAGATAAGATTGCCAATTCCTCTGTGGTTGAGGATTCCGGATGAGGCCAAAGCTTTCTTGTTGTGGATAAAAAAACTGGAATGATACTGAATCGATTTGAAACGATCTTGTCAACTCATACGACCCTGGTTTTACAACCACGATTTTCGATTATTAAAAGTGAGTTTGCCCAAAATTGGGAGTAGTTCTTATAAAAGTTTTTAGAATGGTCACATTATTGACAATGTCAAGCACTAAAAAGCGAGTAAAAGAAATTGCAGACACACCCTTTTATACCAAACATTCTGTATCACTCTAATTGGTTCTACTAATTTTTCGAATTGTCCCAAAAATATCTTTTATATTGAGGTTACCGCGATTTTATAGAGGTCCGATGTATAAAAATACTCTTTAGGGACGTTTAACCATAATATAAAAAGAAGAAGAGTGTAATTTCGTTATCATTTTATGTACTTTTAGGGTCATACCAGAATTATTAATATTCACATGGCCCTAATAACCTTCCATAAAAAAATATTTGCAAAAAAATGCATGAATCTGCAGCCGTACTACTATTTAAAAAGACCAAACATAAATGGATAACAGCTATACTTACATAAATAGATTAAAAATGTAGTTTCTTGACAAAAATAACAAAATATATTATTGTACGTTTAATTGTAGGAAATATCACATCCCAAATTAACTTCCAAGGTAGCAAGGAGCTGAGTTAGTTTCCGGCGACCAGCTCACCTGGACCTCTCCGCAAAAGGCAATGGGTCGCATTCTGACCTCAAGCCGAGGTCTGCCCAAATCGGTCGGCCCCTTCGTTAAAAATAACTGACAACTGGAAAATTTCTAGATGACTGAGCGGGTTAAAGGTTATTTGGGATATTGGTGGGTAAACGAGGGCAAGTTAACACTTTGGGAGCAAGGATGCTGCGGAAGTACTCTCTACAATAGTGTCTAGTTAAATTTTTAAACACGGATTTTGCCACTTTCGGCCACAAACCTTCCGGCCGAAGTTCTGGCTGAAATCTACGGCATGGACTTTGTGGACTCTACCATCCTGGCTGAAATCTACGGCATGGACTTTGTGGACTCTACCATCCACCATCTACGAATCTAATGGGTTTATTTTTCGGCCAAAGTTTATAGTCAATTATTTTTCAATTTGACTTTCGAACAACTATAAATGTTCATCACTCTCACAATTAGCATGGTATGAGAGACATGGGTAACGAAAGACAAAATTTAAGGAACGTAGCAAAGTTATCACGATCTCGGATCGATTTGAAATTATGTACACAGATGTGTTATGTTATGTATTAGAAAAAGTGAGACAGTGGGTTACTTGTAAAAATAATGTCACAAAGTTGAAAATGTTCTGTAACCATTGTACATCGCGTACCCATACAAAAGGTTTAAGTAATTATGTATTTATATAACTGATGAAAAAAAGACTGACATTCTGCTAAAGTTGACGGACGTTCTCAATGAAATTGAAGACAATGCAAGGCTAGTTTAGTTATTTCAAAGTTCATTATTACAACCAATATCTATTAATATGTTATAATAAGATAATAATACTTAGGTATTAATGATGAGTCAGTACTTAAACGCCTACACTTTGTATTGAACTTAAATTAATTAAGATTAATATCTGGCAGATAATAGGGTTCCTATTTTAACAGTTCCTTATCGGTATCTTGTTCACAAGATTTTATGCGTTACTTAACAAATTCAAAGTCACTTATTTTATAAGTAGGCTTATAAATAGCACTTTTACACGACCCAGTATTAACCCTACCACTGCTTCAGGACAATAAATGGGTCAGTGCTGAGAAGAAGCAGATAAACTCAGTCACTATTCCTAATAAGCGTAAGGCCTATACCGGAATTAACTAACCCTAACAAATCTGTTACCCGACATCTCTATCCAAGACCTTTGAAACCGTAGTTTATCTGACAGATAAATTATCAGGCCTTTTATCAGCAGGTCAGCAAATGGTGAAATTTGAAAGAGTGGCTTGCCATGAGGTTTCGCGGTATTGGCTCTAGCTATGGTCCTAATTTATCAACCACCCAACAACCTGCTAGATAAGTCGTATCAGCAGGACAGGTTGCTGATAACATCAGCGTGGGCAAGTGTGAAACGTGGAGGCGCCATGATTGATCGCGTTACGACATTTAATTAAATTTAATTAACAATCAACAAGTTTGTTTTATAATAATCACAAGTTAATTGGTAGCGAACGCCTTTTTGATGTTTCTGGAAGGATTTACATGTTTGATTGAAATTATGTTGAAATTAATGCCGTTTAGCTAAACAATCATCCTGTTAATTTAATGTATGTAATTAAATAATTGAATCTGGTTGTGAGTTTTAACATAATCATCAGGGAGTTTTGATTAAATTAGTATTAGCACTATTAGTATTCATAGAGCAGCGAATAAATATAATCATTATCACCATCATTTCAGCCACAGCACGTCCATTGCTTGAATATAGGCCTCCCCCAATGATTTCCACATAGCTCGATTGATAATAAATACTTATGTATGTAAGTATAATACTTTGTGAAAAACCTTGGGGGAGACTTATAAAGCAGTGGGCGTCATTCGGCTGAAACGAACGAACGAACGATGTATAATACTATCAATACTTATTTTAGTTGCTTCGTTATGAACTTATGACCATTTAAAGACTTTCTTAGATATAGACTAAAACACTTTAAAGTAGGTACTACGTACTTAGTTATGTTTGAGTCAGTTAATTCAAATGAAGCATCTTGTTTCATAATGCATCTAATGGCATTTTAGCAGCTAAATCGGTGACCATAAAATTTTCCAAAGCAAAGCCAGGGCACGCTGCTAGTCAACCATAAACAATATTGTTTCCATCCAACAACTGCATCCTCAGACAACAGACAATTGCTTTATGCAGTTTACTAACGACCCACTTCCGAAGAGCACTGACCGATATATTAAAAGCCACACGATCTGTCTGTCCGTTTGTGTGGGTTTACGAGAACGGTTGCGATACGATTTCATGTTTCAAAATGTAGATTAGGTAGGTAGTGGTGTTTTGAAAACAACCAGCAAATGGCGAGTTATTCATACTTATAGACATAGTAGTAGAGCATTTAGAGTATTGTATAAATATTGCATTTATTGCATCATTCATAATTTGATCAATACGAGTTCGAGTAGGAATAATAATTAAAGATGATAATATAATCGTTGATCGTACACTTCTTGCAAATAGACCGCATCTAAAATTAAAATAGTTAAATACTTAGAATAATTATTATTCTCGCAATAAAATGAGTTTCTAAACGTGAGTTTTCGTAGATATTGGGAGATGGATTTTTTCGTAAATTTTAGATCATATTCATTCAGTAATGTAAGTTAATAAGTACATATTTATTCATGAATAAATTAAAATTTGATAGCTCGACTTGGTTTGGTTAAAACTCGTTCAGTTCCAGGGTTGGAATTGGAAATGTAACTTATTCGATTCTTCATATTTGTGAAATAACTGCAGACTACAGTAAACTCCAAAACATCATAAAGTCGCCTACCCGCGCAAACAACAACAGTCAACACTATCCGGAACACCGGCTCGACACAGACCTTGAAACCGGTTGGTTGCGCAAGCGCCGGTAGCCCACATCGCGCGGCATTAAAAGTGCAAGTCGAGGTACTGACATAACTTGCGGTGCCATTTTTACTGACTTGTCTCTTTAAACAAATTAATATACAACTCTACGTAAAAGCGCTTTAAAAAAAAGAGCTACTTGAGTTGTCAACATCTATCATGCTCGCTTCTAATTGATATTCTGTGTAAAATTAACATTTATGGGACTATAGGAATGTACATTATCGCAAATCGCTCTGATGCTGTTGCTACATAAGATGCCACTGTGTACAGTTTTGCGTGTCGTTGTCTCTACATTTAAAGACAAACAAAAATATTTATATGGTATGGTAGAGTCTCATAATAACGAAGCAGGGAAATGAGCATAATACGAAATTATTTTTGTCAGGAGCTTTACTTTTTAATGAATGCACCTTTTCGTGAAGCATTGCTAAGAACACTCTCGACGAGTAACTTTTCGAACAAAACTAACTAAAATCAAAATCGATTCATCTGACAGAGATCTACGATGCACAGATTTTATATTGGAAATTAGATATTCTCGCTTTTTGCTCTTTTATCTTAAAAGGTTTCTGACCCCTGGTTTAGAGCATTGTGAATGTTTGTGATTTGGTTTTGAAATGCGATGTTATCGGCAGTTGCAAAATTGATGGACGCAATGTGAGGATAGTTTATCAAAGCCGTCAGCGGAATCTTGATTTAGGACAGTAGAAATAATGTAAATCTACCATATCACTGTAGTACGTCAAGTGGAGATAGACAATGTTGCATTTTATTACAAAAATAATATCGTGATCATCGTTGACGAATATCGAAATGTCAAGTATCTTTCGTCGTACATTCGAAGTTATATTTTCCCGCAATTTTTTGTATTATTTTGAGGAAACTTAAGCCGTTCCAGTATATTATTCGTCAAAATCTCACGGACAAATTAGTTCAACTCGCTGCCGCGTTCACAAGTGTAGCGCTAGAGTAAATTCGTATCGAAGATCGAGTTTTTAAAATTCTAATCTAAGAATTAACTGCGGATTCAGTTGCAATGTCTGAGTTTTTATAGAATTACACTGCAGCTCCTCAACTAACTCAACATGTTAAAACACAATCTCGTATTTAAAGTCGGACACAAAACAAAAACAAGTAAGTTAAAACTTAAAGCCGCTAATGTGGTACGTGAGCGTAGGTCGCGTCCGGGACTCGAACCCGCGCGTGCTCTCACATGCCGAGAGCTTCCTGTCGCTGCGCTTAGGGTTCACGCTTTTGGAATAATATTAAGTTTGAACTACTCATATCACATTATTTTATAGTTATAACTACTCATAACTACCACAATTCTTAGATAAAAATAAACGTTAGATAGTAAGTACCTACACTTTTAAATCTTTTAATTCAAACCTTTTTAACCGACTTCAACAAACGGAGGAGGTTCTCAATTTAGTTGGTATTTTTTTATATTACTCATCATAAGAACGCGTTGTACTCGTAAAGTATCAAGTTTACATGCTAATATGTTAGATTCTAGGTAAAGTACGACTCTAGATTTTAAGTTGTTTGGAAAAATATTCACAATCCCTTGATATTGTACCTAACTAGTACTACTGTACTAAGTAATACCAGTATATTCTTGATTCTTGAATTTTATTAAATGAGATGTTTGTATTAATATTACTATACTATTGACGTTGCAATGCCCAGCAGGGTACATGTTTAGACCTAAGACACTACAATTTAACATCCAATGTACAGACGACAGCACATCAGGCTATAAATTTTTTTTAGTTGCAAAGTAGCCCCTATCGCAACTACGTATGATACCACAGCCGTAAGATACGACATGCTGTCGACTGTACTACATGATGCAATGAATAAATGAATTTGAATTTGAATTTGAATTTTGAATTCTGAATTCTGTCGTTCCTACTCATCGCAACGGCCAAATCCTCCATTTGCCTCTGGTAAAGAGAGGGCCTGCCACTGCAGTGGAGATGACCTGATGACTATGATGATGATGACGATCCTGTAGCTTAAGGGGAGGTTTATACGACTCTATCATTCGATATAATATCGAACGTCGAGTCTTTCGTCATCGTAGTGCGCACTCGCTGAAATAATATTTTGTATATCTGAAAGTGTTGTGAATGCTTATACTAAAACGTTTCTTTTTATTTGTATAGAGAACAATAGCGTCTAGACAAACCTAAAGAGGATTTAGGACGCTATTTGGATCAAATATGTAATTGCTCAATAATGAATATTAAATAAATAAAATAAATAAATAAATCAATAAATAAAATGTCTAAATGAACTCTACTTTTTTATTTAGTCCTTAGTCCTTGCCGATGGTAGCCCTTAAGCCAGTAACCTACGTCAACCGGCCGACTGAACAATGCGCTGTTCAGTCCTTATAAGTGACCGTTACCTATTCATGTTACACTATAGGGTGCAGCCACATTGAGGTAATTTTCAGCACCTAGAATTTGGAAGCTACAGTGTAGGCATCGGTCAACATCACGCTTGCATAAAAATCTCAGAGAAAACAGCAAGTAAACAATATTCACGAAGCTCAAGTAAGTACACTGCGTTGATAGGATGATGGAAGTTGTCTTTGATTCAAATTGCCTAACGCAGTTATTCTGGGTTTAATTTTCGAGTTGTTCAAGCTAACTTTTAAGTAAACTAATAAGTAAGTACGCGTAATATCCTCGGACATGTTTCATGTAACTTGTATCACTATTTGAATTATCATGAATCGATAATAATAGTGAATAAATATTTATTCAGTGTTAAAAAGAAAGCTCTATGTAACTAACTACACAGTACAATGCTACATTATGTACAATGTACATATTCCTCACCACGAAAGTTCGCTGAGCTTTCGTTACACGTGAATGCAGTCGGTGTGGACGCACCCTTACACTATTAAGTACTCTGCTACTTCCTTTCGGTGAGTCAGCCTGACTTGGTTCGGACAAGTGTTGAATAGTAATTTCACTTCGAAACCCAATTACGATGTATGAATAACCATCGGTTAAGGTTGCTATGAATTTGAGGAGTTACATCTTAGTTTAAGTTAGTTAAGACCCTCATTGATAAGAAAATATAGTACTTAATCTATACTAATATTATAAAGAGGTAAAGTTTGTGTGTTTGTATATTTGTTAAATTGTAAGGGGTAATCTCGGGATCTACTGAACCGATTTTAAAGATTCTTTCACCAATAGAAAGCGTCATTATTGCTGAGTGTCAAGGTTATATAAAAAACCGAAAAATTCCACGCGGGCGGAGGCGCGGGCGGAAAGCTAGTGTATTTATAAAAGTAGGTTATAATAGTCAATCCTGATTATTATTTACCTGAATAAATAAATAAAATAACCGGCGCCACGATTAGATTGACAGCTGAATCGTTCAATTTACGTTCCACCCTGTATTCTGCGCATTTTTCCCTTTATAATTAATTCCTGTGCCCATAACGGGCTTTTGTCTGTTCTCCACAATCTAGGAAGCATATGGCGGCCTTATATGGCACGCCCATATATGGCACATAAGTGCGCCTGCGATTGTGTTGACTGCGCGCGATCCTTTTATGTGGAAGCGTTAGATTACACGGATGGTTCTCAAAGTGGCACAAAATTATTATTCTTCAAGTATTCTTGAATACAACGGGACAATTCCCAGCTCTCGTTTCCACCGCTTCAACTCCTGTGTAGCCAGGATCTACAGCTTGACCGCCAATGAAACCCAATTAGTCAAGGTCAAGTTTTGTCCCGGGGGAAAGTTAAACTGTCATTGGACCCGCAATGAAATTAATCTTCATGAAAGCAGCGCTGGTCATCTTCATTATCAACTGGTCATTTCGTCCCCACTGTAGGAATATGTTCGTTCATTTCAGTCAAATAACGACCACTACTGGATAAAGACGTCCCCCAAGGTTTTCCACAATGACCAGTTCTTGCCGCGACCTTCACTAGTCGTCAGTGCTCCTAGTGGAATTTCTGACCCGCTCCTAGGTATGATGATGACCTTCTCTAATTTACCAGAGGCAAATGGAGGATTTGACTTAAACGCCCCACGCTGTGACAAGATTTGTTGAGGAGGCCTGATAGTCGCATTTCTCCCTTCATCTCCTCTTACTCTTTCTCTCTCTCATGAATATTGGGAGTGTTTCTATTCTACTTACTCCTCACTGTAGACTTTAATCAATAGAATCTAAAATAAATTCTTTCTTAGACCAATGTTTGAGAAACGCTGACCTCCAGTTAATCTCGCATAATCGCAATGGCAATACGGCATAAATGCGTAGTAATGTTATTAATATTTTCATTCACATGATAAACAGTATTAACTGTGTTTGTGTGGAGGTGGCTCCAGTCGACCTACTCGGAACTGCATTCAATTGATAAATAAATTAAATTGCTAAGTTACAGTTATTGTAGTTTTAATAATCTTTGGCGTGGGAAGATGTTTGATTTCCACTGTATTTAAAAAAGTATAATTATTATAAAACATATAAATGTATTTTTTCTTGCAACTTTCTCGTAGAGCTTCTACATGACCCAAAAATGATGGTGGGGAAAACAATTTTGCATTTAAAGTTTTGTAATAAAAATATTGTTATGAAATAAGAGCGTAATTAAAATAGTAAGTACTTACATCTATCTGTTACAGTATATCATGAGGAAATCTGAAACAAACACAAATACCAATTATGTATTAGTCAAGCAAAACTCAAACAAAAAGTCACTGAAAAAGGGTTCAAACTGAAATATTAAATAATGGAAAGGGTAAATCTAATTCTAACGCTGAAATGTTTATTTTCAATAATAAGAGTACGATGAAAGTAAAATTTTTTTTTGAGATAAGCATATTAAAAAAATCTACATATTTTATAAACAGTGAACTAAAAGCTTCCGAAGTTCAGATGTCTATATTGACTTATCAACATAGCTGGAAACCGAACCCAAGACACAATTACATCTCAGAAGTATTTATTACATATTTCCACCGCTGCAACTCCTGTGTAGCCAGGATCTACAGCTCGACCGCCAATAAAAACCCAACCAATGAAGGTCTAATTTAATGCTACCTAGGTGGCAATCAAGGCTCCATCTTATTCAGTCTGATCTGGAAAGCATCTTTCTCCAGGCAAATCCTTGAGAAAGATCGAAACTAGCGCTCGCTGGTGATATAACGCGTCGGCGACATCAAAGCGGCGCCATGTTGGGCACTCGCGCGCAGCTAGTGGCGAGATTGCCATGTCCTATTGGTTTAGGGCCGCGGTGTACTGGGAGCGATACTTTAGCTATATCTGAGTTTGTTCCGGCGTTTCTTCTCAGCACTTGCCATATGTTTGTCTCGAAGCGCTGGTAGGGGCCAAAAGATAAGGAGACATGTAAAGTGCCCAAAAGGGCTACCTTTTCTTTTTTATTTTTTACTACATCTTGACGTTCATAAGTGCTTCTTGTGGTCTAAACTGAATAAATATTTTTGATTCTGATTTGACCTGATTTTAGCATTTTTGGCCTAATTAGTTTAAGACAAATATTTGATTTAAGTCTATTTTATGTGTCGGCTGTTGTTATTCCCAAATAAATAAAGCATAATTCAAGAATAATAATAATAATAATAATATAATAATAATATAAGCCTTTATTCAGACATACAGAGTTTAAAATTGATTGAGTTTAATATTATTCTAATTGACACTTGTCTGTGTGCCTTTTTTGGCAAAGGCCTCCTCCAACTGTTTCCACTCTCCTCTATCTCCTGCAACTGTTGCCCATCCACCTCCAGCTGTGGCCTTTATTTCATCTACCCATCTTCTTGGTGGCCTTCCCCGTTTTCGCTTAAAATGCCTTGTGAACCAGTTCATTGTAGATTTAGACCATTTCTCTTTTCCTCTAATTGTGTGTCCTGTCCATCTCCATTTCAACTTTCTGATAGTTACAGTTACATCTTTTGTTCTTGTACAATTCTTTATGGTGGTGGTTCTTACTCTATCAGAAAGTCTTTTCCCCATCATGCTTCGTTCCATTGCGTTTTGGCATGTTTCAAGTTTATGGATATGAGTTTTATTCAGCGCCCAGGTTTGGCAGCCATATGTAAGGACAGGCAGTACACAAGTATCGAAAAGTTTTCGTTTGACAGTCATGCTCATTACAGGGTTTTTCATCACTTCTTTTAAACTCCAGTATTGTTTCCATGCATTACCTATTCGCCTGTTGATTTCCTTAGATGTAAGATCCATTGGCGAGATTGTTTGACCGAGATAGATGTATTCGTCTACATAATCAATTATGTTGTTGTTCACGTTGATAGGTTCCTGGTTCCCGTTTGTCATGGCCTTAGTTTTTTCTGTATTCATGATTAATCCAACTTTACGACTCTCTGTATCCAAATCATTCAGCATAGTCTGTAACCCTGCCCCTGATTGCGAGATGATAATCAAATCATCTGCAAATCTCAAGTGCGACAGGTATTCACCATTGATATTCAGTCCACATTTCTCCCAATCTAATTTTTGGAACACCTTCTAGAACAGCAGTGAACAGTTTAGGTGATACTGGGTCGCCCTGACGTACACCTCTTTCTATTCTTATTTCCTTACCTTGCTTCTCTAGCTTGATTTTGGCTTTGCTGTTTTCATAAATGTGTTTAAGAATTCTGATGTATTTACATTCTACCCCTTGGTTTTTAAGTGCTTGCCAAATCGCTTCGTGTTCCAATGAATCAAAGGCTTTGCTGTAATCTACAAAGCAGCAGTAGAATGTTAAGTTAAATTCTCTGCCCTTTTCAAATAATTGCTTTACTACATAGATGTGGTCCAGTGTCGAGTATCCACTCCTGAATCCGGCCTGCTCTCTCGGTTGGTTGTCATCTAATGTTCGGGTTATTCTATTGAGAAGTATCTTGGCGAATACCTTGTAGATATTCGACATTAGGCTGATAGGTCTGTAGTTGTTTATGTTGTTTTTGTCTCCTTTTTTGTGTAGTAGTGTTATGGTTGATGTTGACCATTGCTCGGGTATTGTCTCACTGTGTAGAACTTCGTTGAAAATGTCCGTAAGGGATGGTACAAGGTGTTCTATATTTGCTATGAGGAATTCATTATTGATACCGTCTGACCCGGGAGCTTTGTCTTTCTTTTGAGACATAATAGCTTTTTTCACCTCTGCGTTTAATATGTCTGGTACTTCTTCTCCCCCTGCTAGTGTTTTTGGTTTATTATAGTTTTTCTTTGAGTATAAGTCTCGGAAAAAGTTAGTGGCTATTGACATAATTTCTGGGCGTCTTGTTTTATGTTTCATATTTTTGTCATAGAGATTAGGTATCCAGTCTGTTTTTTCTTTTAGTTGTTTGATTGCTCTTTTGGTGCCTCCAGTTTTCTGAATACATCTTTCCAGTATTTCGAATCTGTATCTTTGCCTGTCTTTCCTCATGTGTAATTTTATACTTTTGCTGATGTCCCTTATTTTAGTTCTAATTATCCTTGTTTTTCCAGTCATAGATATTAGTTCATCTCTGGTTTTTAACATTTCTTTAGTTTCGTCTGTTAGCCATGTTACTGTTTTCTTTTCCTTTGCTGTTCCCGTTGTTTTCTGTGTTTTCATTAGCTCTTCAAACTTGTCGTATTTGTGTTGGATATTTAGTTCTTTTGTATTTTCTATAAAGTTTATTAGTTCCTTTTCCATTTTGCTAGTGGCTTCAGGTATTATAGTTTTAGTCGGTTTTACCTTAAATGGTCTATTTTTCTTTGTAGAATCTGTGTGTAATAATTTGGCTCTGATCATTCTGTGGTTGCTGTTGAAGTTGAGACTGTTAACGACTCTGCAATCCCGAAAAAGCTTGCTTTTGTTGGTAAGGATGTAGTCTATTTCATTTTTGTAACGCCCGTCTGGGGATATCCATGTCCATCTGTTGTTGTTACGTCTTTTGTACATACTATTAAGTATTTTTAAGTTGTTCTCGTATGCCATTTGTATAAGTTTTTCGCCATTTCTTGTTCTTTTCCCTGAACAGTATGGACCCAGTATCATCGCTTCTTCCTTTTCTCTACGTCCCGTTCTTGCATTAAAATCACCCATCACTATTAGGTTATTGTAGGTATGATCTTTGATTGCCCTTGTTAACATAGCATAGAAAGCGTCGATTTCTGCATTGCTGGATTGCTCAGTTGGAGAGTAAATTTGTATAATCGACCACATTTCCTCCCCTCTGGGCAATTTCAAGTTAAGTATGACAATACGTTCCGATATGCCAATAAATTCATCGATGTGTGTGCTTAATTCTTTTTTGACCAAGAATCCTGTTCCGGATTGTCCAGGTGTATCTCCTTTGTAGTAGAAAATGAAGTCTCCATGATCTTCTATGCTTTCGCCTAGGCGTCGAACTTCGGATAGTCCAATTATTGACCAGTTTATTCTTTCCAATGCCAATATCAACTCTGACAAGCTTTCTGTGCTTTTTAGTGTAAGCGTATTAAAGGTAGCAATATGTAGTATGTTGTTTTTTTGTTGGCGATTTGTTGTCTGAAACACTTGTGTTTGCTTCTGAGGTAAATATTTCGGAGGGTATCGGTCTTCTTCCCCCACGGTGACCAGCCGGCTTGGGGTGCTGATTGTTTTTATTTTATTTTGTTGTGTTGTTTGATTTGTCTTATCCGGTTTCGAGTTGTGGGAGGCAGTTTTTAGTTTTTTGTAGTTTTTGGCTCAGACACCGATGATGCTCTACCTCGTGCCACATAATTAAGTATGCTTGGTTTTACTAATCCTTGAGTATTGTGTGTAGGTGGCTCATCCACATGTTTATCGGTAATCTGTTTCTTCCTGGTGCTTGTTGAAGGTGTTTCAGGTGATTCTACTTTTTCTCTTTTCCTTTTTTCTCGGTTAGAATCTTTTGGGGATTTTACTACTAACTTATCGTATTTCAGATATGCTAAATTTCCCTTCTTTCTTTCCTCCTCCAGCTTTGGTTGTAGATTTTTGCGGATTTCTAGAACATCTTTTGGAAAGTCTTCTTTTAGATAGATGCCTTGGGGTAGGTTAGATTTGTTCTTCTGAATAAGATGTTTCTTCCATGATGTTGTCAATGTGACCACTACCGGTCGATTTTCATTTGAGCGCTGCCCAATTCTATAAATTTTGGCTATCTCTTGACTGTCCATGTATACGCCCATATCCACTATTATTTCTTTCAAATAGTCTACCAATTCACATTCTGTTTTCTGTTTCTCTTCTAAACCGAAAAATACTAGGTTGTTCTTTCTCTTTTCTTTTTCCATAGATTCTATTTTCTGTTCAAGATTTGTTATTTTCGTTTTTAAGGTTTTGTTTTCTTCCAAGATTGTTTTCATTTTTTCATCGAGTGCTTGCATGACGTTATTGGTGACATTGGCGGTTATTGTCAATGTTTGTTGGTTCAGTTTCTCGTCCAGTTTAGATAGTAGCAATTCCATATTTAGATCCATAATTTTTAGTAGAATTTATAATCTTTTTACTGGCAACACTAGGCAAGAACTGTCAAATACAAATTCCTTCATTCACTCATTCAATGTTATTATGTTGGCACCATTGTTTTGGTGACAGATGGATGCACTTTTATTGTAGGTTAACTTTCTATGAAATGTTCTTGATTCCACTTTAATCACTATTTTTCTGCCGAGATCACTTCGTAATTTAAGCTATAGTGAGTTTCTTCGGATGTTTTCGCAGTATAATAGTTATTTCACTGGTTTTACTAGCAATTGTAATTTATTTTTTCGGAGCTGACTCGTATGCGTGTTTACGTCCACAATACCGGAACCGGAAAAAATAATTCAAGAATACCAAATTAAAAATGGATTACATGACTACAATCAAATTAAAATTAACAAAACAATCCACAAACTCTACAAAAATCATCAAAATTGGGTTGGAATGATCCATGTAAGATCGACGACTATGGCAGTCATCATACTGATGGTAGTGGATGAGCTGTTGCCTGAACTTTATAAAAATGAAATTAGGTTCAAAAATACTTTAATCATTAAACTGGTTAAATGATTAACTGACAGGTTATGCCCTCACTTATTCAACCTACACGATTGAAGAAGAGTTTAGTGATGTAGTAAACCTTAACGGCAGGGAATCATATCCGAGACGTATTACATCTTTCAGAAGTGGCAGTATTCTAAAGTTCTATAAGTTAGTTGTCTTCAAGACCGTCTTGTATTCTACATCTAACAACAAACTTACGCCCGTATTCACAAACGATGCTTGCTTAAGTGCATAGAGCTCTGTGATTCGTTCGTATATCACCATGTGCGTCCACGCGCACTGTAAGACCTCATAGTAATCTTTGTGAATACGGGCGTTACTTTCGCATGTTTATCACAAATACTTATTAAAACGTATTTTGCAAATGTCACTGGAACACAAGCCTAACCTAATTATAGTAATTTGTCAGCAGTTCGAAAGCCTATAAAAATAGTTGCCAACGTTTTCCCGAGACCCTTCGGAGATTAAAATCGCTAGATAAATATAGTCGGCGGATTGGACATGTATTAAACATTCCTTGAAAAGTGTTGGCGGGTAGTTTCTCTGATGGTTTATTTTAAGGCCGGGTAATTAAGCCGTTGGCTGCCGGCGTGTTTTAGCACAGAAATCTTACCATCTTACCTAAGTCTGTCGCCATAACAACAATGTTAACAGCATTGTTGTGTTCCGGCAGTTAGAGGTAAGATAGCCAGTTCCTCCGTGGTTGAGGATTCCGGGTGAAGCTCGCTTCCACCTTCGGCCTGATCGTCACTTACCATCAGGTGAGATACAGGTCAAGAGCTTCCTCGTTGTGGATAAAAAAAACTTGAGTATAAAGTATAGACGTACGTAAGTAAACTAATGCTAAGTAGCGACATGACGTAATCATGCAACTGTTATGTTTTTTGTACTTATTGGGAAACATATGAGGTTCTCCCTTGACCCTAACTTAAAGCAAACCTCAATGAAGTAACCTATTAATGAATGGAATACCAGTGCAATGAGGGCTATCGTTTTAGCGCTCACCAGTTGGCGCCACTGTAGAGTAAGGTCCTGTCACTTTCTAGTAGCGAAGACAGTGGCGCCAACTGGTGAGCGCGAAAGTGATAGGAGGACTATCGCATTTGCACTCATCAAGATGGCGCCACTGTAGAGTAAGGTCCTGTCAATCGCCAGGGGTGCCAACTGTTGAGTATAAAAACGATAGCCCTCATTGTTCTTCAATTTCTTCTTCTTCTATCGTATTAGTTTCAGCCATAGTGTAATGGTGATTGGAGTATTGGAGCAACCTGTACAAAAATTGGGGCATGTTGTCGTATTCCTATAATAAGAAATATTTTCGGACAACCAGACTTCCTAAATGAACACAGAGAATTTAAAATTTTTGCGTCTTATGGAATCGAACCCTCGACTTCTGGACCGAGAGAAACCAACGGGTTAATGACTAGACCACGGAGGTCCTCAATCGATTTCAAATCACTAATTGCTCTTTCCAAATCGTCTACTCATTTAGTAAACACTTTGTCCGCCACTTTCCACCATTTTAGTCATCTTTATCGTACAATCAGCACATCAAGGTAACAACACCTTATGTAGTCGGAATAGAGGCGATATTGCCAGTTTGTTTAGCTGGCGATTGTACAGTCAAGGTTGTCATGACACAGTTCCTTGCAAGGAATTTCGGTTATCTGTATAATGGCCGTCTTAAGGTCCTAAAAGATTGCTTTGTTTGCTTACAATGTTGGTTAAAAGATAATGGGGTTTCGATATTTTCGTTATCTTTACTAACAAGTTCAATTGGTAAGGTAATAACCCCAATACCAGTCGACGTTTACTTTCTGGTTCTTTGTTAAAAAGTAAGTAGTTAGTTCAGATCTTGTGAAATTAGTATTTTTATGGATTTAATACACATTATATTAAATAAATTTAAGATATTTTAAACTTTGGAAATGTTTCAGCAGTAATGGATGGACAGATGACCTTCTAAAGGTTGCAGGAAAACGCTGCATGCAGGGCGCTACCAACCGGCGAACTAGAAATCATTGGGAGAGGCCTATTTTCAGCAGTGTCCTGTAGCTGAAATAATTATGAGGTTTTTTAAGGGTTAGGAGGCAAAAGAGCAAGAGTATCATCTGATGGTAAGTGATTACCGCCACCCATAGACACGCCGGCCTTTAAGGTATGAGTACGCTCTCTATGATATTAAGATAATGAGCTAGATTTTTTATGTATAACAAGGCAGCTATTTGATCGCACCTGGTGTTAAGTGAGATGCAGTCTAGGATGGTACATATCTGCTCTGCAAGTGCCTATTCCCTCTCGCCTTGAAAAAGCCCGTATTATAATGTTCGGTAAAGACAGCAGCAGGCAGCGAATTCCAGTCCCTAGCTGTTCGCATTATAAAAGAGTTATCGAAACGCATACTGCGAGGTGGTGGATTATCTATACTAATATTATAAAGCTGAAGAGTTTGTTTGTTTGTTTACTTGAACGCGCTAATCTCCGGAACTACTGGTCCGATTTGAAAAAATCTTTCAGTATTAGATAGCCCATTTATCGAGGAAGGCTATACAATATCACGCTTACGATCAATAGGAGCAGAGTAAATGAAAAATGTTGCGAAAACGGGTTTTCACGCGTACGAAGTCGCGGGCACAGCTAGTTGTTAAATATATGTCTGTTCCTAAAATAATTTCACTAATCTAATTTGAAGTTTAAGGCTGCAGCAAACATGCGCGTGCGCTTACGTTCCGGAAGCGTTTCCTTTGACGACGCGGCCTCGCGGAAGGCCGCGTTTTGCATATCGTGACAGACTGCTTGGGACGCCAATGCCAATCAGCATGTTAACAAATTGTCACATGATTAGGGTATGTTTGTATTATTGTCGAATCTAATATCGAAATTTTAATCACAAGGTTGAAACGCAATTGCAACGAAACTGCAATTTCTAGTTACTTTTGAGTTGCATCTAAGTTTCTGCAATAGCGTCCGTTGAGAGACCACATATGACGCGACCAGTTTGAAACTCAAAACTAGAAGTTGCAGTTTCGTTGCAGTTGCGTTTCACCGTGTGTTCTGAGCCTAAGTTCCAAACATTTCTGTGAAAATTAACAAACTTCTTCGAGGTTTTTGTACCTAAATGCAAGATAGTTTACAACAGACAAGAGAAGGTGGTACAAAAGTGGTGTTATAATAAAGAGAAGTGTTGCTTATCTTACCACTCTTACCAGCGGTTAGTTACAGAGTTAGGTACTTTACTAAGATTAGATTGTGTTTCGTAGAAAGTTATCTTCAAAAATAGTGTTTTTTTTTTCTATAGTTGTAACTTATTATTTCCCTTGCTTATAGAATACTCCCAAGCCGCTTTCGGCTACGGCAACTACGACAAAATTCCTTTAGTCCGCAATAAGAGGGCTACGCTGGGCTGCCCTATCATGTGCCCTCACATGGCTACAGTAGCCATCTTGTTGGTAAACGTGCGCGAACAATGTCGACACGTTAGGACACAACTGATGTATAGAATTATAACAGATATTTAAGGGATATGTATTAATTTGCTTAAAAAACTCAGTTATCTACGAGCAACTTAATTTAAAGTCAAGTTTAATTCAAATACGGGCATGAATGAACATACCCATTCATACTTATGACATAATTCTCATAATAAACAGTATTACCATACTTGTGGCCACAAGACTTACATAAGCGAACCCATAAATCATGTGTGGCCATGAAACGAGCGGTTTTGACCTACTTGTCACTCGTCTTGGCTCGTCTATATTTTATATTAGGAGCATTTACGAGATTATGTGAAAATATAAACATTAACATTAAGCTTATCATAAATCAAATTATGTTCATAGCTAGAATACCATTGGGGTTGAATTTGGAGATCAAAATACCTGTGATTCAGTGCGATAATACCAATGCAACAATGTTTTGCCTCATCCCAAAATCGCAGTAGGTATTATTGTGTGGTGGAGCATAAATAATTAAAAAATTATGCAGAGTAATTTGAAAAAAAAAAATGCATATATTTGTTACAGGAAATGTATGAATTCTAGGAATTGTATACTATTCCTAGGAAATGTATACAATTCCGAAGCTATTTAGGAAATGTATAAAATATTGCTTCAGAGATTTTTTAATACGCACATATCCTAGGAAATGTATACTTTTCCTAGGAATTTTATAGAATTCCAATATTGTATTAGGAAATGTATAACACTAAGCGGCACAAGCGCGGTCGCGTGATCGGGTGCCCCTCGGTACGCCTAAAATTTCATTTAGGCAAACCACATTGGCCGATAGGTAGTTTTAACTCACAATTATTATTGTTTAGCCTGACAGTTGTTTTCGCACTATTATACTTTGGGCGAAAAAAATATTTGCCTAAAATTTATTGGCATACCTTTCTTTCGGCATCACGCATATTACGCTGAAGTATTGGAAATCCCTAATTTTAACATCTCTTTTATTAAACTATTATTGGCATGAAGGTTTTAGTACTCCTGTAGCTGGATAACAAAGTCTCGGTTAGGTTAGGTTAGACTTGCGACCTTACACATACACAGCTGCCGCGGCGCGGTAGCGCCATTTAAGTTGAATTTCGGAGAAAAAAAAGTGGCGTAATAAAAATAATTTTGTGTAAAAAAATTTTAGGCTTATAATTTGTGTGCCATAGACAACAAGGCGTACAAAAAATTTGGCGATTCGATAGAGAGCCCGCGTAATCGGATGATGCAATATCCTCCCCTCGCACCGCATGTCCACGCGTATTCACTGAAATCTTAATTACATTTCCGATTGCTGTTTAGGAAATGTGTAATTTTCCTAGGAAATGTGTCTAATATAATTTACATCACACATTTCCGGGTGATTTTAGGACTTATACACAATTCCTAGGAATTGTATACAATGACGGATATCATACATTTCCTGTAACATATTCATTAGCAACACAAGGACATTAACCTACCCAATAACCTAAAACAAAAATGTGAACATACCACAATTTAATCTTTGACGTTATGTCAATCAATATGAACATACTTATTCCTTCTAACGTATCTTTCACGGTCGTTGCACAGAATAATATTTAATTCCGTTTACCAACTTAAATATAATTCTAGTTTATATATCTATTTAAGTTATGACATAACACATCCCAGTATGTACACTTTAGAACGAAAGAAAAAAACGTTTATTCTAGACCCAAAACATTACAGTTAATAACTACAACGGATTCAACAAGATGCATTTTGTTGCATAACACACGTCATGTTATAAGCTCCTGTTATCAGATAACATGCAGCTGTGCAGCCTGATAACACGGGTCAACGACCTTCCAATCTCGTGATGTAACTTTGTGATAACGAATAAAGCTTTGTGAAGAAATTATCATATTATCATATATAGAGGGATCATTTGAGGGTGTGTTAAAAGGACAAGCAAACAAGGGGATCTAGAGAGAGATCTCCCGTTTCATTAAAGTTACTGCCAGCATTGAGATCGTCGGTCTATCGAGCTAGAAGGCGTTCTAATATACTCTTAACCAAGCAGATGTCGATTCCAATTTGAAGCGGCAATAGCCCAATGATTTCAGTCTCGGACTAGCTGAATCGAGATCAGAGGACCGCAGGTTCGATCCCCGTCGCTAGATATTGTAGTGAGCCTCACTTGTAAGTTCGTAACACAAGCGTATTTAGCTTACTACGAGGGGACTTAGGCCCGTTTTCACAAACATTACTAAATGAGGTCTCACAGTACGCGTGGACGCACAAGGTGACACACGATCCAATCACAGAGCTCTATTCAACGCTGTGTGTTCGATTTGCTGCTTCACTTAAGCAAGCATCGTTTGTGAATATGGGCGATAATATTTACTCCGATAATGATTAAATAAGGTTCATCTACTATTAACACGTTACCTTCTAGGAGCTGTCAAAATGATCACCCTATTTGAATAAAACACTACTTTTGCCGATACAGGTGTACCACCGACCACTCTGGAACCTTTCATAGCTTCTGTGATGAACATAAATTAACTTTGACAGCTCGTAGGTTATTTTAACATATGTTTAGCCTTCACGAAAGGATAATTAGTCGCAAAAACTGCGCCCACGCCGGTGAAATCGTCATTGTCTACAGCAGCGACCCACTAAAACGAATTAACATTCCAAATTTGAGTTTGTGAAATTTAGAGAAAGGCTGTTTTTGTGCACAACAATTGTTTTTAATTAGTTGTGTTTAACATAAAATTAAAGTCACAAAGATGCTTTAATTATTTTTAAAAATCTTTATTAGATATACATTGCTGAACATGCATTATCAAATCCAGTAACCTTGTGTTAGTTCAACCTTATGCAGCATTTATTTTATTAGATAGGTATGGTAAATCCGAAGTCTAAGTAAGACAGATGGACAACACAATCGTAATTCAATGTCAATGGCAATCTTCATCTAACCACAACCACTTTCCATAGCTTGAAATATTCTAAGCATCCTCCCATAGAAAATCGGTGAAATTTAACAACTATTACTATCTTCCAGGTTTATGAAATGTAAACATTTCTCAGCACTAGCTGTTTTTTATGCATAAAAAGGCAGGTATTTGACTGCAATCGCATCTGGTGATAGTGATACTTTGGCCTTGTAGCAGAATTTTAGGCTAACCCTGCAGGTTTGTTGCTGTCACGACAAGAAGAAGAACAGGCCTACATAACATACTAATAAATAATTTGAATCATCAAACTTTTTTCTTAGCTTTACTCTTATGATCTACGTTTATTTTTAGTTTATTTATAGTTATCATCACTGCCAGGATGCACTGTTCCATTATTTAATTATCTATTCCCAATTTCTCTTTTCATTCAAAAAGTAGGTGAAGGATAGAAATTAACAAAAGAATCATTAACTTCAGCGTTATCTTCAATACAAGGTAGCGTTGCATCATTATTATTTAAGCCTTGCTCGCGCGCAGTTATTTGATTATATTTTACTCGGGCAAACAAGAAGCGAGTGCGGCCGTTACAATCATGTTACTTGTCTCGTTAGCATACGGCAAGGATTCACTTAGAGGCACAGCTCGGCAAAAACAGACAGTTCAGGCAAAAAAGGGGCCACTATACGGGGGCCACAGCACGCGAACCGACGACTTATAAGAAAAAGATTGTACAGTCAATAAAAACATTTAAGTCAAAACACTGATGGCGTGGGCTGTGTCACCATTAACGGCTATTTGGTTCATTGATTGACGTATTGTCAAACCGTGTGTTGGACTCCTAAAAAGGGCGCTGCTCCGTCCAGAAAAAGATGGGGTATACCCACTAACCTCCACTACTGGGGCGCGGGCAGCGTCACCATTGACGCCTATTTTGTCATGGTATAGAATATTCGGATTGTAGTATGAGCAATTTAATTACGTCAAGTGTCTATGACCTATTTATGTTGAGTTATTTTGATTTTATATCCGCAGACTCAATCTTAAAATATGATTACTCTGTTAAGTGTGACGGTTTTATTCTTCTTCTTTTCGTGTCGACAACAAACCTACACAGTGTCATCCCAAAACTCCGCCACAAGAGTGGCGTTGTCAGTAGCACTCATCAAATCCTCCTGAGTGCAGTTGCTTGGGTTTTATTGCTATTAAAATATTCAGGCCTCACTGCATCTAAATTGGCAAAAAAACTGGATTCGTCAATTTCGTAATTCTTAGTCCCCCTTTCTTTTTCAGTGGATTATTTTATTCTTGTCTCCAGATATGCATTGATTTCAGCGTTGCCAGACGTCCCGATTTTGGCGGGACGTCCCGATTTTTAAATCAAATTTAAATGTCCCGCGCGGGACAGGCTCTGTCCCGCTTTTCGGAGAGAGACACTCACTTCACCAGACTATTGTTTGAAACGCCATATTATTCTAAAAAAATGAAACTTTTTTAATTTTTTTCTTTTTTTATTCTAAAGGCGAATTTAACGATAGAGTAAATCTGATTTAAAATATATTTTTTTTGTTGAAATACATTTTCTATGGCTACTTTTGCTATCTATTGTCACGTAAACGTAATTTTAAGTCAAATAAAAAGATAAATATTTGAAAACCTTTGATTATATACGTTTTTTTTTACTTTGTCCCGCTTTTGACGGAAGAATCCCGCTATTTTCACTCAAAAAGTACCAAAGTCCCGACTTGGCGAAAAAAAAAAACTGGCAACGCTGATTGATTTACATAGACTGGCTGTTCTCGCTGAGCTGTGCCTAAGTTGTGATTAAGTAACGATATGAAACATAGCGTCCACATACTGTTATAATGTTTACTCAGATAATATCTACACAGATAATATCTCGGCGCTTATTATGGTAATTATATGAATGCAAGCTTAATTAATACGTAATACATGATTGTAAGTTATTTACAGATAATAAAATGCCTCCTACTGATGTAGTGGGTGGGCGGTAGCTGCTGTGAAGGGCTATAATAATAATAACATTAATAGTCATAGCTTCTGTCTTTAAATAAAAATGAACTAAAAAGATAAAAACAAGACAACTTAGTGTTCACTTAGTGTTTTGATTTTTTCCAACTTTAATATAGCCAGTGTCACTCTCACGATTAAGATGAATCTAACGACACCACTCACGCTAAAAGCGGTCAAGCCGTTTAGGCTGTAGGCCGTGCCAAAGAAATATACATACATACATACCCACATACATATACATACATACACTCGAAAAACATAACCCTCCTTCTGGCGCAGTCGGGTAATAAAAGAGACAGGGACGGAAGGTTAGGTAAATATGCCCTTCAAAGTTAGGTCCTTATGGAAGATTATTATGAAGTCTGCCAGTTTTTAACCGACTTAAAAAAGGAGGAGGTTCTCAATTCCAGGTTATTTTTCTTTGTATGTATGTTACTGCAGAATTCCTTTGTTCGATAGTGTTTACTCCGGAGGTGTTCCCACTGTCACCAAGTTAGGGTCTGATGGAATCCTAGGAAAATCGAGAGAAACTCTCAAATTTTATAGGCAGATATTACGGTCATATTTTTTCTTAATTTCAACATCAGTTACAACAAGTTGTTGCAGAAAGAAGATTCCTATCTTTTCCTTCTGTATGATCGTACTTTAGTACAATTGAGAATGTTACTAGGTATGCAAAATCACTTGAAACCTATGTTGCAGTTAGGCTTTTACATTTACAAATACATTAGTTTTTATTTCATTCAAAAATACCCAGTAGTTATGATTTTATAGGCATTCAAAGTTCGCTTAAATATTGAGTGCCGCCGACGGTCACGTGACCCCGCGTGACGTACATTCACAGTGTCCGCTCACTAGAAAACGGATATAAACATACTTAAATACATTTTTTTTTGTAAATACAAACTTTTATACATATTAACACCCAGACCCATCACAGAAATTAAAATTGAACCAAACCCAAACTTGATGCGATTGTGTCGTTTTATTGCGAATTACCTTCCAGCTCCATCATTAGACCCTGATTACTATATAGAATTAAAGTACTCGTCAATACAAAACGAACGAACCCAAACTCGATGGATTTAAGTCGTTTTATTATAGAGTTCCTATGGCCACCTTCCAGCTCCATCATCAGATCAGCTCCATGTCATCATAATATTGCATGGTCATCCAAATCACATGTGTTTGCGAAATTTCAGCTTAATCGGTTGCCTGGAAGTGGGTCTTAATTCAGCTTGCAAGATTCCACCCATACAAATATGAGCCAGCCACTGTAATATGACGTCACGCGCATAATATGGCGGGCCGGCCGCCGCCCGCACTTTTAAAATTCAATATCTTGGAAACTAATTGACGTATCGAAATAATTCTTTCACGTGTATTTTTTATTTTTAACAGAGAATACAGAAAGCTAAAAAACAAAATTAGTGAACATTCTTCATTGTATGGGCAGTTTTGGAAGCGCTTCTACAGAAGGCTTCCATAAAAACAAACCCAGAAGGGTTTTCGTTTGTTCGTCATTTAAAACAATGGCGGTTTCTTGCCAAACCGTCACCATCGGCGCGTGCGCAACTATGTGCATGCTAAACAAATATGGCGGTGTGTTGACGCGTCATTGTGTGCTAATCGAGATCTTTGACGTAGGTGCTAATGTGTAATTAAATCATTCGCAACTGTAAGCCTGGAGTTGGATGTCCAGGGTTTCGTGATTCGGTCCCCCTTCTCCAGTTAGCAGTTAGTACCTACATGGTTTGGTATTATGGTTATTTTATAGTAGAACCATGTAGTGCCTTAAGTATTGGACAAAACAATAATAAAAGAAAAGCTGTTGATAAAAAATAAATTGAGAGCATTGGCGCCTAAAAATTGTAGTAGGTATTTGGTCTGATCTAAGCATGTTACACGTTAATGGGGTTCATGAAGTCTGAAACCAATGGGCTTTGACACTTGGGTACCTAGAATAGGATGACTTAACAGTAATATACTTAGTTAAGTAACATAATTAGACTAGTTGAGATTCTAAGTAGAGATCTTGTTTGCTCACAGCGATTGCAATTTGTAAATGAGTTACCATGAACGAAAAGCTACCAAAACATCAACAAAAACTACTAACAATATTCAATGATCAATCTTAATCAATCACTAATTTAACACGTACCATTTAGTCAGTAGGATTTGAAACAAAAACTTGGCTATTTAACTTACGGAAGATTTGCCAAATAGTTAATGTCATCGGTAACCTTTATCGGTACAAGTTTAATATTGATTGATAACTGACATCAAACGTAAAATTAGCTAATAAATCAACTATATGCTGATGTATTACGAGGTTACATTTATCAATTGAACGGTCAATTGCGTATTTAAATATCATTTAGCTACTTAATTTAAGGATTTAAAATATTAATATGCGTAAGCAGTTTTTGTTATTTATAAGAAGTTACAGTTTTTAATGTAGTAATTACGAAAGATAAGCTGCTAATTTATGCTCTTCCGATAAATTATTCAATATAAATAATAGGGCAAAGTTTTTAAAACATTACCAGTGTGAAGCCATTTTATTATCAAATTTTAGAGGATTTATCTTCATGCTATGTGAGGTTTTGTATGTACAAATGCTGAAAGCATACGCTGACAAACTTTCAGCTTTTATAAAATGACGTAGGTCTGGCGTTCACCAGCTCTTAGTCTACTGCATTATTTTCTTTGATCATTAGAGAACTGCACATAGATTAGTTCTTAAAATCCATATTTTTGTACATACAAAACCTCACATAGCATGAAGATAAATCCTCTAAAATTTGATAATAAAGTGGCTTCACACTGGTATGTTTTAAAAACTTTGCCTTATTTTTTATATTGAATAATTTATTAGCTCCATGAGTTTACGTTAGGTGTGCTCGCTAGCGAGTGCGTCAAAAAAATCTATTAAGATTTTACTTCTTGAAAGCAGCCGCTAGGGGCGCTGTACAATCTGTCAATAGGTACATGATTCAGGAGCAGTTATCTGAATTTACCACGCATTCTTGTAAGGTAAACTCATGGTAAGCGCACTGTTCTTTTTGTTCAGTCTCAAGTTTCGTAAGGGGCTTAGGTTGGTTTCGGCCTGCATTAAAATTCCTAATACACCCATGATTACCATGCCATAGGCCATACATGGAAGCAGCTTTCTCTGCAGCACAATGCATCATCCGTGCGCGCGCGCCCTTATGCAATGCAGGGTTGCCACGATGATGCACTTTTGTTTTTTATTGAATAATGAATTTTTGAGCCATAAACATGTGGGAATATGCTTTCTATATTATTATGAACGCTTTTAACTTTATGTTAAGGCTAGATAGTTGAAGTCTTAGTTTAGAATTCAAAACAAAATTTACGCCTAACTTTCACGGATTCATCCCGCGAATATAATGTGAATTAAACTTAAAAAGTCTAGATTTTTTTGGCTTTTATATCTTTATTAAGTATTCGTGTTTCAAAACATTATTTCCAGGACCAATTTTTTAAATTAAATATTTTTAATTCGCTATGGCCATAAATGCGTTTGTGCACATATTTAATTTTTCTGTAAAATGCTATATTTTGCCTTTATATTAGTTGACTTTATCTTTATCATACACTGGTTGATATTGTGGCAGTTAAATTATATGAAATTGACAAAATACTAAAAAGGAAAGTCAAAGATTAACTTTTGGACCTATTTGATTTGAACTTGATACCTAATTAACTAACATCATCGGTTCTAAATATAAATCTAACTCCTGTGTGCTACTAAAGCAATGTCAATCACACGAGTTCATCAACCCTTGCAACTTAAAACCAAAGCTATCAAAAAAAAACACCATAAAATCTTTTTGACATCCTTGACTACTATAAACGCGTGATGGTCAAACTGACAGCTGGCTTCCTGTGCTTTCCACCATGCTACATCCATAACAATGCAAAACCGACCTTATTATATAGGGTTAAAATCCAAACTGTTTAAAAACAAAATTAAGTCCTGTGACAAACTGAACTACACCTTCTGCATTGGAATTTACACGTAATAGCTTAAGTAATAAAGTGTGATGTTGGTGCAAATGTACAGTATCATGTCGTTAAGCCATTGTGACAGTAATGGTAATCCAATATTCATAATAGTGAGTTTTGTTTTGGTCTCCATTGAAGCATAGCGTTTTGGGAATAGACTGATTGTATTTATTGATGATGCCGATCCTCTGGTTTTTAATTCGAGCCTGTAAGCTGATATTTTTGGTGTAGCCAAAGAAGAAAGACTCGCAAGAAATACATATTTAAGAATTTGTTGACCGGCTAAACGTGCTTCTCTTTATAATCCTTTACGACTTTTTAATTCCAATAAAGATAGCTCGATAAATATTAATTTGTTGGAACTTGTTTCAAGTTCGTACTAAATGTATGTAAACAAACAGGACAATTCTTGGTAAATAAATTTTGGCAATTAAGAAAACGTTTAACAATTAGACCCTCTATGTAAAATTTAATAAATAATGTAATTACATAGATAAAACGGTACCTACCATGACCAGCATTTCAGATTTTATCTATCACAACACAACTACACAAGAAGCTACATAGTATTTATAGTATAAAACATGTTTATTCAGTAAATTACAGTATCACATTATTTACAAAATAGAAAAATATATTTAAGAGTAAAAACACAAGATACTGAAAAGTACATACAATAATAACTTAAAATAAATCAAAATTTACCAAACAGAGCTGCCAACGCAATGACTCATTTGCATAAACATAATCGAGTAGGTAGGTACGAGTAAATAATACGTAATTAATTGCATTTACCTCACAAAATACGCGAAATTAAGGAAAACTATTTAGTAGTAATTCGTAGACTGGGTCAAGATCGCTGCGGTCACGTATGCTCCGTCATTGACTTTGCTTTACTACGAATATGATCGTAATTTTATTCATAATTATGTGTAAGTGTAACAAAATTAAACTTTTTGTTATTAATATGGTCAAGGTTACATTAGCGTACTGTGTGATCTATTTAAAATTTTCCTAGACTTTGATGCATGGATAATTCGTAATGCGAATTGGAATTCCTATGCGTTGAAACAAACAAGTGTATAATTCACGACGATAGGTAATTCACGTGAATTGATTTACACAAGTAATTTCAAATGCAATATCAAATAGAACCTATCATAATATTATAAAGCTAAAGAGTTTGTTTGTTTGGTTGAAAGCACTAATCTCAGGAACTACTGGTCTTATACTACGATCAATAGAAGCAGAACATCAATGAACCAAGTCATAGTAAAAATATATTAGTTACAGTCAAAACTCATAATCGGTCAAAACCACTTTTGACTGCAAAAATCAGTCAAAACTAATATGTATTGACCAAAGGCATTGGTCAGAATCAGAACCACTTTTGACTGATTTTTGGATGGTTATGAGTTTTGACTGTAACAGATACACCGTAACCTTTTAAACGACCCAAAAATCTATCCGAAACCGTGTAACAAAATAAAGGATCCCAACTATCCAAGGACTTTAGTAATGTAAAGCTTTTAAGATAAAAAACGCCAACTGATATTAATTGTCCATTTACGAACGATTAGCTTCCTCAATTGAATGATGGATGCCTTTGGTACACACTTCGCTGGGGCTAATAATGGACATAAATTCTCATTGGTAGACTAAGTATAGAGTCTTGTATTGGTAGACTAAGGATCATAAACATGTTGTTTCTGGTTAAATAAACTTTATTATCTCAAAAGAAATTATATAGAATAAGAATACTTTATTCAGCATAGAGAAATAAAATAAAAAAACAGTACAACATTAAACTACAAGCTATGCTGAAGAGGCGTCCGCTCAGCTATATTCGCGACATAACAAGCGCCATGTCGAGAAGCTGGTTTTCAGCGGGAACCAAATACCGGGAAATATTGTTTCACTTCATGAGAAAACTTATGTTGAGTTGTTTCGTATAAAGAATTGAAATACTCGATCAAATCGCATTAGGTATCTAACGTCTATGTACTACAGTTAGAGGGATCATTTTAATATCTTCTACTAAATCTGTTTGGTAAAAGTTAAAATAAACAACAAAATTATCAGAAAGCAGTGTTTAATGGTGTTTATATGGCAAGAGGTAAAATATTCTAAAATGCTGATTTCATAACAGTTCTAAGTTATTAACAGGTTCAGAATTTACAGGAAATAAAGTCTCCCATAAAAGTCCATTTTGTCAACATGAGAAGTGTAGGATACAGCTCCCATTTGTCTATGGTAAATTAGAGCTACCATAGTAGAGCAAGAGCATGACCTAAAGATGAAAGCATTTCCAAAATGTAGGTATATTTCCCATTTTACAGCTACAGATCTAAATTTGTGCTTACTTATAGTAGGAAAGTGGTTCAGCAAAAAATAGCACCTCCAAATAATCAACCCACAGACCGCCTTCATGACCTATAGGTACAGTAGAAGATGCAGTGAAAGTACATCAAGTGTCACCATGGTTTCACTAGAACCATGTGTTTTACCAACATTCTGGTAAGGTCAACGGGGTCATGGGGCCGCGGTATGTCAACATGGGACTTGAACATCACTTTCTATGCTTCATTGGTTTGGAATTTTATTTTATTGGGTTATCTTATCTTATCTTGTTAAATATAGTAAGTATAATATTTAACTACTTGGGTATCCCAGAAATGTCTACTGACCAAGTATGCGCATTCTGTTTATAGGCCAGTAGAATTAAACACAAAAATTGATTAAATCGGAAATAATTCCTACAAAAGATTTTTTTGCTTTAATGGCTTCATTGGTTGCTCATTAAGACTCTCCTAAGTTTTCGACTTCGACGGAGTTGTGCTTAAGTGGTGGGGGCCCCCGAAAGCGGCGTTTTTTCGGTTTTCCGGTTATACCGCGTAAAGGACTTACCCTATCGAAAAGTGGTCTTCATGACGGTTAAAGGGCACTTAATCCTGCATTGAATAAGACCAAATTCGTATGTTTTGGACAAACCGTTCTCGCGCTAAAGTTCGGCAAAGTAGAAAATATACGTATAATTAATGACCCTCTCCATGTCCAATGGCTTGCTACCCACATGCTTCCAAGCATTGTAAAGGGTCGCCTTAATCAGTGTAACCCTAACAAGGCTCACGAGTTTGATTCGCTTATCCTTGTTCGTCCCAGCCGTTCCTTGACTGCGGTTGCTGCACCTCTTCCTGACACTCTCCTGAACGACTCTGTGTTACCTAATGTGGCTGCCTCTCTTCCTTGTACCCTCCTGTACGATTGCATTGCTTAGCTATATGCCTGGTCCAAGGTTCGACGCCACAAAATCAACTTTGTACACGTGAAAATAGTTTAAGTACTATTTTCCCTGCTTGCAACATTTTTCTTTACTGCTTCGCCTCTATTAGACGTAGAGTGATTGTATATATCCTATAGCCTTCCTTAATGTATGAGCTATTCAACACAAAAATAATGATTTCAATCAAACTAGTAATTCTTTAGATTAGCGCGTTCAAACAAACAAACAAAAAACTCTTCAGCGTTTTAATATGAACTTGTTGTTGTTGATTTTTGGCGTCGAACCTTAGACCAGGCATACGGCTAGGCAACGTAGTCATGCAGGAGGATACAAGGAAGAGGGGCAGCCACAGTAGGTAACACAGAGTCGTTCAGGTGAGTGTCAGGAAGAGGTGCAGCAACCGCAGTTAAGGAACGGCTGGGACGAACAAGGATAGGCGCATCAAGCTCGTAAGCCTTGATAGGGTTACACTGGTTGAGGTGGCCCTTTTCAAGACTTGGAAGCCTGTGGGTAACAAACCATTGGACGTGGAGAGGGTCATTAATTATACGTATATTTTCTACTTTGCCGAACATTAGCGCGAGAACGGTTTGTCCAAAACATATGAATTTGGTCTTATTCAATGCAGGATTAAGTGCCCTTCAACCGTCATGAAGACCACTTTTTGATAGGGTAAGTCCTTTACGCGGTATAACCGGAAAACCGAAAAAATGCCTCTTTCGGGGGCCCCCACCACTTAAGCACAACTCCGTCGAAGTCGAAAACCTAGGAGAGTCTTAATGGGCAACCAATGAAGCCATTAAAACAATAAAATCTTTTGTAGTAATTATTTCCGATTTAAAAGCTAATTCTACTGGACTATTAGTGACGTAGAGTTTTTCTAAAACAAAATATTTAAGTACGAGGATGTCGGGTTAGAATTTGAAAAAGTCAGTTTTACACTTTAATGTAGCGCTCGTAATCCAGTTATTTATTATTCAAGACCTGTCTACAGTATTTATATTACCTAACATTAGGTAATTGTCAGGAAATATTATTGTACACCGCACAAAAGATCGCAAGCTGTCTTTATACCTACAAAAATAATCAAAATTATTCAGCCTAATAAAGCTGCCCACGGAAAAACAGCAAATCAACATTGACTCAGGTATTTTATTGTAGCCCACTGGTTACATGACTTACTAAAAGTCTTTTTCATGTTAAACCTTCGTCCAAACAATAACAAGTAGCAAGTCACATTAGACTTCATATTCCACCGACTATAATGAATAAGTTACGGCCAAGCGCAAGAGTGCTCGAGTGGTTGCGAAAACGAGTGTTTGGAGGCGCTATGTTTACTTTGAACGAAATATGCGATGGTTACGAAACAGAGGACGAAGAAACAAAACTACAGCTACTTTTTACGTGCTTAAGTTTTCATAATTGTAAGCACTTTCAGACGTCCTTGACGACTATGCAAGCTAAGTACTGTGGCATCCTGATATGCTATCGACTGTAAATTGCCGATAAATGTTATTTGTGCATCAAAATGTATAAATCTGAAGCATCTGGTACATACTACAAATAAAAGTCTCAATTAATACATTTTGATCAAATCTTGCTTGATGCTGAAAACATATCAAAACCTGCGCAATAAAAGATGTAAGATCATGTTTAATCACTATAGGTAGGTATAGTATAAAACAAAGCCGCTTTCCGCTGTCTGTCCCTATGTATGCTTAGATCTTTAAAACTACGCAACGGATTTTGATGCGGTTTTTTTAAATATACAGGGTGTTAGGTAAATGGGTATATGAGCCGACACTATCCCATGTTAACATGGGCATATAAATGGTATGGTGAAGTCAGTAATTTGATATCATAATTTTATTTTTTTAAATTTTCATACAAAATTAATTTTATAAAATCCGATTTGTATGAAAAATAAAATAATTAAAATGAAGATATCAATTTTCTGACTTCACCATACCATTTATATGACCATGTTAACATGGGCTAGTGTCGGTCATATACCCATTTACCTAACACCCTGTATAGAGTGGTGCAAGAGGAAGGTTTATATGCATACTTAGCACCCGTGCGAAGCCGGGGCGGTTTGCTAGTTCTAAATAGATTTTACATTATCTTTGTAATGTCTGACGCCTCAGCTAAAGAAAACTGTAACAAAACAATAAAAATGTAGATACTGTAATTTTGTATCTCCAAGACATTACACAGAGAAACCGTTTCCAAAACATTGTATAATCAAATTGACCACCATTTTCGTAAAATAAACACTAATCTGCATAAACCTCAATATCATTACCCAATGATATGTAACACTATGTTTTCCCTTTCAATCTCAAGTAAGTGTATCTTGAGTTCGGTTGCTCAACTCGGTAAGCAAAATCCGACATCAAGGATCGTTGAGAACGGAATGTTTGTCATTGAGTAAAAATATTGAGTGGGTAGAGTTGGTCGGAGTCACTTATTTTATCGATAAAATGTTCAACAAAAGCCTACTTACATTTTGAAATGTCACTCAAAAATACTTTTTTTTTTTAAATAACACATGTGATTCAAGCCTGAGATGTGTAATTTCCATATTGAATTTCAATCATATTATACTTTTAAACTGAATTTGAATGTAGATTCTGAATTGAATTGTAGTTCCTTATTATGAGGCTGTATATTTAAATGCAATATAATATTATTTTTCAATCTCTATTATTAAATAGAAAAATACTTCACACTGAAAACAAATCATCTCATTTGATTTAATACATGATTTCTTTAGAATTTGTTACAATATTGTCTACAGCAACCGATGTGTTTTTAAATATATTTTATCGATAACTTAACGATCAAGCTATGAGTACAACACTATGCGATCGCCCACACACTACGAATGCGACGGACAGACAAATTTATAGCAACGACCACTTTATTTGTCGAACGGGTGCTAGCCTGGGAATGTTTGCTATAAAAATGGATTTGGCATTTGTTGGATTATTGTTTATTTTAACGGTGATCCGGTCGAGTAGTTTATTGGAGTTTATCTAAGGCTGTGATCACACGATGCGGTACGATGACGTCACGTATAGCTTACCACATTGCACCTTAGCTTTAAGGCTTAGTTGCACCATCTTACTTTAACTTTGACAAACGTCAAATATCTGTCAAACTCCATACAAAAAACACCGGTTATCGTTATAGTTACGTTCAAAGTTAGGTGGCGCAACCCAGCCTAAGAATTTTGTGGCAATTAAAACCCTTCGTAAGAACAGATGATAATCGACCTTGTTAAACCGTAGTTAAGATAATAAATTAAATATTTCACTACTAGTACATAAAACTTTTATGACATTTTCGTTTAAGTTTGTCAACGTTTAATAATAAATAATGAAATCAGCTTAATTAATTGTTTGAACTTAAAACGACATACCCAATCTGTGTAACAGCATCTGGAACAAGCAATAAATCAATTAAGCCATAAAACAATAATAAAAATGTCTGACAATTCAAAAACATGTTCGCGAATTAACTATAATGTTTAACATAAAATTTTAATATTTATTGCATATTTTGCGTTGCGTAAATATTTTGATTGGAAGTATTGGTATTCAGTAGACCATAATTCTAGTTTGTTTTGCTTCAAAATAACAAAATTATAGACAATTTTAATATAAAATAGGAAAAATCGGTCCACAATTGATGGAGTATTCGGTGAACATACATAGAAAAAAAACATACATACAGCCGAACATATAACTTCCTCCTTTTTTGAAGTCGGTTAAAAGCTAAATTGTATTGAGCTCAATTTCGAGTTTGCAAGTCACTTTTTGTAATCTTAAATAAAAAAGTTAATAATTTTTAAAAGTCACTAACAAAAAAAAAAACAATGAAACTTGGTGCTTACACGAGACTGAAAAGCAATTACAGTTTTTTTGTTTAAACAATTAACAATAACAAACATCATTGTGATAATGTTTCGCCATAGCCCTTGCAGGTGTGACCAACAATTACCAAGACTCATCATTACCATTATTACATAAAACATGTGCATTTTCAAACATCTGTCGCAACGTCCAGCATATTTTGACCCTTTCTGTCATATAACTCTTTTAGAAATTCCCTCATAGTAGAGCTCATGTCATAATATAAATAGCAATTATATGAAGAGCCCTTGTTTTAAATGACTCGTGAAGTGAACACACGACGGGGGCAGGTCAAGCTTGACTGGTGGTTATGTAAGGCTCTCCTAGGCATTCAGCGAGCTAGTCACGGATGTCACGATGTGAGCTTCCTGACTTCGCTGGACGTGGAATAACAGGCACTGTTTTGAATAAAAGGTACAGTTGCGAGGAAAGATAATGGTGGACTAGTTGTATTATGTATTTGTTTTGTTCTTCCGTATGTAGGTGATATTATAAATAGATAAGTAAAGTCACGATTGTATACAACTGAATCTCATGATCCTTGATAATGTCGAAGGAACGTATACGAAATTTTACGCCCGTATTCACAAACATTATGAGGTTAAACAGTGCGCGTGGACGCACAGTATGACACAGGAACCAATCACAGAGCTCTATTCAACGCTGTGCGTTCGATTTGCTTCTTCACGTAAGCAAGCATCGTTTGTGAATACTGGCGTTAGGTTTAATTAAAATGTTTTGTTACCTCACACATCCGATATTCTAATTTAAAACAATTTTCTCAATGAAAACCACACTTTATTTTCACAATATTTCACCAAATAACACAATTATTGTACCAATTACTGCACTTTGATATTTTGATACTACTATCGATAATCGCTATTTACTATCACGTCACTATCGCGCTAAATACTGAATGAAGTGACGTCACTAATCCCCTTTGAGGATAATTCGTTATTTATTTATTATTTTTGCATTCTTTGGAATTAGTTATCAGTTGTGGATATTTATTGCTTGCTATCTTGTTGTTGAAGATATTTGACATATCTATTTAAACTTATTATTTAAGTTTAGGTACATACACTTCCAGCTAATATCAATTGTGTACTACAAAATGAAAGCATAACCATGTCAAATACTCAAGTTACATAATGAAAGACAACTCTAAAACTAATAAAAAACTCATAGAACTAATTTATTTTTGCAAGTAACCCTACCACTGCTTCAGGACAATAAATGGGCCAGTGCTGAGAAGAAGCAGCGCAAGAAACTCAGTCACTATACTCAGTCTACAGTGGCACCAATTAGCGACCGCTGAGACGATAACCCTCATTAGATAACACTCTGCTGTCCATACTCCTATGTTCTTCTGATTATTTTGCTGCGGGTCCAATGACAGTTTAATTTCCCTCCGGGACAAACTTGGCCTTCACTGGTTGGGTTTTTATTGGCGGCAAAGATATAGATCCTGGCTACACCGGAGTTGCAGCGGTGGGAACGAGAGATGGGAATAGTAATATCCATTAGGAAGGTCTACTCTTAAGCTACGTTTTGCATAATAGAAAACGTTATTACCTCACTTCGTTAGTCACAGAACATTATTAATAACGCTAGATGCGACGTCGATAAAACTACTGAATCATAAAGTTATTTTCAATAACAATTGTAAACAAAGTTACTCAGTTTCATGACCAATCTATTTATAGTATTGATAAAATAATACTCGTACGTTAACAAAGTGTTGATAAAGTGCTCTACATTAGTGCTAAAATACGGCTAACTGACTAAGGGCTGATTTTTCAATCGTCAGATATCTTTCAACTGAAGAAAAACCTTGTAATTTTCACATAATCTCATACTAGAACTGTCCATATGCCAAACTTATTCTTCAGTTAAAAGTTATCCGACGATTGAAAAATCAGCCCAAGCTCCGACAAATAATTCGACTTTGCGTTACTCCGTCATTGAATAATGACATGACTTTACTTCAACACTGCACTACTTCGACTTCAGTTCAGTTAGTTAGCCAAATCCACTTAGATGTAGAGTCGACAAAACAAGACAAGCTAAATAATTCTTTGACGCAAGATTGTACCTTTTCAAACTACGAAGCACTCTATTTCGCTGTGCTGTCTTGTGACAGTGAAATAGACATACACACAATATTATAAAAGCTATATTTTTGGACTTCCGCTACTTCTCAACACCAGCCAATATGTTGTCCCGAAGTGGTGCTAGGGTAAGCTATGTATAGCTTTAAGTGTAAGTAAAATTAAAATTAATCGCTAAAATTAAGTTATCTAAAACAGCTGAACCGATTCGACTAATAATTTTAACAAATGTTCCTGAAATTATGAATTGATAACTGAAATCTACAATGAATAAAAGGGTATGCACCTTTACAAGCGTCATAAGAAGCTCTACCGATTGATTGGTCAAAGAAAGTGATTATCATTATCTTATCATGAAGGAATTTCAGAAGGTCGTTCCTTATCTACGACCGTGGCGTACATTGACCGCGTCACGTACTCTTTTTGTTTGAATCGACGTATTTATCGATTTGTGTTGTCAATGAGTAATAGTTGTCATCACTAGTCAATTAATAAATAAAAGAGTCAATACGCGATTCTCCTGTTTAGATTTTATGGTAAAGGGAACATAATGATACCCTTAGTTCGCGAACTCAACTGATTTTAAAGCTGCTAAAAATATAATTTTACAGCGAACTGAAAATTTAACTTTCAGTGTTTGTATAAAGCGTTTGTAAATAAGTTGCGTTTTGAAATATGTAATTGATAAGAGAATAGGTAGTGTAAACTAATCAATTGGGAGAGCTATTAATAGTTCATCAAAAAGACTTGTTCTTGTTTTTAGAATCGATTTACACTTCATCAATCGATTCTTACACGATTGGCTAGCTACTATGATTATATTATCTATTTACTGTTATTGAAATGTGGTAGTTCAATAGACTTATTGTTGCGTGAAATACCTTATCGTAATAAGATTTGGGATTAAGATAATAATTGAAGCAACATTTTTTAATGTCATTGTAGGATTAGCCACTGAATTTGGCATTTAAAGTGCTTTTAGTAAACAAAATGCCACCATAGACTAAAAATTGTACAACCTGAAAAATGTTAATTTCTAATTTAATTGTCTTTGATTTGCTAATAATAAAACCTATAAATGAAGTGGTTTATATTTATTTGGCTAACATCGAAAACACTTGAGCGAGCCACTCATCGGAACGGGCCGATAGTGACCCAAATGCGTATTTGTGTTACGTGGAGTCAACTCGTGCGCATCCCAATCATGCGGGTTCAATGATCTATGCACAACGGGCGGGAGCTACGAAAAGGACGATAGTACATCACGCAAAATATAAATAATCTATACCTACTAATATTATAAATGCGAAAGTAACTCTGTCTGTCTGTCTGTCTGCCTCTCTTTCACGCCTAAACCACTGAACCGATTTTGATGAAATTTGGCAGGGACATAGTTTGAGTCCCGAAAAAGGACATAAGATAGTTTTTATCCCAGTTTTTGAAACAGAGACACGCGCGATAAAGTTTTACTGTGATAGACAAAATTCCACGATTTTCTACGTTTTTCTGTGACGGGTGAAGCCGCGGGCGGAAAGCTAGTTATACATAATTATGCCATTTTGAAATCCGTATCACATTGAAAAAGAGGCTGATAAAGGTGACTGAGTTTCTTCCGTCACTTCTTCTCAGTACCAGCCCAATGTAATTGTTCTGACGCGAAGTGGTGGTAGGGCAAGCTGTATTTGGGACGCGTATCAGGCTATAATAATAATAATAATAATTCTTTATTTCTCACCATAGAACACAAATATTAACAATTATAATTGTAGCCCTGGTAAGGGCCTAAGTACTGAATAAAATATTTGACTTTGAAACAAAAATAGTCTTAACACATCACGCAAAACACAAGTAATTTTAAGAACAAAAATGTACTTATAGTCTGATTTTACACATATTTATTATTTACATATTTTAAATAGTATAGTAGGTATCCTACAAACTGCTAATGTTATAAAATATTGCTTAACACGTTTGATTGTAAATTAGCATAGAAGTTATTTCGATAATAATCAACACAAAAACTTACCTATAATAAAAACATAATGTCTAGTGTTTATTAAACATAGTATTATGTGAAAGATTAACATATTTACCCACATTCTTTTGGCTGGTTTTGCGTAAATATTGTGACACATAGCATGGATTAATGCTACTAACATATGACCATATGTTAATGTTATTACTTTTACATAACTTACAGATTTTATAGCATCTTATGTTATTAAAATAAACACAAAGTTATTAATAAGCCAGATAACCTATGCTTAGGTATAAAAATTACATTATTAAATCAGAATATTGCATATAAATGTAGATAGGCTTTACTCCATAATAGACACATAAATACAAAGTAATTACCGAGTATATAAATGCGAATATAGCGGTGTCACTTTATGAATAATATTAAATGTTAATTGGTTTACATAATAAATAAATCTCGTTAAAGAAACACAATAATTTACATTATTGTTTAATTTTACTATTGTTATGAATAAGACTCATCTTGCGGTTATAAGGTTGGTTTATTCATTCATACGAATAAAAAACTGAAACGGTTTAAAACGGTTGCAGGTATTCGTAAAAATAGAAACGTAGGACTATTTTCATCTGTACCACCATACAAATCTACAGCTTGATAGCAAAATTTATGAAACCCATCCAGGAAGATTTAGTAGTTTCGGGGTAAAAACTGTCAGTGATTAGGAACTTATTATTATGAACTCTTTCGATTGGTAAGAACAGTAAAGAAGATAAAAAAAGATAAGCAGAAGAATTTGATTTGATTTGAATTTTCCATCAGGTGAGATGCAGACCAAGAACTTCCTCGTTATGAATAAAAAAAGTTTGTACCCTCAGTAGGCAAACTGTGAGCCCGTTAACTAGCTTTATAAAGGTGCTATTGATTCCATAAGAATGTAGTTATGGCATCAGGACATTACTCGTATAATAAGAGGAAATGTCTCGTGAGCTGTACGAGTCAACAATCAGTCAGTGATAGGCGTGGCGTGGCAAAATTGTCGGAATAATCGGAAGTTTTTCCTTGTCGTGTCGAGAAATAAACGGATAATCTACTATATAAAAATAAGTCGGGTTTTCCTCCCTGACGCTATAACTCCAGAACGCACGAACCGATTTCCACGGTTTTGCATTCGTTGGAAAGGTCTCGGGCTCCGTGAGGTTTATAGCAAAGAAACTTCGGGAAAAGGGGGTAAAACGGGATCCACGCGTACGAAGTCGCGGGCGGAAAGCTAGTTGCGATATACATGTCGTAGATTATATCGTAGACAAGTAAGAAGCCTTAAGACATCCGAGTCAGATTTATGATCTTGAAAAGGAGTAAAGAATATACATATACCACATCTCTTAGATTTATTATTAACACCTAGAACTAGATGCTTCAGTCTTCATACAAACGCTTCGTCGAAAATGATAGAGTTTCACATTTATCAACTGGCAGAATGTATGAGAAAAACTAAGGCAGTGATCATCGTTAGATAAAATTTTCTTTTTTATCTACAACAACGAAGCTCTTGGAAGCTCACCTGATGGAAAGTGATGAACAGGCCGAAGGAAGCAAGCTTCACCCGGAAATCCTCAACTACAGAGAAAAATTTTACCTCTAACTGCCGGAACACCAAACAAACCTGACAATAGTGACTGAGTTTCTTGCGCTGCTTCTTCTCAGCGCTGGCCCATTTATTGTCCCGAAGCAGTCGTAGGGTTAATACTGGGACGTGTAAAAGTGCTTTTTAAAAGCCTATTTGCAAAAATAAATGAGTTTTATGACTTTTTTAGTCGGTATCTAGACGTTAAAATCCTATGCCATATCCATACAAACCCAGCTGGATGGCCACTTAAACTATTGGATTAGAAGTCCCGATACAATTCGTCATACTTACAATCCGCGTTACTCATACATACACTCCCAAATTAGATTATACATTATAGTCTGTGATGTGGATCACGCAGAGACGTCAAAGCTTTTGATTATAATGATATTGTGCCTACGCTTTTAAAATTACTCGTATTCTTTTTATCTATACTAATATTATAAAGAGGTAAAGTTTGTGTGTTTGTATATTTGTTAAATTGTAAGGGGTAATCTCGGGATATACTGAGCCGATTTTAAAAATTCTTTCACCGATAGAGAGCCACATTATTGCTGAGTGTCATGGGTTATGTAAAAATGGGTACGAAAAATTCCACGCGGGCGAAACCGCGGGCGGAAAGTTAGTCACTAATACTTATAGACACTTTCTTTATTTTGCCTACTAACTACAATTTTCATATAGAAATGAGAGCTTATAAGCTTCATTTGTTATTATTTTTCAAGGTTAGCTCCTGCATTTTAAAGTCAATAGAGCTTTTTGTTGCATTAATATTAAATTAGTGCAGAAAAAGCATTGCTGTCACTCACTCTATTATAGACTATTTACTATCCATTTCTTTAGCAAATACTATAGTTTATGAATTATTCGGCAAATGTTCTTATCTTATTTTGGTACTAAAAAACTAAACATCAAGATATCTATGACTGACAGCATTATTTCAGTAGTTTTAGACATTAATGCTGCGGCCGGTTAGAAAACTAAATTTATTTTGTTATTCTCAAAGGACTGCCTTGTCTGTACTTCGACTATTCTTTGCCCGTGATGGATGTTGAACAAATTAAACGCATTCACTGCGCCCGCGCCGCTATCGAGTGTTCAAATTGGCCTTAATTCCAGTAGTTATTTCATTTTGGCAACAACGACGTTTATGCGAATTTGTTTACGGTCAATTAACTCACTTTTATTGTTGTCGTATTACGCATGCGTTGTTTTACAGCCTATTTATTTATTACGACATACTAACTAGTAATTTATTTAACACAATAAAGATTGCCCGATAAGAAATATACCTATATCCGCATTTCGGAAGGTAGATGTACTCATACTCGTACATTTATAAACTTCGTACGCGTGGATCCCGTTTTACCCCCTTCGTCTACCTTACGCGGTTTAGATTTTTTCATACAAATGTTTTTTCCCGCTAACTCCCGTTCCCGTGGGAATTTTGCAATATCCTGTTGTAACTAAGATTTAAGTTTACTATGGTACCTGCATGCCAAATTTCAAGCGTCTATCTTACGTGGTTTAGATTTTTTCATACAAATGTTTTTTCCCGCTCACTCCCGTTCCCGTGGGAATTTTGCAATATCCTGTTGTAACTAAGCTTTAAGCTTTAAGTTTACTGCATGCCAAATTTCAAGCGTCTAACTTAAGCGGTTTAGATTTTTTATACAAAAGGATTTTCCCGCTAATTCCCGTTTCCGTGGGAATTTCGGGAATTCCTTTCTTAGTGCACCTCTACGGTACCTAAGCTACGTCTCTTCCAAGTGTGTTTTCAAGTGCCTACGTTTAGCCGTTTAGGCTGTGCGTTGATCTGTCACTAAGTCAGTCAGTTTCTCCTTTTATATATTTTAGATGATGTTTTTTTCTGTAACCAAAACGACAATGTTACAGCATTGTTGTGCTTCAGTAGTTTAAGATTAACCAGTTAAGAAAACTCCGTGGTTGAGGCTTCCGGGTGAATCTCTTCCACCTTCGGCCTGTTCATCTTTTTCCATCATGCAGATGCAGGCGAAAAGCTCTCCATTTCTACGATATTAGTCGAGTTTGCCTTGCTGCATCAACTGGTGTAAACGATTAAATATTTACAAATCAGATTATTATAATGCATTATTGTAATTATTATCATGATACCATCGCGTGATTACAGGTTGCTCTCAACGATATCAATAAAACAATTCATCATTAATTGCTGATAACTATTATTTAGAATTAAACTAAGATAATTATTTACGTTACGTTTGTCATTTCAAGGTGCATGCGCCTAGATCTATGATACATAATAAATTAATAGTATTTAGGTCCTACGAAACATACATTAATCAAATCAATTTTGATCGTTATCGCGTTTAATTGTATTTTTGATTTATTTATCAAAATAAGTTTAGATCTGAAGCTCATTAGTATTAGTGCCATTCATTAGTATTAGTAAGAACGGCCATCTTTTAAAAGATAAAAATAATTATTTTTGTTCTTTACCATTAAAAAATTAAACACAAATCAAAAATATTTGTGGAACAATACAAAGCTTATAAGCTCGCTTCATAGACCGTCATTAATTTGCTCACTTCGGGTAAAATTGCGAAAAACTGCTGGTGCAATTTACCCATTCAATACAAGTACAAAACATACATTAAGTCACATAAAAGTTATGTATAAAGAATTAAAATGGTCTATTTTATTGCAAATTCGAAGGTTACAGTAGTCCCTAAACATATTAAAAAGCAAAACAGCAGTCTGAACTAAATTGGCGACAACACTTAAAGTTAATGTCCCAGCCTCCACTTACGCGAATGAAAACTTTTATTAACAGGCGATCGTAAAATCGACACTCCTTTATTAGTAAGCATCTACATTACTACCACTAATATTATAAATGTAAAGTCGATCAGTTTGTTCATTGAATTTATTTTAATGTAGTGTAGAGAGAGGCCGCTACCAACCGGGTAACATGGAAAGCATTGGGGGAGGCCTATGTTCAGCAGTGGACGTCCTATGGCTGAAATGATGATGATGATGATGATGATGATGATGATGATGATGTAGAGATAATATTTAATTTGTGGAGCGCAGAATTTGTGAAGTAAGGGCTTGTAGAGTTAGAGCGTGTAAAGTTACAAGCTTGGCTCTACATGTGATCTGAAAACTTTGACAGTGTGATCCACATGTTCTCTTGGCAACATTTTACATGTAAATGTTTTGCTGTAATCGTTAATCAAAAAATTTCGAACATCCTCCTCCTTTTTTGAAGTCGGTTAAAAAGTTCTCAAATGCCGCTCTACATCTAAAATCCAACAAAAACGCACTAACCGGGACACGAACCCAAAACCCACAAACATAACCCGGGTATTACTCACAGGATGCGGACACTTGGCGATCATTCACCCAACACTTTATCCAGGTCAATTTTAGCGAACAAATCTAGGATTAGTTTGATCCAGATATTGCATTCAACTGTATGCTTTCATCTTACAATTTTAAATGAAATCTAATTCTCGCGGTGTCAAACTTTAAGAGCCGTAACAGCTGAACTAGTTCAGTCGGACTTGAAACTTAACTTGCTCTCTCTGGATCACTAGATTACATTGCGTTTCGGACAATTTGGTTGGAACCTTGGAACCGGACCCAAAACCTTTTTAAGTAGTTCACTAGAACTCTACGAGTAACTATTATTTGTTTATTGCTGGTCTATATTCAACCCTAATCCAAATCCGTCCGCCAACTGACAAAATTCAATAAGTTTTTAGTTAAAATATCGTCGGTTTTTGATGTTTTTACATTTTCATATTGTTTATAAGACTATCTATTCAATATTAAAGTGTAAACGAATCGAAAATTTTATTTTATTTTATTTTTCTTTATTCAGAAAACCACAGCTCTTTATAATAATAATACAAACATTAGACTACATATAGTCTAAAATTTGACAGTTGAATGCGGATTAGGATATTTAAGATTGAGTATAGAAAACGGGCGCTAATCTTAATCCATAAATTTGTGTTCGAGATGTTAATGAAATTGTAGATGACCTGAAGAAGATAGCTGGCGGCGGCTATAGTACTTCTTGGGCAAGCTTACGCCCAGCAGTGGGCTACAATTAACATCAAGGTACCTAAACATCTTATGACGAGTGGCGCAGGACCGGTCTTTGTGGAAATCCTTGGGGGAGGCCTTTGTCCAGCAGTGGGCGTCTTTTGGCTGAAACGAACGAACGAAACATCTTAAGTAGTTATGGTAGATGTTGTTTTAAAACAAAAATGTAGACTGTGCTGTGGCCTGTACAATATGGAATACTACCTAAATTACTAGAATTCCTTTGTTCCCTCGCATGACGCATAGAAATATTATAATTTTATGCGTTAAAATTAATTATAACATCTGCAGCCATGAAGCTTTCAATTTATTGCTTGTCATTCGCACGAGCACTTTAGTGCTCATTAGTCATCCAGTTAATTATTTTAAAGATGAATTTATTTACAGAATGTTCAAGTCAATTTACAGACCTAATTCTTGAAATTATTGTAAAAGTCTTGTAGTGACGTGCCTCTTCTGAGCTGTTGTAATTATGGAACCAATTTCAGATGAACCAGAGTGAAACCAAGAAAAGAAAAGCTTTCAGGCATTTAATAACAAAAATTATGTGTCATGTCATTAAGTCATTGAACAGTAATGCGATCAGTTTGAGAGTGAGCGAGACCAGTGTTCCGCAAACTTTTTGTGTTCTAGGTACATCTAGGAAAACGAAATTTATTAGAGGTACCTTCACCACAAATGAAATGTCACTTCTTAAGTTTTTTTATTACCTTTGTTAGTCTTACTAGTACTTATTATTATTCTGTGGTCTTACCCTTACTTACTAAAAATAAGTATTTAAGTTAACCTTATTTTTCCGAGGCACACCATCTAATGATCACGGTACACCAGTGTGCCGTGGTACACTCTTTGCGGAACACTGAGCTAGACCGTTGACTGGTAAAGTATGAGTAAGTACTGGATCTAGTCAACTATCTTAACTTTTCCAATACAGTAAATGTCTCTATATTGTTTTAACTACTGTAGTTTTAAACAAAACCCCGACTGGCTACATTAAAACTGCCGATAACTGAGACCCTCTTTCTAAACACATTCCTTTGTGACCACCCCATCACATATCTTAACCTCTCATCAACATTCCTGTTAACGATTCTAATTCCTAGGGTGTATCTCCATAGCAAACATTCCGTCTATTCAACATTTCGACGCTTCATTCCAATGTGTCAGACGACACATAGATGACTGTGTGTACTCAGCCTTACTTAAACAAACACTGGATGCATTACTTATAAGGGTGTGGTAGATACTTTACTAGATTAGTGATAGTATTATGAAGCACAGAAACGTATCGCGCTGAAATTCTAATAATCATTAGGAATTGTCAATTAATCGAAATAGCCAGTTGAAAACCACCATTGTTTATGTTATTATTATTACGTAAAATAATAGCGAGATAAGTAAATATAGCGTTGTTTCCAAGAATGGTGCGTAAAAGCCTGCATGGCAGCATTGCCTCTGTAGTCAGTAACTTCCCACCTTTCGATAACCAATTGCAGACAAATTAAGTAACTAATACTAGCTGACACGACAATCTTCGTTCCGCCTATGTTAATGAAAAATAATGTATGATTTTAATGACTAAAGAATTTTTCGGAGCCTCTTCAATACAAATAAACAATATTTTTCGTCTTTATAATATTAGTGTATATTTTTATAGACATATTGAAGCTAAATCTGCCTCGCACCGCAACCATCTGATCTGGGAGACTGGGAATCGAACCGAAACTAGTGCATCCAACAAAGCTAGTTCATTTGGGGGCATCCCACTTATCCGAGAAAGGGCCGTGCGCATTGAGATTTATGTGTCCTACCCACAATTGGATAAGTATAACGGACTTGCTATTGCAATCCGTTTTTATAGCCATTACGAAGTGGGGTGTGGATGCCCAATGAGCATCAGCAGTCGATCATTTTCATATCATGTAGCTTTACGGTTGTTGTTGGTGATACGGTTTCTATGTAGGCTACAATAAAATTACAAAATATGTATGCTCTAATAAAAAGTTCAAATATAAAGTAAATCTATATCTACATATAAAAGCGAACGGTCACTGACTGACTCACTCACTCATCACGAACTCTCAGAAACTAAATACTCCATGTTTTAGAACGTAGGTGCTCCTAAGAAGGGATTTTGCAAAATTCAACCCCTAAGGGGGTAAAACGGGATCCACGCGTAAGAAGTGCCGATCGGCCGCTAGTTAAGTATAAAATAAAGAGTTTATCAATGCCAATACGTTAAAATGCATTTGCTGTCTTGTCAGAAATGCTCAGCAGCGAATTCTAAACTGATTGAAAACAGAGGTTTCTTCAAATCTCAAACAGATCATCTTTCTGTAAGCTTATGACTATAAGTAGGCACAATATAAACTTTGTTCCATGGTCTTCTGCCAGAAAAGCATTGGGTTACCTAATTAAGATTCTTAATTACGTATGCAAGTTGTTAGAAAGTGAGTTGTTTAAAGATGCCTATTTAATTAAAAAAAAATCGAATAACAACAAAACTGTCCAAAAGTTTTTGATTATTATGAACACAATCACCCCAAGTAAGTATCAACACACCTACGATACAAGAGCGCATCCTCTACGAATTCCCGATCGCATAGTTCACCCCGGGTTATTTGTCCACGCGCCGGAATGACAAAAAGGTCCGGTGGTAGGGCTGACAGCTGATGTCAGACTAAATGTTTATTATAGACTTAAACTCTAGACTCTATTCAATTGATTTTTGTTTTTATTTTTACTAGTGTATAATTACCCTAACATTGCAAAAAGAAATGCTGTGTATACCTGTAATTGAGGTCATATACGTATCATGTGTTAAACCATGTTAAAATGTATGAACTGTATTATGTATGTGACTTTGTTGGTGTACCTAATAAATAAATAAATAAATAAATAAATAAATAAATAAATAAATAAATAAATAAATAAATAAATAGACCATTATTGCTTCAATAGGTGGCACCTGAAGAAAGAAATAATGAAAAACTGTGTAATGGTAGAGCTTACGTTATTGGCTCTGTGCACGATTACAGCGCCAACTAGCGTCCACAACTTTGTGGGCTCTGTCACATTGACATTTAGGTCGTCTATTTGTGAAAAAATATCGAAATGAAAAAATAACAAATATTTTCGACTAATAAATTGTTGTGATACCACGATTTGGGTGGAAAAAAGGTTTTGAAATCATTTTGGTCATTCAAATCAAATGAGGTAAGTCCAAAAAGTGTGTTTAATTTTGATTGTGTCAGGGTTTGTTTACTTCATTTATAGTTGTAGTTTTACAGTAAAACGAAAAGAAAAAGCTACTTTAACGGTTTCATTATATAACAGTAAATATATTTAAATGTTCCTGTATCGCTAGTAATAAATTAATTATCGTTTTCAGATCGAAATGAGTATTGTTTTGAAGACCGGGTTTGTGAGTGTTACAATATCAAATTCCAACCACAAACCGTATTTAAAGGAAAGTTGTTGGTATTGGCTGGACAAGTCCGAGATGTAGAAGAATTAAGAACAAAACAAGGGCAGAGTTCAATAATTCACGCTCTCATCATAAGGCAAACATCTGTGCACAACAACTACTGTGACTCATTTTTGTACTACCACGTTGTATAGTCTAGTTATTTCCAAATTGTAAACGGCTATTAAACCAGCCCTATCGAAATACAGTCCACTCTTTTATTTAAGTTCCCAGTAGGACCCTTTTCATGCGATTAATGAATGATATTAAAATGTATTAAGTAGAATCGCTTTGCCATTGACAGATACATCTGAATCTGATGACAGAGCTTACATTATTTCTACTTTTGACCACCATGAGCGCTGCGATAGATTATGTTACCCCCACCTAGTACTTCGCACCCAGCGAATAAGCTGTTACGTAAAAGCGAATAGATCATGCAGTCAGGAAAATACTTTTTTTTTATTCAGAGATCCTTGTACTTTAAATGCAAGCAGACAGCGGTGGCATTGTTTTTCTTTAAGCGTTTCAAACCACAATATTCTTAATTACGCTGCTGGTTTAATAATTACAAAATCAAATCAAATCAAATAATTTTATTTGCAGAACAGAAAGTCTGAACTTAAAACCACTTAGGTAAGCTGTTAAGCAGCCCTACCATCCGCAAGTGTCACGTGAATGAGTGAGCTATTTCCGTCCCGCTCGCGGGGAAGGAGAAAAAAAGACGGAAGCATGCGCGGGCGCATACCGGCGCGCACCTGACGCACTTGTTTTGTTTCTGCGGCGGCGCTAAAACGAGATGAGTGTGATGCGAATGTCGTCTTTATAATAAGAGCAATAAAATTGCAGTTATTACATTACACTTTTTGTATCTTGGATCATTAAGATCACATACCTACAAGTAAACATTTCATTACAAATACCACATTCATGAAAAATATGAATAATTAATTATAAGAACATACTATCAACATACTATCGGCTACAGTTTCAGCCACCCATTTCCGGTAATGTCGTCTCGTTCTATCGCAAACCACCTTTGATGAGAGCGAAAGAAAAAACGGAAATGAGTCGTGGAAACGTGGCCCACTGTACTTGAATTTCAAAGAAAAAAACGAAGCATAAAATCCTAAGTTACCTCCCAGTCAGTTATGAGGTCTAACTTGAACAATATGTAGAGAAGTTACATGACGCATTATACTAGAATTTGCCTTAAACAATATTATTTGAATAATGTTTATTAAAATAATAATCACTAGATAAAAACTGGAAAACCCCAAGCGGTCGGGACGAAGCAGCACAATATGTTAAGACTTCTGATCAGAATAAAACTCAACACAGCTGATCAAACAGGATTATGTGACATTGGAAATGTCGAATAAAATGTAAATATTAAAACACTGTCTACAATCAAGACTAAATACTGAAAAACTTCATAATATTTTAAAAATTTCCTGTTAAACTACAAAATATAAAGCTATTTTACTAACTTGTAACACATTGGTCATGTTGTTTAAAAGCCAACTAACCAGAATATTTTAACCAATAAGGAATAAATACCGCTGTTGAGGATTCCAGGTAGAGAATGTTAACAACATTGTATGTTCCGGCAGTAAAGGTAAGATGGACAGTTCTTCTGTGGTTGAGGATTCCAGATGAAGCGCCCTTTCGCCTTCGCCTGATCATCACTTACACTCACAAGGTGAGATACAACAAGCCAAGAGCTTCCTCATTGCGGATAAAAAAGGTCTTAAGTATTTCACTTTTATCACCTGGATTTGATCACCCAGGTGATCAAAGTGGACACCAAGCGACACTTTGTTGTCATTTGATCACCAATGGATAAGACTACCTAACTGATCAAAGTGGACTTCTTATCCATGGGTGATCAAAAGACAAAAAAGGGTCGCTTGGTGTACACTTTGGGTGATCAATGTGAAATAGACCATAAGAAACAGCTTGCCTAATCACCTTCTTTCAGGTGAGACGCAGACCACGGACCACCCTTTTTGGGTAAAAAATAATTACCTATCCATGACCAACTACTGGTCTCTTACTTCTTGCATCACAATCAGTTGCACTTGAACTTTACCACGATCCAGTGCGACCAGACGACCAGCTTAGACCACTATCACTGATGACAATCTGACAGTCATTCACAGTGGGTCAGGGGCAGAGATTATGGTTCGTAAGCTTTGATTGTGGGTGTTGGAGCAATGGTTTCTTTACCTTATTTATTATTTACTTTTATTATTTGATGATTCGATAAATAGAGAAAACTCGAACTCCTTTATTTTTAAAATTAATTCCGTTGCGGGTCCAATGGCAGTTTAACTTTTCCCCGTGACAAACTTGACCTTCCTACACAGGAGTGCAACAGTGGGAACGAGAGGTAGGAATAGTCCCGTTAAAAGATAGATAACATCTGTAAGCTTGAGTGGTTAATTAAATACAATTGTATGTAAAATAAAATATTTGCTATTGATAAAACAAACTGTGTTACCGAAATCAGCGTGTTCCAGTATTGGTAAGGGTAACATTTAGGTAGCCGTAAATCTAATGAACATAAGCCTCCCCCAATGATTTCCATGATGACCAATTAGTAGCGGCCTGCATCCAGCGTTTTCCTGCTACCTTTGTAAGGTCGTCGGTCCACCTTGACGTCTTACGGCTAAAATGATAAGTTAAAACTGTAATCAAAAGCCACCTTGACAATTATTTTCAACCGACTTCAAAAAAGGAGGAGGTTCTCAATTCGACCCGTATGTTTTTTTTTTTCTATGTTTGTTACGCGATAACTCCGCCAATTATGAACCGATTTGAACAAATCTTTTTTCGGCGTATAGGTGGTCAAGGGTGGTCCCATTTAAATTTAATAATAGAAAAAACAACCCCCAAGGGTGGAAAATTGGGGATGAACTTTTTTATACGCAATATCTCCGCCGATTATTAATCAATTTGAACGATTATTTTTTTGTTGAATAGGTATTATCAAAAGGGTGGTTTCATGTGAATTTGAAGAAAATATTTCACCCCCAAGGGTGGAAAATTGGGGATGAACTTTTTTATACGCAATATGAAGTTGAAGTCGGTTTTATTTTTTTTTGTCTACAATCTTTACTGATATACCTAAACTTATTGCAAATAAAATAATTCTGTAAGAATAAGCATAGGTCTAATCTCCATGGCTTGTTCATAGTGACTCACACTGTTCGAGACATCCTGTAAACATTAAGAATAAATACTTCTCTGGAACTCATTAATTGACACTTTTTGTGTTAATTTATTAATAACATTCCATTAACCACACACTCATACAAGTATTCTTAACATTGTCTCGGCGTAACTCGGCACGCGACTTTTTTAGTCTGTCGCGACTTGCGAACTTCATTTGTTATCTGTCTATCTTTGACATGTCGAGCTGTCAGTTAACACGCGGGCTTTGTTTTGACAATGAGTCATGTTTATACTCTTGTGAATGTGTTGATTTATGATTTACATAAAAATATTGCTGCCATTTGACAGACCATTATTGCTAGACCTATCTAAGTCAATTTAGATTCCTTATTTAACCAACTACAAAAAAGATGAGGTAAAGTTTTATGATAATAATTTAAGCAACACTGCCTTTTTATGAAATAGTAATATCATCTTTTCATTGGCTTGCAATAGTAGCACTAATAGCTCGTACTATTAGTTATTCTGTGCTAATAGTTAATAACCCATCTCTTATCATTAGGATCTATGCAAAAATTGATTTATAGGTATTAGATTGACTTCATTAATTACGCCCGCGAGTAAAAAATTATTAACACGTAAAAACTATTATTAAGTTGCGCATACGCACACCAGTTAGCCTTCAGCTGCAATAAGATGAGTCACTATCTATAGATTCAATCTGCTGTAGACTATTGTTGGAATAGAAGTGTTTAAGTGGCACCGCTAACAAATTCAATAGGTTGTAAAAAACCGACAGAAAAAAAATTACTTTGAAAAGCAGAAAGGGCAAATCCTGTAGATATTTAAAGGCGAGTACGAGGCGAGTAGAGCATTTCATTGTAATGGAACAACGAACCGCTCAATGAAATTTTCTAGAGTCATTGTCACGAACCAAACATCGTACATTTATCTGTATTGTACCATTCATTGAACGTTACATTACACAGTTATGCTTTAGTCTATACTCACCTTAATAATCCCATGGAAATATTTTCACATTTTTTTTATTTTTTTGCTTAATGTCACATAATAAATACAATACCTACCATAGAACAATCCAGACCCAATATGGGAAAAGCCCAGCTCTATTACAATGCTTTTTGGCTAATGAGACTAAACTAAGAAGTTCTGGGTGCGATTCCCCGATGAGAAATACTCTGTCGGCCTTATTAATAAGGCCGACAGAGTATTTCTCATCGGGGTTACACGAGTACGAGTAACCCCGATGTACGAGTACACGGGGTAGGATAAGAGTTACACACTAGGTGAACTCTGGCTTAAGTTGTCATTTAGTATGGACATGTCATTTTAATCCTAGGTTCATTCTAGGTGTAACTTTTTATTAATAAGGGGGTATGTGTAAATAATTTATTCCCAGTTTGATTGCGACATACAGATTGAGCCATGGTTCAAAAGCAAACACTGGCATTTGTTTCAATTTCATTAATAAATTGCACTAATTTTCAAAACGGCATACTTAGCACATGTTTCAGTAATCAACGAGTGTCAACAGTTAATTTTTACTACCGGAAATTCCTAATTAAAGATTCACGAAACTATAAAATGAAGTCATCTTTAGTGTGTACCGTACGTTTGTAGCTAAGCTGTTTTATTAACAAAAAGTTTGCGTATTTAAGACGCATTTTTTAAAACTGCTGTGTTTGGGCACATAACAAAATGTAATGGTATAAGTGTAGCGTACCTATAAGTACCTTCTGAATGTATTGTAACTTCCTACAGTTTATATTTTTAAACCGGCAGACAGTGGTGACTGAGTTTGTTGCGGCGCTTCTTCTCAGCACTTGCCAAATGTTTGTCTCGAAGCGCTGGTAGGGCAAAAAAAGAATGAGACATGTATAGGCTCCTTAAGAGCATTTGACGATTTGCAAGAACTAAGAACTAAGGACTAATTAATAGTCTAAACAAATAAAGAAAATTTTGATTTTGATTTATAAGTCAGGCCTATAAGGCTTACTCAGTGTCTGAGGTATAGGAGCGTCAAGAGAGGAGTGACATTGTCACTGACGTCACAGAGCACATAAATCTGAAGGTGATCTGAAGTCTCCCTGACGTTTGACGTTACAAAAATCGACTCCCGTGCCGCTCTCATACCTCTGGCATTCACTAAGTTAAGCGTTACGTTAGTAGTAGTTTCGCACGATTTTCCTTCGCACGAATGTGCGAAAAGTCCACTTTAAAAAAAAAATTTTTTTAGTAGGCTTTTCGCCCGGATTTATCAAAAGTATTAAAAACGGGTGCGAATCGACCCCTTTGAGAACTAGTAATCGCATACTAATAGTTCAAAAAAGAGTCGATTCGCATGCGATTTTAATACTTTTAATAACATCCGGGCGAAACGCCTACTAAAAAAAAATATTTTTGAAAGGGGACGTTTCGCACGTTCGTGCGAAGGAAAATCGTGCGAAACTACTACTAACCCGAAATGACACATTAGTTTAAGGTTTACCTACGTATTCTTCGCGAAAAAAGGTATTAAAAAACCCTCATAAAAATCATTGGTAGAGCAACGTTATGAATTAAAGATCATCCTACATTTCCACATAAAGGAAACAGAATATTCAAGTCCAGACGGCAACAGACAACAGACGTCATTAATCAGCTCCTACCAGGAATCGAACCAAGGACACTGAGCACATGCCAAACGACTCTACCTATTGTGAACGAGAAATCTATATATTCGATACAGCTGAGCGTTTGTGTGTGATGTCATTGTATGTTGTAATTGAGCATTTTGTAGTTGACACCACCGATCATTTTGATATACTTTTTATGAGATTTTGTATAGCAATAAGAAACCATAAGAAACCATGACGTCGCTACTTATTCAACCACTCTACTAACTTTAACTAAAATCTATTACACTTTATGCCTTGAAGCTACTATATGACAGTATTGACAGTCTATGAAGGTGCCACGATGGCCGAGTCGAGAACCGAGAAACGCTGGGGAACCTACTCGTAATACAAGCATCTGGGGGCACGGCAGTGCCCCCACCAAGTCGAGCAGAAAAGCGGCACGACCGTACCATCCTTTTATCGAAGCAATTCAGGCCATTTTCGACCGCCTGTAACTTCGTTGTGGATAAAACTAGAAGGCTGAATTTTCATTAGCTATGCAGGCATTGTAAAGACACGGTATATTTAAAATTTCATTCAATTTGAACCCGGAGTTTAAGAATTATAACGGGTCAAAGTTACTTAATTTTGTCACTCACTGACTCACTGACTGACTCACCGATCATCAAAATTCTAAGGCACTTCTAGCAGACCTAGAAGCTTCAAATTTGGAATATAAGTAGTGTTTGGTGTATGAATCAAGGAAAAACTAAAATATTTGGGGGCACGGTAGTGCAACCGCCAAGTCGAGTAAAATTTTTCAATTTCGGTCCAGTTTTCTAGATACATAACTGCTGTCTATGAATGAAATGAAATGAACTTTATTGTGAATGTGAATTTAGGTAAACAATAGCAGATACATGGCTTAATAATAGAAACGCTCCAAATTCTACCTTTTCAGGCGTATTCACAAATTACAAAAAGAAATGAGATTTGGGGGCACGGTAGTGCAACCGCCAAGTCGAGTAAAATTTTTCAATTTCGGTCCAGTTTTCTAGATACATAACTGCTGTCTACAAAATACAAAAAGAAATGAGATCCCATCAAAAACAATACTTGTCAAAAAAACCAAGTCTCGCAACTCAGTTGTTCTACGGTAAAAAGTTGTGAGATCCATGTAATACCAAGTCCAGGCCAGGAAATCTTTAACGTTTTACATAAATATATTAGACTTGGCCATCGCATGAAGACACGTGTAAATTAAATTATTTAGTGCGATGGCCAAGTCAATAATTTATGTAAAACGTTAAAGATTTCCTGGCCTGGACTTGGTATTACATGGATCTCACAACTTTTTACCGTAGAACAACTGAGTTGCGAGACTTGGTTTTTTTGACAAGTATTGTTTTTGATGGGATGTATAGTTGACACCACCAATCAATCATATAATTTTTTTTTTATGTGATAGGAGGCAAACGAGCAGACGGATCACCTGATGATTAATATTATAAATGCGAAAGTTTGGATGTCTGGATGTTTGTTACTCTTTCACGCAAAAACTACTAAACGGATTTTGATGAAACTTTACAGCATTGTTGTTTATAACCCAAAATAACATATAGGCTATAATTTATGACGATCTGTGACAAACGAAATTTCACGCGGGTGAAGCCGCGGGCAAAAGCTAGTTTGATATACTTTTTATAAGCTGCCTAAACGATATGTTTTCTTAGGCTGGGTTGCATCATTTTACTTAAAACAAAAGTCAAAAATCTGTCAAACTCCATACTAAGAGCACCAGTTATAGTTACGGTTAGAGCTAGGTGGTGGCATTACAAGATACTACAGTTTGTTCAAATCCCGCAGCTTAGCAAATAGCAATACATCTGTCAAACTTGCATAATTGCACGATATAATAGCCGCGTCGGAATGCATACCTATGCTATACTTATAGTCGACTAACTCCGCCACTTGACACCGCGGGTTCCGCGAACGAAGCTGCGCGGGCGCCGCGTGCTCTAGCTTATTATAATAAAACTCGTAGCTATAGTATGATTTTGGAATTTATATAAAGAATTCAATCCCATCATTGGTATCATTGCGCAAAATTAATCCTATTTTTCTACACTAATATTATAAAGAGGAAAACTTTGTTTGTTTGTTTGGTTGTAATGAATAGGCTCAAAAACTGGACCGTTTTTAAAAATTCTTTCACCATTCGAAAGCTACATTATCCACGAGTAACATAGGCTAAATTTTATTTTGGAAAAAAATAGGGTTCCGTAAAATATGTAGATAATGTAGTCCACGCGCGCGAAGCCGCGGGCGGAAAGCTAGTTATCTATAAATAGCACTGCTCTCGATCAGTTTATTCAATCAATAAAAAAGTATGATCAGCTATGGGAGTGTAGGACAAAGCCTTAATTTTTCACTCTACTAGTGGTTTCGTGAAAAATAAGAGAGAATAGAAGTGCTGCTGTAGGGAGACTTAAGATCTGACGATGATGGTGGTAGCCGCTTTTCAGAATTTCGGGTATATTTTCAGATACTATGTAATTAAAAAAAATTAAAAGATCGTGAATATTTCGGGAAGAAATTAAACATTATTACATTTATTGCTCTATGGTTTAACTTAAACCACGAATAGTCACAGTTTAAGTATTCACACTGCCCCTTTACATCCTGAACTATTAATATCAAATGCAAAGCCATTAATGAGAATGAACAGCAACATTGTAATCACCGTTCATTTATGAATGAGCGTGAATTACGTGTTTGCACATTGACCACAGAAGTGTTATAATAATAATAGACTCTACGCGTTTTGAATTGATAAACACTTGGAATAGACGATATGAACAGTCGACAGCATATTATTAGAAAACATATATTTTTATTGTAAAATAGCATTTATTACAACTACACAAAAGACAAAAGGGTGCAGAGCAGGGATGTTAAGGATATCCGTAACCGTAACCGAAACTTTCGGATATCCGAAAAAAGAAATCCGAAACCGTAACAGTAAGCGATTCAAAAGTTTCGGATAGTTTCGGATGTAGGCAGTTTAAATTGTTTTTTGTATAGCATTATATGTAAAGGCATAACAGCCTGATTTATCATTATAATGCTATCTAGTATCAATTTTGTTTTTTTTAACTTTTTATCGATGTAAAGTGTGCGGCCATGAATGAACCGTGTTGCACAATATTGCAAATTGCATTCTAAAGCACTTTCGGATATCCGAAAAAAAAATCCGTAACCGTAACCGAAACCGGTAATAATATTATTCCTATATCCGTAACCGTATCCATAACCGAAACTACATATCCATAACATCACTAGTGCAAAGTTTAGCTTGTTGTCGTCAGTTGGTACAAAACTAGTTTGAAATACTCGTAAGTATAACTAGTACTTATTATTATTCTGTGGTATAACACAGGAAAAAAGAGACAAATAAAAAGCTGAAAGTTTATGTACATTAGACTAAAATAACCAAAGCAAGAGTTGTGAGTTTTTAATAACTTTACAGGTTGTAATTTTATTTAAGCGACGTAATATTGTGCTACTGGATGTCATGCAACATAGCTCGCCAAAGGCATGTAGGTATTACATTAGATTAGGTAAAAATTACTAACGCAATATTCAAAACAGACGCAACTGCAACTGGTCACTAAAATACGCCCGATCGATGAAAACATTTCATCACACATCGATCACTACCATATAAGGCAGGTAAAAGATCCACAGTCCTACGTGTTATCACAAATAATGGTTTCTATGTGAAATCATGAGCATGTGATGTTGAAATATTTGATTTTGTCATAATTTCGTATAATTTGGATTCCGATTGGTATTGATAATGTTTTTAATAAATCGTTTCATTAATACTAATAACCTCACCCCAAAAAGGGTGAGGAGAGCGAAAATGGAACTAAAATATGGAAAACTCGAAGAACTTATAAAAAGCTCAACACATAAAACCCATTTATTTTATATAAGTAGGCTCTCAAAGAGCACTTTTACATGTACCAAACCTCCTCCAGGATAATATGGGCCCAAGAGCGAGAGATGAGACGGTAACAACAAAAAGTGACATAAACCACCTTTGACCCGTTATTCATAATGACTTTAGCAACAAAATAAATAATTTTATGACCTACCACAAAAATTCTCCGATCGCCATCCCAAAGTTCAACGGCACATCTCAAAATACGCCCATAAAAATAATACTTATTGTGGAATAAATCAGTATTAACATCCACCCAAAACAAGATGCAGCCGTCTCTGTCACACGTATAAGAAATGCAGTCGTCTCTTTCGTGAAGCAGGTACTGGTAAAAATATCTGGGCATAGAGTTAATCCCGTTTATAGGAAACATCAGTAGTGTACGGTAGGTCAGGATAAAGTTTAATTTGGGCTATTTTTATGATTTCACTAGCTTGTGCTGGCGGCATCACCTGCCTGACTTACAGTATGCCATAGTGTCTATCATGCAGAAAAAATATAGTAAAGACTTTGACACAATCGTGACTGAGTTTCTTGCGCTGCTTCTTCTCAGCACTGGCCCATTTATTGTCCCAAAGCAGTGGTAGGGTTAATACTGCGACGTGTAAAACTGCTTTTTAAACGCCTATTTCCAAAAATAAATGAGATTTATGAGTTTTTTATAAGTTTTTTAATCAAATTACTTAGTGGCACAAGATAAATGTACGTAAAACGAGCTTTTAAATCAATGGCACTCTACATGTCTCTTTATCTTTTGGGCTCTATCAACGCTACAGCTCATTGCAAGCATTGCAAGTGAAAAGTAGGTCATCAACACCACTAAATTTCCGTTACATTTAGGAATAGTAGGGAAAAAAGTAAGGAAAATTGGTAAGTAACATAAATAACTAGGTGCAGATTAAATTGACCACGTCGTTAACTAACGTAGCTGTGAACCTTGCCCTGTGGTTGCACTGTGGTCAGTAGCGTTTGCGCTTAGCCCCAGAGAGAAATAGCGTTTTACAACTCATAAAAGGCATTTCAATTGACTGTTGTCAGTTAAAGTTAGCCCCCTATTGCTCCAACATCATCAGGAAAATATTTTCTACGTTTAGAATCAGTAATACCAACATTTCAAGCGGTGGAAACGCTAAGTTTACATGTCAACTCGGACAGCTATACTGATTTATGTCCAAGAAAAATGTAGCATCTGTCAATCATGAGCGAAGTTTCCATTTGCTAGAAAGCTGGAACATTTCCTTGGAGTACAGGTAGCTAAAGAAAGCATTCTCCATATGTACCAACTATTAATTATTATTTATTTTGTAGTGAAATAATAAAGTAGATATTGCTAGCTAATTTTACAGGAGAACGAGTGAACATTTTAGAGGAGAACAAAAATAGAATTTTCAACAAGTCCTTTTGAAGTCCCTTTTGAGTGGCCAAAGTTTCCCAAAAGATTGTGTTAATGAAACCATGAATGAAAAAGATAGTAAAATGGTAGCTTAGGGCCAGTTGCATCGATTCTTGATAAAGTTTCAGCTTGTAATCTGACACGCTATCTAACAGATAAAGTAATAATAACAAATTAATAGGCTGAGCTAACTACCAATCTCGATTCGAGATCAATGAATCCGAAAATTGTATTTTATCTGCCACGTGTGTTCTCACCTTATTGTCTTTACCTAGTAAACTAACAGGGTCATTATCCGTTAGTGGTAACTAGCATACTATCCCACTGCTGGGCATAGACCCTTGGCGCCATCACGCATCAAACATCAGTCATCAGCCAGCTCAACATTTAATAATATCATCTTATTAATAACTTAAGAATCTTGCGAACAAACGCCGAAAAAGGAGTGAACTTAAGTCAAAAGCTCGTATGACGTGAGTCAGGATGCCCACGCTCATCGTGACTAAAAATAATGACTACTCGGAACTTGGCCCGTGTGCACTGTGCTCTATGGCTTATGATTGTCTGTGGAAATTGGCACAAGGGTAAGCGAACACTTATCAATTAATACCATGGCACCATGGAATATTACTCATGAAAATTATCAGGTATTAATTTCAATGTTAAGTCTGAACCAGGCTGCGGTTATAGACTCTACACCAAATTGAACTTTTTGGTGCGAAGATACGGTTTATATTTTTCTACGACTGTGCCAGAAGGAAGGTTATTTTCCTTAGTTTGCCCACGTGCTTTAACTAAGTGAGACTTGACAGTGAAACTTTTTGTAGTCTCTTCCAGATAGTCAACGGCACGTATGTTAAATCTATTAAGGGTGGATTCGACCAAACAAGAGTAATTATTAATCTCAGAATAAATCGTCAGTTTTGACATAATTTCCCATACTAAAACTGTCAATGTGCCAGTTATACCAGGAGTTATTCTCGGATAAAAGTTTGGTCGAATCGGGCCTAAATAAAATAAGTATACAGTATTATTTAAATAAATTACAATAAGATTAGCTTAACGTATTTGTTCAGATTTTGCCTACCTACTACGCCAGAGGTCACAAGTTCGATACCTTGTGCTATCTTGCTGTGTGTGTAGTGTACTTTACAGATCTTTACTTTAATCGATATTTACTTTACCGAGATTCGAACCGCTGGCTTTCACTGGCCCATTTATTGTCCCGAAGCAGTGGTAGGGTTAATGCTGGGACGTGTAAAGGTGCTTTTTAAAGGCCTACTTGGAAAAATAAATGAGTGTTTTTAACCACACAAAGATTCGAAGTCGCCAACATTTTTAAAATCAATTATCTACTGCATTTAAGCCTACATGCCTCTGTGCAAGCAGTAGAACAGTAAGTATGTGGATACTCTTGAGGTGAAGGCTACGTTAAGCCAACATTTACATAATATTTATTATTCGCGCGTTTACAACACCGGGTTCGCTGTCATTGAACGCAGGCTTAACATTTTAGTGCTGCTGAAAATAAATAGAAAATGTATTGTTTCTTTAGTAATTGGAAGTGTATTCCACTTTGATCACCTGGATTCGATCACCCAGGTGATCAAAGTGGACTCAAAGCGACACTTTGTTGTCCTAAGAAGTCCACTTTAATCACCTAGGTGATCTTATCCATGGGTGATCAAAGAACACCAAAAAGAAGCTTGGAGTTCACTTTGATCACCTGGTTGATCAGTTAGGAAAATCAAACAATATTCAATACTCAGAACTAGTGCTGCAAAATTAAATAGATAATGTATTTTTCCAATTAAATACGGCCCTTTTGGTTCTTCAGTTGACGAAACTAAACAAAGTTGAACCCTAGCGACTAGATAGCGGATAAACATAGTAAGCCTATGTACTTTAATACTAGTAGATAGTTGTCATAATGATGCTATGTAACCTCTGATTTCGATATTTATATCCTCCTCTATTAACATTTTCGCGAGCTTATACTGAGACCCTGGTTTATTGGTAGAATTTGCTTCTTGTGATTCCTGTGATAGTCTGTGTCGTGTGATGTAGGTACTACCTACAATAAAAATCATTATCTCATCATCATCATCATTTCAGCCACAGGACATTCACTGTTGAACATAGGCTTCCCCCAATTTCCACATCGCCCGGTTGGTCATCATCAATCAAGTATCTATCTAAAGAAAAGCTTATGGCACTCGTAAAAATAAGTAAAGTTACAAATGTAACAACAGCATACCCCAGAAATAAGTCTATACCATAACTTCTAAAACACACCCCTCCTCCAGCAGTCGGGTAAAACTAATTAAACGTCTAAAACCTGTGGCGCAGAGGTCGCGCGCTAGCAATGACCCATATCGCCTTATACAGCGTGTTGCGAAACGCGCCCAACAGATGTGCGCAAGGCCGCTGCCTACTTGCTTGGGATGCCGGAGGAAAACATTCTGTATAAAAATAAAGTAAAGTCAAGAGCAAGTTGTACGTGAGTCAGTGGTCAAGTATTTGCTTTACTGCCCCTTACTACACCCTGTATATTGCATTGTCATTGAGTTACAAAATAAGTAAGTAGAAATACAACCTAGAAAAATTATTGGAGGAGGCTTATTTTCAGCAGTGGACGTTATGTGGCTGAAAAGATGATGATAAAAAACATCCAACCGAGCGGGAATGTTTGGGATGCACAAATAAAAACCACTTTTTAAATGGGACAGATTGAAAATATCCAAAAATAAATTCACTTCCCCAACCCAACTACAAAATGTAACAGCTAATACGTCATAATGTACTTTCTAAGTAAGTAAGTTGGTAACTTGTTAGTGGACCGACGACCTCATAAAGGTAGTTGCAGGCCGCTATACCAACCGACCTTTGTGGAAATCATTGGAGGAGGCATATGTTCAGCAGTGGACGTCGTATGGCTTTAGTTGTTATACCACACGAATAGAAGAAAACTTAGGTGTCTCTACCTTTTTTGGAAAAATTAAGCATAATCAAGGCCTGTAACAATAATAGACATTTTCCACACTTTTCCACTAGAGTAAAACTAGCAAAATTATAAAATCACATTTTATCATTAAACCAACACAATCGATCAACATGGTGTAATGCACGGTGTTACAACAACAGGTGTTGTAGGAAGGCCGTCGGTTCACTAGGTACTAGTTCTCGGTCACAAACCACCAAGGTCGGAGACGTGGGCATGTGGGACTGTAGTGGGATTTACAGTGGGGATAAATTGAGGAGTGGGCAGAGAAAATGCAGGGATAATATTTTTTTTTTTTATGTGATAGGAGGCAAACGAGCAGACGGATCACCTGATGGTAAGTGATTACCGTCGCCCATAGACACCCGCAGACCCAGGGGCGTTACAGGTGCGTTGCCGGCCTTTAAGGTAAAGATACGCTCTCCTCTTGAAAGCTTGCAGGTCGTATCCGTCCGGAAACACCGCAGACGACAGTAAATTCCACAGTTTGGTTGTACGGGGCAGGAAGTTTCTAGAGAAACGTACTGTTGTGGACTGCTAACCATCTAAGTGATGGGGGATGAAATATGGGAGAGGGAGCCTAAATATAAGTATCTTAAAAGAAATGTATTTGATTATGGAGAACATCTAGAGATGTTCTAACCATACATGATGCAGTGCTAAGAGATTCTATTACTCTTTCGATTTGGAGGCTCTGAGTTCCATCAGGCCTGTTCATCTCCGCGAGTTTACATCGAAAACAAAACACGCACGATTGCCCCCTACAAGAGTACTATTCGACAAGGCCTCACATACGAGCGAACATTGACTCACACACGCGTATTCTTGTGTATGATGGAAAAAAATAAAGAAAATGGTGTACTAAATACTGTGCAGTATTTAACTGCCTAAATAATAATAAAAACACAGAATGTACTTTTTTAAGTTGCCTCAAGACACTGAGAGGTAAATAAGTAGTTAATATTATTCATGATAATTCATGCTAAATCATGTATTTCCTCCGCCATTTTCTGCAGATTGGCACCTCACGTCACATCATTTTACCGAAGTCAGCCCTATAGCTTCGGCGCAGTACCGATCACTGACGTTTGTCAACAAAACTTCTGACAAACTTGCTTGACTCTTGAGACAAGCTAAATTACACCATATTGTTAATGACATTGAGCATACATTTTTTTAAATACCTTCGCGAAGTAAAACTTCTGTACGTAGTACTTATTATTATTCTGTGGTTCCATTCCCAGCAGAGACATTTGAGACATACATATTAGAATGTAAACAAAAATCAATTTGCGTACCTATTTGGCTTTGTCTCCATTTAAGAAATTGTAGGATAATCGATTTCATTATCCAACATTTCCGTGCTTCGGAAAAAAATGGATTGTGCAGAGATGCAAGTCAGCTACTTATCCAAGAAGTAGTGTGGCTGAGTCATATATTATATTATTATTAGGAAAGATTGCTAAATGGAGCACTGTAAAAAGCACTGGATTAACTAAGAAACCTAACATAATGCAAGTCACCATTTTTTCAGACAGCAAATCGATCTTTCATGGTCCTGAATTTAGAACGATATCCTTGTTATAGCGGAATTTTCAACAGTCATCAACTCTGAATCGCACAGTAAAATAAGAAGATCGTCTTTTACTCTCATTACGTAATGCTGCATTTACAATTACATTTTATATTTTCCTCATTCTACAACAAAATCCATGTGAAAACCACGTAATACCCACAACAGATGTTTACGAAGGCCGAAACGCAATGGGCGTAGATCTTGAATCATAACTGGCGCCAGCAAAGTAAATATGACTTAATACGCTACAACTTAGTTATTAATAAGTTTATTGGACATTGTCTAACTAAAGGACAGTATCAGTTTCAAGGTTATTGTGTTTGAGATGAAAGAGGTATGTGCCAGTAGCATTGAGGCAAAAACAATACTTAATACAAAAAAAAAAATACCTCAAGATTTAAAATAAAATGTAGGTACAAAAGAAACGCCTCCATAATTTAATGGCAAGAGGATTGGAGGAAGACGAGGAGCTTTAAGGTAGATTTTATAGTAGCTAGAATAATTCGAAACTTCATAGGGTAGGTAAGTAAGTAAAACTATCGCAGAGGTAAAAATATCTCAGTCAATGTGGACCCTGGAGGCGCTAAGAAATGACTAGACCAAGGCAATTTTTCACTGTATTCATTTACAGTAGCTGCCACCGGACGGATAAAACGGACCATAAAGCAAACGCAATTACTCCTTTTTCAATGTTAGGCACAGGCAGGCGGCTTGTTAAGCCTGCTACCTGATGAGTTACAAAATTAAATCACAAAAAACGCTACACCCAAGGTAGAGCCAGTCCAGTGACAGCTTTCACTCTAATTAGTCAATCACTGAAACTATTTTAAATACCAATCACCACTTTCGTGTTCACGCTAATTCATTACAGAGGTGTCCGAATATCAATTACAAAATCGGACACGCGTCGGACATGTAAGCCAATGTCAGCAGAGCAACAAAACCTATAACTCAATTAGAGTGTGTCAGGCAGCTGTTCCGTTGCTGCAAATTGTCTATTATTTGTGTGTGGTGCAAGTCATGGACTGGCAACATTCGTATTTTTTACTGTCTGAAACTTTTTATAAATGTTTCTTTCTTTCTTCTTTCTTTTAGTTGTATGAGTAATGAGTATTCTCCAGTGTAGACCTTAGGGTTCAACATTAGTTGCTCATATTTTTTAAGTGACCGTGCCAGTACAAATAGGAAAAAGACACATGGGAGGTTTTTTTTTTATCCACAACGAAGAAGCTCTTGGCCTGTTTCTCGCCTGATGGTAAGTGACGATCAGGCCGAAGGTGGAAGCGAGCTTCACCCGGAATCCTCAACCACGGAGGAACTGGCTATCTTACTTTAATCAAGTTTTCCGAGATTCTATTACAGTCATTTTATATGGTCTAGCTTGAAGTATGTACTTACTACAATGGCAAAAAAAGGAAGCACGGTAACTGTTCCTTTCAGTAAACGAGTGTATGCCGTCCATTAGAAAAAACCGTTTTCCTGAAAATGAACTTATAGCGAAATTCAAGTTCGGTTTGAAATTACTTTATTTTCGCCCGGAAAACTAATAAATGTTCAGTAAACTGCAGGTATCTGATTTTTAATTGCTTTGAAATCAATAAATATTGAGTCGAGCTTAGTCTATCACTTGGACCACGTCTACAAATTGGTCAAGTCAACACTCATCAGCCGCTAAATGGCTGCAATTGTGCAATTTCGATCGATCGCCTCCCCATCGACTCGCGCGCAGAATCTACACGCTTCGCAAAAAGCACAGTAAAATAGAGTAAAGTAAAATATCTCCTGCTCTTCTTATTAAAATACCAGCTTTTGCCCGCGGCTTCACCCGCGTGAAATTTAGTTTGTCACAGATCGTCACAAATTATAGCCTATATGTTATTCTGGGTTATAATCAATAATACTGTAAAGTTTCATGAAAATCCGTTCAGTAGTTTTTGCGTGAAAGAGTAACAAACATCCAGGCATCCACACAAACTTTTGCATTTATAATATTAGTAGGATCTACATGTGTACTAACAAAACCAGGATAGAAGTTTGTCATCTGTTGACACATTTATAATGAGATTCATGCTACATATAATACCACAAACTGATTAATAACGAAATCTCGAAATCTCAGAAACTAATCATAACACCTACACACTTGAAAGGCAGGTAAGTTCCTTATAGTATGTAGACATCCGCCAAGAACGGATTTTACGAAACTCCACCCGTAAGGGGATGAAACGGGGTAATAATATAAATCATCCCTAACATCTTACTAATTAGCAAAAACTAGTTACCTAATTAAAGATTTTTATTTTATTTAATCTATACTTAAATCACTATTTTCTTCATAAATCTTCCGCAGGATTCAAACCAGCGACTCATTTTAGTTAATTTGAATGTTTTATTATGCTTTTTAACTAACAAATCAAACCGAGAGATGCCGACAAAAAGTGGTCATTTCTCACATTGTTGGGACAACAAGCAGCTTTCTATTCTGATTGATTTAATTTAGATTTTCAGACAAACCCGGATGTGATTTTTATCGTTTTTGAGAAATGTTCACGGCAAAAGCATGGCAAAAAACTTTCGCAAATTGGTGGTAGCCTTGTACTTTTCCTAAATTGCTTTGGAAGCGTCAAACAGGTATTTTACGTTCAAAGTAAATGATTTATTTATTGTATAAAAAGAAATCTCAAAAAGGTTGCAAAAAAAATTATTGTGTCATACTATAGCATAATGGAAACAAATTATGAAAACATTAAGAGGAAAACGCGATGTTTAACTAAGGCTGAGTTGCACTACAATACTTTAACCAATGTAACTAGAACTATGCAATACTCATTATTATAGACTAAGAGCTAGTGAACGCCAGACCTACGTTATTTTATAAAGGTTGAAAGTTTGTCAGCGCATGCTCCCAACATAGCTAAGAACCATGGCCAAACATAAAGTTTGGGTCATGGTGGCTTTGGCAGACAGACGGTACTAAAGGTGTGTAAAATACCAACTTAATTACGTCAAAGTATAAAGGCTGATTTTTTGATATTTCCTTCAAAATGTTATTAGAAATGACATCATTTATTGACAGACACCTACCATGGTGGAAGCCCTTAGCCAGACACCTTAAAGTTCATGAAAATGCAGTCCTACTTACGTCATACTATAAAAGCTGAAATTTGCATAAAATGTTTGAACCATCATTTGATGAAGTTTCCTCATCAGCCAGACACTTCTGATGGTTCCTTTGCCTTGCCAGACAGCTTTTAGGGTGGCTGAAAGTGCGAATGCGAGGCACTATAAATATTGTATTTTGTACTTTTTCTTAAGTTACTCAAGTTTTTGAGTCTGTAAATCATCATTTATGTTGATGAGGTAAGTACAACTCCTTAAGGCTTAGGTAGGTAATCCCTAATTTTAAAGTGATTACCTCTGAAAGTTGCCTAGAGTAAAGTTCTTAGCAACATTAGCATTAACATAGTAGGCCAGTAGAATTAAACACAAAAATTGATTAAATCGGAAATAATTCCTACAAAAGATTTTTTTGCTTTAATGGCTTCATTGGTTGCCCATTAAGACTCTCCTAAGTTTTCGACTTCGACGGAGTTGTGCTTAAGTGGTGGGGGCCCCCGAAAGGGGCGTTTTTTCGGTTTTCCGGTTATACCGCGTAAAGGACTTACCCTATCGAAAAGTGGTCTTCATGACGGTTAAAGGGCACTTAATCCTGCATTGAATAAGACCAAATTCATATGTTTTGGACAAACCGTTCTCTCGCTAAAGTTCGGCAAAGTAGAAAATATACGTATAATTAATGACCCTCTCCACGTCCAATGGCTTGTTACCCACATGCTTCCAAGCCTTGTAAAGGGTCGCCTTAACCAGTGTAACCCTAACAAGGCTCACGAGTTTGATTCGCTTATCCTTGTTCGTCCCAGCCGTTCCTTAACTGCGGTTGTTGCACCTCTTCCTGGCACTCTCCTACGCGGTATAACCGGAAAACCGAAAAAATGCCCCTTTCGGGGGCCCCCACCACTTAAGCACAACTCCGTCGAAGTCGAAAACTTAGGAGAGTCTTAATGGGCAACCAATGAAGCCATTAAAACAATAAAATCTTTTGTAGGAATTATTTCCGATTTAAAAGCTAATTCTACTGGACTATAGGTAATGCTAATGTTGCTAAGAACTTTAGGCGTTTAGCAACTATTTCGAAGAGAAAAATTTTGGCACCATATTTTCCGTGTATATAAATTCTAGTGAGGATTTGGGGGTCCTAATTCAATATAGAATTGTTATAGAATTATTTGATACTATAAATTTGATTATACTATGCATAGTAATAGATATATCGTGATGGTTTCGCTGGAAGGATACTCTGCAGCACAACCACTTTTAATAACAAAATACGGCGAAACCTGAGATATAGTTTTTTTTTTAAATAGGACTAGAATTTTATAGACATTTCATAGATTTATTTTAGAAACTTACACTAGTTAAATCAAAAGTAGTTCCGCCGGGGAGCATGACGTGAATTATCCTACAACTTCTAAGCGTTAAGGAGTTGTACCTTCCATCAACATGGGATGACGACTAGCTGATGCAAACACCCAAATAACTTTAGAAACTACACTTTTATATACTGGTTAAAGAATTGTCCTCCAACTCTTAAGCCTTAAGGAGTTGTACTTACCTTCCATCATCAGCTCATCAACATGAGATGATGATTTATAGACTCAAAATACTTGAGTAACTTAAGAAAAAGTACAAAAAACAATATTTATAGTGCCTCGCGTTCGCACTTTCAGCCACCCTAAAAGCTATCTGGCAAGGCGAAGGAACCATCAGAAGTGTCTGGCTGATGAGGAAACTTCATCAAATGATAGTTCAAATATTTTATGTAAATATCAGCTTTTATAGTATGACGTAAGTAGGACTACATTTTCATGAACTTTAAGGTGTCTGGCTAAGGGCTGCCACCATGGTAGGTGTCTGTCAATGAATGACGTCATTTCTAATAACATTTTGAAGGAAATATCAAAAAATCAGCCTTTATACTTTGACGTAATTAAGTTGGTATTTTACACACCTTTAGTACCGTCTGTCTGCCAAAGCCACCATGACCCAAACTTCATGTTTGGCCATGGTTCTTAGCTATGTTGGGAGCATGCGCTGACCAACTTTCAGCCTTTATAAAATAACGTAGGTCTGGCGTTCACTAGCTCTTAGTCTATTATACTATGCTATAACCATAACCAGTGTTTTTTGTATGGAAATTGTCAAATTTTTGAAGTTTCATAAAGTTCAATTAAGATGGTGCAACCCAGTAGTAGGGAATTTAGTGCAAGAACCCCTCCACTTTGGTATAGAAGGCTCATTTTTGCAACAGTGGTTCTTTGGGTGCTCCTGAGTGAATTTCCGTCGGTAGACATCGGGAGCTCCCCCTGTGGTAGCAGGGGGAGGGGGGGCAAGTTTCCTTCCACCGCGCTTCACTTTAAGGCCCATATCTTCAAAACTATGGGTATTAGGGCAAGTGTGGTATCATTTTCGGATAATTAAAGGATGGCGAATTCATTTCTAGAACAAACTTTTTGCCTTTTCATACAAAAAAATTGAAATATTGAGTAAAATTCACAAAAACCAAAAAGTATTTTTTTAAATAAACGTCGTTTACTTTTAAACCACTGGAGATAATCTAATAAAAAAAATATGACCTGAAAGCTACATTTATCAGGATTATAAAAATATAGCATTGTATGGTACTTTTTTCGCAAAAAGTAGGCGAAAAAAAATTTTTCTTCAGGACACAGCGGGCGAATTTTATTGCGCATCGGAAAAAATATTTATTTTATCCATGAATTCATACTATTTGGTTCATAAGCAAGCAAGAATTATTATTTTAGAATTTATTTAGAGTTGCTGGCACATCAATCTACCATGATTTGTATTTTTTCGTCAATTGATTTTGAACTCTATGTGTGAGACATAAGGTTGAAAATAGCCTAAATACATTTAAATATTGAAAATATCATAAGAAGAAAGCACTAAATAAAGAACTTTAATTTGTCTAAACGTCTTAATGATTATTATTATTTTAATTAACACTTTTATTTCTACATACTATTGTACCAGTGATTTAACGGAAAGGTAAGTGTAGGGAAATTAGGTTTCACAATCATAGTACGGGAGATATTTTTAGCACAAAGGTTACGGCTGTGACCGTTTTAGTTGTTTTTTTCAGACAGCACCAGCTTCTGCACTACTTCTTGCACTTACATCTCACCATTTCCAGGCAAGCCTCGGCAGCTACGGGCAAACCGGTCCATGTAGGCTCCATCTTGCTATCGGCTCTGGTCCACCCTCAACCAGTCGGGTAAAGGGAAGACTGAGTCGGTTGCTTGCAACTAATCCTATACGCGAACCCCTTGGATTGATCTAATAAGTAAGTGGATAGATCTTAAACAAGGGACGACTAGAAAAGAGGACCAAAATCCCAACAGAACAGCCTAATCTGGTTTACTGATAGCTCAAAGATGCCCCGGGTGCCAAGCATCAGAGGGTGACACATGTCGCACAGATTAGTACTCACTGGCGCATCTGCATAGCAAGTCTGCGGTCTATGTCATTGTCTTTCAATCTTGGAATCGGTAGGTAACCCCAAAATCGTGGGGGTTACCAGGGGGTGCCTTAGGACTTACGCCGCCACTGTAAAGATGGCCTTGGGAACGGGAACGGGCGTCTACTGTAAACACTTCGAACATAGTGAACGCTTAAGGAGGTTTGCTACAGTGTTTCAAGCTGAATTCTACGCTATAATATGTGTGCACTAAAGAACAGGGGTGTAAAAAACGTAATATTTACATCCTGATCCACAGCCAGGCAGCACTCAAACAAAGAGCCTAGAATTATTCTAGATGCAATCTTAAAGATGAATAAACTCGGAAGGCATGAAAGTGTCCCTGATGTGGGATACGTGGACATACACGGATCAAATGCAATGGGAGAGCCGACAGTCTAGCGAAACTAGGGTCAGAGGCGATACCTATTGGGTCAGAACTGATACTTACCTTTATCTAACGGCATACCTCATGGCCATAATATAGCCATATCCAAGAAGCACAGTGCTGAATGGGAAAGCTCCAACAATATAAGATAAGCCTCTCCAAATCATTCCTAAAGGGAAACACAGGGTCATGGAGAAAACTCATTAAGCGGAAATAAAAGTTACCTAACTAAGCCCAAGCAATTACTGGTACGCAAACCATTATGGAACGAACCACATGTCCCACAAAATGGGCCTAACAACAGAAGAAAGCTCTCGAGCATGTGGAATACATGTGTGGTCCATGAATCAACACTGTGAGGATGGGTCTGCTTGGGTCAGCATATCCGGCATCAGAAGACTTAGATGGCTTTCACTCAGACGCTTAATAATTCACCTAATGGATAGGATTTTTTTTGGATGATAGGGAATAAAAAAATGGAGCATAAAGATCCTAATAGGTCGCTGTGGACTACGCTTAGACCTAGCTTAGCTTAGGCCCTACATAAGATAACCCAGACAGCAGCAGCAGCTTTGTATCAGCCTTGGCTACTGGCAGTATATCAAGGGATTCGCGTATAGGATCAGGTGCAAGCAACCGACTCGAGTCTTCCCTTTACCCGACTGGTTGGGGGTGGACCAGAGTCGATAGCAAGATGGAGCCTACATGGACCGGTTTGCCCGTAGCTGCCGAGGCTTGCCTGGAAATGGTGAGATGTAAGTGCAAGAAGTAGTGCAGAAGCTGGCGCTGTCTGAAAAAAACAACTAAAACGGTCACAGCCGTAACCTTTGTGCTAAAAATATCTCCCGTACTATGATTGTGAAACCTCATTTTCCTCACACTTACCTTTCCGTTAAATCACTGGTACAATAGTATGTAGAAATAAAAGTGTTAATTAAAATAATAATAATCATTAAGACGTTTAGACAAATTAAAGTTCTTTATTTAGTGCTTTCTTCTTATGATATTTTCAATATTTAAATGTATTTAAGCTATTTTCAACCTTATGTCTCACACATAGAGTTCAAAATCAATTGACGAAAAAATACAAATCATGGTAGATTGATGTGCCAGCAACTCTAAATAAATTCTAAAATAATAATTCTTGCTTGCTTATGAACCAAATAGTATGAATTCATGGATAAAATAAATATTTTTTTCCGATGCGCAATAAAATTCGCCCGCTGTGTCCTGAAGAAAAATTTTTTTTCGCCTACTTTTTGCGAAAAAAGTACCATACAATGCTATATTTTTATAATCCTGATAAATGTAGCTTTCAGGTCATATTTTTTTTATTAGATTATCTCCAGTGGTTTAAAAGTAAACGACGTTTATTTAAAAAAATACTTTTTGGTTTTTGTGAATTTTACTCAATATTTCAATTTTTTTGTATGAAAAGGCAAAAAGTTTGTTCTAGAAATGAATTCGCCATCCTTTAATCATCCGAAAATGATACCACACTTGCCCTAATACCCATAGTTTTGAAGATATGGGCCTTAAAGTGAAGCGCGGCGGAAGGAAACTTGCCCCCCCTCCCCCTGCTACCACAGGGGGGGCTCCCGATGTCTACCGACGGAAATCCACTCAGGAGAACCCAAAGAACCACTGTTGCAAAAATGAGCCTTCTATACCAAAGTGGAGGGGTCTCCATACAAATCATTGCACTAAATTCCCTACTACAGCCTTAGCCTAAAGAAATAACAGATTTTTACCCCAGTTAGTATTTTCATTCACAGTGTGTTAACCTTCAAGGTTAATAAAAACAAAAAATAACATGCAAAGATAGCGGATCAACAGTATAACTAGCAGAATTCACTTAATTCATGCTAGTGCTTGCATGAATTAAGCGAATCTGCCAGTTGGTAGCACATCTCTTCAATATACATGTGCTGCCTTCTGACGTGCTCTGAATAATGAGGTTCCTCACATTACACACGTTTTGCAGTATCTGCCACTATAGCACGACGGCTTCCTTGTCTATGGAATTGTCGTTTAGTACTTGCACTGACTGATCACTCTGGCATTTTATGAAATTGTAATTAGTGCGGTTTTCAATATTCATGTTAGTTTGTCGACTGAACCATTAACGATTCAAAGCTAATTTAAATATTGTAGTTAATTAAGTAGTTGTATTTTAAATTAAAGGTTCAAATGGTACTATTGAGTAATTGTAACACAACTAAGGTCTCAACACTGATGTTTATATGTCTAGCATGTCTTAATCAGACTGACTGCTTTTAATTTTAACTAGCTTTCCGCCCGCGGCTTCGCCCGCGTGGATTTTTTACTGCCACAGAAAAACATTATCGCGCGCGTCCCTGTTTCAAAAACCGGGAAGACAGACAGACAGACAGACAGACAGACAGACAGAGTTACTTTCGCATTTATAATATTAGTATAGAAGTAAAGATAGTATAGTCAGTCAAACCTTGGGAGGCTTCACATCCAAATGACTTTTCTATTAGCAATAACATTTGAATTTTGACACCGCGTCCCGTTAGATGATAATATTGTCAAAGTTGACACCAAAATATTGTATCACCCGCCCACCGACTTGTATTGAATTTCGTTTATAGCTGTAATTTATGATTATTGTTACGTTAGTGTATTTTGGGATATTTAATGATTATCAAATGTATAAAGTATCTATTTTTAAACGACTGCAAAAACGGCATTAATTTTATAATACGGATAATACTTATTACCCGCGGGTTTCTTCAGTCTTTTATCCTACTAATATTATAAATGCGAAAGTTGGGATGTCATGATGTCTGGATGTCTAGATATTTGTTACTCTTTCACGCAAAAACTACTGAACGGATTTTGATGAAACTTTACAGTATTATTGTTTATTACCCAGATTAACATAATATTATAGGCTATAATTTATGACGATCTGTGACAAACTAAATTTCACGCGGGTGAAGCCGCGGGCAAAGGTAGTACAATATATTTTTAGGCCTAGCGCTTAACTCAAGTCTGCACCTGGGGTATGGGAGCGACACGCGACAAGGGAGTGTTTTTGTAACATCAAACGTCAGCGAGACTTCAGATTTCCTTTAATTGCTCAGTCACGTCATAATATGTCAATGTCACCCCTCCCGTGCCGCTCCGATACCTCAGGCCTATACCTATAATTTTCTAGGTTTAATAATTTCGACTGAGCATTGATATTGTAGTCAGTTGTTCAAACCTAAACATTGGGTCAAGGTTATATCTAAGACGAAAATCTAGCTAGGTCAAAACTGTGCCTTCCTTTAAATGGGCATTAATTATAATACTACTATAATATTATAATATTACTATTATACAAGTTAACACAAGTTACAAAATGGAAATATGCATACGTATTAGTAGGTATTGTATTTTTAAAGGATTTGGTAATACCATTACTTGAGTAAGTGTTGCAAAAAAATTGTTTTGCATGAGCATGGCTCGTTTTCTCATTGCGCGCCCTTGACTTGCGCATGTAAGACTTCAGTGTGAATACTAAGTGCTAAATATAGACGAAAGTAATAGTAAATACTGTAGTAAACAATAAACTGTCTCTATAATAGGGTTCTATTTAACATCAAGTGTTATGATAGAGAATATTTTAAAATTAATAAAACTTTACCAATTAGGGAGACACTTTTTGCCTGTAGGATATTATGCCAGCTTCATCGTAACTTCAATAAACAACTTAGAATTCTTTATCACTCTAGCTCTAGCGAGTTCCATCCAATAGCAAGTTACATACTATTTGTAAAAAGCCGAGTTTAGATTTACATAATTTACTAAGATATTTATTTAATTTTGTAAACATTAGCAGAAGAGGCACTGGCCTAGGCGTTTAGAATGTTTTTAACAGCCTAATAATAAAAAATAAATTACTTTTTTAAATAAATTATTTAAAATTTACTTGACTTACGTCCTGCAGTGGAAGTTGGCTGAAACGAAAACGAAATAAATGACTTGTAAAATAAAACTTTGCACTCACCAACAGCGGCGCCTCGAGTAAGTCACGCACTCAGCACTGCACCGACTGAACCACGCTCACTGCGCACTCACTGGCTTGTTCGGCAGACATCACTACACACAACACTGGGATTAAGTTGCTGTCGAACCTGCAACAAGAGGGAGACAATTAATAAGATACTTCTAGAAGATGGGAAACGGGACTATTCCCACCTCTCGTTCCCACCACTGCAACTCCTGTGTAGCCAGGATCTACAGCTTGACCGCCATAAAAACCCAACCAATGAAGATCAAGTTTGTCTGTTTGAAAGTTAAACTGTCATTGGACCCGCAACGAAATTAATCAGAAGATCATAGGAGGAGTTCGAAATTAAGGTTCCACTTCCCTCCATTACAAAGCGGATGACAGGTGACAAATAAAGGTTTAAAACCTTTAAGAAAGATTATGCACCACGGACAATAAGAAGATGGGAAAATAAACAGTGCACTTTCAGGATCAGTAGGGTAGACCGGGGACAATAGTACCATTTTTTGGAAATTGTTCAATATTGAGAAATCTAATGAAATATAACTTATTCTGTTAGTATGCTGTAAAAACTAGACTCCTAAGCTACAAATTTAAACATGCAGAGTTGAACTATTCTTTCGAATACTTAATGAAAAACGAGTTTGAACTGTACGATGTCTCATGTTACAATTGACCCCTACAACGGGTCAATTGTACCAATAATATATGAGGCTATAAAAGTCGTTATGTTTATCTAATCATCACCTTTATTGGTATTCTGTACTCTTAATATCCTACAATCATCATTCTTTATTAATTGAGATCGAAAATATTTAGGAACAAGTATGAAAAATCAACACTAAAGTTTAAAAACAAAACAATAACTTTTCTTCCATAAAAACGAAAAAGCTAACTGTTTCTACATAATATGCCATTTATTTGGCTCGGATATTGCTCCTGAAACAACAAGAAGCATAATAACAATGATAGAATAATCAAAACTTAAAAATCTATTTTTGTATGAGGGTACAATTGACCCCTGGTACAATTGACCCTGATTTATTTATACCTACTAATGCTTCGCCCTTTTAAATTTTTTTCATAAGCCTGTTCATAAAGGAATAGATCCGTTGATCCGTGATCCGTACTTTTAACTCTACGTCGAGGCATCTAAAACAAAACGTTCAAATACTTAGTTACTTACTGAATTAAGCTAAAATGTACATATTCAGAAGGGTTTTAGAAACCTATATTAAAATATTTTAAGTAGGCATTTAGGTACTTATATCACCTTTTTATCGACATCTACCTACTTATTTAATAAAACACATTAGCTAACTATTTTTTCAGTAGGTAGGTATGCCTATAATTATAAAAATAATGTAATTATAAAAATGTAAAATAACCACGTGAATGTTTTATAATAACTTATTTTATTATAAGTATAGGTACTTTAAAACCAATTTAAAATATTAAGTATAAAATAAGGTTCCGGGGGTTAATTGTACCATGGGGTTGATTGTACCGCTACAATTGACCCCATGGAGACTGGTACACTTGTTCCAAGTAGGTAGTCAAGAGAACTTCACCTAAAATTCAGTCATTTTCACAGTGAATGCCAATAATTCGCTGTCGATACAAAGTTTAGAGCCTGGATAAACTATTGACAACAATACTTTGGTAACAAATAGCATATTAGGCAACTTATGGGCTCATATATTTGACATAAAAACTTACTGCGGCTGGGCAAAAAACAAAAATCCTTCCTGTACACCTTCGTTTTTCAGCGCAAGCGCCGCCGACTGGTGAGCGGATGGAAACACAAAAAGCGCATATTCTGACGCTATGCACACAATCTAACGTCGCTTGTATGAAGAAATATCGCCGATGGTACTATTGACCCGTGGTACTATTGTACCCGGTCTACCCTAACCTATTTTTGGATATCTTGTATAGTTTAAAAATAATCAAGTGAGATCACTTTCGTTTCCACCCTGTATAATTTCACTTTTAAACATTAAACAGAGGCATAACTGAATAGAGTCAACCTCCACTCGTCTCTTAATCCATTATGAAGCGATAAGGGACAAAAAAAACGAACTTCAGGGACAAACTAGCTAGTGAAGGGAGTATAGATCCTCTATTTGCCTCTGATAAAGAGGGTCAAGTTCCTGATGCTGGTATTAGAGAGCCTGGTGATTATGACTATTAAACATAGAACTTTTGACGTGGTTCAGCCTTTGTGAAATGAAAGCTTCAGCTATTTTCAGGAAAGCTATTATTTTATGTGTGTTTGTGTGGCTTACATTTATCACTGGACGGAATTTTTGAATGTAATTTAATTGATTTTTAAGCATTGTTTTGTAATATTGTGGTACGGAACGGACAATATTTGTGGGAAATAATAGATATTTTGCTTCTAAAATATTCTGCCGTTGCATTCCTCAAAACTAGATACGCTCTACGTAAGCTCCAATCTACGATATAGCTCGAAATCCAGGTCGAACAATATTAACCTTATCTAGGCCGCTAAATATGGCTCCGACATTGTTTCGACCGTTTTATCAAGTCTATTTGCGGCGGAGACTACAAAGCATCGGCAGAGACCGATAAGGGACTCCTTAAAGACCGATAAAGGGACTCGGTTGAAATTATTTCTCGAGTTTTATCGCGATGAGAGTTATGCGGCCGTTTGGAGCTTTTAGATGCATTCATTAAGATTCTTTAATGTAGCAACATTGTAGAAGGAACCAGGTGGTTACGAAACTTTGAAAGGGAAATGAGAGGCATCTTCTAAAGACACCGCGTAACACTAGGTACATAGTACTAAAATGTCGCTTTCCTGTCTGCATGTCCCTTTCTTCTTTCTTCTTTTTCAGCCAAATGACGTCCACTGCTGGACAAAGGCCTTCCCCAAGGTTTTCCACAATGAACGGTCCTGCGCTGCCCGCATCCAGGCTCTTCCCGCGGCCTTTACCAGATCGTCGGTCCACCTAGTAGGAGGCCTGCCCACGCTACGTCTTCCAGCCCGTGGTCGCCACTCGAGAACTTTCCTGCCCCAACGGCCATCGTCTCTACGAGCTATGTGCCCCGCCCATGCATGTCCCTATGTACGCTTAATAGATCTTTAAAACTATGCAACGGATTTTAATGCAATTGTCAGCAATAGAGTGATTCAAAAGGAAGGTTTATGAAAACATTGCACGCGAAGTGCGAATGCGAAGTCGGGGCGGGTCGCTAGTTTGTTTATAGGCTTAACAGCTTTTGTAAATACTGAAGATTGATAAAACTATTGAAATAGAGAATCATCATCGTATTACAAGACAATAGTCAAGTATGAATCTGCCCAAAACCGAATTTAAAAACTTGTGATCTAAATAAATATTAAAATTCAACCAATGACCGACTTACTTCCTTTAGTACCTTTCGATATACTTAAATATTCGGGTAAACACGGTGACGGTCCCAAAAACTTAGAAGACCATTGATCCAAAAGCACATCGTAAATTACACTAACTAATCTGACCCGAAAGCCTAAAATTTGATCAAAAGTGAAATTTTAATTTGTATGTAAATTCTGTCGGAACGAAGCTTGTTTATGAGCCGACAAGAGAGACATAACGCCTACAAGAAAGACATATTTTATACGTAAAAAATTGGCCAAGTGCGTGTCGTGCCACGCGCAGTTTAGGGTTCCGTAGTAGTCCGTGTTAACACAGGAAGGTAGAAGATGAAAAAAAATCATCCCCACTTTAAATGTAGGGGAGCTAAAAAAAAATTATTTCAAAATTTTATTATACCGTTTTGTCGGCGTGATCACAGAATAATAATAAGTACTGCGTGATTAATATACATAACTCCACAAAATTACAGCTCTCTAGTGCCAATAGTTTCCAAGCAAAACCTCGGACAGACAGACAGACATATAGAAACTACATAATTATTAAAAGGGTTCCTTGTCAGGACTACGGAACCCTAACAATGGCGGTTAAACAAAACGAATTGTGCTCTCACACGCAGGCTTTACACTTGGGGTTAAAATGGCCTTGTAGGCCTGGAAACATGGTGGAAATTACGATGAAAGCTTGTTTAGTAAATAATAAAGAATTTTCTTGTTGTTACGTTGAAATACAAATGAGAAAAGAACCAAAGATATTTTAAGATAATAAATATTTTTAGTAAACAGTTGTAACAAAACTTAGGCCACAGTTGCACCACCTAACTTTTTTTTATTTTTTTTATGCAAAACAAGGCATGTATTTGACCACAATCGCACCTTTGCACAACTTTGGCCGTAACTATGACGATAACCAGTGTTTTTGTAAGGAGTTTGACAGATTTTTGATGTTTGTCAAAGTTAAAGTAAGATGGTGCAACCCAACCTTAACCTATTCATAAAAAAAATAAACACTTTAGGACTGTCACGAAAGCTTTAAACGCGACTCAAACTTATGCATAATTAGTTTATTGATGTCATTGATATGAAAAAACTTTATGAAGAACTAATTTCATAGTTATTAGTCAGGTATCATTATAATTTTGTAATCATACATGACTTCAATGTATTTGGATTTTTTAAAGATGGCTACGGGACTATTCCCACCTCTCGTTCCCACCACTGCAACTCCTGTGTAGCCAGGATCTACAGCTTGACCGCCACAAAAACCCAACCAATGAAGGTCAAGTTTGTCCCGGGGGAAAGTTAAACTGTCATTGGACCCGCAACGAAATTAATCAGAAGAACATAGGAGGAGTTCGAAATTAAGGTTCGACTTCCCTCCATTGCAAAGCGGAAAAAGATGGCTAGAGACACTTTCAATTTATCCAGTACGAAGTTCTAAAAATAGCCAATAAACTAGAATAACAACAAGTTTTAACACTTTTACTTCCGACCCTTCCACTAAAGCAAATATTAAGTTCGAATCTTTATGTAAATACGTCAATTTGGTTGCCGTAGCCCAGTGGCCTGGTTGAGGGCTGGTTTACCGGTGATAGTTCTGAAAGCGAGTCTCTACAAGGTCGTGAAAAACACTTTCTATTGGCACTACGATTTATATCACTGATAACGGAAAATAACTGATTTTTAGAAGATAAGCCCTTGGTGTAGGAGAGATCTTTAACTACAAATATAATCCTGTAAAATCTTTGAATAGAGGCTGACAGTAGTGACTGAGTTTTTTTGCGCTGCTTCTTCTCAGCACTGGCCCATATACTATCCCGAGGCAGTGGTAGAGTTGGAATGTGTAAAAGTGCTCTTTAGGAGCTTACTTGCATAAATAAATTAAATAGGATCGCACACTAACTTAGGTACTTAAAGAAAACTTCCATGTGCGATCTTGCAAAGAGACGCCTAATTTCCGACTCAAAAGGTCCTATTTAAAAGAGCCATAAAAGGCACCTTTTGGAAATGTGCTTTTAAAAAGCGCTTTTACACGTCCCAGTGTCATTTTAACCCTTCCACTACTTTGGGACAGCAAGGTCAAGGCCAGTGCTGATATTTCGTACTATCAGTAACTACCAGGGATGTTATGGATATCCGTAACCGTAACCGAAACTTTCGGATATCCGAAATAAAAGAATATCCGAAACCGTGACCGATTCAAAAGTTTCGGATAATTTCGGATGTAGGAAGTTTAAATTGTTTTTTGTATAGCATTACATATAATTTAAAGGCATAACAGCCTGATTTACCTTTATAATGCCATCTAGTATACATTTTTATTTTTTTATTACTTTTAATTCGATGTAGTGTGCGGCCATTAATGGATAACTATTGCAAATTGTATTCTAAAGCACAGATATCCGTAACCGAAACTTTCGGATATCCGAAATAAAAAAATATCCGTAACCGTAACCGAAACCGGTATAATATTATTCCTATACCCGTAACCGTATCCATAACCGAAACTACATATCCATAACATCCCTAGTAACTACTAATAATTGGATGGTGGTGATGTCGCCTATTATAATTTACTTCGCGAAACTGAACCTTTTACACATTAAAGGGAAATGCGAGTCTTTTATTCATAGGTTTTGGTTTTATAGGTGAAGTTTTTACGCCGTCACAAAGAAAACATGGCTTCTTATCACGCGATAAAACGATTACACCGACCAAGACTATAGGGTGAAATTTTAATGGAAACCTTGAAAAAAGTAGACATGTTTTATTTACATAGCACCTATTACTTTTTTATTCAATTTATTTCAATGATACTTTTTATTCATACGTTTTAAATTCTCAGACGTCACAAACTTTACCTACTATTAAAAAGGAAGGAAATGACAAATATAACAATTTTGTTACTAAAGAAAAACATAGAAGTTCTGAATAAAGAAAATTAAATTTAATAAATAACTACATAAGACTGGGGCACCAGTGTTTATGACTTTAATATGAAAAAAAATAGGTTTAAAGGGATAGGTTACATATCTACATAAAAATAAGATTTAAGAATAGGAAGATAATGTAGTCGTGCGTTAACTACAAGTTACGTAAAGTCAAACGCCATTAGCCATAAGACAATGCATAACGCTGCGCTCGCGCACACGATGTAGTGAAATTCGGCTGCGGCTTATTGCCACTGAACTAAGGTCGTTTTTGAGGTAGGGCTGTCGGAAAAGAAGTTTTCACTAGGAAGAAGCGACGTCGATGGCATATCAAGCTTACACTGTGGCATCTTCATCAATTTTATGTTTTGTACCGAAAATATGTAGCCGTCAGATGGGAAATTACGAACCCAAAAGGAGAGTATTTTTTCTTCTACTATGGCTTATACATCATGGAATTCGCTTGTTAAGATTCTACCTTGTGTTTAAGAAGAAACTTATTTTAGAGATTAATTGGTAATTCAGTCTGAATCAGGCTAATATTTTTCAACTACCGTTTTTATTTAAACAGCTTCTTCGGTCTATGATTAGAATTCTTAACAACATTAAGGTGGTCAGTCGGTCGGTAAACTTTTAAGTCAAAAATAGCCTAATTTCTACTTACGTGCCTCCATTTTAATACCTTTTTTATTGTGATTTTTTTTTAGTCTTTTACTTCAGTATTTCGGTGGCAACCCTGATCTCAAGACCTCCGGATTAGTCACACAGCCATTCAGGCTCACGGCCAGCCGCCTTAAAGGCACACAATCGCATACAAGCACAAAACCTTCTTTAGTCCTTAATGCATTGTGATAAAGACGATTTTTCAACAGCAACAAGTAAATAAATCAAAGTTTTCCATACCAAATAAGCTGCTATTTAATTCATTATACAGCTCTATGTAAGCACTTGAAATAATAAATATTGCAAAAGATAGATCACAATCGAACAAACATGGATGCTATGAGTACAGAAACCATCGCAAAACTACAAAAATATTAGGGTGAGATGATACTATATTAAATTAATTTAATAATGTTGTTACCTTAATTTTAACACAACATTCACCGTAAGTACTATTTTAGGTATACTTCTCACTATTGTAAATTTTCTAAATTCTTGAAAACACAATTGATTCTAAAAGATACACCAAAAAAGGGCCACCCTTTTGACATTATGTTTTTTTTTAAAAACGAGAGCAGCATGCGTATTACTAATTTATAACTTAAATTGTTCATTATTATTATTGTTAACGAGCTTTTATATCTAACGCACCATAAAATCAAATTGATAGCTAAAAGATTACATATTTTTAATACTTAGGGGGCGTCCATTAATTACGTGAGACGTTTAAGGGGGGGAGGGGGTCAAGAAAAACCTCACTAAATCTCACGTAGGGGAGAGGGGGAGTCTCGAAAAATATCACGTAATTTTTTTCAGCAAGAAAAAGGGTCAAATTGCGAGAGAACTGTGTTATTTTAAATAAAAAAAAATATATTTTTTTTAAGAAGATAATGATAAATAAATAAATTAGAAGAAACAGTTTTTTTAATATTTATGAAATCTCACCTGAGATTGTGGGGTGGGGGAGGGGGTCTAGAAAAATCTCACCAAATCTCACCAAGGGGGGCGGGGGGGTTGAAAAATTGCCAAAATTGTCTCACGTAATTAATGGACGCCCCCTTATCACGTATACAACAAAGTACTTAAGATGAAAAATATCAGGCACGGTCCGAGGATTATTGATTAAAAAACTTAAGCATTCGCGTCACGTTAAACTGCCTATTGGAATTCCTTTGCCACAAAGCTTTAAAAAATAAAAACCATTCAACTTTCAACCTTCGACTGTTTTAATAGAGAAAAAATAATTTCAAAAAAAGAACCCATATCGTATTCCGAAGCCGTTTGAAATTGTGTCATATGCTTAACGGGTTACAATCCAAATCTGTTTGAGTGTGCACTGACAGTAGTATGCGTCCGTCCATATTGGATCAGGAAGCGCGCGACAGTTCCAGAATTTGAAAATAGAATTGCCGCGAAATTGGGTGACGCCATGTTTAGGACGCAACGGATTAATACAAACGGGGCTAGCTTATTTTAAAACGGAATAACTGAATGAATAAATTCCTATGTCAATACAAAACCATTAAAGGGACTTTTAGGGCCTTATTACAAAAAGTTAAACGCCTATTGAACGTTTAATATGTAAGTAATAATGCCCTAATAGTTAGGTAGAAAAGTATTAAAAAATTGTTAAGATAGAGTACACCATGGCAATAACCTAGCAGCAATTGTCACTATACGGGTACATTTTATTAAGGTAAACAACACTGTACAACATTTTCATCAACTAACTGAACATTACCCGCAGAAAATAAAACCACAATCATGTCAACCAAAAAAGGCGCAATAACCACATAAAAATGCTAACCACATCCAACTCCCGAACATCAAACCCGACTCTTCAAACGAAGCCGAATCCTGACCAACCGGCGCCAAAACGCTACAACCAAAAATAGGAGTTATTACAAAGTTATTAGACGTAATTATGGTGAAAATTAATCTCGCTGCGCGCGCGCCGTTTGATCTACTCCACACGAGGAAGGCCCTTAGGTGACCCGGCTATTTTTATTTACCGTCGCGAAACACTTATAGGGCTGGAATTAATATCGATAACTGTAGTACAGCTAAGTAAGGAAAGTTAAAATGTTAAGATACTAACGTCACGATTACTGTCCAAATTGAAAATAAATATAACTATCTGTTTAATTTCAACCACGACACTATTACAGCAATCTTATGCCTGTTTTCACCATTAATCCCTAATTTTTAAGTGACCCCTATGGTAACAATTACAACAGGAATTTTATTTACATATGGGATTGATGGTGAAAACGGGCATTAGCCTTCCACTGCCAATCAAATAAATAAGTTGATTTGATTTTTAAGGGAAAATCTGCATTTACTTTTGAAATTACAAACCACTGTTTATTTTTCGTCATAGACATACCAAATTACTACGATTCGATGTAGAGATCGTTCCGAAAATCACATGAAAAAGTCGATGGTGAATTTGTGACCACCTACGTTTTTGGCTAGTGGATTGCTTGAAGCTCTATCTTTAAATAAAATTAAATAAATAAATAAATCTTTGGACAATTTCACACAGCGCCAGCTAGCCCCAAAGTAAGCAACTTAATAATGCTTGTGTTAACGTGTGTGTGTAAAATATCGATAAAAGGCATTGAGTTTATCGATAGACAGATCACTGGCCCCTTTGGACACCTTCCGTTGACGGCGCTTCCGTCGTTGTGGGCTTTTCTATTTTTGACGGAATTTTAACTAAGACAAGTGATGATTGGACAAGTTTCCTTGATTACGAAATCAAGAATATTTATGGACAATATTAGAACTTGTTAGTTTTGGTCCCTTTTGAAACATATACGGCTCATAAATTAAAAAGACTACAGTGAATTTACCTCAAACTAAAATATTAGGAGTATTTTGACAAAAACATAATGTAAGTTAGAAGATTAACCTATTTCTAGTATGGAGGTAGTTTTAGATTTAGAATCAAATTCTTTATAGTATACAAGCTGTTTTCAGGACACTTATACCTTATACAGATTCCAAGTCTACCTTGCTCCACTACTTTGAGACCTCATATCGCTGGTATTGAGAAGTGGCGGAAGATACTCAGCCACATTTGATTAAGATTGTACTTTTGGATTGCGTTTTAAATCAAGTCGAAGATGACAAGATTACAATGTTTTAAAAAGTACTTATTAAGCATTTACTTTGCTTATTAAATGGAGGATAAATAAATATTAAGTAGCGCCACCTGTATAAGTTAAAACGTCATTTATTATTACACTACTGTTTATTATACAATACTTCTGTAATATAGTTTATATTCTTTATCACTATACCTACCATATTACTCGTCATTTGATCAACGATTAGATTACTGTTGACACACATTTTTAATTAGTAGTTAGGTAAGTAAGTTTTTTTCCAATAAATGTATCTTTACATCTAAGACAAATATCTTAAACACTCAATCTACTACCAGTTTATAAAGTTTAATGAATACCTAATGTTAATTTAAAAACTGGACTCTGATATTTTCGTAGGTAATTAAGTTATTTCAAAATTTCGATCCTGCGTAAGACCAATCAATAATTAAAAAAAATATTTTAAGAAAGTTTCTCAATCACGAATCTAAAAATTTCAAATTACGACCGTCCTTCGTTAAATCAATTACCATTAGCAGATAAAAAGATATTTCCACGACATTAAAGATTTAAAGCGTGATGCACTCACCAGAATCCGAAATCGATCCAAGGCCAATTATATTATCGGTACGAAAATTTACGATGTTACAACACTGTCCATTACAAGACTCTACCTAAAACAAGTTGAAACAGTAGTTGCCACAAAATTCTTATTAATTTATTTAATTTACTGTAGACTTAGGCTTTACCCAAAATGTCCATCAGCAACAGATGTACCTACATACTACAACAATTGAACATTTAAAGAAAGATTAAAAGCTGAATGGACAAAGAAAATTATTTACCTACCTTTTTATTACAAAATTGGTTAAGATGACAATAAGGCTGGGTTGCACTATCTTACTTTAACTTTGACAAACGTCAAAAATCTGTCAAACTCCATACAAAAAACATCGGTTATCGTTATTGTTACGGTCAAAGTTAGGCGGTGCAACTCAGCCTTACTGAATTAAGCTCTATTATACCAATACTTTGATATCACCAACGACTATTAGTAGGAAATAGGGTTTCTGATTTCTCGACCTATTTTTTTTCTCGAGTTTCGAGAATTCTCGAGGCCAAAGTCTCGAGTTTTCTCGGGTCTCGAGTCTTTTAATGAAAACTGCTGAAATCGGTTGAAATTTAATAAAAATTCAGGTTTTTTTAATCTAATATACCTATTTTTATGCACAACAATCAATATTAGAATTTAGTTCCACTTATTTTGGTAAGGAAATAAACAAAAAATAAAATCTTCTTTCATAATTAATACTTACTAATAATCATAACTAAAGTCATAAACTCGCGTGTACTTTAAGGATAAATAACAATAAAAATCTGGAGCTACAATTGAATCACTTGTTTTATAAACACGTGTTTTACAGACACAAGTCCGAATAGCAAAATTACGATAAATAAATAAATACATTTTTAATTATTTTTTTTACTTTAGTCGACACTACGCTTCCAATCTATGCACATGTCGTGGCAGCTTTTAATTAAGGCTACACTATAAACACGTATTGTTTTCAATGTTTTTTCCAGTTACACAATTAACAGTCTTGTTTAGCTGTCCTTAAATAAATAAATAAATAGTTTTTTATGAACAAAAAAACTTTGTGATAATTTTTTAAAATTCTTACAGATAACGACTTGAATAAACTTTACGAGGAGGGACGAGTACCTAACCTAACGTCTGTTAGGTAAGGTAACTGTCTAGTTAACAAAAGTCAGATTAAACATACATACATAATAAATATAGCATACTCGTTGGTGAACATTATTACTTAGTTTCGATTGAGATCATTACTTGAAATCAAATCAGTTAAAAAAGGAAAGACTAGGCCAGTCTAAAAGCAACGTTGTCCTAATAAATAATAAAAAACTTACTTTTGTCTAGGAAAATAGGCTTTCAAGAATATTAAAGCTTCAAAATCGAAACTCGAGAATTCTCGAGCTCCGGTAATTTTTTTCTCGTCTCGAATGAAGCCAAATTTCTCGAGTTTTCTCGAGTTCGAGAAAGCTCGAGCAGAAACCCTAGTAGGAAATAAGTACACACTCGAAATCGAAACCCAATAAGTCTCGGAACTGGTAGTTAGATTTTATTGGACATATTTTACGGTGACCTAATGATCCTAAAACTGTATCCGATACAACCAAATGTCATGCATTATGCATGCTCCCTAGCCCTTTAGTGTAGGGCTGCCACGGCTAAGAACTTTCAAGTTGCAGTTTGATAAGCTTTTTTTTTTTCTTTGGAAAGGTCAAAATTGTATCCTCGATTATATCAGTCAATAAACTAGAAAAGGATCCATAATTAATTTATTATTATAGTAGGTACAGTTTTCGAAAATGAAAAGATAGAGTACTTTAACTTTTGAGTTAACCTAAAATTAACTTTACTCATACGAGTACCTATCTCTGAAATTCTATGAGGGAAAGAAAAGAAAGAAAGTTTTTTTGATTGTTGTGTAATTAAGGAAAAGAAAACCTTTTGTGTATATGCTGCAATTTTTTTTTTTTAGCACTCAAAGTGGTTGTAGATCAAGCTTTATTTGGGATATATTAAATGTAGGTATACACGTGTCCTGCAAAGGCCCTATTTATAAAGATTTTGAATTGTTCTTGAGTACAGCCCTACCTACGAACCAGCCCGTTTATAACCCGTCTAATTTTAATTGTCCCCCATCAGAAACAAGATGCTAGACCCACAAGACTCCCCATCTGGGCGGGTTGCGTGACTGGTTCCAGAGTATGTGGGATGGCACTAGGGCCAGGTCGCTCGCGGTCAACAACTATCTGTTTTGGGTCAATTAACTACTGTTTCGTTGACGAATCTATTATTGAGTTGTCATAGTTACGCATAATGTAAGTAATTATTATTAAAATGGTTATTAGGAATCTAGCTTAGCTAGCCCTGTTGTGTTGCCTTGCTCTTGAAGGGCATTACAATTTATTATCTGCATAGCTTTATTATTTCCTAAGGAGGAATTAAATAACAAGTAAATTAATGTTATATTGGGTTAGCCTGTGAAAATAGTAAATGTGTGTGTGTGTAAATAAATAAATAAATGACATAGAGAAATAGAGGCATTGAAACTCTATAAAATTTTCCCTCCTTATTTTCCTGATCATCAAAATCCTTTCCAAATTCCGATATTAGGCAATTTTCCTTAAATACCCGTTTCCCCGTTTTTAACTCGACACTGGCAAGAGCCGGCAAGAGGGTATAGCGTAGCCATAAAAAAAAAGAAAAAAAAACTCTATATAAAGAAATAAATAGCTATTTAAAAGTAATCAACTAGTAAGAAGCGTAGGTAGTTATCCAAACACTTTCAACTTTGGAGTTTGGAACTTTCTGTGAGTCAGCCAAGTGAAAAATATTTTAATTGTTTAGACGTAGACATTTGTATTTAAATCGTAAACAAGCCATTCTTGAATTTACTTACAATATAATAAAAACATCCCTGAATATCAATCAAAGAAGTACCCAATCTCCATCTCCAATACATTACAGAATAAAGTTAGAGATATAGATCCTTATACAGGGTGTTAGGTAAATGGGTATATGAGCCGACACTAGCCCATGTTAACATGGTCATATAAATGGTATGGTGAAGTCAGAAATTTGATATCATCATTTTATTTTTTTTAATTTTCATACAAAATTATAAAATCCGATTTGTATGAAAATTAAAATAATTAAAATTAAGATATCAATTTTCTGACTTCACCATACCATTTATATGACCATTTTAACATGGGCTAGTGTCGGCTCATATACCCATTTACCTAACACCCTGTAGATACCAACAACATAAAATCACACAAAAAATCAATTCATGAAACAGTAAAACAAAGAATCGAGTTAGGCATAGGAAGAAAGTTTTGATTTATATGAAAATCTACCCTAGGTCTTATAATTTTCTCCTACCTGTCTGTAACCGGTAAATTCTAGTCTAAATAGTAATTAAGGTTAAGGGTAATCGTTTAATCAATGGTTTTAAACCTTCTCACTCGCGTTGTGAACACTGAATGGCATCTACAATTGCAAAATCTTTGGATCAGTCCACTTCCTTGACATTTAGCTAGATAGCATCAATGAATGATAATTTTAAACTTAACAATTACTACTAATAAACTGTCTGTCTAGTTGTTTGTTGCTTTCAAAACTTAAACCGATGTATCAATAAGTAAGAAATTCTGAAATAGAAGTTTTAAAAAGGATTAGCTGAAGCTGAAGAGTTTGTTTGGTTGAACGCGTTAATTTCCGGAACTAATTGTGAAGTGGAAAATTGTGTTTTAGAGTTCGATAGTCATTTATCGAGGAAGGTATCAATGAAAAATGTCGGAAAAAAGGGAAAAACAGGAAAATCTCAGAATTTACGTTATTTTGAAAATCCTGTTTTTTCCATCATCTTGTAGGGCGAGCATAGCCGCAAGTAATTTTTTTATATTAATTAATATTATAAATACTCACTACATACCTACCTACTTATAGATTTAAAAATATTTTGGCTTCGGCTTTTTGTCACTTTTGGCTTCACGGATATCAACTACCAATACGCCACAAGTGTTGTTTGACCTTTCGTATGGTAATAAGTTGTATGAAATGTAGCGCAATAAAAATGTCGATCTAAATTAGGATCAAAATAAAGACAATATTATTATGTTTTCAGCAACACGACTAAAAATGACGGAAGCTTTGTAAACTTTAGACAGTCAAGATTAAAAATTAAGTTTTTTATTTCATAAGAGCAATGCAGTATGTTAGGTAGAATGGGTAAAAAAAAGGTTCAGATTCCACCTACATTTCCAGAATTTTGAATAAATTGTAGTCAATAATTTTTAACAATGTCTAAATCATTAGGTAAATATCGTATAATTAGTGTATGGTAAAAATAGTGTACGGCCAAAATATTAAAGTTTTGCAAACTTAGTTTTATCATAATGTCGACCAACAACTAGGGAACTAGGAGCTATCAATATCTATTACACAAATTAAATAGCGTCATTAAGATGTTACTCTATGCATATTAGACCCATAGTAAGTTGTAATTATGCTTGTTTGAAGATGTGCTTTGAATACTCAGAAAATTGGCAGTCAACGTCAAATAGTTCGTGACACCCAAAGTGACCAAAAAGTTGACAACACAACCTTATTCCAATGAGGGTTTTCGCGAATGAACATCCGCTAGATGGCGGGACGTGGATGTGGGGTCTGACTGCTGCGTGATAGGATGGATTTTGAAATATCTGTCAATGTCATGTCAAAAATAAGCAATCATGTAGCATTTGGACCTCACGTCTACGTATTGCCATCTGGCGGATTTTTCAATCGCGAAAACCCTCATTGTAACAAAAACGTGTTGCGAACTTTTTAGCTACTTTGGGTGTCTCAAACTATTTGACGCTGACTGTACCTAGGTTTAGTCTAGGAAAATAGGCTTTGAAATGTAGAGATACTTACATATTATTATCTTGATCTCTAGACAAATAACAAAGTTTTTTTTATGTGACAGTGTTTTCTTTCAGAGTTACTTTGCAGGTAATATTATTCAACTTGAAAAACTTAATAAAAGTATGTAACAAAACTAGGCCTAGAAGCTACTGTATTATCATTATAGTCAATAGACAAGAGTATTTACAGTGTAAGAGATAAGCCAAGACCTCCAAAATCTTGATTAGATATGTAAAACCACGCTTCAGTATCTTAATTAATTAGTAGATAAAATAAAATTCAAAGTCATTACAAAACTTCCAAGAAATAAGAAAAAATCAATAGAATATAAATTAAAAATTTTTCCTCGATTTTATCCTAAGCTTGTCGAACTATTTCATGAAAGACCAAGATGAAAGATAGTTATTAAAATGTCCTTGCTTAGTTATTTAAATAAAGCTTGTAAAAATAGGTAAACCCCATCACTGCTGCACTCTTGATGCATAATTCGATTATACAACAGATAATTGCAATAAATTAATCACACAAACACACACAATATTTTGAACGCAACGGAACGCAAGTTAACTCCGTCCAACGGATTCGCGCCGGTTATTTTAACACAATACGTTACAGCTTCCGTTTGTTACATAATTTTAGAAGACAAATAACTGACTGACATACTTAAATCAGTTTTGGGACATCGCATTCGTTTCGAAGCACATGTTACACGCGCGACGGACGTGCGCTCTCGCCGAGCGCTCAACGTAGACTGGCTTTGACTTGTCCTTCGTTTGTTAACTTTCACTCCATGATAATATTGCTATGCCGCCCATTTGAAAAGGACACTCATGGTTGAGTCCTGCGTTTTATTGTGCTATTTTTCAATCAGTCGCCTTGCAGGTTAGACCTAGTCCTTAGCAGGGCTAGCTAAGCTAGATTGCGTAACCAGTGTTTACAGGTATTGTTCAATATTGGCCTCACGTTGGTCGGCGCCTTTGAGCAGTTCTTCTAAACAGTTTGCTATGCGGGATGCGTTCGGTGCTAAGGGATTTATTATGTCTAAGAATTCCTTATTAGAGCTTTTGATTAGTTAAGCGTGCCTAATTATTATTTATCTATTCCATTCTAACGATTCTGGGTATGCTAGTGTGGAAAACAATCGAATTGACGTTGAATTACACAATGAAGGGAAAATGTTTTTACAAACATATTTTTAAATTGTGTTAATAAAAATGTTTTTCTTTTGTTGTTAATTACCTAAGTTAGATTCCTGCAATAAATATTAAAGTAATAAAAAGTTCTACTAATGTAGAGCTCCAGTCTATTAATGTACACCTATTAGAATATTTTTCCTGAAAAATAACCAAAGATTCCGATTTGAACATATTGTATGTAATATAATATTTTTTTCATCATTAATTTTATCTGAGTTGATCATTTTGTTATAGCTACTACTTTATTGTAATTGATACTATGAAATCATGAAATATTTTTCATCTTATTTTTTTAACTAGGCATTCGTACTTTCATCATTTCCTTTGTGGAAAAATATGTTTTTCCTTTCAACCCGGGCATCCTTCGCGCCTTGACACACAAAACCTGCTTCACCTTACACCTTCTGCCCAGTTATTTTCATACGCGGAACAGCCAAATCAAAATGGCCGGCAAAAAATACGCATTTAGTGTAAAGGGCTACGCTCACGAGTCTGAAGCTATTGTTGTAAATATTTATTTATCGCACAGACGAAAACTAACTTAAGGTTTTCTTTTTATGTATCCCTTTCCAGGGCACTACACACGCATCCTAAATGCTTGCTCTACCTCAAATAACTTTTTCATAATTTTCCTGAAAATTTGAGCCAAGCTGAACTTAAAATAGGCAATACTTGAAACATAACAGGAAAAAAATAAACATTGAAAGAACAAAATAATGTGAAAAAACGTATATTTTTTTTGACTGTCAGTTATTTAAAACATTTTTAAACTCTGTTGCTTGATTGATGATGACTCTGGTACATTATACGTATTAATGACTTTTCATCACTAATTTGACCGCTATGGCAATTTCACTAAAAACCAAGTTAATGTGATCAATTCGGAAATATACTAAATGAATAATGAGTCGTCTAGTTTCAAAACCCGCTAAAACGCTCCTGTAACGAATTTCTGTTTATATCTCTAAATGACGCTACTGCAATTTTCTCATCATACCTACTGTTCAATCATTTTCGATCAAAATTCGCTGAAAGACTACTAAACTAGCACTTAAAATTTGATTTGTGTTACAAACTCCGCTATAACGCCGTCCGTTTCTTTCAAAACCCTCTAAAAGTTGATTGACCAATGGCAGCACGGTATTTTGGTCACGTGACTGCGAAATTAGTATGGAGATTTTTTCATAACGTGCTTGAGGTTGCTGCGGTTTTTTATTGTTTTTGATTCAAAATAATGGAAGATTTATAACAGTTCGTGGAAAAATGTAACTCTAAAGACGCAAGAAAGAAGCCACGTAATGAAATAGCCTGAAAACGCAGCAAGGAGCGCCAGAAACGGAAAGAGAAATTTGTTAAAAAACTGCTTTTGAAGCAGCTTTGATGGTGTTATGCAAAATTAACCATTTAGCTGTCGTTGGTTATTGTTACTATTAAGTGTTGGTGATCCCTAGTGGGATTATAGAAACTTCACTAGCTCAATGCTTTTAGACGAATTTAATTATAAAGGCATGTTACTTTTTACCCGAGTGCAGGAGGGTAATGTGTTTCGAGAGTAGGTAGGTATGTATGTGTGTATGTTTATATCCCTGTACAGTCAGTCAGTGAAGTAAACAAATAAATATTGTGGGATGTTTTTTTTATGTGACAAACGAGCAGATGGATCACCTGATGTCCAGATGTCCAGGAATAAATATTATGTTATAAAAAGGCAAAGACGAGATTGAGAAAATAATTTATAAAAGTTTCTTATTTACATGCATTCATATAATTGTTTTTTTTAATAACCCGATAAAACTTTATTAATCTAATAACCTAACCAATAAGTGCAATCGCTTTAAATATGGACAAATTAATACGGACAATTATTTATTTTATCATTTTTTGGTTTATTTAACATTAGACTTTATTGTAGAACGCCATTCATGCATTACAATTTGTTCTTATCAAATCCCGCTAAAATACAACATGTCCGTTTCAAATCCCATTAAAACCGAATGTTCGTAACAAAGTACGCCAAAATGAAAATAGTTTTCATTATAATTCAAATTATATTTAATTTAAAGATGAATAGCAATTACTGTTATTATTGTCATCTGGCAATAATAATTCGTATCATAAATTTTTTTGCCTAAGGCCAAAGCTATATGGATGAGCGGTTTTTTTTAATTTCTCGAAATCTTATCAAAATCGTTTTAGCGGGATTTGAAACTAGACGCCTCTAATTGTGTTCGAGATCCAAACAACTTAAGTAGGAAAACTGAACCAACGTTCTTAAAACACTCTTATGTTAATGAATAAACAATTTATTTATTTAAACTCGATAGAAATAAGACCGTAAGCGTCGGGCCTAAGTCGAAGGCGCGCCGGCTGCGCTCGCGCCATGAAAACTCTTGCTTTTCCCAAAAACGGTATAATGTCACGAACGGGCTCTGTGGACGGTAGCGTTTACACCTTGCGACCATTTATTTTTAAAAAAATATTGTTATTTGAGGTGGTAGGACCCTTCTTTTCTAACTTTTGGAACGTCAGCCCTCCTAGATAAGTGGCAGAACGTGACTTGTAATTTCGAAATCGCTTAATGGAGCGACAACATTAAAAGGTAAGGTACTGATACTTTTGAGTAGGGGAATAGTATTTGTTTAGGGGGACTGAAAAACTTTTTAAGATGCAGCCATCTTATGTGATTTGATCTCGTGTTTTTGTTGTTCTCTTATATACCCACCCTTGAACTTTTTTATTCATAAAGAAAGTATTTGGCTCTCTAAATAAATATGCTATGGGTAGCTTTCTGTAGCCCACTTTGGAATAGCTGCTACTCAAGTCCGAAAATTAATGTAGTCTCCTTATAAGCTGAAAGTTTTCCTTGCTTTATAGTTATCAATCCGCGTAGTATTTCGGCGCTTTGATATAGTTTTAGAGAGTTTAACTCAGAAGACTTGTAAACTCCAAGTTTAATGGATAAGGCCGCTACCAACTGGGCGATGTAGAAATTTTTGGGGAGGCCTATGTTCAGCAGTTGACGTCCTGTTGCTGAAATGATGATGATGATGAATGGATAAAGAGTTTTTACCATCACTTGTTCTCAGTACCAGCTGATGTTTTGTCTATGTGGTGGTAGGGCAAGCTCTATAATGGGAGGTGTATAAGTGCTCTGAAAAGAGCCTACATTTAATAAATAATTAGAATTATTCTCATTATTCATTAAGTCGTATCGTGATCGTGTCGTGCCCTGTAAAACCCGTCGCCATCCCGAGGGGTGAACGTCCTTAAAGTGTAAAAGTAAAGTTAAGGTCATAACTTTATTAATTGTACACCAATTTGACATTTATTATCATTTATTATTCCAGTGCGTAATTGCAACTTGTAGTACGCACTCGCAAATGTCAAACTGTAGCACGTAGGGTACAATGTTATAAATAATTTGGGGATAATTAATTAAAAGGGCTACTGGATGTGAAATATTGGCTGATCGATTGTTGGCGTATCGGATGTAAAGTTAGCTGAAAATGCCAGTTTGAATCTCTTGGGTTTTAATATTCAGTGATGCCCATCCAATGGACATTTGGGAGGTATGGACTTTTAACGATATGGTTATTCACATCATATCTTATCTAAATATATATAACTCAAAGGTGACTGACTGACTGACTGGCTGACTGACATAGAGATTTAGCAACGCACAGCCCAAACCACTGAACGGATCGGGCTGAAATTTTGGCATGCAAGTAGATATTATGACGTAGGCATCCGCTAAGAAAGGATTTTACGAAACTCCACCCCTAAGGGGGTAAAACGGGATCCACGCGTACGAACTCGCGGGCGGCCGCTAGTAAATAATATGTCTAGAACTAGATTATTGGTGTGATAACACATAATATAATAGTAGGTGATAATAAGTTCAAATAAATTACCTAAACTTAAAAATGTTAGCGTTAGTTTTCGTAACATTTATAACATTATAAATAACAACAATTAAACACTATAGTTTGTTTTTCTGAAAACAAATCACAAAACCTCTACAATATTTGTTTAGTAATTAATCAAAATGTAACAAAATTACCTAAATAATTTATAACATTATTTATCAAAATAATACATAAATACAATAATAACACACACGTACACTTCAAAATGACTGACTATTTTTAAATGGCATTTATAATGTATGTACTGGGCAAACATTTGACAGTAACTACCTATATCTTGGCATTTTACACTAACTGGTAACGAATTTACTGAATCTTTTGTCCCCGACGGACTTTTACAATTTCAGGATTATTGGGATCGTCTCTAACAATATAAACTGTTTGAATTTCATCATCATCATTATTAAAATTCTTATTGTATTGCTGTTTAGTATTATCATTGGCTGCATACTGATTATAATTAAAATTAGTAGCAACAGTACTGCCAACATTATAGTTTTGATACTGAAATCCAAAGTTAGCATTGTTTACGGGAGGATACTCGTAATAATTAAAGTACTTGTTACTCTGTGATTCAGGAAAAATAATACTTTTATCTTTCTTTTTAAAAGTGTCGCTAACAGCAACTTCTGTTACAGCATTTTCATCGGGGAATTTTAAGTTTTTGCCACCTCTAACATTGTTAGTGACTACATTTTCTTTTACGTTATAATCATTTGGAAAAATCCACTTCAAATTATTTACAGAATCTTCATCTTCATTAGCAATATTACTATCAACATAAACATAATTAGGTTTGTTTTGAATGCGCTTTTCTATTCTGTTACTTTCATCTCCGTTATCTTTGAACCTAATATTATTAAAGCCATATTTATTTTTATTTGGTTTTCGTTTTTTGTTGTATCCATATCCATATTTGTCAGCGTAAGGATTTTGTGGTCTTGGAAACTGGTTATAAAGACCATATGGATTAGGTTGAGGTATTTGGTAATATTGAGGATTGTAGAAACCGTAGTTTTGCTGTCCAGGAACTGGCTGAAAAGGACTGACCTGTTGAGTGTTAGTTGGGAGAGACTGGAAGCCATACTGTTGGTTATTCGGTTGAGGATAGAGGCCATATTGCTGCGGGGTTTGTGAATTGAAATTTCCAGGACCATTTTGAAGGTTTTGTGGTCCAAACTGCGGATTTTGAGGAGTCTGGTTGAATGGATTATAAGGCTGCTGAGCTGAATTCTGAGGATCGTATATCCCGTAGTTTTGTTGAGGGTTCGGCTGAGAGAGGCCATAACTAGAGAGCTGATTGTAGAACTGCTCTAGATCCTGCGCGATCTGCTGCTGAGGGGCGTTGAAGAACCTGGAGAAACAATGTAAGTTAGACTATGGTGACACTACATGAGTTTCATGAGGAAGAAACCCAAAAATTAAAGCATAAAAATACCTGAAGAAGCCTCCGTTGTGGTTATTGAGGTAGTGGACTAGCTGCTCAGTGTCGGTGGGACATTGAGGGTAGGCGTAGCGGCAGGAGGCCGTGTTGCCTTTGGAAGTCATGCCAAGGAAGACTGCTCGCCCGAAGACGAAGAGGGGCGAGGTGCTTATTCCACTGTAGGCTGAAAGGAGCCTGGAAAAATTCATAAGACATTAAGACATTTCAAATATCATAGTAAATATTGTTATTTGATATAAAATGATGAAGTTTTATACACGTACAGAAAAAAGATAAGGAAGCACGGTGGGGAAGTGAGTATTCAAAGAATTTAACAAATTATTAAAACATTTTAATCCATCAACTACAAAATACACGAAGTACGTATTTATTTCGCTCAAAATCCAATGATAAATGTTACGGCTAACAATTTCGGGCTAAGGATTCCAATTGCCATGATTCGCGAATAAAATTCTCAGGTATAGGTCTAACAGGTCAGGTCTAACTAGGTCATAACATTAAGTCCTACTTACGTCAATAATGGCTGCAGCCCAGCCACGGACTGGAGCACGTTGGAAGTCCCTAGGGCTCCGCCCCCGGCTGCCTCACACAACAGTCGAGGCACGCACTGGTAGTCGTCATACAACGCGATTGAAGTTAGGGCTCCTGTCACGGTTGATAGGGCTTCGGACGCGAAGGAAGGCTTAGGGCGGCGGGGAGGTCCTGAAACGATATGAAGATTTGAAATGACTGAAACTCTGTAAGATTGAGAACGCCTGAACGATTTCGATTGGCAAAATCACGGTAACAAGATTACTGTACCTAAAATTTTTACAGAAACATTTGCTCCTTTGTATTACAGCAACTACAAGACAAGATAAAAAGTAGTATGTCCATATTGTTGTTAAATTATGTAAACGTTCACTTACTATAAAACTGTCCCGGTGGTCTTGCACCAACTTGCCCATATCCTGGTCCACCCTCCGGGTATTGCTGACCAAAACCTGGTAAGGCACCTTGGCCTGGCAAGGGCGGTCCTGGTAAGGGTGATCCTGGTAAACCAGGGTATGGTCCCGGTCCAGGATATGGCTGTTCAGGCAAGGGATATGGTTGCCCAGGAAAAGGTGCTCCAGGGAACTGTCCAAACTGTCCTGCACCTAATTGGTTTCTCGGTTTGCGTCTCCTTCTTCGTCTTTTCTTTTTGTGGCCAGTATCTTCTACTTTGTTATCATCTTGGAAGGTCACAGGTCCTGGGTTATCATTTAGAGCAGTTTCTTCGAATTTGATGGGATCTTGAGGTTGATCCTCAAATTTTATGTTACTGTTATCACTTTCAAAAGAAAATTCTGGGTCGTCTTCAAATCTGAAACCGTTTTTCCTTGGACTTATGGTTTCATTTTGGTCTAAAGGTTCATCTTCTTCGTTTCCATAGACAGTTACTGCTAGCAAAACTGCTATTGTCACTAATAAAATAAATTTCATTGTAGATACCCTGAAAGAAACATTTGCATTATATTACAAGTGTTGTAATAATGAACTACTTATCTGATAACTACTTTAAACTGTTTGGTAACTAGATAGAATTGAAGAAAATTATTATGAATACAGATTCCATGGCCAGGTGGTAGGTGAGGTACCCTTATTAATGGGCCTTTGGCCTAAGCCCCAACCATTGCAAAAATATTAAAACAATTAGTAATTTAAACACTAAAATGTTGAAGAAACTTTTTGTTCACTAAACAGTACCTAATTTAAACTCACATTTACCATCTCGAAGTTCAGTTTGTTGTCAACAAACCGTTTGAGTGCATTTCACGTTATAAAGTGCTTACTAATTATATTGTCTTAAAGAGTCGACAAACATTTTTAACTTGATAATAACTTCGCCATTTGCCCTAGTTCCCGTGCATATTGATATAGATGAGCATGACAATTTCTAAAATGAAGTTAAATTAAGTAAAACTTAAAAGTTTACGGAAAAGCTTTTAATACAATCTAAAAAGTAACATATTTGCACTGTAGAATCAAAATCGTAAGTACGAGTATTTAATACAAAAAAGTGAATATAAAACTATATCAAAGTAACTTTCAGTAGCTTTATCACAGTAAGTTTAATACCTGTAGCATTGCTGTCGTGACTTTAGCAGGAGATAAAATTATTACGCACAATTAACTATACGAATAAAACTCTAACCTATCTTCTATCTAAACCAAAATTCTATTAAAATTATTGAATAAAAAATATGTTATTTACTCACCAATTTTTTTACTTTTCACAGAAACTAGTGTGCACACAGAAAGAGTATCTTACGGAATGGCGTAGAAAGCTCATTTTGCCAAACGCGTTGGTGGAGGAAAGCGGAGTGACATCACTAGTATAGCCAAAAAGGATAATAACATAATGGTATGACGCTTAATACCTTATTATGGTGTATCCTGTTCTCGTTATTATGCAACACTAGCTCTACCAACTACGTTGTAGTTCGTTCCTATATTGTATACGAGTATGTAAGGAAATCGTTTCCCATTCAATGAAATCCTCGTGAATAACGTTACAGACCCACAGATCTGGGTTCGATTCCCAGTGAGAGTAACATTTTCTTGTTTGGTTGCTGGTATAGTTTGTTTATTTATTTGTAATAGGTATACAAACAGTTTACAGTCTAGGCTTCATCGTAAAGAAAGTGTTAATAAATTAGTACATACTGGACCGTAAGCCAAAATTAGTAGGCCAACCTGGCTTACTACCACCATCATAATCTGATTCTATCTCCATAACACCATTATTCTGTTACAGCTGTTGGAGGTTCTCTATGTTTAAAAATCTCTGATGAAACTCGCTCCCTTTGGTCAGATCATCACTCGTATAAAAACGTTTCATTTTTGAAAATTCATGGTAAGAGAATTAGATAATTAGAATCTTTCTCATCGCAGATAATTTCTATGTGCGTTATGGTTTTGGTTAGCGTTTCGATCGGCAAAAAAGAATGCAAGTTACATCGCAACGCGACTAATCAAGGCGATGGCCTTGGCCACTTGTTTTGGTAACTCGCAGCTCCGTCCCAAAGAAACTCGCAGCTCCGTCCCAAAGACTTCGGGAGGACACCGTCAGGTTTTAGTGAGTAGACCCTGCCCATCTAGCAGGGAGAGCCTCACATAACCCACTGGTTCCCCCGGGCCAGTGGGTATGCAATTTCATGCATTTCCTGACGAAAAAAAAAAAATGGCCACTTGTTTTGGTAACAACCGGCCGCCGGATCTTTATTAGGTCTCAGCCACATGGCTAGGCTTTCTTTGATGTTAAAGATTGAAAGAATTTGAGAAGAGAGAGATTGTTAGAATTAAGAAATATTTCATTTGACACAGCAAAGTATAAAGTATTTTTATTTTATTTAATCGTCATTTTATGGCATTAGGTATTTATTTCTTTATTTATTAGGTATTTAACTAAAACTTCAGCTGTAATCTGGTAGGCAAAACACAAGTCACCAGGCCTTGCCAGTGGTACTGTTCCCATCGGCCAGTGGGTATGCGCAAAGCATTTCCTGATGGAAAACATCGCCATGCCATGCCAGTGGGACATTGTTTAAATCTTATTTATTTATTTATTTATACTTTAATGCTAAAATTGGAACATAAGGCGAACTTGAACTCGGCAAGACCTGGAGCGAGATCAAGCGCGAAGCTCAAGACCGAACGAGATGGAGGACTGTTGTGGACGCCTTCTGCCCCATCTAGGGGACATAGGACCTTAAGTAAAAGTAAGTAAAGGCGAACTTAATGCCATAAAGCATTCTCGACCAGTTTACCTTCGGGACTTTGGGATACATTTATAAAAGTATAATTATTATAAATAAAAACTTGCTTTGGGTACTTTATGTAGGTTCTTCGTGCACTAACGGGGTTTTGAACTTTCCAGGAGGTAGATTTTTAATTTTGAACGAGACAATATTTGAGCAAAATGTTTTTTTATCCACCACGAGGAAGCTCTTGGCCTGTATCTCACCTGATGGTAAGTGACGATCAGGCCGAAGGTGGAAGCGAGCTTCACCCGGAATCCTCAACCACAGAGGAACTGGCTATCTTACCTCTTTTAACTGCCGGAACACAACAATGCTGTTAACATTGTTGTTATGGGGACAGACTTAGATAAGATGTTGGTAGCTAGCCAGGCGGACTTAGAACAAGCCCTACCACCAACCAAACCGAACAGAAAAATCTGCCCCCACTGGGTATCGAACCCGGGACCTCTGAGTCTGAAGCAGGTGTACGTAGTACTTATTATTATTCTGTGGTCTTACCACTAGACCACAGAGGCGGTTAAATCGATCAATAATCTGCGATTAAATCTGTTTTAAATATAATAATGTCATAATCAATTACTTAGATAATTTGACATTATGAACAAAACAAACCCATCAAACCGGCTAGTATATCTTACATCAAGTTTTTTTTACATCGGCCATGATATTTAAGTATTTTTGATTAAACGACAGATTAGCGAAGACAAATAATAATTTAAAAATATACAAGCTGACGAAAATCTACTTCCAACTTATTCCTTCAGTAAAATCAGTTCTGAATGTTTTAAGTAGTAATTTATGAAACTTTCAGTTTTTTCTAACTATGTGCTCATAGCCAACTTTGAATGCCTTATTTAATATGTAATATGAAAAATATCGTATTTTAATTACCGCTAAAGCCAATGCAACTCGAACTCTACATGTACATCTTCCTTAATCTCTTCATAGTAACTGTACCCGAAAAAAAACCGTAATACAAAAAAATATTTTCATTATCCTACTTAATATTATAAATGCGAAAGTTTGGATGTCTGGATGTCTGGATGTTTGTTACTCTTTCTCGCAAAAACTACTGAACGGATTTTGATGAAATTTCACAGTATTGATGTTTATAACCTAGAATAACATATAGGCTATAATTTATGACGATCTGTGAAAAACTAAATTTCACGCGGGCGAAACCGCGGGCAAAAGCTAGTCTAAATATACGTAAGTGGCAAAAGTAAATAAATTGAGCGCAAGTATAAATGGATTAATTTACCGTTAAATCTGAATGCCAAGTGCAGGCCTAGGCTAGTTTAAGGGGTTCCGTAGTTAAGTTTTAAAGTACGGTGTAGGTAGAGCACCTATGGTAAATCGAACAAGTAATGTATTGGCTGAAAATGCTAAAATAGAAGACAGGGGGACTCGTTGCAGAACAAGCAGTATTCTCACTTGCTAACTTCGTGATGGCGCTTGCCACAATGCCGAAATATCGGAAAATCGCAAATAAAAAGATACATGGTAGCAATCCCGTAAACAATAATTAATCTCATGATGGAAAAATTTAAAATACTTAAATCAAAATTTTCTTACAATGCGTAAGAACTACCAATTTAAAACGGCAAAACTTAGTCTACAAAAGGAAATCAAAAATTATTTAAAAAATCCTATTCATCTTAGTAAACTATGTACCCCTTGCTTAGTTTACTTAAGCTAAAATGGTTTCCACATTAGCCAGAGGACTCCCAAAACCGATACAGCTTTCAATTGGAATTTTATCTCAAAGTACTAAATACGGCATTGGCGCCTCAATTCGGTTTGTCTTTTTATTCATGATCAATGCTAAATTGCAACACGAAGTGCATGATGTTTGGACTTTATGGTCTTGTATGGCGGGTCAAGGGGACCAGAGCTTCAGAAACTGTATGGTAATGTAAAATTGGTGCTAATGTGGTCTGTGTTTGAAAAACCACTGTTTTATCGTTTTCAAGGTCTCGTACCCAAGTTAGGACAATTTATTCTTTGCTGCCATCGACAAAGCTCAAAGATGCACAGCGTGCTATGGAGAGGGCTATGCTCGGTGTTTCTTTACGAGATCGAATCAGAAATGAGGAGATCCGTAAACGAACTAAGTCGCTGACATAGCCCGACGGATTAGCAAGCTGAAGTGGCAGTGGGCAGGGCACATAGCACGCAGAACTGACGGCCGATGGGGCAGCAAGGTTCTGGAATGGAGGCCGCGTACCGGATAACGCAGCGTGGGACGTTCACCTACAAGGTGGACCGACGACCTGATAAAGGTAGCAGGAAGGCGCTGGATGCAGGCCACTACCAACCGTGCGATGTGGAAGTCATTGGGCGAGGCCTATGTTCAGCAGTGGACGTCCTGTGGCTGGAATGATGGTGATGATGATGCCATCGACAATAGCCCAACGGTGTAGCATCGGACTGCCAATTCCAGGGTTGGACTATTGTGGTGAAACTACTCCGAACGCCATCATAAGTATTTAACTTAGCTGGACGGGTCAACGAAAATATTATTTTGTAATCTTTACATAAAAATAAAGAGTAACACCCACTACACTTAGATCTATTCACTACGCAATGGATTTTAATGCATTTATTTTAATGATTTTAATAATGTATTAAAGGGACTGAAAGTACCCATTAGGACTCCACAAATAAGAAGTTCAAGATAGAATCAAAAGGAATAAGGAGAGGCAGAAGAAGAAGAAGATGGATTTTAACTCAGTTTTCAGCAATAAATAGAATAGATTCAAGATAAAGGTTTATGTGTATAAAATACATAGCACCCAAGCGTATCCGGGTCGGGTATTTTTCACATTATAAAACTATTAATAGGTACTATCTATCTATCAACAAGTTCTCATCCAATGTGGACAGGCAAAAAATCCACAAGATAAAAAAGAACTCTTCTCTAAAATCAAAACACATCTTTCACGTTTTTTGCCGGCGCACCTTGCCTAGGCAAGTCTAATCCCAGCCATCAGCTAAACGAGTAATGATCGTTCAACGAACCAGTGGCTCAGTGGCGGGTAACCGGGGCATCCGACGTTTGATTCCTGGTGGAACCAGTGTCAAAGTAATCATATGGTTTTCTGGCTTCCTGTCTGTATTTCTAGATATGTTATGTGCATAATATCTAGATGAAAACTATGAAACTACGAGTAGAATTCTAAAATTTGTAGGTAAGAAATATTTTCTAATGCCTAACAGTTTAATAATTTATTTCAAGTGTTAATATTAATTTATTAGGTACACTGAAGTAGTAGTAAAAATACTAGCTACTAAGTAAAGTGGTTAATCTGGTTTTTTACATGATCTAGGTAGGATTAATAATACTAACACACACTTGCATAATAATATACATACATTACACACGCAACAAACACTTGAAGAGCACTGTGTTACATATTTTTTTTATGTAAAACTTAAATATTAGTGTCTATCCACTTAATATGGCTACCACAGAATACCAGCGTTATGCTCTAGGTCCTGACCTAGAGCATAACACATGCTGAGTGGCTGCCATTTTAGTTCACATTTATATTTTAATGTTGTAACATAAGGATGTTTGGACTAAATAAAAATATTTTATTTCTTCTTTCTTTCCAGTAACACAAAATATACCTAATAATACTATTCAGGATTTTTGTATAAGTGATGCTAAACTTAAACTACGTAATACAACAATAACATACTTTTTGTCTAATATAATTGGGATTTCCATTTCGGAATGTGATTAATGTTAATGTGTTATCTATTTTAATCTCTAAACCACAAAACAGTTTTCTTTTATTATATTCACATAGTCACGTTTTGATGGCAAAAAACCTATCTCACGGTCCGCGATACATGTTATTTCTATTATAATAATTTGTAGATCCTAAGTATAGCTTGATCCTTTAACCGCCTCTGTGGTCTAGTGGTAAGACCAGTAAGACCACCTGTTTCAGACGCAGAGGTCCTGAGTTCGATTTCCAGTGGGGGCAGATTTTTCTGTTCGGTTTGGTTGGTGGTAGGGCTTGTTCTAAGTCCGCCTGGCTAGCTACCATCATCTTACCTAAATCTGTCGCCATAACAACAATGTTAACAGCATTGTTGTGTTCCGGCAGTTAGAGGTAAATAAGATAGCCAGTTCCTCCGTGGTTGAGGATTCCGGGTGAAGCTTGCTTCTAGCTTCGGCCTGATCGTCACTTACCATCAGGTGAGATACATACAGGCCAAGAGCTTCCTCGTTGCGGATAAAAAAAATCCTTCCAATGCATGGCTGTCGTATATTGTAACGCCCGTATTCACAAACGATGCTTGCTTAAGTGAAGCAGCAAATCGAACGCACAGCGTTGAATAGAGCTCTGTGATTGGTTCGTGTGTGACCCTGTGCGTCCAGGCGCACTGTGAGACCTCATAGTAATGTTTGTGAATACGGTCGTAAGTTTACAAGATGAAGAGGAAAGATTCAATTGTTTGATTGTTCGATTGTCTGAAAGACTGAAACTACTGGACCGCCGACCGGTATGAAAAATTCTTTCACAATTAGAGACCTGCATTTTTTCTCATGAACGTAGGATATAATATGGATGGACATTCTGTGACAGACAGAAATTAACGCGGACAAAAGCTTGTCTGTAATAAAATAATAATGAGTATTAATGGTAAACTCTACTTTTAAAAAATATACTCATTTCAACGAGTTTTTAAGTTTCTTAAACCTACCCATCCCGACTGAAAATGACTGTTATGGCTACATAAAAGAAGTTATAATCAATTTTGGCTGATGAATATTTATAATAGTGATACAAAATCACTAACGCACGGTGTGTGCGACCTTACGGGAGGACATTATGCCTCAATGCTGTGTTTTGTTGCAGGCAGAATGTTGATTCAGACGGTTGTAACATGACCAGAAAACATTGAAATTTCTGATCGGCATGACTCTTATTAAATCAAATTACTCCTATGATGTACTCTAAAAGAAATTCAGGAGGTTCCAAATTCAACACTAAGCGTTTGGTCTATTATTATCTATAATCTAGCAAAGGGAAGCGGATTAAAAACATTATGCTAAAATATTAACTAGTTTACCCATCGTTTCAGAATACGAAACGAACCTGTTTGATAAATATTGTAATTTGTGATCTAGCTCACAAATTAAAGTCCTTTTATTTTTACAACCAAATGACGTTATCTTCTTGAGGACGTGATAATAATTATTCTAATTCACTAATTTAAATGTATTATTTTACTTATTTCTCTCTTCTTTTATACTTTTAGACGTAATAAAGTTTTTCCAACTAAGGCATAGAGAATTGTTTTAAACATATCCTTATCAGTTTCCCGCTCACTCCCAAGGTTGCTCACCTTTATCGCGCCTTCAGAGGTCTAGTCACTTGACAAATTGCCTGATGTCGCTGTTAATTCACAACACGAGTGATAACATCGTTTTCCTCTCAGTATTTACTGAACTGTCTTGTGCGTTGAGTGTTTCTTGAACTATATGTAGAGTGACTAATCCTTGTGATATCAGTGAAAATAGGTTAAAAATATTTAACTAAGAAATCCAGTATATATTTATTTGGATTAGATACAGCTGGATTTATTCTAAATATCAGTGAGTATTTTTATTTTAATTGTTGTTGCTTTACGAGTACAAGCACGATCCACGTTGTGTATTAAGTATTTATAATTACTCGGTGTAAAAATAAATGTGAGGTCTCCTAATTTGCATAGATAATTAAGATCTTACTGTGATGATCAATTAATTTGTTAAAATTTTATACGATTATTTTACAGCATGGTAATCTTTTAACTTCTCTAATCTAACTTTTTTGTCTTTACTTATAATTGTGGATTCATTCCACAACCTCTGGACCAATCCGTAGTGTGCAATTCCTGACTCCAGATCGCATCTCTTCGGTCTTTCAGTAGTTGAGATTTTTAAAAGTACTTATATATACTGGGGATCTGCCCGATCAATCCCCAAGCGGTTGCGTATGACCGCGTCGCAATTGATTTATCTATCGTATCTCAATAGCGATGTTTCCTGGTAAAAAAGCAAGAGTTTTAATTAGTCCGTTAGTTAACTTATCAAAAAATACTCGACACGTATATTTTCACTTATTCAAACTAATGAAAATTTAAAGAAATAAAACGCGCCAAAGTTCAAAAGTAGAGGCCCGTGACGTCAATGAGTGCTTAAAAGTGCAGCTCTTTATGACGTCGCGCGGAATTTCAAGGCACCATAACTTAGTAATTATTCGTTTAATTGACAATTAATTACAAATAAATAGGTATGTGTCCAATATTTTTTTATACTAAAATTGACGGACTAAAAAATTTTTCTACGAAACTTGCCTATTAACGGTGCTTGGAGAGATAGTGTAGGAAGTAGGAATCAACCAATAACATTCTGGAGTTTAGAGTAACTTATCTGATTCCATCTAAAACTCAGACAAAATAAACTGATAACACATGAGTAGCACGCCATAGATAGGTGAGTATTCGCTTTATTTACGTAGGTATACATGTAGCTGACTAAATTATAAAAATAGATCATCTCACGTAAAATTATGTAGATCTTTTGTTTTTCAAAATAATTAAAGCGCGGACGAAATCACTGGTAATAAAGAGAACGCAATTTTTTATAGAGCCATGTTATGTTATGGTCTCTCGTAGTTTTAACTCAATCGTAATAACATTATTACCCACGTGTATGTAATTGTACGTATGTAATTATATCGAGTAATTTTAGCAAAACCACAAGGTACTTTTGCAGTGATATTAGTTTCTTTCTTGCCATGTCATAAGAACAAACAAGCGCGATTACTATAATGATTCTAATATTTCTTTATGAATGTTTTACTATACCTGATAAAGTATTATTTTCTTACATCGCTGGCAATTATTATAGACTTATAAGTCGTGATAATAATATTCTGCCAATTACCTACTTAATACCTCTTGATCATGAATAACTTGAAGTGAGGTAAAGTTACTAAGAAACCATGGGTTAACACATGAAATAAAACTGGCCCGTTTATTGTCCCGAAGCAGTGGTAGGGTTAATACTGCGACGTGTAAAAGTGCTTTTTAAAAGCCTATTTGCAAAAATAAAATGAGTTTTTTTAAAAGGACTTCTTTCAGTAAAATCAGAGTAATATAATCCATTGCGTTGTGGTAGTGGTGGTATAAACATATAAACGTTTTTTTTATATAAACTATATAAAAAAAAATCAGGTTACCATAATATGAGAAACCTAAAAAGACCTTAAACCGTCAGCCCACCTTAAAAACATGAAAGAATACAACTGTTGGTCTATTTGTACCTATAATATTTAAAGAATTATCTTCTAACTCCTAAGCATTAAGGAGTTTTACCTTCTATCATCAGCTCATCAATATGAGAAAAGTTTGAAAAACGATATACGTGCCTATAAAATTTGAGGGTTGCCCTCGATATCCCTAGGATCCCATCATCAGATCCTAACTTGGTGACAATGGGACCACCTCAGAAGTGTACCCTATAAAATCGGTCCACAATTGACGGAGTAATTGGTGAACATACATAGAAAAAAAAAATACATACAGTCGAACATAAAACCTCCTCCTTTTTTGAAGTCGGTTAAAAAGGTACGGACAGCATAAAGTAAGCACGTGCCATCTGTAGCCGTAGCACACGTGATATTTTTCTAAAAGCATAAAATTACTTAGGCTCAGTTGAACCATCTTATTTTAACCGTAACAATAACAATAGCCGGTTCTTTGTATGGAGTTTGACAGATTTTTGACGTTTGTCAAAGTTATAGTAAGATGATGGTGCAACTCAGCCTTATAGGTACTCTAATTTGCTGTCGCATTTACGGTCAACTACGACTAAAGTTTAAATACCTAGACAACGTATCTCAAAACAAACATTTTCATTGCATAGTTTATAACACATTAGGCTACCTTTTTGTAGCAAAAGAGCACCTTTGAGATCCACATTAAGATGCCGTAGCGTTTTGCTTCAAGTGCTATCCGTACCTAAAGCGACTAGATAACATAAAGACGAAGCACACTTATCAACCTGGGAAGGGATCGTAACCGTAACAGAAGCGGTCAGTATTCTTCGTATGAAACTCCATAACTGCTACGCACACTTATCCGCACCGTACGTAAACGCCTCGCCTCGCGATTGACAGCGCGCAAGGCGATGACAGCTCGCGAAAGGCGATGACAGCTCGCGACAGGCGATATGGTGTTGATCCCTTTCCGAGTTGATAAGTCTGCTGTGAACTTTAAACACACTTTGTTGTCAAGTTTTGTTTGATCAATAACAATAATCACTTAATGTGGCATGATTGTTACACTAACCTTTGCCTCATACGGGGTTCGAATCTGTGTCCCGCAGTCCGGTTTCTGAAGTCCGGAACGCACGCATCTTCTTGCCGACATTGCAAATCTTGATGACGACTGCCGAGAAAATAATAAACCATTATAAAATGTAATCTAGTGTCTGCGAATGAGTGTATTATGTACTATTGTCTAAAATAACTTCTTAATAGGTTATGAGAGCCTCTTGAAACAAGCAAAAATTTTGCTTAGAAGAATGATACGAACTACTGTTTGATTTTTGTATTAAAAAAATACACTCGACATCAAATAAATCGCACCTCCCGCGACAAGCACTTTTAAACGTATGCATCCCCATTTCCCAGCAATGTTGGCACCATTTAAAAGCCTAGTTCTAAACTTCATTTCATTAAAGGAAAGTTTTTTACCCCAAAAATGTGTCTGTAGAAGAATCCAGCCAGAGTCACTTCTTCAAAAAATAGGTAGTTACGCTTGAGCCAACTTTTATGGCTATAAAACTGTTAAGTTGGGATTAATCGCTATCCATCTGTTAAAGAGGACACGTGTGATCATTATTTGGTTTTATAACCAAAAAATTTGGTCTAATTGATCCCAGAGGTGAGCCCAAAGTGAGGTCTTTTTTCAAGTCACATTTATGATATATGTTAACCATTTATTAAGAAATTAAATATGTTTACCTTTAAGGATATTTATTGAGCTTTCAAATAACACCAATATTGTTGGGGCACCAAGATTTTGTCAGAAGAAAATCTTTAAAGTTCGCGTCGCGGAAGGTGCGGTTTATTTGATGTTGAGTGTAGTTTCATTTTCAATAAAGTACAGTCAGTGTCAAATAAAAAGTTCGTAACACGTCTTTGTTACAACTGGAATAAGGTTGTGTTGTCAACTCTTTCGCCACTTTGGGTGTCACGAACTATTTGACGCTGACTGTACCTACCTAGGCATCGTCAATAGGCTAGTTTCCTAAAAAAAAAAATTATTAGTCCGTCAATTGTATTATTAAAAATTCTTGGACACGTATATTTTTAATTGTCAATCAAACAAATAATTACAAAGTTATAGTGCGTTGAAGTTCCGCGCGACGTCACAAAGTGCTGCACTTTTAAGCACTAATTGACGTCACGGGCCTTTTCTTTAGAACTTTAGCATGCTTTATCTGTATACATTTTCATTAGTTTGAAAAAGTGAAAAATACGTGTCGACTATTTTTTGATAAGCTAACTGACGGACTAATAAAACTCTTGCTTTTTTACCCAGAAAACATCCCTATTCTGCTCTAAAAAACACCAATTTATAAAATAAGTTCAGTAAATAAGTATTTAACGGTTGTAGATTTAATGACATATTATGGAAGTGAATGCGTCCATCAGACGAACAACTTTTACTGCGATGCCAAGGCTGAAATCACGGAAAACTTACTTTACGACGAAATTAAATTAAATCATATGTCACCGCTCATGGATTCGAAGGCATTTCACTTCTACGTCCTATTGTAAAGAGCACTTACCTGCCCTACTATTTTAAACAGTATACATTTTGTGAAAAGGTTCAATGAACTTTTCTTAATTGCTATAGGTAGGACAACCGTACTTCTATCTACTTACTACTATGGAAGCAATAAACTGAAGCCCAGTTTTTTTTATCAGTAGTTAAAATTAAAAACAACTTGTCATTAGAGAGTTGGTTACTGGCATTTTAACTACGGATCAAGAATCTGGGCCTTAGACTGGGTTGCACCGTCTTACATTAACTTTAACAAACGTCAAGTCTTGTCAATCAAACTCCATAGAACAACACCGGTCAAAGTTTATAGTTACGGTTAAAGTTAAGATGGTGCAACTCAGCTTTAGTCTACTTACAATAAATACAAAATAGTGGGTAATTTGTCCATTAGGCTGATTATCGTACTTACCGAAAGCATTTAAATGCTAATGATAATGACAAACTGAAGCCAACAAAACATGTCAACATTCAACAAAATTGCCTACAAAAAATGTTGAATGTTGAATATTTTTGTTGATTGTGTAGGGGAAAACCGCGCTGGAGACCCGATTTATTTTGTTTAATTAATACGTTAATAAATACGTTCTACTTTTTAGTATTTCATGTCCTTCTAAAGATCCATAGCTCATACTATCATTTTTTATGATTAAATCACTACGCAACGACATTATAATACAAAATTTACATTTTATATCAAGTGAAGAATTAGCGATATAACCTTGACTTTTGTTGAATCTTCCAAAATGTTTCACGAAGTTTAAAAATTAACAAAGTTGTCTTTTTAGCTAATGGATTAACGAAGTTAACTATTTGATTTACCGTGCCCAGTTATAGCAATTTAATATTCAATTTCAACATTAAATTCAACTCTTATTAAGTACCACACTATGTACTTAACTGGTGTCAAACTGGGTCACTTGACTGTATTAGCACTTTTAAGATTATTGCGACCTTCCATCCACCTAAGAGCTAAGACCATAGAATAATTACTACATACCTACATAACAAAATCACTTTCCGCCGTCTGCCCTATACAGTGTAAGTCACGATAAAGGGCACATATGAAAATAGGTGAAACTAGACCTATTTGTATCGACAAAAAAGAGGTCAAACATTTTTTGAGTTTTTTTGTAATTTTTTATAGAATTTTTTTTCTTCCGATTACTTATTGTAAAGAAAACGTAATAACTTTCAAACTAAGAAGTAATTAAAACCACCTGTTATGGAGGCATTATTTGGAGAAATTTATCAAATAGCAAAAACAACACGAATTAAAATGAAAAATTTTCTCAAAATGTATCATTTTTTATTATTTGTTGCCATTTTCTGAGTATTTTATGTATTTTTTTAGTATCGCCTGTTATTTAGCATTATTACGGTTTTTATTTTATCAGAATATACCCCTTAGTTTAAAAGTTGTTACGTTTTCTTTACAATAAGTAATTGGAAGAAAAAAAAATCTACAAAAATTAAAAAAAAACTTAAAAAATTTAACCTCTTTTTTGTTGATAAAAATAGGTCTAGTTTCACCTATTTTCATATGTACTTTATCGTGACTCACATTGTATAATTATGCTTAGATCTTTAGAATTACGCAACGGATTTTGATGCGTTTTTTTAATAGATAAACTCAAGAGGAAAATTTATAGGTTTAAAACATGCATATTATAGAAGACAAAAGCCAGGAATTTCCATAACAACCGTGCGAAGCCGGGGCGGGCCGCTAGTCTTATACTAAGTCGCATTTTGCACATGATTTCTACTAAACGGCCGCCAATATAAAATATGCAAATGTATCCCGCGCAAAATTCAAAAGGTAAACAAGTCTCTCAACAACTTGGACAAATTTTAAGTAAGTATTTACATTAGTAAGTTGCAAAAGTTGTATTTAAGTGGGTATATTTTAAAGTACCTACTTACTAACCTCTAACACAGTAAGTAGAGGTTTTTTACAAAAGTAATAAAGATCTTATTAGGCAGGTGATATATTGAAAAGAAACTACGTTCAAGGTAGATGCAATTGTAAATGTTTTTGTTTTTTGTAAACTTAACCAACCACAACAAAAATATCAGATTTGAGATTGATAAATCGCTACTCAGTACAGTAAATAAACCTTAATGAGATTTGATATACGATTACAATATCATGACAACCATTAGATTATCCCAAAGCTATGGTAGGTAGGTACTGTTAAAATTTAAATACTGGGCTATAAAAACGGTTTTATAAGCATAATTTCAAAAAATTAAATGATGATGATGACGCTATAATTCATTTTGTTTTGGTTATTATGATATTATTATTAAATTACCTTCGCTGCAGCAACCCATACAATAATAACCAGTGTGTTTGTTTGTTTGTAAGGCACACTTACCGACTTCGTAGCTTCAGAAGTTATTCCACTGGTGGGTCCATTTCTTCACTTTCACAAGCACCCGTTCGTTCTAGATTAAGTAGCAAATAACCATCTTGCAAGCATCATTGGCGTGTACTTAATTCAAAATTCGAACTACCCTTACCTACCTACCCTTTTTTATTTTAACGTTCCAAAATGTCAAATGTCATGTTTGATTCAGTTGTAGTGGGGAAAAAACTTATTAAAGATGACCCACGCTGAACTGTCCCACCAAACTCAATGACAGGGGGGCGCTACCATCGTTCAACTATATGGTTTTTAACATGGCAAAAATCGGAACCAGCGATCCGGTATTGACGGTGGCGCCCCACTGTCAATGTCATGGATAGGACAGTTCAGTATTTTGGAACTATTTATAAATAGTAAATTGATATACTTTTTTTATATACGCTTTCACAATGTGTATCTCCGTAGATTTTATAAAGGCAAAGGGATCCTATGTCGTCATCTTATTCATAATTAAACATTGGTTTGCAAAAAATTCAAACGTGTTGTTTGAAAACATCTAAAACAATAGCTTGAATTGAAATATACCTAAAAACTTTGTGTTGTTGTATGTCGTGTACAAAAATAACTTCATTAATATGTATTACAATAATTAAACTCGTACAAATTACAAAGTAAATTCACGGTGATTTGTATAAAATGATGCTTTATGAAAATTGTTTCTTTTACGAGTTTAGTAGTAGAGTTATTTTATTTATTCTCACAGAGACAGTCCAAACTGCCTCGAACATTATTATAATTTGAGTTTACAATATTTAATTTTAGTTTCTGACTCAGAATGTAACGAAAGTCATATTGTTATGTAAAATAATGTAGATTTAGCATGTTAAATAAATGCTTGAGTATAAAATCACTTATATAAATTCATGCTCATCTTTTCGCAGTTTTGGAAGATCACTTTTGCAGACGAGAAAATGGAAATTAAAAACCAATGGTTTAATATCACCAATATCTTAAAAATTAAGACATAAGATAGAGTGACTGCACAGTGGACAAACAAAAGAAAGAGAAAAGGAGATAAAATCTTCGAAGAGATTATCTATCTATCAAGTATCAAGCAAATAAAATTCACAATGGTCCAAACAATTCAAAGGATAATTTCGCAAAACTTTGCACAGAGCAAACCAACAGGGAAAGAAGACACTCTATCGCAGTTGATCGGCCATTTTGGAAAATGGCAGTTCATTATTTTCGCGGCTGTCTTCCTCGTCAAGCTCTCTTCAGGATGGGTTCAAATGGCGATATTATTTTTGACCCCCAACTTGACTTTCCGATGTGCAGAGTTGAAAAATTCTTCAGCATCAGATCTATTGTTTTTACAAAAGGACATTCCGATTTTGGAGTCCAGTTCAATAAGCAATGCTTCATCACTGAATTTTAGTTCCGTATTTAGGAACGGGACATTCGAAGAGAACAAATGTTATTCAGAATGTATGAAGTACGAATACGATACAGGGATATTTGACAACACCATAGTCTCGGAATGGGACTTGGTGTGCGAGCGGCGGTGGCTGGCCAGCTTCACGCAGATGGTGCTACAGTTGGGTATACTGATCGGGAGCATACTCTTCGGATTTCTATCTGACAGGTGAGTCAAAAGTCTGATTAAAGTTTTGTTGCCCCGGTTGCCCCTGGGATGAGATTCCAGGAATCCTATAACCAGACAGTCTTAACGTCTCGAGTCAAAATAACTTTTGATTAAAATCTTTAAAGCCTCTCATAAAACAGGGTGGAGTTTTGTAATGCCCACCTGATATGTCTCCTCAAAGAAATAATTCCTTTATTTTTGAAAAGACAGAAAACTGCATTCATAGTTCGGTAGATACACAAATCAAAAGGCCAGAGGACACAAAAGCGTCAAATCATCAAAGCTGTATAATCTTAACAATCTCAAAAATAAGCAGTGCGGGCCATTTATAACCTTGGACCCCGATTTTCCTTGAGAGAATTCTTTAAGGAGATTAATATACTGACAGTAGCTTCACAGTTCATTTATGAAAACCTTTTATATGTTCGCAAAAATATAGAGCAATTTACTAGAAAGAGTGATTTACACAAGTTCAATACAAGAAACAAAAATAAACTTGCCGTTCCAAATTTCAGACTGCACAAGATTGGTAATTCATTTATGGGGAAATGTATTAAACTTTTCAATAAATTACCACAAACTGTTGTAGAATTGCCCATTAAATTTAAAGCACATATCAAAAGCACCTTAATGAAAAAGGGCTACTATAAAGTTGATGATTATATAAAGGATAAAAATGTTTGGAATGTTTAACTACCTAGCTCGCATTAATACTTATGACTATAATTTGTATATTTTAAAGACTGTAAAACCTTGAAAAGGAGGCTGACAATAGTGACTGAGTTTCTTGCGCTGCTTCTTCTCAGCACTGGCCCATTTATTGTCCCGAAGCAGTGGTAGGGTTAATATTGGGACGTGTAAAAGCGCTTTTTTAAAGCCTATTTGCAAAAATAAATGAATTTTATTTTATTTTAATTTTTTAGCACTTCCTTCTATCTGTGACATCTTGAAACATACAGGATGTTGTTAAATGGTAAAGTATTATCGACAACATTAAGCCAATATATTAAGAGCAATACGATTAAGGTACGAGTGTTGTATTTATCCCTGTATCAACAGACAGTAGATCGGTGTCAAGGACTCTGGCAGAAAATTATATTTAGATAACAACGATAACAATAATGCTCGCAGACGTGACGTGAATAATATGACATGAGATAAAAAATACTTAAGATCTAAATTATCGAAACAAAGGACGTCTTTGTGAAGTGTTTTTGCCTAAATTCACCAAAACTATTGTTTATTATACGTAGTCAGTATTTTGCTATAATATTTAGTTATAACAGTATCTTGTTCCGTTTCAGATATGGCCGAAAGAACACCTTTCTCCTCTCGATTACCACACTTATTGCTTTCGGATTCGTCGTCCCCTTCTCTCCCAACTACACAGTGTTCACTGTCTCTCGCTTCTTCCTGGGCATGGCTACCGCGGGCACCATGGTCATATCCTTCGTGATCATCATGGAGACCGTCGGTCCGAGATACAGGGAGCTTTTGGGCTGTTTGTTCCAAATCCCCTTCATCATTGGGCACATGACAGTCCCACTCTTCGCATACTACTTCAGGAGTTGGGACACATACACGTTGGCACTGGCTGTGCCTCCTCTGATATATCTGGGGTATTTCTTCGTGCTGAACGAGTCTCCAAGATGGCTCGTCAGTGTAGGCAGGGTTGAAGAAGCGACGGAGATTGTGACGAGAGCAGCTAAGATGTGAGTATTCATTAGAGATGAAACGAATATCCGGTAACTATCCGGTAGGCCGGATATCCGGCCTAAATTTACTATATAATAAAATAAAAAGAAGAAAGACGCACAGTAGTGCTACAGCTTTGGTGCCATAGTAACAAATGCTAAGGCGGACATGTTCTGTCAGAATACAGCACTTTTTTTTTTGTAGGCCGGCACTTTTGATTTTGGACCAAAAATGTATGGATTGTGGATGATATCCTTTTCGCTATTCAATCACACACTCACAATGGCAACCGAAATCGCTCGAATTGATCTGCCCCCTAGACAAGTGGCAAAATCTGACATTCTATTCGGACTGATTCGATTTTCGAAAAGTGTGACTAGTCTAGTCTACTAATAGACCCACTAATCGCGTTCGAAGCACCTAAACTCGTCACAACATGCAACGAGACAATGGGCCAACTATCCGGCTATCCGGCCTAGCAGCTGGCCGGATATCCGGTATCCGGCCAAACAACTATCCGTTTCATCTCTAGTATTCATTTAAAAATCAACAAATTGTAGTCACAAAAAATTTAAATAACCAGCTCTCTCCTGATCTTTTGATGGATTGAAATAAAGAAAGAGGAGCTGTAGAGCCAAAAACCTTCACATGAAAGTTGTTATTTAATCACATAAACAATCTCAGTCAGACAATTTTACTATTATTTTCCGTTTCCAGAAACAACCGTTCCACCAACAAGATAAAGGAAACTCTAACGGAGTTCTCCCAAGCCATCCAGTCGCGATCAGACGAGCCAAAGCCGAACTACACGGAATTGTTCCGGCGCTCTCTATGGCTCAAGACGTCTTGCTGCTGCGGTATCTGGCTCATCACTGGGGTGACCTTCTTCGGACTGAACCAGTACATCAGCCAAACCAGCCCAGACCCGTTCATCAGCGTCTCTGCTGCCGGGGCCATACAGGTTGGTTAATGTGAGCTTATTCATTATTACATTTAAATATTTCTTGATTCATTAAGATTTCGACTGTTGACGACCGATCGACTAGACTTACCTACGTCAAACCGTAATGACAATAGGCCTTTATTACAAAAAGTGAATCACGTTTTGAACACTTGTTTAAATTTTCATTTGGTATGGACATGACGTGATTTTAAAATAGTGTTCAACGTGATATTTATTGACACTGCTCATCTTTGGATGGTAATCTAATTTTTGCACAATAAAATCTGGTAACCAATAAAATTGTATAACCACTTGTTATACCACATGTTACGCAAATAAATGATTTAAATTTTTATATACTACATCGGACGACAATTCGTCCACTTGGTGTCAGGTCTATCAACCAACGCAAACGCAAGGATCAATTCAAGTTATAAAAATAACTTTAAAAACTACCTAAGCGCTGTTCTATATTTCAGATCCCCTCCATTCTCCTCTCTATCTGGCTCATCAAGACCTTCGGGCGGAAAGCGACGACGATCGCCTTCTCCTGCTTCGGCGGTCTTTGCATCATCACCCTGGGCTGCCTGCCACCCACCTTCGTCATCAGACTGACCCTCGGGACCTTGGGCGTCAGCTGCGCCTCTATAGTCGCCACCACCATCTACATCTTCACTTCAGAGATATACCCGACTGTGGTTCGGAATATGGGCATGGGGGCTGCCTCCACTGCCATGAGGATAGGCTCAATGATTGCTCCTTTCATCTCCAACGTCACCGCCGTCCCTTGGCTGCCGACGATCGTGTTTGGCGCAGCCCCGATTATTGCTGGTGCCCTTTGTTTGCTACTGCCAGAAACTAAAGGCAGGGTTTTGCCGGACAGCATTGATGACGTTGATGAGAAGTAAGGCCGGTAAAAGGCGTAAATGATTAAGAATCATAATAAATAAACAGAAAGAATACCGACTAGGATTACCTATAACGGGTGTAAAAAAACCTATCCCGAAGCCGAAGACTACTTATTCTCCACATCATGGGGATCATTTTTTTCTTTGTGACCATACCTGGGAAACTTGTGGTTTAGGAGATATTGAAGGTCAAAGTCAGAATATTTTTTTCAAGATTTTTACATTATCAATTTCAATTCGTTGTTTAAAATTTTTTTTTCTAAGAAACCTTATTAAAATTTTGAGTATTTTCGTCACAATAAGGCTTTTTTCTTTACAATAAGAAATGGACAGCAGCGCGCGCACACACGCTCAAGCGCTGCCCCCACGCCCCGAACCGCAACCCGCGCTCGCCCGTGAGTCATTCAACTCTACTGTGAGTTCAACGACTACGACTGGACCAACTGAACTGAGCTTAATCCAAAATCTACCTAGTTTGTAAAAATGAAATGAGTACTTAAATTAGTTACTTACACCTTATATCACCTTACCAGTTTAGTTTTTATTCTAAAAAATAATAAATTACATTTTAATTAATAAAAACCCTTTACACGAATTTGTTTCTTTCCGCAAATTAAATAATCTTACAGAACCTAGGTTGTTAACTAAACCGTGCTTTTACGCATAACCGTTATTCTATCACAATGTAGTATCACAGGTCTTATTAGCTACGCAAGTGTGATAAGCGTAAGTAAGTAGGTATCATTAAAAAATACCGTAAACAGATGAATAATGATCTTTTGAATGAGGCCTGTCATTCTTTACATTAATAACTCTCTACTTCAATAACTTAAGTCTTTACGATAGTAATAAAATTCATAAAGTAAAACTCAAATTATTGCTTACACCACACCGCTCTAAACGCCTAGAGTAAACACCTGGCAATGTTACTCCTATCGTTGATTAAGGCATTCACTTTCGATAGGAGTGATGATTGTGTGTTCTTTAAACTTAATTGATTTCAGCAACTAAATAAAAAGGTCTCTTTTTTCAGTCTTCCTTCCATACTCATTACTTCCTTTCTTCATAATTTACTTGAAATAAATAATGGTTATGCACGCACGCGATTCTAAATAAACGTAATTTTAATCGTTAATCACAGGCAGTAAGCAGATGTGATAAACTTGTATCATTAAAAAGTACTGTAAACAAATGACAAATGCTCTTACACACAGGTTCATTATTTCTAGCTCTCTAACTTAATAAATTTTAAGTCTTTACGATAGTAATTAATAAAATAAAACTTAACTTACTTATTACTGTAATCTGAACGCCTAGAAATAACACACTGGCAAACTCTTGCTCCTTCACTTTCGATGGGAGATTAAAACATAAGATTTTATTTTTAAACTCGATTGATTTTAGAAACTAAACTAAATTTCATATCTTTTAGCACTTCTTTCATACCAATTACTTCCATTCTTCAACATAAAAAGATTCATCGTCTTGTTCGTGATTATTTTAAATGAACGTAACTTTATTACACGGAATAACTATCAAAATGTATTGATATTCTTATTGTTTTATTAATAACGATTGCGCATCTACAATTCATTCAAATTTGAGTATTTTGGAAGCTTGCTTAAAGCATTAATTATTATTAAGTATGCTAGGACGGATCTTTAGTTAACAAAGATTAATCAAAGTATTTTTGCCGCCGCTTTTACAATCTCATTCGTTGATAGACTTGCCTGTACTAAAGTGATGAAATTACATTTTTGTTAAGTTAAAAATTACGTAAATTTGTAGTTGAAAATGAAGAGTAATAACAAAGCGCTACCGATTCACGACGAACACATTCGATAGACGTATTGCTTGACTGTTATTGGTCAGTCAGTCTCGCCGCGCGGGGCAGTGGTGCCTTTGTTGCGAGGGGCCGCTCGCGCCTCGCGTCGCGTTGCTCGCACGGCCAGTTCGGTTTCTTCGGCCGTCGAATGCGCTTGCGACTTTTGATTGTTTTCTCGTGCGGATAGTTAGTGTGTGAACGTGTGATAGTGAGTGTGGTAATAGTGAATGTGTGTTAGAAAGATGCCTAACCATACGTACAGTGCTCGTGAGTACGTAAACATGGTTTACTGTTATGGGAGGGCACGTGGAAACGCATCTGAAGCCCTGCAGGCTGTAGGTATCGGGCTGAACATCCTACAGCGCACCAACGTACTGATGCACGTATTATTGTTCTGGCTGTACAACGTCTGTTGGACAATCAGCCGATTGTGCCTCCGTCCGCCTCGTCTAGGCGTGTATTGTGTCGTATTTGAGGAACTTAAATACCGGTCTGTACGTGAAGGAATACTGGAGCGCGCATCAAAACACGATTTACCTGGCACGCGTTTGCTTGCACGTGGAAGGCCGTCAGTTCGAGCCACAACTTGTCCGGTTGGAGCGGCCGATTCCAGACGACGTCGAAGGGGATTAGTCGGTAAGTACTTAGTTCTAAACCTAAACAAATGCTAAAGGAATGTGTTTTTTAAATGTAGGAAGTGAATAATCTGGTAATTTTGTGTACAAAATACTTCTGCGGTCGCGGTAGGTAGTGGCGGTAAAGCGCGTACGCTCCAACCAATACACTCACACACACATAGGCACGGTCATTGCGTTGCGTGACGCGCTGTACATTGCGGGCTGCGGAATATTGTATTATTTTTAATCATAAAAATAAAAAATATTTCCCACCAATAATATTTTGTAATATTACTTGGTTGGGTGTACAGAAGGCGTAGTTTCAGTCTTCGTGATAGGTTTTTTTACACCCTGTATGTTACCTACTGTCAATTTTTTACATTAAATAAACCTTAGGTATATTGTAAATTGTAAGGCTTTGTGTTGTGATAAATCTTGTTACTTGAATAAAATAAATTGGATTAGGTACTACCTAACATAGGTACATAGGTAGGTACTTTCTTGCCTTATTTTTGCCCATTACTGTAGTAATTACACTAGTTATAGTTTCAAAACTTTAATTTTCATAAAATTACAGCTGAAACTTCTTATCAGCGAAAGTGAGGTAGAAGTTGCCCATCGCCATCGACTCGCCGGTCGACGTGAGCGCGAACTCCACCTGCGCCATGCACTTCTTGAAAGGCCACTTGAATTTGAAATTGACAGTCGACGGCACTGTCATGTTTACTAAACGTTGCAATTTCTGTAGAAGAGATAAAATATTTTTTAATACTAAGTAAGTCTTGCTAAAAGAGTGTAATAAGAAAAAATATTCTACTCATAAACCCAATTTTCTGCGAACTACATAGTTCACCACCAGGGTAAACAAATTGACTAATCAAATTGAGTAAGATCTGCTGGCACTATAAATGGGTCTATTTTAGTCTTGAGTCATTTAAGAATTAAATTAACGGGGAGTAAGCAAAACACTGTAGTACTTATGGTCCAGAGAATCATTTGTAGTCACCTCCTGCGTCCTTAGCCAGATCGTCGGTCCACAGTGGGTGGCCTGCCCAAACTACGTTTCCCGGCCCGTGGTCGCCACTCGAGCACTTTTCTGCCTCAATGGTAATCTCTGAGAGCTGTGTGCCCCGCCCACTGCCACTTAATTTTAGCAATTCTGCGGCCTATGTCAGTCACTTTGGTTCTCCTACGGATTTCCTCATTTCTCATTCTTTATTAATCATCCTGTCAATATACATTACCGGTGGTACTGGGCAAGTGATCCCAACGTTGGCCACCATGGCGCCCACGTACGGGTCCGAGTTGATCATGTCGCACAGCTTGAAGTGGAACTCCACGAAGGAGCGCCGGTACTCGTTGTGGAGGTACTCGTGGAGCACCAAGTTTATCTGAAAGTAGTGACACACTTACGCCCGTATTCACAAACGGGGACGCACAGGATGACACAGGAACCAATCACAGAGCTCTATTCAACGATGTGCGTTCCATTTGCTGCTGCAAAGCAAGCATCGTTTGTGAACACGGGCGTTAGCCGTGTGGTTCTGACAGAGTATAGGACCACCATCATTATTTCGCTAGAGGGCTCCCCAGCCCGTCTGGCCAGCGTAGATTACGCACCACAGCACACAAGTTACTTTTACTATCGGCATTCGGCGAATAAGCCGCTATTTAAAAGCTGAATGCAGCGACCACACATTCCACACCACACACTTAAAAACGCCAAACGAGGTGATTAAGTCGAAACTATCGACAACAGTGGCTAAAACTCGCGATTCCTATACAGCATCCAAACGCATGAAGTCGTGAAATCGCGATACATTACAGTCCCGATCTCTAAAAGTAGCATGTCTGCTGTCACCCTAAGCCAAACTTTTGTCTCTGGTAAGTAAGAGAGGGTCGACTTCCTACAGTGAAGACTAAATTACTTGATGACAAAGAATTGTATTTTTTTATCCACAACGAGAAAGCTCTTGGCCAGTATCTCACCTGAAGGTAAGTGACGATCAGGCCGAAGGTCTTCACCCGGAATCCTCAACCACGGAGGAACTGGCTTCTTACCTCTAACTGCCGGAACACTGTTAACATTATTGTTATGGCGACAGACTTACGTAAGATGGTGGTAGCTAGCCAGGCGGACTTAGAACAAGCCCTACCACCAACCAAACCAAACAGAAAAATCTTCCTCCACTGGGAATCGGGGACCTCTGCGACTAAAGCAGGTGGTCTTACCACTCGACCACAGAGGCGGTTATACAGGGTGTTAGGTAAATGGGTATATGAGCCGACACTAGCCCATGTTAACATGGGCATATAAATGGTATGGTGAAGTCAGGAATTTGATATCATCATTTAATTTTTTTTAAATTTCATACAAAATAAATTTTATAAAATCCGATCAATTTTCTGACTTCACCATACTATTTATATTATACCCATGTTGACATGGGCTAGTGTTGGCTCATATTCCCATTTACCTAACACCCTGTATATAAGTCCACCCCGTCAACGGAACTCTACTTTTTTAAGTTACGCTCGTTGCAGTCATTACTTTTAAGAATTTTAAAAGTTGTTCGGAAAAAATGACAAGTAAATTAGGTACCAACTTACCGTTACGTTATTGCCCCATGTATGTTTATTTACACCAATGATATTCATGTAGTAAGGGCTATTCCGCCCATATCGAGTGACGAAGGCGGAGGCGTTGGCGACGTATTTCTCATTTGCGTATACGACACTTGCTCTCTCAGGGATTATTTGAAGACACTGCAATTTTTATAAAAAAGCTAAATACTGAAATGGAAGTTAGGTAGGTACCTTTTCCCTCCAACCACTGCCTCACACGTTGTCGCTCTCATGTTTTAAGTTACTATTTTTTTTTATTAGTTCCAAATTAAAAACATCTGAAATGTTTTAACCGACCTTAAATAAGGATGAGGTATTGTATACTGTGTAGGTATTTTTGTATATCAAAACTCAGACATTTTAAAAATCGATTTGATATTTTTTTTTGATTCAATATTATTTCTATTAGCCCCTTTTATTTTTTTCGTAACTAGTTCTTTAGTTCACTTTTTGATTTAAAATAAATAGAAAAAATATGTCATCCAGGCAAAGGAAATTGTGCATTTCGCTTTTCTGTTACTTTTCAGTGGCGTTTATGAAGTCCCAATGAACTGCCAACCTCAATAACAACAATGTCAATTAAAAAGCAAAAAATATACAAATAAAAAACTCCCAATGTAACAACGTCACATTTATCAATCAATACTACTAGCGCCATCTCGTGGTGTTCGCCTGCATTACCAAGCCACCGCGGATCACCGTGCTTATTGCAAGATCTATCCAGTCTAGGAAATGTTTGCGCCGCTCGCCGCTAGATGACACTAGCACATTGAGAGTCGATTTCTACACCGCGGTGTCCAGATTTTTTTTCCCTTAAAGACCTTCCGACGATTATGTTGAATATTGTAAGTAAGTGAGAAGTAAGTAATAAGCCAAGGTTGCATCCGACTGTGACGTTCTTTCGGGGAATCACAGATTGGGACTTCCGAACGCCTAATTACAAAGTGCCAGCGATTCTCCCGCGTCTGTGTCCAACGTCCTTGCGGGAATTGGTCTACGGACGGGAGACGCCCGCACCCGCTATTTTTGTACCTGCTGCCGTACTTTCCAATAAAGTAGGGGAACCTGTTGTACTTAGGCCAGTTTTTCGAATTTTGATTTTTTGAAAAATAATGGTGATAATTAAACTTGTCTAGTGCAGTTATATTTAAAGATCATTTAATTAACTACATAATTCATTCATAAAATTGTGTATAATTTTAAAAATTTGGGCATACTAGCTGCTAGAAAAAAAAAGGGAAAACTGTCCTAGGTACAACAAACCAGATGTACCTTGGACCGTGTACGTTGTACCTATTTAAATTTAAATAAATGCTTATATTCGCTTCAATTTGTTAATTTTCTGTTAAATTATTATTTGAAATACCAATTATTACAGTTATTAGCAACAATATCTAAGTAAAAGTATTTTTTAAAAAAGATCCTAATCCATATTTTTTGTACTAATTATTTTTCACAATTTTTTGGCAACAAATCACTTAATTTTAAGCCGGCTCTCCAGTCCATGTTTAGCCTTACACAATCAACAAAAATATGACAATATTCAACATTTTTTCTAGAAAATTTTGTTGAATGTTGATATGTTATGTCGTGTAGGACAAAATACGCGCTGGAGTGGCTTTAACTTGCAATCTAGTTTTTTTATTTCTTATCATTTAACATAAATTCTAGCAAAATATCCATTAAAACCACTTTATCAACAAAAATAATGTTAAAAAAGTCATATGAAGATACATTAAACGTAAATTTAAAAAACATTAGAAATTAAAAAAATATATATCAAAAACAGACTTTAAATTGCTATTTTGAGGTCTTCGGGGCATTGTTTCTATAACAGTATAATATGTTTTTTTATTACAATAAAATTCTCATTAAAACATAATGAAAATCAGTGACCAAGGTACATCGCTAGTTGGGTGGTCAAGGTACAACATTACGACTACTTCACTTAATAAGCATAATAAACCCACTTCCATTTGAGCTTAGGATCTGAAACTCATATCGTCCAGTAGCTAGATATATAAAGATTATGTTCTAACTATAACCGTTTTGTCAAACATGCAACATTTTTCATAAATTGACATGAAGTAAACCTCGAAAATCTCACTGCGTCAGTGTAAACTATTAAATTAGCATTTTTTCTTGTACTTGCACGGCGTCGGCGAATCTTAGCTAACTTCACGTTAATGTTGACAAATAACGTATGTAATACCCTAGACAACTTTTCATAAAACCGCATAATTTAAAAAATATATACAATTGTTTTAGGTACAACTCTGTCCAAGGTTCAACAGGTTCCCCTACCCCCATTTTTGCATCACACAAGGTGTTGTTATTTGGAGCCCATCACCCCGCTTGTCAGCCGAAAAACTCAACCCTACAAAACTAATTTTAAGAAAAAATTTAAACAGACTCCAAAAAAAGTTCACTAAAATATTTTTTATTAGGATTATGGTATTATGATTCATATTTTTTAAGTCGGTGCCGATAAAAATATACGTTTCATAAGCTTGGCCACTAGATAGGCTGGCACCATGGGACCATGAGTCAAAATGTCCACGAACAAATTTCGAAAATAAGATTATTAATATTCCCAAAATTGGCAGATATTTTAGATAGCTGACTTACCCTGCTTATTGCAACGACGAGTGTGATCACAAAAACGACTTTCATGACGAAGTGATCACCGACGACTTAATTCAAAATGGATGATGTAGATTTAATTTTTGTCAGCGACATAATTGCACGTGATGCCCGAGAATAATAAATTATAAATCTATCAAAATTACATTAAGCATTAAAATTTCTTTCAATTAATTTTGTGAGAGGTCAGCTGTATCTAGGCTAGCATGAAAAACATAATACAATGTTGTTGTTGTGTTCCATATAACAATACATTACAATTTGTCGTTAATGCTAATACAGCCTTTCAGGTCACAGGTAGAACGCAAACCGCAACCAACAGATTCCTAACGTATTTAAGCTATAGGCTTATAACTTAAGTATATACAGGGTGACTTTGAAATCGTTGGCATCCTTTTAATATAATAGACTAAGAGCTAGTGAACGCCAGACCTACGTTATTTTATAAAAGCTGAAAGTTTGTCAGCGTACCTATGCTCCCAATAGAGGATATAATGTTGGTGAATTATGAAGTTTGGGTCATGGTGACTTTGGGAGCTACCCTAAAAAAACAGTCTGGCAAGGAGTTGGAACTGTCAAAACTGTCTGGCTGTAGGGGAAAATCTGATTTTTATGTATAATATTTGGGCAATAATTAGAAGTGACGTAGGTCTGGCGTTCACTAGCTCTTAGTCTATAAGACTCTACCTACTCATGATACTTAGCGTATTCTCCAAATATGTGACAAATCAGGTATTCTACAGTGTGTCTGGTCACCAGTGAAATAATAGATAATCTAAAGTTTTATCAAGTTCTTTAAAACCATGTAGGTACGAGTATAATGAGTTTGCACAATATATTGCCTGTGTAATATGTTCCTACATTATAATTTTATTGGGCTTTTTCCTACACTATTGTTTAATATTGAAAATTCGTTTATTTCTTTAAAAGATTTTGTCTTTTTTTATTATTTTTTATTTATTTATGTACTTTCTCGTATACGTCGCCTCCTTTGAGATAACAACATAAAGTAGGTATTTATTTTTCCTAATCCTATTTTTTTTATTCCTTAAGTGAGATTGTTGAAGACATTGATATTCTCATTTTTTTATAACATTTATTGTAAGTACTTTACATTACTTTCCTAGTTTGGGTACCAGTCACCCATATACAATATTATAGCATATCTGTGTATAAATATACTTGAGTATTTATTAATGTTAGTAGTAAGCTTGTTTTGTATGAGAGAAAAATAAATAATTTATTAATATTAATATTATATTAATAATATTATTATTAATTACAAATGATATTTCTTATCAGCGAAAGTGACGTAGAAGTCTGCCTGCCCTATGCGCTCGCTTGTGGAGGTGACCGCCACCTCCAACCGCACCATGCACTTCTTGAAAGGCCACTTGAACTTGAAGTCGGCGGTGGATGGAATCGACATGTTCACCAGATAGTGCATCACCTGCAAGAGGTTGTTCTTTTGTACAGATAATTAACTTTTAAAAAAAATAAAACCGACTTCAAATGCGTGAACACAAAAAAACCTAAAATGAAAAATATTGCGTATAAAAAAGTTCATCCCCAATTTCCCACCCTTGGGGGTGAAATATTTTCTTCAAATTCACATGAAACCACCCTTTTGATAATACCTATTCAACAAAAAAATAATCGTTCAAATTGATTTATAATCGGCGGAGATATTGCGTATAAAAAAGTACATCCCCAATTTTCCACCCTTGGGGGTTGTTTTTTCTATTATTAAATTTAAATGGGACCACCCTTGAGGTATTACCTATACGCCGAAAAAAGATTTGTTCAAATCGGTTCATAATTGGCGGAGTTATCGCGTAACAAACATAGAAAAAAAAAAACATACGGGTCGAATTGAGAACCTCCTCCTTTTTTGAAGTCGGTTGAAAAAGGCAGGTTAATCGCCTGTTGTTAGGTTAGATGCAGATTAGGGTATGGGGCTGTGAATGCCTAATCACTTTCGCTTTGAATAGGCCCAGATAGGGTTGCCAGATGTCCGGGCTTTTTATGGTCCTGTTCGGGCAAATATTGGCTTGTCCTGTCCGGCTTTTGTTACGCTTTTTATGTGGCTGCCGCGCCAGGCGAAAGTCGAGCTGCAGAATAATATCAAGCGCACGCATCGGGATGTTAGGCAACCGATGATGATAGTACTCACTCGTGAGCTATGACACTAATTGCACTTGACATGTTCGGCTTTTAGGGTAAAATGTCCGGCCAAATGAAGCACAGACTCCGGCTTTTGTGTTTTTGGACATGTAAAACCCTAGGCCCAGACAATGATGTAGATTTTATAACATTTTTATCCACAACGAGAAAGCTCTTAGACTACACCTGATGGAAAGTGATGATCAGGCCGAAGCTGGCAGCGAGCTTCACCCGGAATTCTCAACCACAGAAGAACTGATTATCTTACCTCCAACTGCCGTAACATAATGCCGTTAACATTGTTGTTATGGCGACAGTTAGGTTAGATGCTGGTAGCTAGCCAGGTGGACTTAGAACAAGCCCTACCACTAACCCAACAGTAAAATCTGCCCCCACTGGGAATCAAACCAGGGACCACTGGGTCTGAGGCAGGTGGTCTTACCACAGACCGCAGCAGCCGTGATCTCTACTTAAGAAGTACTTTGTCTCAAGATAATAATAAATAGCCACCAACCGGCCATTGTGGAAATCATTGGGGGAGGCCTATGTTCAGCAATGGACGTCCTATGGCTGAAAATTATGGTGATGAGTATATTTAAAAACACGAGCGTACCGGTGGCACTGGGCAGGTGATGCCAGAGTTTGCTATCATGGCGCCCACGTATGGGTCCGAGTTGATCATGTCGCACAGCTTGAAGTGGAACTCCACGAATGAGCGCCGGTACTCGTTGTGAAGGTACTCGTAGAAGATTAAGTTGACCTGAAAGTTAGTACGACCCAGTCAAATTAACTGCTCCCCTGGCGGCCCTGGCAGCCGTGACGTCACATCGACGCTTTGGTACAGACGGGGCGAACGCAGGGAGGTGTGCGAGTGAAAACTCATTTATTTATGCAAGTAGGCTTTAAAAAGCATTTATACACGTCCCAGTATTAACCCTACCATTGCTTCGGGACAATATTAATGGGCCAGTGCAGAAGAAGCAGCGCACGAAACTCAGTCACTACTTAGTGCGAGGGAGAGTAGCGTGCTCAGTTAACTCGATCGGGTTGCACTTTATATTTTTTACTAGCTTTTACCCGCGATTTACATGCATGAACTTTATCAGTGACAAAACACTCTCCCTTTCAAAAAACCGAGATAAAAACAATACTGTTTCCCTGGGTCTTTATTCTACTTCATTTAAATTGATTCAGACCAACAAGACATTACACTTTTTTTTACATTTTTAAACATGATAATACAATACAAAGGAAACTACCTGGAACCGGTGGATTAGTCTTAATGATGATTTATTTATTTACTAGCTTTCCACCCGCGGCTTCGCCCGCGTGGAATTTTGTCTGTCACAGAAAAAAATTATCGCGCGCGTCCCTCTTTCAAAAACCTCTATCCTATGTCCTTTCCCGGGACTCAAACTATCTTTAAGTCATCAAAATCGGTTTAGTGGTTTAGGCGTGAAAGCAAGACAGACAGACAGACAGACAGACAAACAGAGTTACTTTCGCATTTATAATATTAGTATAGATTTAGGTATGAATAGAACGGTTAGTACCAATTAAACTATTATGAGGGTTTACTTACCGTTACATTATTGGTCCACGTGTATGTGTTTCTGCCAATTATATTCACATAGTAGGGACTATTTCTCCCAAAGCGAGAACAGTAGATGCTAACATTTTCCAAGTACTTTTCATTAACGTATTCCAAATGTGGCCTCTCTACGATTACTTGAAGACACTGCAACGTATTTTTTGGTAATACAAAGGATTTCATATTTATAGGAAATAAGTGGAATAACTGCTCTTTTCAAACGAATAAGAAAACAGCAAATAAATATAAATTATACCGCACAAAGCAAGAATAATAAGAGATTTCCTGTTTAAAGCCTTCTGAAGAATAACAATGCTAAATTTATCAGCATAGGTAAAAAACATTGAGACATTTAAAAAAAATTTTGTGTAAAAAAGAGAAGTGCTTTTTTTATTAATTTAAAAATGAAATTATTGGACGAAATTGAACCTGTCAACTCAAATTCTTTATAAATTACGAAAGCTCATATCAGGGCACTTATACACGCTTTACTTTACCACCACTTTGGGACAACATACTATCTGCTGCATACTATGTGCTGGTGTTGGGAAGTGGCAGAAGGAAATCACTCACCTTTTTAAAAAAATAATTTTATTAGTAATTTGTTATTACCCAAATTACTAACAGTTCCGTTAGCCCCTCGTACTAAGCTAAATATGCTTGTGTCACGAGTGAGCTCACCACAATAGTCGAGCGGCGGCAGGGACCGAACCCGCGTTCCCCGGATCACGAGACGGCCAGTCCGACCCCTTCACCGTTCGGCTATCGTGGATTCATACCTTTGTCAGTCTTTTACAACCAATAAAATACCTTTGATTTGTTTAATTAAAAAGTATACAAATATGTATTTGTGCCTAACTTACCCAAGTGATCGTAACGATAAAATAAATTAAACAAACGGCTTTCATGGCGGAGCGGCCACTGCGGTCACTGGCATATTAATTTGTAATAAATCGATTTGGCCATATCCATTTAGGTACGTAATGCAAGTAAAAAACATAATTAAAAGTGAATTAAGGCCGGGTAGCAGAGAAAATGGCGAAAATGAGGTTTTCATTTATCATTTTTGAGGTACTAAACAGTAAAATTAAAGGCTAAGATTTTTATTGGGCATAGTTGAGGATATTTTCTAGGGCAATTAACGGATGGAAACACGATTTAATGAAGTTGACTCGATAGAATAAATTCCCAAAGTTACCTCTATTCGTTTTCTATTTATGGTTTTATTTTTAAAATAAGCGATTTGAGATTCTAAATCTTTTACTAAACTAAAGTTCAGAAATAACTTGAGGGCTTTTAACGGATGAAATTTTTATATTGCGTCTTATTTAGTTACTATGTTAAAAAATGTGGAAAAAATCGTCCATGACGGCTTGAACAATCTCAATCAGTCGCGCGGTGGCGCTTACGGAGGACGGACGCGTGTCAGTTTTATGGCCGTGACAGTTCGCGATTTGTCAATATTTTTGACAATGATGACTTTGATGAGTCACAGTATAATAATATCAGTGCTACTGGAGAAAGCTAAAATTTTTGATAATTAAGAATTATCAATTTTGTCTACCTATTGAAATTTAAATCGTTCGCATCCTTTTAAACGAAGACTCTACTCATGATACATACTACATTCCTCAAATATGAGACAAAACCAATGAGTTAAAATTACATTTTAATAGTACCTATATACAATCGTCTTTACACTCTTTAGAAGACACTGACACTGATACAAATAAATAATAAAAAATTAGGTCAGTGGGTCAAATATAGGGGCAGCTGCACGTCACTGAAAGACGATTCTGTTTACTCGGCATCTGAGCTAGAGAACATGAACCCTTGTTTACAGATGCAGATGTAAATGGAGTTATAACTGGACAAATTTTACATGAAATGTGTAACAGAAATCAGTTAAAAGACACATACATGGAATACCAGAAAGGTTGCGGAGGGAAAGCTACCTATATAAACTAGCGGCCGCCCGCGACTTCATTCGCGTAGACCTCGTTTTACCCCCGTTAGATATCATGTTGATAGATGGCGTTTCAAGGCTTCCCCCAAATGAATATTTACGAACGTCATACAGTAGTTTGTCCAGCGCTGTAGATTTTAACCAATGACGATAGGTAGATGGCGCTTTTATTTATTTATTGAAATTTATTTGTCACATATCGTCATAAGTGTTAGCCTATATGTTAATCTGGGTTATAAACAATAATACTGTAAAGTTTCAACAAAATCCGTTCAGTAGTTTTTACGTGAAAGAGTAACAAACATCCAGACATCCAAACTTTCGCCTTTATAATATTAGTAGGAAGTAGGATATTTCACAATCCAAACTAATATTTTACTATTTAGTTTAGCATTTACTTACCTACAGTAAATATTAGTTTGGATTGTGAAATGTTTAAAATAAAAAAAAGAATAAAACAAAATAGGGTTTCAAATTACCTATCTTTATCTAATTTATAAAGAGGTAAAGTTTGTGTGTTTGTATATTTGTTAAATTGTAAGGGGTAATCTCGGGATCTGCTGAACCGATTTTAAAAAATCTTTCACCAATAGAAAGCCACATTATATCTGAGTGTAATAGGTTATATAAAAACCGAAAAATACTACGCGGGCGAAGCGGCGGGCGGAAAGCTAGTTTATTTATAATTATGTACAGTCGCGGAATGAAAAGGTTCGTCACCTTAGTGTCGGTTTTCGCTTGCACTAGGTACTGTAAGAGTCAAACCTGCCAACATAACCGTGCAAGAAACAGTGCTGCTAACATTTAAATAAATATGACGTTTGCTAACGAATAAGGTTTTGCTTGTTTATTTTTCTATCCCATCAGTGCAATGCAATGATGACATTGACCAATATTGACAATAGTTTGAACCAACAAGAAGGTTTTAGTTTATCAATCATATTAATCTTCTTGACAAGATAAATCGTCAAACAACTTTGATCTGAATAATTTTGAACTTTACTGACGAACAGTTAAAGATTATTTTCTCTAACTCGAGATTATTCTGTAACATAGTTTCAAAAGGTAATATGTGCTCGCGATTCGTTGAAGGAATCAATTTGAAAACTGACGAACCTTTTCATTCCGTGACTGTACGAGCATAATAATTATTTAAGTCTAATTCAAACATTCTTTATTTGTGTGGACCTATATTAACGAGAGATTACAAGGCGTCAAATATTTCAAGAAAAAAATTAAAAACTATTATAAAGCTAAATTTTGCTCTCATGGAGCCTTTACCTACTCTGACAAATCAAGACTTAAAGAAGAAACTAATAATCAAACTATTTAACTGTCCTGCAATGAAAAGCTTGATCGGGTACAACACCTCAAGTTATTTTAGAACTTGATTTCATTAAAAGACTCTGAATATCAAATCGCTTAGGTATCTAAAGTCAAACGATTCTGAAATGTCAAGTGGCATAAAGTTGGGACTAATAAATAACCATTAAGATAGTAACGCCCTCCTGTCAATGACATACCTGGAACGTTAGAGTATTGGACAACTAGACAACAAAATGCTTTGTCCTAAATGACTGACGGATATCGTAGAGACCTGAAAGTTGGAAGGTGTGTTCTTTGTATGACGTAGGCATCCGATTTTCCGAAATGGGATCATGAAATGAAGTGGGTGAAAAAAGGGGGCAAAGATTGTATGGGACAGTGATTCTTTGGTTCAATCTACTTGAAATTTTGCTTAACAATTCCTTAATATTATAATTCATGACAAACGTGTGAAAGGGGTAGAAAGTTATTTTGGGAGTCATTTGCGTCGAAGTTGATAACAATACTAGATACTTCCTGCTTTTGATTTAATTACTTTTTATTTTTACAAGTGTTTGAAAACTCCATGTCAGATTGCAATCAATGTCAAGTGAAATCTCAAATTGAAATGTCTCAATCTCAATGAGGAGGCTCTGCATTTATTCCTAGAATTCCCCTAACACCGTCAAATTACCCTTTCGAATTCAAGACAGTGCAGTTTCCCATCAAAATCTGCTTCGTAATGACTATAAACAAAGCTCAAAGTCAAACTCTAGCAACCTCTGCATAAACTTCCATGAGTGCTCAGAGCGGGTGCCTGCGCCAGGTAACCGCGTGTGATGCTCATAGTGATTTTCGATACAGAGCCCCGTAATACGTTGTACATAAATTATGGAAGGAAAACACCCAGACCAGTACAAACAAATATGTATGCAATTTTAGTATGATATTTTTATTTATTAATAAACAAAAAGACTGAACAAAATTGATGCGTGTACTGATTAATGTATGAACCACATGCAAAGTTTCGTGAATTGCAACAACTATAATTTATTATCCAAGCTCTAAATAATCGCTACTACGAGTAACTGATCATAAAATGTTTTTCTGATGAACTGATCATTAAATGACCTACCGATAGGTCGGGTGACGTAATCTTGAAATTCTTTTGAACTTCCGGAAGGTCGGGTGATGCCACGCCTCTTTGAACCGTGTTTACTTTGGCAGTTATATTTATTCGATTCTAAAATATATTCCCAAAAATTCTGAAAGGTGTTTTAATTTGTATCACTTGGATATGATTTGTATTAGAAAGTGTTGTGAGTGTGACGCTTGAACGGAAGGAAGTCAACCTAACCTAACCAACTGGTATTTTTATACTGTGTAGCTGGGAGAGCTCTTTGGCGCGCTGTCTTCGGCGAAGTATTGCGCGCGCAGATTTTGACAGCGTAAAATACCTACTTTAGCAGAAATACCAAGCCTTAAGCGTTCGAGTGATTTTTAACAAAAAAGAGGCCAATTTTGAATTGATGTAATATGGCGGATTCCACTCAACATGTTCCAGAAACTCAAAGAGATGATTCTCCCAAAAAAAAATATGAAATCTGTCGATAAATATTTTTCTTTTCATTTTGTCATATGAAAATAGTATGGTTTCAAGTAACACTATGGTGGATGAACTGTGTATACCTTGTTGAGATAGACGATTATATTGAATATAGCTGTAGATATTATTTTATTTTATTTAGAACAAGTGTAAAAATTATAAAGTTGTAAAAAAAACGCTCTTAGGAAGCAAAGAAAAAAAATTAAAAAAAAAATTCAGAATCAGTACCCAGCAGCCTTCCGTAGTAAGAATACAATAAAAACATTTAAATTTATAATACAGACGTACAAGGTTTATTTTCATATTATAGTACCATATCAATCGATACACGTGTGGGATTCGAAGGATTTTTTGTGCTGGTGTCTTCTCGGAATAAAAATAGCCAAGTGCGTGTCGTGACACGCGCAGTGTAGGGTTCCGTAGTTGTCCGTCGTTAACACAAAAGACAATGCCGGAAATTGGCGTCTTTTTTTTTTCGCGCGGCCATCGACCAAACTTTGTTTTTTGATTAAAAAATAGTGTAATAAACCAAACTTACTATGACATGTATACCTCTAAACTCAGTCTGAACTGAGTTACGAGCATTAGAAGTTTGATGATTTTCATACTAGATTTGCTTTTTGCGCGCAAAGTTTTGTAAGAAATTGCAACAAAATAGTGAGATTGTATGTGTAAACAAACAATATCATCCATTAAAGGCTCCAGACATCAGTATGGAGCAGAATCAGCGCAATAAAAAAATAGCGCAATATTTTGTTGCAATTTCTTACAAAACTTGCGCACAAAAAGCAAATCTAGTATGAAAATAATCAAACTTCTATTGCTCGTAACTCAGTTCAGACTGAGTTTAGAGGTATACATGCCATAGTAAGTTTGGTTTATTACACTATTTTGTAATCAAAAAACAAAGTTTGGTCGATGGCCGCGCGAAAAAAAAAAGACGCCACTTTCCATACAAAATCTGGCATTGCCATTTTAGAAGCAAGCAATTACTTCATCTAGAGTCATCATCAGCCCTTTACAGTCCACTGCTGGACTATGAGCCTCCTTCACTATAGTGGAGGGTTTTGCCATAATCTCCACGCTAGGCAGGCGGGTTGGAGATCGCAGTTTAAAAGATTGATGTTTTTCAGAGAGCGCTGCTGCCCATTCTCTGTTTGATGTGTAGTCCCTAAGTCGCCTCTTACGACACCCGCGGGAAGAGTAGGGGTTGGTGACAAATGTATTCTACTCTGCCGTCACCACACGGCTTTATCTAGATCATCTAGAGTAACTTTTAATATTTTCTTCTAAGGCATTTTTATTAGGTAAGACATTTTATAATACATGTGTTAAACGTGTGAGGCTGCAATAGCCATAGCTCATCGGTTTGGAGATTACATCTATTCAAAAGGATTCAAAAAGTTTCTTTATCGACTATCGATATAAATTCGTGAAGTACAGTAACTCAATCGATAGGCCTATCGATAGAATGGTAAACAACAATTCTATTTATAGTAGGTATATGTTACAGTCAAAACTCATAATCAGTCAAAACCACTTTTGACTGGAAAAATCAGTCAAAAGTGATATTGACCAATGGCATCAGTCAAAAGTGGTTTTGACCGATTATGAGTTTTGACTTTAACATATACAGCAATAGAATTGATATTATAAGACACCAAAAGCCCAAAAGCTACTATACCTACTCTCTAAAGAGTGCCAAAGCCATAGCATATTTAATATCTATATTATATTGATTTATTCCACAAGCTTTGAGTTTAGGTGTTTTAGTAAAATTTTCGAAGAACATTCTAAACTAACGTTAGTAAACGTAGTAGTAAGTAAAAACATGTGTATAATCGAACACTTTTATTAAATATAGGAATGCAGCAAATATGAACACACGACTACTCGAAATTGATGACTTGGCGTAAGTTATTCAATACATAGTAGTATAATAAAATGATATAGGTACATAGATAGAAACAACGTTCCAGCTTACAAATTATACACAAAATAAATATAGTACAATAGATAACTATAACATAAGCTTAGTACATAAAGAGCTTGCTGCTCTTTTTTAACTATAAAATAATATAGATTATTATTGTTCAACTAAACATTTTAAAAGTGTACAAATAAATATCTCGCACTTAAAGTATTTTTGAGTGACACACAAACTTGTCAAATTATGAAGTATCCTACATAATATCTGAATTTATTGTTACCCTAGTCATCCAACTTTTGGAGGAATTCAATGAAATATGTATTTAAGAACTTCATGCATTTGTGCCATCTGGAATAGGGATTTGGTAAAATAATTCTTGAATCTTAATAACTAAATAGATATCTCTAAGACAGTAATTTGGAAAGATATAAATAAATAACTTTAATATATTAAAATAAAACAAATAGTCATGTAAATTATTAAGTAAATAATAAATGAAATAACTTAAATAATTGTATCTTTACATCACATATTGTCTAAACCTTAAAATAACAACTTTAAACACTCATTCGTATAAAACAAACTACAAATCTACAAATATGTACATTTTAACTTAGGTATTTTCAGAAGCCTTTTTTATTATTTTAATTATTATGTGAACATGAACAATATTTTTATTTTAGCTTTCAAAACTTTATATTAATTTTAGTTAAGTTTAAAAAACTTTAATTAATCGCCGTATAGTAATTTAGTGATGGGATTGGCAATCCCGGAATTATGGGATCCCGGGACGATATATCGTGCAATTCATTTCATTCAATAATACGTATTTTTTATGATGATAAGGAATGTTTTCTGCTCAAAACATTTTGTAAGTTTTCCAAGCTTGTTAGTTTTGTTTTCCGTTTTGATCCAAATTTTGATAGTGACAACGCGACACTTACTTAGTGCCTCAAAATTGCATGAAAAAGCAATTAAATGCAGTAATATGATTGAGCATTGTTTTTTTTTTTTGTAACTTTTTACAATTATTTTAATGCATTGATATATTTTAATAAACATGTACAAATGTAAAATAATGTACGTTTGAGTAACTAAAATTATCTTTTAGCATAAATAATGGGACCGGACTATGTTATGTACCGGACCGTAATATTAGTTTTTAACCGACTCTTTCATAAAATTGACATCGACAACATGACATTCGAACAATCTCACTATTTATAATAATATAATGACGTACATTAATAAGTATACTTTCTACTTTCATTTACTTTTCAAAATCAAATTATCCATCTTTGTATGGTTATCCGATTCACATAGCCTATGGTTTACTTAGGTCTACCCGGTTTTCTCAAGTCTAATCAACCAGTTCTACTTAGGTTTACTTAGATCAACAGGTCTACTAAAGTCTACTTGAGTTTACCAAGTCTACTCGAGTCTTCTCGATTCAACCGGGTCTACTGCAGTCAACCGGGTCTACTCGGTTTACTGGGTCTACTAAAATCTACCAAGTCTACTCGACTATACCAGGTCTACTCGAACCTACCAGGTCTACTCCAGTCAACCAGGTCTACTCGAGTCTACCAGGTCTACTCAAGTCTACCAGAACTACCAGGTCTACTCAACCATCAGTATGCTCGATAGCTTCAGTAGACCTGGTGTTCCACTAGGTCTACTCGAGTATACCCGGTCTACTCGTCTCACCGGTCGTCTACTTGAGGTCCACATCTTCCCCAAGCAGGTCTTCGCACTCCTTTTCCCACTTGTCGTCGGCCGCTTTGTCAGCAACCACCTCGTACTCTTTCAGCTCGGCTTCAAGTTCCTTCTCCCATTGCTCTGAAAAGTTATTGAATGGAATAAATATTTATAATCATGTATTTTTATACACCTAATATTTGCAATATAATTCTTGAAACTTACTTGAGAACATTTTTTATTCCTGTAGTATAAAATTTGATTGAAAAGTGTGATAGGTGCTATTCATTTGGACAGTAAGAAAGAAGTTTGCTCTTGAAGTTTAGAAGAAAGTTTTTACATTGTATAACACCACAGAGTAGAATTCTATTTGGCATTAATTTTCTCTTCCATAGCGGAGCCCATAAACGTAAATAAAAATTGTGTACTTTCATCTAAGTTTCTGATTTAGTCAATAGTGAAATAATAAGTCCAATATTATTTTAGAATAATATAATTATTTCAATTCATAATAACTAACTATAAATGCCAATTCATTTAATAACTATACGTTTTAATTCACTAAACAATTTTTCAAATATTGACAATAAAAAGTGTTATAACTATGTAAATGTTGCTAGGGTACAAGTTGAAGTTTCATTTAGAAACTAAATAACGAGGAATTCTACATACATATAATATATTCATTTATGTTGTATCGGAAACGTGTACGAAATATATTGACAACTTGTAACTTCTATAAGATACTAATATGGCTCGTGGGTCTAATTCAATTGGGGTATTACATCGTGTTCTTTCAGAGACGTTAATAGAAACACACTATAGCCAGATTATTTGGTTTTCAAGATCGATTCTGGATCCGGGCATCATTCGGAAGGACACCAACTAGCTTACAAACGGCGCCAGACGTCACGCGGTCGATTATTGCTGCGTTCGTGTCAAGCTAAACCAAACTAAACCGATTAACAAAAGCGACATCGTACTAGGCCTGCTTATTATCACCTCTCGTTACAACTCCTCGATTACTTCTATCAATATAAATGTGTTTACGTTTACCAACTATAACTCTACACAACTTTATAACACTGGATTATTTTCCACAGATTATAATATTGACTATGATCTAATCGTAAATAATTACAAAAGAAATTAGGGAAGTGAAATGTGTTGCCAGCTTAAAGATTCCAAATTTCCCTGGGATCAAGAGACGGCAGTTAGTAAGTGGGTAAATTTAATTGACTGTCACCCATAAGTGATATGTCGCGGCTACTAACTTCGACTGTGGACTCGCTCTCTTTACTTCATCGACGATATTTAGCTGCCAATCACATGTGTCTTTGGCATATACATTCATGATTCCAAAATCTCATCGACTGTTCATACAGATGATAATTACTTTCTTCGAGACTCTTTACTTTTGCATTCAACAAACCTTTCATAACGTAGTGTTGGTGAATACCAGTTTACTCTTCTGTATCAGCAAATACATACCTCTATTAACTGTTAGTTGGTATACATACTCTTATACCAATCAACCTCAATGTCAAGGCAAGGGCGAGTCCACTAGTCGAAATACAATCGTAGGAAGTCGAACCAGAAAGTCAGAATTTTTTAAATGCACTCCAAACTCCGATAAAGACTGACACACAGAAATTCTGACAACACAGTATTATGTACAAAAGAGAAGTTTCAACATTGCTACAATACGCAAATCATATCGAATAGGAATGTCAACGAAAATGCAATAGGACCAACTTTGAGAAATACAGAAGCATGAAGAGAGAAAAGTAAGAATAAAACACATACACTTCAAGCAAACAATCTCAAAGCAGATAACCAATTATTTGAAGAAGTAGCAATGTCAAAACCTGAACAATAGATACTTATATTTAACACTACTGAGCCGAATTAATGAACTGTGGCGTTACCGCTATATAACCTTAACCGATACTTAGACATATATAACATTCAGTAGACATTAAAATATGTTCCATCGAGAAAATGTATATATTTGAGATATATTTGAGACAAGTATACAGTAATACATCATGGTCTATTTTCCAATAGCTCTGTGTGATCATATCACGCGTTTTTCTCTCACCGCTGGTGTTTTCGGGTGTTGAGCTATTGAAATATAGCCCAGTGGTTCTTTATTTGATAGACAACAGGTTAAACAAGGACACTGTAATATATACAATTCATATTATATCCACCAATTTAGGGATAAAGAAGCTATATTGTCGTAACATTCATTATTTATATATGACACACGAGATAACAACAAGGATGAAGATATGACATCATAGTGATATAGATTATATAAATTTTTAAGTTTCAAATAAAAATTTAGCAAACAGCGATAAATTTTATATACGCATTAACGCTCAAATAATATTAGAGGTTGTGTGAAAAGATAACAGTGATTTACTTGACATAATAATGCCATAACACATACACGTATGTTAGTTCCTCAAAAGAATACCCTGTCGTCAAAATAAACGACCAATACAGAAGTAATTCCTTGGAAATGTATTTGAAGTAACGCGTGAGATATTCGGTGCATATTTAATTCCATTATGAACATAAGTGTGTAACTATAACAGCTACAAATATATTATTATCCATATTCAGAGTGAAGATATTGTAATACCAATGTGACGATAAGCTGGAGAGTATGCATGTGCGTTCGATCTAATTCTATCAAATTGTGATGGCATTATTTTATCAAGGTCGAAACAATTTGCATGAGAGCCCTTAATTTGCGTAATACATTCTGCTTAACAAGCATCATATCGACTAGATATAATTATCTCAGATCTATATACTATCGACAGTCAAAATTGGGAGTAAGAAGTCTACGGTAGAAAGTTTCATTAATCTTGATGCCCGTTGTTATGTGTTATTTAGGAGTGTCTATATGTTAATCTATAGTGTTAAAGATAGTATATAGGTCTGCGGCATCACGTGGTGTTATCGTTAGAGTTTGCGGTTGCCCATTGGTAGTCCGTGCATCTTGCTTAAGCTGCATTCCAGGAAAAAGGAAAACATTTTGCGTTTAACGAAAATGTCACACAACATGAAATGTTTAAAGATATGTGATCGTTTATGAAAGCTATACTAATTGTAAATTAGGTATGATTGACATTTATTTGGAAATAAATCCTAAATATATAATTTAGTTTTCTTTTGAAGCAGTAAGCTAGTTACCGAATTTATGTTATGTTATGGTTATTATTTCGCGGGGTAATAATTTTTGTAAGTAAAGATTTGCATTATTGACAAGATTATGTACATTTAAAGAGCATGCAATTAAAATACAGCATATTCCTCAAAGTTGGTTATTTGTTAATTAGTAATACAAACCATTAAAAACAATGAAAATAATAATAATAAATGAAAACTAAATAATATGGCTAAGTGTGTTTATGAAACTACGAAAATAAATAAAAGGATTTTAAATCAGGACGTGTTTTGGGTTAATTTAGTTCAAATAAACATAAGTGATTGCAATTTAGAATTTGGTTTTTGTTTCCGAAAGTATTAGTAACGTTAGTGCGTTATGTGATTTCTTTTGTATTGAAACAATCTCAAGTCTTACCATCATCATTCTCTCTATCCACCTTGAGGGACTTAATTCTCTTCTTGACATCGTCAATCGACTCTTGCGAGGATTTCTCGTTCGTTATCAAGCTGTCGCTTGCCGATTTATCATCTGGTTTTTAAGGGAAGAAAATAAAACAAAAATGAAAATAAGTGAAACAAATCAAATATAACTAAACGAAATGATTTTGGTGTTTATGATGTTGATGTATTTTGAAACGACGTAGAAGCTATTTTATGGTAGGAGTGTAATGTTTTCGAGAACAGAGTAGAAACCTGAACCCTGTATTATTCATATTTAAACAAAACTAAAATGCGAAATTATTACTTACTAGTAGATTTACCACATATAAGAGTGTGGCAAGAGTGACTTACAAGTTTTTAAACTTTCGCGTTCCATTTTAACTAAAATAAAGAAACGTCAAGCCGTAAGTACATAATGTAACTCATTAATAAACGTCGCGTTAAGACTTGTGTCTTTCTATTTTACTTTCAAGTTTCCTTTAGGTGCGAATTTAATGTGATGACACTGGAACATTTTATTAATGTTATTAAATTCTAATTTATCAGATACTTGGAATAATCATCCATCAAAAACTACAAATCAAAAACAATAACTTTATTTGCAGGAATACTTCAGGGTTCTACTCTAGGTCCGTTCTTGTTCATGGTAATGAAACGTCATAAATGTTCAGGCGAGCATACCCTGGGAGTCGTCAACGCTCTGCGCGCGGCCGGCGGCGGCGTCGGCCTCGTTGGCCTGGCAGATCAGCGACAGGCGGTAGAAGTAGTTCCGCCAGAAGTTCTCCTCCGTGATGCTGGAATGGTGTATACCGTAGAGTTAGCTTAGTTTAAGGTTGAATTATTGGATGCCAGCAACTGGAGACTTTATCGTACAAGAAGACCACAAACATCACACTTATTTATTTATTTCAAGCTTATATGCACATATAGCATTGTACATAAGGCGGACTTACACTTCATTTTATCTTCAAGACAATTATCTAGTAAACGTATAATTGTTCTGGAAGCCACAAAGTATCAGATTAACGCCATCCAAATAGCAAATAAAGATTTTCACGAAACCACTAATGAAGTAATTGAATTACAGTTGAAAATGTTAGAAAGCTATTGTATTCTAATGTAAGTCTACATTCTTGGTAAACAAGACAGATATTTTGCCGAGTACAGTCGAAAGCACATCCTCTTTTATAGCAAAATGTCCCCTATAACAAGTACACAAACAAAACTTACACTTTTGGCACGAGATCGAAGCGCATCTTCTCGAGGTTGGGATCCTCGGTCATGATGGCGACGGCCACCGGGTACATCTTGTCGTAGTCGAAGTCGAACTCCACGCCGGCGGGGGGCGCGCGCACGAAGTTCCGTCGATCCTGGAAGAGAGTCATTTGTATTGTACAAATGACTTATATTCTCGCCAAGTGCTACACCTAACTATGCTTGTATTAGGAGTGGGTTCACCACAATAGACGACAGGCATCGAACTACAGATCCTTAAATCGGCAGTCCAACACATGACACCACTGGGCTATTGTTCCATAAAGTCCTAAGAACTACAAAACAGGCTAGCGAGTCGTCCGATGGAGAAAGAGAACTTGTTGAACTCTATCAAATCACAATCAAGAGCACTGTGAAATATCACCAGCTCGAATAATGGACTATTGATAACGGCGTAGAGCTACAGTAAAAAAATATTAGTGTTAGACGCTACTAGTTATGACAATTAAATCTAGAAGCCAATAAATGAAAGTATACTTACAGTGGACAGAGACAGGCATTCCTCCTTCAGGGCGGGCTCGTTGGGAGCGCCCACCCAGGGCGCGACGCTGGCGCCGCCGCCGCGCCCGTCCTGCCCCTTGATGAACGCGTCCTGCTCGCGGTTGAACTCGCCCAGGATGCTCTGCAGAAGAAACAGATGCCGTTAGCCACCAATCCTATCATTCGATCGTTCGTTTCAACAAAAAGATGTTGCTGAACTAAGCTCTTCCTCACGGATTTCTAGTCCTATACGTATAATTAGGTATCTAATGGACTGTGGAAATAAATTAACTTAACAATCATCAGTTACAAGATACATAAACATGAGTCTGGCGTTACATATTCATAGGGTAATAGACGAAATTCTGTGTGTATCTTGGTCCTTTGCACTTCCTTATTATACTGGCAAAACTGGAAATAACCTAAAGCGATCCACTTGTCTTGTTTTATCAGTTCGGAATTTTTCAGAGCACAGTGAAATTATTATACGTATTATACTAGTAAATACTTTAATTACCAGTACTACTGCAGTAGTATAATGATCTTGAAAACGTCAACTTTTTCCATACCTATCGTTTATCATCTCGACGATATTATATTCATTTGATCGCGCGACAACGTTAGTAACACGCGCGCCTTGATCTCAACTTCATGATGTGTGTAGACGTGAAAAAAAGTGATGGAGCAGACGTTGAAACAGTTGAGAAAAACGATGAAGATAATAATAAAGATGGTGAAGACAAAAAAGATAAATTGTACGTGGCGATTGGAGAAATGGGACTGTGGCAAGGCCTGTTAGTTTTCTCTCTGGCTGTGCCCTGCAAAATTTCAGCGGCTTGGCAAATGACGGCGATAATATTTTTGGCGCCGAAGACACAATACAGGTGTTTGATGAGACTGAATTCTACTGAAGATATAGTAACAAATGAATGTTACAGTGATTGCGTCGAATACTCGTATATTACGAATTTCGATGGTTCTATCATAACTGAGTTCGGTTTGATTTGCGATAAAGCGTGGTTAGCTAATTTGGCACAGACGATGTTTATGTTTGGTGTGCTAGTGGGGAGCATGTCTTTTGGATTCATTGCCGACAGGTAAATACGTTTATTTTTATTTCGAATCTATTTAGATGCTTTAAGCATTTTAGCGGTAATTTAAGGTCCTGTATTTCGTGTTTTTTGAAACCCCTCAGTTGTACAATAATGGCATACGCGTGTCATTATTATCTTTGTGTTAATGCTAAATACACTCTTTAGACTCAAAAAGAGCTTAGTGCCGTGCACGGTAAAACCACGGCAAGATAAGAAAGAATTAGGTTGACACAACATAATAAAAAAATAATTATACATTGTTTTATTACTTTTGATGGGCTTGTTTGTAAACGAACATTATGACCTGAAAAGAAACTATATTAGAAAATAAAATTATTAGATTCAATGCCAAAGACTGTATCGTAAAAATTCCCATAAATCAATGTTTTCTTAATGATTCGCATAGATATAACATAAAAGCTTTCATTCTTAATAATAGCATAATGAAGACCATTGAAGAGTATTTTAATTACAAATCTCTTAATCCAGCAGTCTTAATAATCTCAGTGAGTGCAATGATTGAAGCCATTAAGATTAAAATGATAAGCTGTTCTTTGCATAAGTGGCATTGTCAGGAAAGACTCCGTCTGATAATTTAGATACCAAACAAATGGTTGTTTATTCAGGAGACGTAATTAAGATTATGGAAACTGAGATAAGTAAATTGAGTCAACAAGGGAACGTAGTAATTTGTGCAAATAAATACTATGTCAAAGGACGTTGTACGTACTAACGACATCACATCCGACTTATATTTCTTTTGTAAATCACCCTATCATAAATGCATTAGATGTCAGTGTTAACCTTGACGCGCTGTTATAAGGCAATATATTATTTAAAAAAATGTATTTGTTATGAATTATTGAAAACGCTGACCTGTTTATAAATCGACCCCAAGTCCTATATTTCAGCATTATCCTGTCATCTGTCAATTGAAGTTAGATGCCTTTCATTAATCAAATGAGAGTACCGTGCCGTGACAGATGAGATTATAATCTACTACCCTAGTCACAAAATTATCACGAAAGTTAGGTTTAATCGGAAAAAGATAATATTATTATTATATTGTTTTGTCCATGTTATCATCACATAACCCTTTTATGGAAGGATAATATAAACATCCTTTACGATATTGTCTGACGAAAACCAATGTCTTTTTTATACAATAAATCTATTTTAATTTTTACAGATATGGGAGAAGGACAGCTCTACTCATCGCCGCTCTGATGCAGTTAGTGCTCAGTTTAGTGGTATCATTAAGTCCTGAGTTCTGGACCCTCATCATCATTAGATTCTTGCTGGGAACCTGCTCCGCGGGTCTCATGGTGGTCTCCTTCGTTATCATCATCGAAATCACTGGCCCCAAATGGAGAGAGTTAACGAGTGCTTTATTCCATATCCCATTGGCCATAGGAGAGATGGTGATGCCAGCCTTTGCGTACTATTTGAGATCGTGGACAGCATTTTCTATTGGTCTGGGCGTACCGAATGTAATTTTTCTTCTGTACTTTCTCATACCCGAATCACCAAGATGGCTCATTTCGGTGGGAAAGTTGGAGGAAGCTAGTAAGGTTATGGAGCGTGCTGCAAAACGGTTGGTAATGGATTTTTGGAATGTTATTATTTTTAGAAAAACAGAAATTGCATTCGTCTAATATTGAGTAATTTTCAGGAACAAAATGGCCCCGATAAACTATTTAGAAGTAGCTCAAACCATTGCAGAGGAATCAAAGATTGCCTCCACAAAAGAGAAGCAATCCACAGTGTCATATATTGACCTGCTGACACACCCAAGTCTTCGTGTAAAGAATCTGCTGTGCTGTGTCGCCTGGTTCGTCTTGGGGATAGTCTTCTATGGAGGCAAGCAGTATATTGGGCAGACTAGTTCCAATGTCTTCATTTCGATGGCCTTAGCTGGAGCATTGCAGGTTCGTTATATTATTCTGAACAATACTAGTTTTAGAAATTCGGCGGACTATATCGTTACTTTGGTTTTCCTGCGGATCTCCTCATTTCTGATTCGATCATGCAGGGAAACTATCGAGCATAGCACGCTCCATTGCCCTTTGGGTGACCACGTCTCAGTTCCGTATTTCATCACTGGCAACACACACTGTTATCTTTTCAAATTGTTATTTCATCAACATCATTTAATAATTCCAGGTACCAGGCCAGCTCATATCGGGTTACTTGCTGAAGCGCATCGGTCGCCGTAAGTCCGCCATCGGGTTCTTCTTCGTCTGCGGCGTGTGCAACGGTCTCCTGGCGATGCCGGACGACTGGTTCTACTTGAAGATTGTGACCGGCACGGTGGCCGTCAGTGCTGCGGCGGGCGCCTTTACCATAATGTGAGTTACGTACTTAGTTGTGTATAATCATAACACATACGAGTAGAATTCATAAATACGTAGGACATTATCAGCACTACGATAAAGTAGAACACCAAACACCGTTCATTGATAATGATGAAAAGCTCATCCACATAGGTAGTGTCACAGTTTGAGTATGATCTTCTTCGGACCAACAGCCTGTCCAGTCCACTTAGATCATTCTTACGTCATATTTCTTAAAAATTACTATCAAACGGATACATGCATGCCAGGTCTTCTCCTTCTTTTTCTACCCTTGACTTCAGTTTATTACAATAATAGAGAAGGAAGATTGTAGACCCATCTCCACAAGTTCCCTAACTACTTAAAAATAATATCCTCCTATGGTTTCCAGTTACACGTTCACATCAGAGCTGTTCCCGACGGTAGCCCGCAACATGGCGGTCGGCGCCTCCTCCACCACCTCAAGACTTGGCTCCATGCTGGCGCCCTTCGTCGCTGGGATGGCGCAGGGCGCGTGGGTCCCACCGCTGGTCTTCGCGACCGCCCCACTGCTGGCCATAGTGGCCTGCTGCTGCTTACCCGAGACTAAGGGGAGGAAGCTGGCAGATTCGATAGACTTGGATGTTAAATAGTAAATATTAAGTGTAAATAAATATATTTTTCTAAAGCCTGTTCTTTTAGTGTATGAGTGTAACAATGGCTTTATTGAACTAAGTTTTTCTAAGCTTACATTGTGGTAGTTCACAGTATATTTCTTAACTTGCAAAACATAATGCATAAAGCTAAGCTACTAAAAGTGTTTTTCCAAACAAGAAAGTATAGTCGTTAGCGTAATAACTTTACAGTTAACACTGGATAAGCTGAGAACAGAAAAATCTGAAACATTTTCCTTTGTTCGAAACTTTAATAAGCGCTAATGTCTTTCTTTTCCGAGCTAAAAAGCAAAGCGGTAAGAAATAAGAAAGAAAGAAAGAAGAAAGAAAATACATTTATTTGGCACACTAGAACAACAAATTACAGAATATTAATACGATAAAAAATTAATTTAAAAATTATGCCAAATAAGTATTCTTAACAAAGAATTCTAATATTAAGTAGATTTCCAAAATTTGAACGATTCAATCTGTATTGTGGCAGCATAGAGTTATCAAGGATAGAGAAGTTAGTAAGTAAAATTCTTATTCCATTTTGGAAAGGATTAAAACCAAAGTTCGCTACATCTGCTGTATTGGTTCTGTCATTAAACCAAACTTAAAATGCATTGCTATAGAATCGCTTACATGTCAAATGTAGAATGTCAAAGAAATTTTCACGGCATGCAATACATTTCAGTTGAACAGAGCTAGTGCGAGAGCGAAATCTAGTGCGTAGTAGATATTATATCGAAGTTTGGGTTTCCAAAATGGAGGTCAACGATGCTGCTGATGAACACGGCGAGGTTCCAGAGGGCTCTCAAATTAATGGAGGAAGTGGGAGGCCGCACCATTAGCGAATATGTAGGTCAGATAACAGAATGGCTTATGCGCTTGGAAACATAGCTGTAGGTAATGTTCTGTGGACTATTATGGCATCTAAAAATCTTAAAACATATCTTTCTAAAACAAAAATTTAAATAAGCATCATCATCAGGTCATTTAGTCTCCAATGCAGGAGCACGACCCTCTCTAATTTACCAGGGGCAAATGGAGGATTTGGCTTACACCCCCCACGCTGACCAGACGGTTTGTGTTGGGGATATAAATAAGCATGAAATTACTTAATTATCAACTTATAATTTCAGGATTCTTTTCCTTATTCACCCCTAAAAATATTAAAGGAAATGAAACCCAAACAACGAACAAAGTATAACCTATCTTCTTATTGTTTGCTAAAAATATTCAACCTCTAAAATTCACACGAGATCAACAAAAGTGAACTGAATGATATTTTTTTTATACTATACCACGAATAAAGTATACAGAGTAGATTCAGACCATGAAACCCCATTGTCCATTAAAACTGAAAAACAAGACAATTATGTGCTGGTCCAGATGAATTACTTGACTTATGGTCCTATGTAGTGTCCGACCGAAACTAGTTTTACGACCGAAACCGAAACCGAAAACGAATTTCGGCAACGGTGTCTATTTCGGCCGAAACCGAAACCGAAACCGAAATTTCCTTACAAGGCTCATATTTTGAGGGAAAAATAAAGAAAACGTTATTTTAATTAGTCAGTCTTTATTGTTTTCTCTTTAAATTGCATTAAAATTGAACTTATAAAGCGCCTTTTTACTCTAAAAGGTATCAAATTATGTATTAAAAAAGAAAAAGAAGGATTTATAGTCTAGATTTTTTTTAATTACTCGCAATATTCAGGACATCTACATAACCCGTCCCATGGTCGGGTCTTTTACCTTAATAATTTTTCAAAATAAAATTGGTAGTACCGGTTGGTGGTTGGTTGGTGGTAGGGCTTGTTCTAAGTCCGCCTGGCTAGCTACCACCATCTTACCTAAGTCTGTCGCCATAACAACAATGTTAACAGCATTATTGTGTTCCGGCAGTTAGAGGTAAGATAGCCAGTTCCTCCGTGGTTGAGGATTCCGGGTGAAGCTCGCTTCCACCTTCGGCCTGATCGTCACGTACCATCAGGTGCGATACAGGCCAAGAGCTTATTCGTTGTGGATAAAAAAAAAGTACGTAAGTTAGTATCTACTGTACTCGCCACTTGGATACCTTGGTGATAAATACTAAAATGAACTTTGAAACTCTGAATCCACCATGAAATGCACTATAGTCATTACTAACTACCTAACTAATGTTTGTTTACTTATAGCATTTGCGAACCAAAAAAAATATTTATAGGTTAGATTAAACTTGATTATACATACTTTTATCAGTCATATAGAATATTTTTTTTTATGTTTACTACCCGCTCTTATGTTATAACGACATAAAACGAGATAAAACTTACTAAATTCAAAATAAATCACTCGAAAACTCGCCACCACAACAAAACAAAACTAACAGCAAACAAACAAGCGAGCGAATCACGACATTGGCTCTGATCGGATTCATTCACTCATTCAACGCGCCGAACATGACCGATAACAGCGCGGAAACTCCCGAATGCACATTCGGTTTCGGTCGTAGTTTCGGCAAGTTTGCCGCCGAAAACGAAACTAAACCGAAACTCGTGTTTTTACCGAAACTCAACCGAAAACGAAACCGAAACCGAACATTCGGTCGGACACTAGTCCTATGTCCCCTAGACGGGGCAGAGGGCGTCCACAACAGTCCTCCATCGCTGGTCCAGATGACGCGTTTTTATTCGCGCGATATTTAGAGTCTAAAATAGAGTATCTCAATATCGCACGATTTGAAACGCGTGAGTTAAAACGTGTCATCTGGACCAGCTATTACAGTCAGCGTCAAATAGTTCGTGACACCCAAAGTGGCCAAAAAGCTCACAACACAATCGTGTTGTGAAGTGTTGCGAACTTTTTGGCTAATTTGGGTGTCACGAACTACATATTTGACGCTGAGTATACAAAAAATCATATAAATTCATAATCTGTAGTGATCTAAACTCGAATTAAAAAAAAAAAATATGAAGTCAAAATTTTAAATTCCACAGTGTACAGTCACGGAATGAAAAGGTTCGTCAGTTTTCAAATTGATTCCTTCAACGAATCGCGAGCACATATTACCTTTTGAAACTAAGTTACAGAATAATCTCGAGTTAGAGAAAATAATCTTTAACTGTTCGTCAGTAAAGTTCAAAATTATTCAGATCAAAGTTGTTTGACGATTTATCTTGTCAAGAAGAATATTATGATTGATAAACTAAAACCTTCTTGTTGGTTCAACCTGCCATTATTATTTCGATTAAATAAAAAAAACTATTGTCAATTATTGGTCAATGTTATCATTGCATTGCACTGATGGGATAGAAAAATAAACAAGCAAAACCTTATTCGTTAGCAAACGTCATATTTATTTAAATGTAGCACTGTTTCTTGTACTGTTATGTTGGCAGGTTTGACTCTTACAGTACCTAGTGCAAGCGAAAACCGACACTAAGGTGACGAACCTTTTCATTCCGCGACTGTACATAGAGCAGGATATGCTCGGAGATTCCAATGATACTGAGCTGTAGTTTGAGAAAGTCCTCAAACTAAAAGCTTTCAGTAGAATGCCTCTTAGCAAAATAGGTCACCAGCGAATTAGGACACTGCTCAAGCCAGACAAAGAGGAAGCTCTGTTCGCAGAGTGAGACGGCTATATCGATTTGAATAAGTCAGAAGATCGGTGATTTATGGTGGGTAGTTTTCTTGAAGTAGGCGCTTGGTCATAAGTTGTGTGATTTGTCAAAGAAGTAGAATTCAGTGATAAAGAGTTGATATAATATGGATGGAAGATATCTGATTCATCGTCAAATATTGTGAATTGTGTAATAGCATAATATGGATCGTAATACATAGATTCATCGTTAATCTTGTTTTAAAAAGGGCTGAAAATGGTGCCTGTTTATCGGCATAAATTAACCAGAAAGCAAAAAAAAAACTAAAAATAAACGAATATTACACAGATATTAGGATTCTTTTTCTTCTTCTTATTCGTTTGGCTCTTGGCAGAGCGGTCGTAGTCACGTTGAGGCGTTATTCACATCGGTTGTAGAGGCGGATACAACTCTCCGTGCGATCTCCCGCCACCTCTCTATTGGCAGACTGTCTGGTGCAGTCACATATGCCATCTCCATCTGCCGATTTCACTTGATCGGTCCAGATAATAGGATTACTTCCATTAACATTTTATTTATTATTCAACGATATTAGGAAAGGCTTCAGTACTGCCGCCCATCAAATTTACGAATAAATATTTATTTCCAGAAAAAATCCTGGAAAAAACTGCCTCATCAAAGATTCCCTTGGCCGGTCCCTTTAGTGCTACCGCTAAGTGTCTCGTTGAGCTTAAAAGGCCGCTGTACAATATTCACAAAGGCGGCAAGTTTTTTGGTGTGTTCATTAAATTAGGTCCATGTATTCAACTTGCTGACTTTGTGGAAAAGTCGAGGCGAAGGCGAGTAGCGCTAATTTTAAATGGATATGATTTCCCTGCACTGAATTGTATTTTAATGTATACTAATATTATAAAGAGGAACTACTGGAAAACTTTTTCACCATTAGAATCCTACATTAGTCAATGTAATTTCCTGTATTTGTGTGATGTCCATTGTAAGAAATGTATCTTTCTTTCTTTCTTCATTATTTCTGTTCAACAGGCGGTAAGAAATTCACCGGGGCAGCTAGTGCTTAATGAAGTTCTGGTGAAGGTCGATGAAAGTTAGCTTTATGGTTACGGATTATAATAGGAATGGTATTTAGATACTTCTTATATCCAGTATGGTTACACATGGAGCCATGTTTAGCAGGGCAAATATACAACGATTACAGTAAAAGACCCTATTATTTCGCCCACTCGTTGCGATAGGCATCAACGTGCGTAAATAAACGACTTATTTTTGTAACTCTACTTGATTAAAATCGAATCGTCTCGTATTATAAAGGTTCATATTATTATACATAATAATAATAACTGATTGCTTTAAATATCCAAATTCCACTAACAACAAGCTTGAATATTTCAAGCCTAAATCTGAAGGTTTCATAGTTCCGAATATTCGTCAGAAATAAGTAATTTTAAGTACCAAGAAAGGGTATGATTTCTAGCAGTCTCCAAAAGCCAATAACGTAAATGACTCGGCACCCTTTGACATCACCCTTTGGCGACCCAGTTTCTTCTGAAATTGAAATTTGGCTTAATTTCTTCATTAGCCAGACCGGCAGATTTAAAGGCCAGAGTTCCTTTTCTTTGTTACGAAAATTCCTTGCGCATTCCTGTAACTCAAAGGACGGATAGATAGATGTATTATTACTATTCATTACAGATTACCCTCTAAATATCTGGGAGTATAAACCCCAGCATCACACAAAATGTAATAATCGCACTGCAACCACCTTGCTGATTATGAACAACATTTTCAGTAAAAAAAAGAATTTAATTATTTCTAGCGTTGTCTTTGAACTCTCTATCGTTACTATGAATACTAAAATACGCAGTTAAATATGGGTTGTTTTCACTGAAGCTATGATTTCATGGTTCAATTATTTAGCCATAGTAAATTATTAATAATTAGCCATAATAAAACCGTTCAGTTTGAACGCGTTTACCACCACCATTCGCCGATATCACAGAGCACACGGCAGTGCGACGGCCAAGTTTAAATAGCAAAGAGGCGACACATTTATTTATTTATTGAAACTTTGGATATGAAAGTGATGTACAGTGGCGGACTTAATGCCGGGTGGCAGATTCTACCAGTCAACCACGTCAAACATTTAATAGCCACGGTGAAATACGACCCATGCCGGGTCACTCTCAACTTCCCTCCTATCATACACAAATGTATGATTGGAAGCTGCTAATGGAAGATGATCGTGTCTATAGTCTGGTCTGTGAGCACGTAGAACTTTGTCCAATGACCCCAAGCTACCCATCCTTATCGCTCGCGCGTAATTATATTGCTGTCGCGACTGTACGACGGGCGCCCGCAGTGAGTGTGCAAGCGTTTCTACGTGCTCACAGACCGGGCTTAGTAAAATCTCCTCCAATTACAGGATTTTCAATAAAAAATAAAGCAGTGCAAGACTTATTGCATCCAAATTACAACCTTATTAATCGATATCTATACTTAAAACAACGTAACAATTTGAAACGCTCACCACCCTTGGAAATCTTGGCACCTTTTTACATTTTCGTTTCTGGCGATACATAAAGCTAGGTAGAGGTACTGTAGGTAACACTTAATTATGGAAAATTGGTATAATTTAACGAATTTAACTTTATAAATCGTTCACTTTAGGATAATAGCATTAAGTGGGTATATTTGTTATTATTCATGGGCATTTCGAAAACCGCACACGAATTTAAAATGCGTGTTGCTAGCGTTGGAATATTCCTGCTCTCTTTAAGTTTTTTTCACGTAAGTCACAGTCATTATTTGTAACATTTTCATTTAATATTAATATAACGGATAAAAATTATTTAAAATAAATAGGTACGAGACAATGTAGACAGTTTCTATAAAAACAATATTATAAAAAAATCCATTTGTTAGGTATTGATCTGAATTGACACCAAAAGCAATATAAATATGCAAAAAAAACAAATATAATTGTGAAAAAGTATCTTTAACAAAAATCCACATTGCAGTGTTTGCAATTGATCCCGGAGCGAGCAAACGTGACGTACATAAACAAAAAATACTTGGAGTATGGCAGACTGTACATATCCAGATACGGGAGGAAAAGTCCGTACTACATGAACCTGGAAGGAATCATCAAACATACTTGGGCTGACAACATCACGGTAAAAAGCGAGTCACAGACTTGTTCAACTTATAGGAATTTTCTTTTTTAAAGCGCTGTGTCCCAATCAAATGTGTAGACCAAGTCCTTAATTTTCCTCTGGTAGATTGCAGAGGGTTGTGGAGACTAAATGACCTGATGATAATAATGAATCAAATAGACTGGTCTTAACAAACTATAATTTATTTCAATAACTACCATCATCGAAGATCACCAAGTCGAACCTTAACTTCGAACCCCTCCTATGTTATTTTTATCGTAGCGGGTCCAATGACAGATTTTTTTAACTGTCCCCTGGGACAAACTCGAACTTTACTGGTTGGGTTTTATTGGCGCTCAAAATATGTATAGATTCTGGCTCCATATGAGTTGCCTCGGTGGGAACGAGAGGTGGAAATATTCCCGCTTCATCTTCATCGTATAATAAGCTAGTGATTTCCTGATTAACCGGTTAGTAGTGGCCTGCATCCAAAAATGACAATAGTTAATTTAATTAAGATTGAACACACTCACACAGCTTATGACCGCAGTCTATGGAGAACACTGTATGTGGTCGCGATCCTCATCAGTGATCCCTCACTGATGAGTACCCCCGAGGAAGAAGAAGTAACAAAAACTGATGCTAATTACCATGTTTGATCGACAGATGCATCTGATATTCTACGAGTACTTGCACAACGAGTACCGGCGGTCCTTCGTGGAGGTCCACAGCATGTTTTGCAAGATGATGAAAACAGACCCTTACATTGGAGGCATGCTCGCCAAACATGGCGCCCCTTGTCCTGCGCCACCGGTAAATACTCTCTTCTACACCAAGCCATGTCTGACAAGGCTAGCTATGAACAACTGGAATAAAACTGTCCAATGGTCTCTTCGATTCTTATGGTGAAAAGCGCATGAAAATCTGTTCAGTAGGTTTTGGGTTTATCGTATGCAGACAGACGCGGTGGAGGACTTTGTTTTATAATTTACTGACTCATCAACGCCCAGCGTGCCGTAGTTTTAACTTACTGTACAACTTTGAAAGTTGAAATTTTCCACAGATATTCCTTTTAAGTAGAAAGAAGCGATGCTATATCCTTAGCCACTGGCGCCACTTTCGCTTAAAAAACTTCAGTGTCTTAATTTCTTTCTATTAACTCAAAAAACAAAACAATCCTAGTGAACTGACAGCCATAGTTGCTTATTCGAACAACTACAGAATATTTTTGTGCTTTTCAGGGAGAATACAAGCTGCAGAATATGACGCTGCAAGGCGATAACTTCCCCAATTTGTTCCCCATCTCCAAGGCCAAGATCGAGGTGGAGCTCACCAACACCAGCTCCACGGAGACCATCATGAAGGCGTATGCGACGGCGTCTTTCGTGACCAAGACCAAAAAGAAGGTCTAGACCCAGAAGGCAAAATTAATTCCTCCAACACAACAGCAACCTTACGTTTTCTCACAAAAAATGAAAAATTCCAAAAGAATTTTCATTAAAGATTTTCAATTATTCATGAATTCTATTTTCATTTTATAGATCGTTTATTGATAGCCCTGTTTCTCTGAGACTAAAATTAAATATTTTATGGGCAATAATGTAACACTTCTGGGATAATAAACAGTACAAATTGATTGATGGGGATTTCGATTTTTCTACACAGAAACCAGTCAGGTAATAATATTTCTATTAAGACTATTATAATGTAACAGAAAGCCACATTTATGATTGATACGAGAACCCTGGTAAACCACGTCGACCATAATGAGAAACCCTTTCCTCATCTTTGACATTTAAAGACCCATAAAAGGATCCCTCCAGACACGTTTACTGTCAGCCATTAAAAGTTGTCTCGCCTTAAAACAACAGTACAGCTGACGCAGGAGCCCTTGGATAGACCAGCTTTATGGACCCTTAACGCATCTTACTTCATCTGCTCGTAAATTGACTGACTTTACGATATCTTTTGTACTTGGAGGTAAAAGTAGCTAGCTTTATTGGAAACCAACTTTCCTAAGTCTGTCGCCATAACAACAATGTTAAGTTATAGGTAATATAGCCGGTTCCTCTGTAGTTGTGGATTCCGGGTGAACCTCGCTTACACCCTCGGCCTGATCATCACTTTTTATCAGGTGAAATGCAGACCCTCTTGGTCTGCCTCGTTGTGGACAAAAAAAAAATACTTTGTCTTTCGTGTATTATTCATCGTCAGGTAACTACTGCAGGAGCACACCCTAGATTTAAATTTTAGCGAGTCCAGGGAAAGAAATAGACGAATAGATTAAAAAGGCAGACATTCTTATTTCTCATAGTGTGTTTTCCAAGAGTTCCAAGACAGAGCTTGAAATCGGAAAAATACGATTGATGAGAAGTTAAAATATTTTTTCAATTGTAATTTTCCGACAATAACCACTGAACCTTCACCATGCCCATGGTCATCCATAAACACCCAAATTACATCAAACGTCCGATTCAATTATGCAATCTGTATCTACGCCACTGCGTCCACGGTTCGTTAGTCCGACACAATGCTGAATAATTCGCGCGTCCGGCGGCGTCCGGGCTGTCCGGTAATGACGGCATTCTGCGTCTCTTGGGGGCTGTGGCGTGGTTAATGTCTTGAGGATTACGAGATGCTGTCGATGTGTTTATACCATACTAGCTTTCCGCCCGCGGCTTCACACGCGTGAAATTTCGTTTGTCACAGATCGTCATAAATTATAGCCTATATGTTATTCTGGATTATAAACAATAATACTGTAAAGTTTCATCAAAATCCGTTCAGTGGTTTTTGAGCCTATTCATTACAAACATACAAAAATAGGTACAAATCTTTCCTCTTTATAATATTAGTATAGAAGTAAAGTAAGGGTGTTATTATGATCCTCGAAGGTTTTGATAGAGACTTTAATGGTAACAAACCATAATAGATATGTCTGAGAGTGATCAACACAATATCAGTCTTAAGATTTTTGAAGATCCTTGAAGAAGATTTTACAACATAGGATTCTCACTTTGGATAGTTATACTACCTCTGTCTATAAGTCCTCTGTTTAAGAGACGACTTAAATTTTATTACAAGCGTATAAATATACCCGAGAACTTACAGATTCGAACTGAATGCGGTGAAAAGAGGAGACTACGCTACGAACGACGTGAAGCTAAAATAACGTTAGCCTTTGAAAGATTTGTTTGGAAGTGGTGGGGAGACACCCCCACATAGCCCACTGCCCGCCCTGCGGCCGATGGGCATGCATAATGCATTTGCAGTCCAAAAATGGCGATTCGCAAGTTTACAAAAAAATAAGCTTTATCAGCTATCGAACTCAGATAAAAGCTCTATCATCTCTCGGATACTGAATTTTTAAACATGAGGATCAAAATATTTCTGGACACTTTAAATTAATTCTATGTGAAAAAAGCAAGAATATGGGATCTACCTACTTCAAAAATAAACGTTATATTACTTTATCTTTTCGCTGGCCTAAAATGGGATATCATGGACGTCCGTAGATGGGTATCGGCCCCTATCCTGTATGTAGATGACATGCTCAACGCGATAGCTTTTTGATCCGTACGGGTCGGTTCATACGTTGGATATTTTCCATTTCTATATTGATAATGCAATGACATGCTTTATGTTCAGAGAGAATGAGCAATAGACTATAATGAATGGAAGTGGATTACAGAAAAAACTTTTACTTGCCCCTGAATCGCTAAATGGAAGATACCTACTGTGTCAAATTAAAGCTACTGCAAATAAGCTGTTGCTATAGCTATAGGAGTAATATTCTGACAAAATTCCTTACTTGCACCCTCTTTTTACCTATTTGGGTATCGTTATTTACCAGTACAGGCAATTTATAATCATAGAGTAAACCTTGCGTTTAAACAGAAGGTGCACCGTTGTCATCAATCGTTTAGTGCCTAACACCTCGCTGGTCCAGGGACGCTTTCCGCAGCAAAATTAGCAAAACAAACGAAGCTTAACGAAGATTTACGATGTCCCCGTTCAGCTAGGAAAATAAATGTAAGGTTTCCATCGGTCATTGTAGAACATCGGCGTATGTACGAAAGTGAACCTTATGTGTGTGTATTTAGGACGATAGACGGTTTAACTGGTCATTTACATACTAAGTCCCACATTCAGCGCTGAATTATTACTTTTGCTTATTTAAATGATGAGCTCGTTAGATGGGCGGGAATGTTGGCGTGATGAAGTATTCATGGTAGAAGGATTTTATGTAAATTAAAAACGGGTTGCTGAAACAATAAGTTCTGGGTCACTAAAATAAAATAGAATTGTGAAGTGGCATAACCCTTTTTAATTAAGATTATTGATGTACGCTCAAACAGTACTTTCTTCGGAATCAGCAGATAATTTTTGTCTCTTGTTCTCATAACTACAATTTCTGTATAGCCAATATCTACAGCTTTGGCACCTTTAAACCCCACTCAGTGAGGATGAGGTCCTTCTAATCGTTACTTAGATAAAATCTTAAGCTTGTTTTATACTAAGGGTTTAAATATTGTACAATCCTACAAATGTAGAGAACTATGGTCTTTTTACTTCTGCTGCAGTTTTGCTCACTTATTTTCAAAAGATAGTAAACATCTCCAGCACGACATTTTAAAAGCTTTTAAAGCTGCAATGCGTTAACTTCCTTTCAAAGCTGCAATGCGTTAACTTCCTTTCTGAAAGACTATTTATTCGGACAAACATGTTATGACATAATGCAGGCATATCCAAATATAGAGCGACCTATTTTAAATGCGGGTCAAACTTCGTCCCAATTTGGGCACGGTGAGGTAAACAATGCAATTTGTATTGTATATGAATACTGAATAGAATGAAGGATTTAATTTTCAATGAATGTACAGACGACAGGACATCAGACTTTTCATTTTTGTTGAAAACTAGCTTCTATTACAACTGCATAAGATTCCACAGCGTTTAGCGTTTAGCGTACCGCTATCTGTACATGCAATTTTGGTCATGGATGTCAATTTAACTCTGAAGTCCAAAGTCCCCAATTTACTCCGTGGTATGGTGGTTAGCAAAATGGACGCTCTCAAGCGGTAAGAAATATCACTTTATTGAGAGCGTTTGATTTGACCATTGAAAGCATGAATCAACCGGATTTTCTGTCAAGTCTTGAACATAGCCATTAGCCCATTACATGATTGAACTCTTTATTGACTACATCATTTTATCATCATCATTTCAGCTACAGGACGTCCACAGCTGAACATAGGCCTCCCCCAATAACTACCACATCGCACGGTTGGTAGTGGCTTGCATCCAGCGCCTTCCTGCTACTTTTATCAGGTCAGGTCGTCAGTCCACCCTGTGGGTGTGGCATTTTAAATTATATTAGTAGGTAATTTGTGCAATACAAAGCCCGTTTTTTACCCCTCATACAAGCTGAATATGCGTGTGGGTTCACCACAATACTTAGTCCAGCAGCAGTGGTTCGAACCAGCGTTCCTCGGATCATGATTCGGCCTGTTTGACACACTCACTGTTTGGCTATTGTCGCTTTGATAAATATTAAGTCGATATTCTACAAAACCCCCCACAAAATGGCGTCGCATTATCTTAACGGGTACCATCAATTAACCGCCACGATCCGCATCGCCGTTTGCCGCATATCTTATTATAGCTATCAGAATAACAGAGTGCAGTTAAATGTTTAGAAGCCATTAACTGGATTATAGACGCTGGTTTATGTCTCATCTTCGAGAACAGCCACAGCTAAAATTGAGAGAACACTCCATTAAGATCCAAGTTCAAACGTGAAGCAGGACCTGGCCGGTAGTACCACACCTTTATGTTCAAAGTTACGCCAGAAGAGGTGACGCTAACAAATGCTGACTTTTTCTTTAAAATCGCTTAGTGTTCGGAAGTACCTACAAATCCTATGATCCTACATAGTCTATAGTAGAAAGTCCTGTCGTCGAAACACTCATATGCAAATCATTTTATTGGCGGAACGTCCAATCCATAGCTTCTTATAGTAAATCTCAAAAACGAAACGTAGTTGGTTTCCGTCCAAAGTTGAAACAACTTGTAGAATCTTTGCTCTAAAACTGAACTTTACTATTAAAATGAATGTCCAGAATAAACTGCTGTGTCATGGCTGTTTTGTTTAGGGCTGTGGTCCATTTTACTGTCGCTGCTTTATGAATGATTAGCCTTAAGTTAATCACCAACTTTGTACGCGTTAATTATGTTCGTAACCGTCCCCGACAGACGTCAGAACTTGTTAACCTGGAGAAAGAACCGCCTTTATGAAGAAGAAAAATATGTTTTTGTGGAAGTAACGCATTTGGGATTGAGATTCTGAAAGAAATGAAGACTGAAGGTTTTAATTGGGATTAACATTGATTTTCATCTTGAGTTTTCAGTGAAAAAAGTATTTCGAATGAAAAAAGTAGTTAGTAAAGATATTGTGCTTACTAGGTCTTGAACCGAGATAAAATATTGACTTCGGCTGCTGATGAGCATTAATAATATTGTAAATACTCGTAAATAAAAGTATTTTATTCATTTCCAAAGGACCTATGTAGCTTAGATACAAACTTTTAATAACTTTATTGGTCACAAAGTAAAACAGATTTTGCTTATGCAAGGCACGTTCGATAGACGGGATACAATTTGGAACCCAAATTAATATGTTATATTATATGCTCAATTTCACATTTGTGATTATTAAGACAAAGTAATAGCAGAACTAATAGACATTTGAACCAATAAATACCAGCTTCAAATTGCCACCGAAGCAGAACCAAGTGACATCTATATCCATTATTAAACCGACAGCCGACAGGAAGTGTTTTCGACGAAATTGAGCCAATTACTACCCCCATAGTGCGGGCGCGACGGAATTCCGGAAACGCGGCGTCATTCCGTGAATGGAAACGGAAGGGTAGCAGTAAAAGTCGCAAAAAGGTCATGGATTCTTTGTATCGTTACTGTAAAAAGATTACCTACATTTTTCCATGAACCTTTTTTTATCAAAGTGCGCAGTAGCTATAATAAATTCAAACCAAGCTGATTATGATCTATAAAACATCGTCTGCCAGGTTAAGTAATTGCCTAAAAGCATAAACGTGGGCGGAGCACATAGCTCGTGGAGCGATGGCCGTTGGGGCAGAAAAGTTCTCGAGTGGCGACCACGGGCTGGAAGATGTAGCGTGGGTAGGCCTCCTACTAGGTGGACCGACAATCTGGTAAAGGTCGCGGGAAGAACCTGGATGCGGGCAGCGATGGACCGTTCATTGTGGAAAACCTTAGGGGAGGCCTTTGTCCAGCAGTGGACATCAGTGGCTGAAACGAACGAACTATAAAACGCCGTTTTATTAAAAGACCAGTTTTATTTAATCTTCCTAATCATCAGTCTCCCTCAGTCCACTGCTAGACGGAGGTTTCCCTCAACCCTCGCCATGGATTCCGATCAGCATCTTATCTCTTCTAACCGCCACCAATCACTTTGCAAAAATAGATAATGATGATGATGCTGTTTTGAATGCATCATGGTCATTTGTCATAAATACCCATTTTATGGGGTAATAAGGTCTCTTCCTCCTCATCATGCCTATGTGAATCACCTAACGCAGTGAGCAATCTTGACATAAGAGTCGTAATTTTGCTGCCCTCCTTCTCTTTTTAAATTCAGTATATTATAAAATCAGTCTACATATCAAAGGATGCAATACCGTGCCGATTACTTATTATTTTTCCATTACATCGTCATTAATTTTTTCGAGGCTATGCAAATTGTTTTGGAGTATTCCCGGCACTCCCCGGGGAGCGGACAAATTCCCAACTTTTTCAATTACGTCCGCGAAGGCACTGCGAATGGGGTTCTTAGGGGTCCTTGGATAGAATAAGTACTATTTATTTTATTAATGAATAGGATATTGAAGTCACATAATCCTTAACATAGTTATTTGCAGGTTGCACTTTTTGTACACATACCCCTGTAAAAATTTACTAGTTCTTCAAGTAGAGGATTCTTGGATATTTTATTACGAGCGGGAAATAGTCCCAAAGAAAGTTGGGAAGCCTTAGAAGTTGGCCCCGATTTAACACTACTTTTGAATTACAAGTAAAGCCCATGGTGATTTTAGTAATATTTTTCATATGGTGGTTTCATTGCCTTACACTAGCCCTCCAGCGAATCGCTAGGCTAGTGGTTATGTTCTAAACCACCCTAAAATTAATTATAGGCCGTTGCCAAGCAGTAGGAAACATTTAAAGGTTTGCATTACTCATTTTTCATTACAGCTTTTCTTCAACTATCCACTTTTAATTTTAATTGGTATCATAAATCTGTAAGCGATACTGGCAATAATCCAAGTTAGGACTAGCTCTTAGCGACTGGCAACTTCGGCCATTTATATCCGTTGTCCGGGCAGCAGGAGTTGTTACTAGATAGCGGGCGCCATTTTGTTTTGTTTGAGTTTTCAACTCGTATAATCTGTGAACTTTCCTATACTATGTACGCGACATTTTAGTATATTAACTATGAAATAGAAGTAATATAGTTCATATAAGATTTATTTATTCACACAAACGTGCTACATGACCAAAATCTTTAGCTCCATTGCAGTCCCCTCCTCAACTCAACTAACAATACTTTATTTTTATTTTTTCTTCAGTTCTTACTTTAAGTAGGTACTTGCTTATACTTCTGTTTTCCATTCCTTATTAAAATCCAACAGTTCTAACGAATTACAAAAAATATTTAGTTTTTTTTTCTTCTTTAATCATCTAAGTATGTATATTCTTTAGATTAATTCCGTTGCGGGTCCAATGACAGTTCTTTCCCCCGGGACAAACTTGACCTTCATTGGTAGGGTTTTTATTGGCGGTCAAGCTGTACTTAGATCCTGGCTACACAGGAGTTGCAGCGGTGGGAACGAGAAGTGGGAATAGTCACGTATCTGTAATTCATATTGATATCAAATCGGTTTAACTCGAACTAAGCGTAAATTGGCATTAATCCAAGTTAGGGATAAACTATACGTTGCTTTTAGCGCACGGGAACTTTAGCCATTTGTATCTATCAGGTCAGGTGCCCAAGAGTTAGTGAAAGGCGCCATTTTGTTCAGCTTAGATAGCTAATTGGATTAATTGTTATGTGCGAGAATTGCTACATCAGATAAGACAGAAATTGTTAATAATTTTACAATAATATGAGAGTAACCTTTTGTTTAATATCTGACTTAGAATAGAATTTCAGGACATCAAGGGAAAACATGTTTTTCAGAACAGAACAAAACTTGCAAAGGTATTATTGATCTAGACAGCACTTAGTACTACATAAATCCCAAAACAATAAAACGGTCAAAGCAACAAAAACATTTTGGATTCCATAGAAACGTAATCATGCGACAAAACCTTCTAAGTCGCTAGCAAATCAACCCTAAACCGAAACTAAAACTATTTAATTTAGATTTCGAATTTTACATAATTTACTTTAAGGTTCAAAGTTCAAACTCGATTATCATTTTGGGGCGAAGGGTTGAGGTCTTAACCATAAAGCACAGATGCTAAACAAGCCTTTATACTGCTATAAAGTAAACAAAATACGATAAAAACTTTATCAGAGGCCATATTTTATTCCTCGCAGGGATGAAATCATGAAACTCAACGCTTAAAAAACACGCATAAATATGAAAAATGGCCGCATTAACTCTTCAGAGCAGGGTTTCCCAAACTATGAGTCGCGACCCAGTGGGGGGGTCGCGAACGAACATTGAGTGGGCCCTGCCTGTAGAACGACACACCACCCTACCCATCGGCATCGGCAGCGGGCGAAATTTCCTATAGGTGGGTCCCGAGTTTCGGAACTTGTCTTGTATTAGATGAGTCGTACGTAGCCCAGACAACTTTGGGGACCACTGCTTCAGAGGATAGTATAGCAAATAATAAGTCGATTTAGTACATTGTTTCAGCGAGTTTAATAGGCCTTTGTTTCGGGGGGTGTTAAGTTAACAAATCGGAGCTTCTCACGTTACATCGTTCGAACTTTGGTGGTAGAAACTTGGGAGGTGCGAAGGTAAAGGTTCTTGTTATAGCTCAGGGGTAAGGCGGAATCGTTTTGGTAGTTATTACAGGAAACATTAAATCGCACACGGATTTACTAAATTCGCTTATGAAATTCTAAAAAGGTAAAGATACGTTACACTACGTTACGTTACGTTAAAAAAAAATTTCTTTGACGAATAACATTAAGAAATGAGGAATGGATGAGAAAAGATTTTTATTTAATCGTCTCACATTTTTCATAATTTTCCACGAAAATACCGAAATGCAATTTCAGTATAGCTACTCCTTGTTTGCGCTGAAAAATGACATTGCGCCAAGGTACTTCATTTTCTTTAACGTCTTAAAAACTCTTATGAGGAACAATCTTCTTATGACGTCACTTTATGCAGTCGCTAGAGCTTGCGCAGTAACAAATGAACGTCGCATCTATCAGGATACAATTACGACGTAGTTTGCTTTAGCGACGTAGCGCCATCTATCTTGCAGCTTAACGGGGTGTAAAGTGTGCGAGCTAGCACTAACTTTATTTACATACATACATTTTGTACGATCATACCAAGTTGCGAAGTGGCAATTTAAGTAAAAGGCATTGTTATTGTTTAGTTAAAATTACTAGAAAATCGTAGTAAATATACAGACCAAGCCGTGAATAAAAAGCGCTTACACATAAAATATTATGATGTTTAAGGATTGCACGATTTTTACAGTATAGTCAATCATATTTGTTCAGTAACTCCTTACAGTATACAAATATCTGATCTTGCCACTGAAAAACAGACTAGAGAATCCAGAAAACAATTTTTAATTGGGAAGAAAACTCCGGGAGACGGTATTGATATTTGTGCAATTGCTTACCCGAGGTAGGTGGCGCTAAATGGTCTCTTTAATTGATTTACAACAGTACGTTCGTTCGTTCGTTTCAGCCGAAAGTCGGCCACTGCTGGACAAAGGCCTCCCCCAAGGATTTCCACAAACAACAACGTTACCACATCCAAAACAATACAAATACAATCTCCTTTTTCGTAAATGCACAGTAAAGATAAATACACAAGAAACAAATCCGGAAAACTAATTAAGGACCTTATCACACACATAATAAAGACCTCGCTCTTCTAATACGTCGTTCGTGACTGTGCAGATCAATGCGGGATAAAGGACGTAGCACACTTATCAACACGGAAAGGGATCGTAACCGTATCAACTCGAGGCGGTCAGTATTCTTTGTATGAAACTCCATACTGAAACGCACACAAATCCGCACTGAAACGTAAACGCCTCGCCTCGCGGTTGACAGCTTGCGAAAGACGACACGGTGTTGATCCATTTCCGAGCTGATAAGTCTGCTATGACCTTTAACATACCGTAATCACAGAAAAGTAGGTTCGTATGTACCTCCTGACTGAAATAGATGATCATTCACCCCCGAGGGTTAAAAGCTAAGGTTCGCCGACCTTTTATTGGGGTTAATGCCTCTTCCGTGTTTTTATCACAAACATTTGGGCAAACATTTGCGATGGGATGGGGCAGTGACGTAAATAAGCGGATGAAAAAGGTGTTTACGCTTATTTTTAACGCACGAATTTATTTACTTGGGGTAAAAATGAGAGTGAGTTATTTTTGGAGCTGTAAAATAGACATTTGAATTTTTATTAATCTCCTCTGAATTATAGCGTTTTCTGCGTTTAAATCATTTCAGTAGGTTTCGTTATATTGATCTACTTTAATATTATGCGGGAAGCGCTGAAACGGCCTTTGTGGAAATCCTTAGGGGAGGCCTTTGTTCAGCAGTGGACGTCATTTGGCTTAATATTGCAGCAAAATACGTCTTCTCTTCTTAGGCTTTAACAAGTTACTCATGTGATTTCTTCGTGAAATAAATCTCCTAATGTCTTCAGCAATTAACCTGTAACTACTCATATCCTCATAAAAAGGTGCCATCAGGCTGTTACGAAACTTGATCATTACCGAATGATAGACGAGCCAATTATACAATACATCAGCGAGCGAGACGAAGGATAACAATATCCGAAAGAGATGAACGATCCGAACGAGGTCTTTCTTTCGCGAAAAATCGCAGAATTGACTGGTTCAGGCACTGGGAACAGCCAGGTCATAGTAAAATAGAGGTCTTGTGCCAATTTTAAGCACAACAGTTACCTGTTCAACAAATTAAAATTCACGCAACGCCAATCACGCATTACAGATCGATTGATATGTCCTCCTTACAAAACCGCCGCTTTTCGTGGCAGCTTCAGGTACTTGGCAACAAAATGTTGGAACAACATTCCTCCACCAATACGTAACTGTGTCACAGTCAGAGCCTTCAAAGTCAAATTCAAGCTACATCTGCTATCTATCCAAAAGAATATTTAAAGTACCTACCTACCTGCCTAAATGTATAAACTGCACATACCAACATTAAAAGTAAATGATATTACACTCAATACATACTATTATTCATATTATCTTTTCTCTCTCAAACTTATTTTAAATACCTTAACATATATTCATATTTATTAAGTCATAAACCTTTATTGCATCATCTTAGATTATCATCATAATTATAAGGTGCTCAATAGCACAAATTAATGCACACTTACTTATTTTCTTCTATTTGTCAAATTTTGTAGTAAGTTGTAACGTTCGCTATGGGCCACGCACCCCTCTTTCATGGTTTCTGCAGAATACCAGTGGCCGTAACGTGCTCTTCAGTACGTTATGACCTCATACTGAGCAGAGACCAATTTGGTACAATGTATTTTGCTTTTTAAGTTGATTGTACTTATAGTTTAATTTTTTGGTACCAAATAAATGTTTTTTTCTTTCTTTCTTTCTTTCTTCTTTTCCATTCTTCTCAGGCGACGGAAGAATAAGTGTACTTGTGTTGGCACACCCACCCAGTACTGGTACGTACTGCATGGTTTTTCGTCCAAGATGAACTTGACTGATGGCATTTGCCAGATCGATTGAAATTATTTGGGAATGATGAGAAATAATATGAATCGCGTCATATGTGAAGTTCAAAATATCCCCATAATTTCTAAACTCTAGGACCTAGGGCAGACGTGCTCGGGGTGTGGGCACCGAAGAGATGGTCAAATGCAGTGAGGAAGACGGTGGGCGGACCACACAGCTTATGACCGCAGTCTGTGGAGGAACACTATTTGGTCGCGATCCTCATCAGTGAGGGGCCAAGGAAGAAGAAGAAGGACCCAGGGATATCTGCCTTCACTTCAAAAATTTATAAGATACCGTACTTTTTGATTTTGTTGCGCCTTGCGATAAGATTCATGTAAGCATATAACAAGTCCTCAATCATCGCAAATCCCTATAATTAGGCATCATCACATGTTCAGGACAGGACGATAACATTACCGAGTGATAGATGAGCTTAATATACACCAAGATAAGCAGAGGACAATAATACAGGAAAAGTACGCCCCAAATGATGTCTTTTTTCGCGGAAAGATAGGAAAATTGATTGATTTGGGTCACTGAAGATTATGGGTATAGAACAGCCAGGCCATCTTCTCCACGGGGCGGGAGCAAAATGTTTTAATCGACTGGAACATGGATGCTTTGAGACTAAGGGCAGAATCTATAATGATTTCCGAAATTTTTATCTTTTAAGAGTAAGGAGTTTTATCTGAGAGCTTTCAAGTAAGAACTTTCACTATCAGGTGCAATGGACGTCACATCCGCATTATGACACTAAGCTCAAAATAAAATCCAAATGGTGTGGTTGTTCTATTCGTGGCCCGCTAAGGCGGATTATTATATTCTTATTTATTGGATTACGTGTGGGCTGACCTTTATCTTCTTTATAGATGATGCTGTCTTCGCGTTATACGAGAAATAATGGCCATGAAATACGCTAAGCTGAAAATACAAAGAGAATCGTGCAAAGGTCGACATTTGCTTTTGTAATAATCTTTAAAAGATTAGAGGTAGAAAAGACAGGTGTTTTGAAACAGAAGGTAAGTTGAAACACCACCGATTTCTCAGAACTTTCGTTCGTTCGTTCGTTTCAGCCAAATGACGTCCACTGCTGGACTCAGAACTTTACCTACCTCTAAATAGAATTAATAATAATAGGAACAGAGTATGGTAAGCTCTGGATGCAGGCCGCTACCAAACGGTCATTATGGAAATCCTTGCTGAAATTATGATGACGATAATGATGATGGTAAGTCCGTTATCGAAAGAGTACAATTCTTGCGAAATAATAAACTGAGGAACATAAGCTTTACTAGTTTCAATTCAAGAATAGGTTAGGTTAGGTTATAATCGACTATAACAAGGGGATTTCTTTATCCTCTACATTGAAAACAAACAGCTATCCTAACTCCTATTCAGTAATAAGCTACCTTCGGAAAAGAAATAAACTTCAACTGTACAGACGACAGCACATCTGACTAAAGGTTTTTCCTTGGAAAGTCATCTCTACTACGACGATATAAGATCCCTCAATGACAAGCTTGTCGTGCGTCGTGTATTTTGCCGTTGGCAAGCGGATTTACATATCCGTCGAGAGCAACTCATCTCCGATGGTACAGGTTTATTGGTAACCTACTTTGGTATTGATTCCGCGTGCCGTGACGTTGGCGCTCAACAGGCGGTGGGTTGTGACTCAAATCACGAACACCGAATCCATTTCAGAGATTTTACATAAAAACTGCTGTACAAAGGATTCTTGTTACAGTTGTAAACACAAGTTGCTTTTAAATAAGAATCTTCAAATAACTAAATTCTCACTTGCTTGAAAATGATGATGCAGCATGTGTTACAGTCAAAAGTCATAATCAGTCAAAACCACTTTTGACTGATCTTAGCATTTAGCAGACTGATGCCTTTGGTCATTATCGCTTTTGACTGATTTTTCCAGTCAAAAGTGGTTTTGACCAAGGGCGTTAGTCAAAACCACTTTTAGCTGCGAAAAATCAGTCAAAAGTGCTTTTGATGGTTGTGTGTTTTTGACTGATCGATTATGAGTTTTTTCTGCAACATATGTATGTAGATTTGACATAATCGTGAAATCTATTTATACTTTGTATGTAGGAAGAAAAAGAAATATGTTTCTTTTTCTTCAACCAATCATCAACTCCCTTCCCCACCATACTAATTCCAGTATAACCATGGTCACCAAAATACGTTTATGGCAGCCAATGAACTGAATGTTTTTAATCTTATTCCGGGGTTGGAATTACGTATTCCAGGATTTACAGCCTATCAGATGAAGAGAAAAATGTCTTCAAAGTTTAAGATAAAGTAGAACTCCGTAGTGTTCTCAAATCTCCAGCGCAAGGTAACCTTTCAAATCACTATCCTAGCGCTGAAAATGAAGGTAGCAATAAAAACTTACGGTCCGCAGAAACAACTGGCGCTACTATTAGTGGGATGTACTTACCTGAAAAGAACAATAAAAACTAGTTAGTTTACATAAACTTTTACTGGACCCAGAGGCTTAGCATAAGATTCCCAAAGGGAGATAAGGGTGTTTTTGGACGCAGCGGGTGGAATAGAGGCTGAGAATGTGAATAAATCTAGCTTAAAATTAGTTTTAGCCAATTTACGAATCATTTGCATTCCAATTTGCCTTCTGCTGAAATGTTACGTAATGCTGGATATTTGTCTTGAAGCGTGGGCAGAGCAAAATGATTAGGTTTTAATTGAATTTTACTTTCGTCTTATTTTCGGAAATGTTATTGATTCTGGTAAACTAATAATAACCTGTAATAAAGATTCATTGTCATTACTATTATGATTTCCAATTAAAACGTAATTATGAGCCTTCAAAATTGTTTCAATATCGATAGACGTAATCATGATGGTGCCTAACATTCAAGACTGACTTACGCGTAAAAATTATAAACTGAACCATTACTATTTAACATAAATATTCTAACTTTAATGTTGTCTTTCATTTTACTATAGTTCTATGTTCATTCAAACCACTTCTTTGCTACCTTTGCCCTGTAGCACACTTTGATGCGCATCAAAGGAGGCAAATATAGCCCGACTGAAGTCCTTGAAGGAAATTGCATCAATGTCCAAGTCACAAGGACTCCGTCGGAAAATAAAACGCCAAGTTGAAGTAGAAAATAAAGAAGCACTCAAGCTCATAATAGAGTTGTAGAGTTATCGTGATTGACCTGTTTACGTAGGAGACGCTGTTTTGTAAAAGAAAAATAATTTTAAAAGCACTTTAGTTGAAAGCACCTATATTGTAAGTCAATTTATATTTTATTTTATAAGTAACTTTATTTTAGTTTTCAAAGAGATGAGCGTAACGGCCAATAAAGATTTTCATTGTCAATCACGTTTCATACTTTACCATAAATAAGTTATCATTCATTTTTCCAACATTGAAAGTCAGATTTCAGATGCTAGGGCGAAGCTATGGGATATGTAAAGTACCCTGGTAAAGATCTACATAATAATAATGAATTTAAACAAATAAATAAAAAAATATATTATAGACCTATCTACACAGGAGCTGCAGTGGCTGGAATGACGGGTGGAAATAGTTATAAAGATTTACAACTGAGCATAATACAAGTTCAATGCCCGTTTTCACCATCAGTCCCTAATTTTTAGTGACCCATATGAAAACAAAATTCCTGTTATGTTACCATAGGGGTCACTTAAAAATTAGAGACTGATGGTGAAAACGGGCATAAGTTTTCTATGACTCTATCTGTATATGAAATGTTACGTTTCACACAAGGTACCTACATCGAAAACCTTTGTTGCGCTGGCACGATGTAAATAACAGTACCTATTAATATTATACAGGGAAATACTGTAGCATTGATCGCCCCACTTCCAGCGTAATTTATTAACATGTACACGACATGGATTCAGCGAAATACGCGTGGAAAATGGAAATCGTTACAAAGTTGAAACAATATGACTTTATAATGTCGACTTTTGAATCGTTTTCGATAATAGCGCGAACTTAAAAATATTATTATGTTTTCAAAAGGTCATATGCATTATTTTTTGATGATTGCAAGACTTCACATTTAAACCAAATTACTCAGGTCTTTAAAAATTTTGATCGCAATGTTCTTGGCAAAATCCGGGAATCATCTGAAAGATTGACATCTGACATCATTGACATCTTTTGGACTATGTACCTAGATTAGATAACCAAACATTTCAAATAGAGAGAGATAGACACAAATAGAGTGAGAGCCAGAGGGTTTCAGAACAGATTTCAAATATGAAGGAAGACAATTACAAAAAGAGTGAGAGCAAGAGGGTTTCAGAACAGATTTCAGATTATTTGAAGGAAGACATAATTTAATTTGCATTTTCTAACCATCAATCTCCAAGTGTAGATATCCGAGGCTTAACGCCATATCATAAGCATACACACACGAGGTATTTAGCTTATTAGAGCTATGAGTATCGCTCGCTCCGCTTCGCTCGGCTTTATCGAGCGTTGCTTAATGCCGGCCCCGTATGCAAATCGAGCTGATTCTGTTGATCGTTCCGCTACATTGTTTCGTTAAGTGATCTGGATTACGAGGCTTTTCGTTTCATAAACTTTCAATTTAGTTAGTGCTCTATATTCAATGGCAGAATAGATTGGTACTGAATCAAATTGACTGCTGGAATGACTATTGAAGGAACTCTATCGTTCAATAGAAATCTTAGTAGCAAAATAAAAGAGCTAAAAAGTCTAAAAATAATTTCATGAAAGCAAATAAGCCCAGCAAACTCAGCTTCGTTTCATTATCGTGACTGAATTAACAGTTTTCATCTTCATTCGTCTATTATTTGAACAATCCGAGTCGATTTTTCGTGATGTGTCATTATAACAAAATGTCTCTTTCTTTCTGTGATTTTACAATCTCTAAGAGTAGGCGCACACCGTTGACTTTTCATCGGCCGATAGTTTAGTCGGGCTGTTGATCAGTATGGGCATGTATGGGAGTGCGCACACTACGCCGATTCGATTTGGCCGATTCTTAATACAAATTAAAATCGGGCACAACTATCGGCCAACTAAAAATCAACGGTGTGCGCCTACTCTAAAAGTCTAAATTACTATTTAGGTATACGACCGCTTTCACATTAGGTCGTCAGAAGCGCGACAGCAGCGCGGCAGCAGCGGCCTGCCTTCACATTATAAAACCGCCGCAACTGTGCTGTTTACAGTAAATTACAGTAGCCCGACTATCGCGCGTTTGTCGCTCAACTTTCGCACTTAATGTGAAAGCGCACTAACTTTAATCATCTGCGTGCACTAATAAATATTTATCATATAAAGTGTGATGTACCAGTATTCGGAAGAATAACGAGCACAGAACCAGTGATACAACATAGCACGTTAAGCTGATTACGCACCGAGCGCGCCCGATCCCGCGTTGATTGGATCCAGCGGATTATCTGAGCAACTTACAGAGCTGGGAGATGTTAAATAAGCAATATTTGTTGCTGATATCAATGTTTACTGCCTCTGGAATATCAATCAGACTAGCCTACGTAAGCATCTTCCAAAACATAAGAGGAATACGAAAAGAAGACGGTGGAATTTTTGATTACTCAGCTTTCACAAGTCAACTATTCAAGGTTCAAAAAACCAATTAATTTAAGAAAACACGAAACGACCAGTCTGCCCCTGATAAGCAGTTAAAAGGGCGCATGTAACACCAAGTCAAAACGGAGATAAAAAAGTTTCAAATAATTTGAATGGATCATTCTTCGCTGTCCTTGAGTTTGACTCATATCCAAAAAAGCTAGATACGCCTTTTTTCCTGTCCAATGCAGCAATCATGTAAAAAGCACGATCAGATAGAACATGCTATAAGTATACGGTTTTAAGTTAACGGACATCAACTTCATCCTCCCATATTGTAATACTTTCCTACTTCTAATCAATATCCCTATGTAATACTTTACTGCTTCTATTCTAATCAATATCCTCACTATTACGCAACAGATGGTCCTCCCTGATGCTTACGCATTCATGGCCTCGCCCGATACGCTCCTGCCAGGAATCCCAACTATCAAGAACTGAGCAGCCTCCAGACAATTCATTTCCCATTCAAATGAGGCAAAATTTGGCAGATACTACCAATGGAGGCAATAAAGACGAACGTTTAAGAATATTAAAATTGCTGTTTTGCCAAGTTTTATGGCAGTTGTAGACATGATTATTTTAGAGTAAAGTATGGAACATGACAAGCATGGTGCAGAACTTGGCATAGTATTGGCACATTCCGTTAAAACTCCATTCAATCGTCTTCATCAAAGACATAATAGACATGTGTGTGTCACATAAATACTACAGAGATGGCGTTGAAATATCGAAGAACCCAAGAACATAGCTTTCAGTGGCTGGAAGAACAAAACGGGAGATCGTGCGCTGTACTTTGACCATCTTTTGCTGAAGTCCAGAAATGTCGTCATAGATTCTTCTATCATGTGGTTAATAGTTATTAGGTTATCAGTTACTAGGTCATTAGTTGCCCGGATTGTTGCGCACAAAGCATGACATAGGCAATTCGTGAATATTAATATCTCCTTCAGCGCTATCGATACAAAATTCCATTTGTACGGATATGCCAACATAATAGGGAGGTATCGAGAATCCATCAATTCAGATTGCTGGATAATCATGAGCCAGGTATTCGAGGTACCCCGGCTTTCTATAGAAACGTCGCTTTTTAAATCCAGCTCCGTAATTCAAAAACGTATTATGGAGGATATATTTTGTCAAAGGAAAATGTTGAGTCAGATTTTTCTGCTTTATTAATTTTGTTAGACGGTGTTTTTAAAAGTTCATAGCCTATTTTAACTTATAAATTTTTAATAAGCTTGATGGAATTTTTAATTTGAGTTGAGCTCTGATCAGGGCTTTTCAATAAAGTCGCATAGATACATCTGCTGTTTTTATATCTGTAATGTGGAGACATAACGAAGGTAGGTTTGTTCGTTTCAGTCAAATGACGAGCACTGCTAAAGCCTGGTCCGTGAGCACGTAGAATCCCGTCCAATGACCCCAAGCTGCCCATCCTTGTCGCTCGCACGTAATTATGTTGCTGTCGCGCTCGCACACCCACTGCGGGCGCGCGTCACACAGTCGCGACAGCAATATAATTACGCGCGAGCGATAAGGATGGGTAGCTTGGGGTCATTGGACGGGATTCTACGTGCTCACGGACCAGGCTTTAGACAAAGGCCTCCCCTAAGGATTTCCATAACGACCGGTCCTGCGCTGCCCGCATCCAGGTTCTTCCAGCCTCCAGCGACCTTCCAGTGAAGGTAGGTATAGGTACTCGAATAAAAAAATGTTACATTGATCGAAGCCACAACTTCTATCGCTATTTTGTAGACTTGCTTACAAAGTTACCGTGAATGTTTATCTTCCCCAATCTCCTGATGAGAAACCTTAATCAATCACACGATGTTCGAAGTTATTTCTGATTCGTCGACATGTTAAGTATCATCTCGATATTGAACAGCGCAAGGCAGATAATTTTCACGCAAGTTTCATAATGTTAAAATAAGTACTCCGATGGATATCCGATAGATGGATAGTTAGATATTTGATACAAATATGGGTCACTCTAGTTTCTTCAAGAGAAAACAAGTCTTATGTATAATTTTTTTTTAGCTGAATAGTTACTTGACAAGTTTATCTCTATTACTGATTTTATGGTTGAAGGTAAAAAAGTAACACCCAGTTCTCAAAGCATTACCTACCTAGCTACCAAAATGTCGAGATACATGGCACCTTTTTAGCTCCACTATAAATCGTCTAGTTTTTCTACCCCCTATTGTTAGTGGCTCATATCTCCCCCTTTTTGGGGGGGTAATATAGTTCCTGTGGCAGGACGTACCCAGGAAGGAAGTGTTCGGGCGCGACAAAGTGCGCTGTCAGGACTGTTCCGTACATTTATTTCACTGTTTATGTACAGAGAAAAATATATTTTGTTGGCTTAGAAGGAGCTTCCATCTGAATATCGTTCAAAATAACTTATGGTGATTGGTGAAATTAATTTTACCGCAACTAGCTAACGGGCTAAGATGGTCAGCATCAAAAAAAAATTTATCATGCAAGGTGAAAAGTTAGAAAGAAAATCGACATAGAGCAAGAAAAATAACAAGAAAACTTATCTCTCACCTATTTGAATGAGAGTACAAATAAATACCGTAAGTGCGATTTCCTTCCATGAATCAACCACTACCATAAAATATCTTCAGCTAAGCTTTTTGTCACTTTTGTTGCAAAATCTAATAGACTAGCTCAAAGGTGTCTGACTGACTGACATAGTGATCTATCAACGCACAGCCCAAACCACTGGACGGATCGGGCTGAAATTTCAGGTAGATGTTATGACGTAGGCATCCGCTAAGAAAGGATTTTACGAAACTCCACCCCTAAGGGGGTAAAACGGGATCCACGCGTACGAAGTCGCGGGCGGTCGCTAGTAGCACATAGCCACATAATTACCTACTACACAAGACGACATAATGTATGCATTCAGTGTATGCTATAATGTATGCCAACGGTGTGTCAGTGTGGTGTAGCTTCATATGCCATGGTCTGTATAAAGCTATATGCGAAAACAATTTGCAATATTAGCTTGAAAAGCTCCCCAAGGCACAATGGAACACTCGAGCGTAATGCGCTAGCGAATACTCGTATAGTTCGAGTGCGATATGAGGCGGACTCTGGTAGAGATATGCAAAATTAATTTTCAACTTTTTGATAGTTTAGATAGAAAAAAAACCATTTGTTTTTTGTGACATTTGATAAAAATGGTAGAGCTAGATAGAAATCTTGCTAAAACTATGTACTCATATTTTATTCGAGAAGTACGGCAATACCCAACTATGACATCACTCGTTATTACCTTTATTCAGACTCAATATACATTTTACTAATACAATCATTTGCAAATCATTTGACGTTAAACAAGAATGACTGCATCTATTTTCTGATAGATAGACAGACAAACAGAATCAAACATAGGTATTATAAACCTTTCTTTCCGTATTTACGTTGAATCTCCTTATAAGATTTGCTATCCCAAGCTCAAACAAACCAAAAGTCAGTAAGGGTGGTTTTACGCTGCGACTTCAAGCACTTAGCGTCGTGCCCGTTACGTAACGCCGCGTATTGATCGTCCTCGCCGCCTCCCCGCGCCGCCCCCGCGCCAGCCGACCAATGGGAGCGCGCGGTTTAATTCTAATTCGATGGCCGCCGACGCGTCCGATTTGGCAGCTAGTTACGTCAAAATACGTCAAAGGTTTGACGCGCGCCCTTTGTGAGGTCAGCCGGTGATTTTTTCGGTCAGAAAGTCAAAGGCGCTGATATTTAAAAAGCCTTACGCAACTCAGTTGGGGTTGCATGTCAATATCTACATAGGATAGATCTCTAAGAACCACGATTACATTAAACTTAGGAGAAACTCAGACGAGATATTAAGTGTATTTAGACTAACATATTGATTAGCACAAGATCATGCTATTAGTAATAGTTTAGCAAAATCAATTATTCAAGAAAAAATAAAGCATTTTGATTGAATAATGGAATAAGTTTGAAAGTAGTGTGTAATTAATGCGAGTTATTAATTATACATTACTGTCAAACTTATTCCAAAAACAATAATAAACTTTTCAACTAATCTTTACTTTTAAGGCGAGATTAATCACAAAGTCATATTATAATTATTATTCCATGTTGACCTGAAAAAACTGTAACAATTTGTGAAAATAACAAAACCACCAAAATTTTAATAAACGGATCAAAATGTATAATTTCATGGGAACACACAAATCGGTAAATCAGATCCAAAATCCTTTTCTACACTATAGTAATTTCCATTTACTGTTCAATATTTAAGCACATAATAATAGCGTGCTTTTAAAATAATTAGCGCTGTTCTCGCAACGATCTCGCGGTAGGAGTTAATGGATGCTGAGAGCTTTTAAATACATTTCCCCGGATAACAGGAAAACCACAAAGCTTTTCAACTATACCTAACCGCTGTAATTATTACATTTTTAACAATATACGTTGTAGTTATTACGTTTTACGTGGAAAGTTTTCTAAAGATGCGGGCTTCGCAGGAAATCCTTGGGGAGGCTCTTGTCCAGTAGTGGTCTTTTGGCTTAAACAGGAAAGATTCAAGAGGAGCTTTCATAAATCTTGGAGATCTTTTGAATTACTACCATATCTTCATAAGATTCGTTCGTTTGTTTCAGGCAAATCACGTTCACTGCTCAGATCACTATGATCTGAGTTTCACTGGATGGATGTGCCTGCGCTGCCCGCATCCCGTGAGATTCATATTCCCATCAAACAACATTTTCTATATTACATTTCACTGCTATACTTGTGTCAAATCAACGACCATGGTACTTGTATGAAGGTCATGATTCCTGTCAACATAAATCTATCCTTATCCCGCTTCCAATCTATGCTTTTCTACGCCGGATTTTCGTCCCAGTTGTGTTTTGATTTGGTTACGAAATAAGTCGTCGACACTGTCTAGCTCGAGCCTCTGAATACTGAATGTGAAATCCTCAGAATCTTATACACTTCTGTTGAGAAATCACCCTTATTACGAGTACATAAGGTTTCATAGAGTTTATCTTTATGTGCCGTCCCTCGTAGGTACTTGTATATTCTAGCACCTCCAATCCTAATATAAATCGGCCCAGCTCAGTCGTGCCCTAAAATAGTTTCATTTAACATTTACAAGGGTTAACCAATTTGTAGTTCCAGTGTAACACGCAACACTTAGAGGTAGCACGTATATGCTTTACGCCCACTTGTGTTTTAAATTATATGGCTACTTTAACCGTGTATTCTACATACAAATAAATTATAATTTGCCTACTGTTAATCTCGCTATGGAAGAGGGGTGTTTAGTAACAAAAGAAAAAAAAGCAAAGCAAAAGCTCCAACAACTTGAAGTTTAAAAATTAACGTGACTATTTTTATTTTGTCACCAATAGAGCGGGAGAGGGAGCGGACGAAGAAGCAAGAGAGAAGATGGAAGATGAAAAATAATTTTCAACTCCTTCATACGTAAGTGGTGGAACAGGTGATGAGGACGCTACAAAAGCAATTTGCGCTGCCTACAATTTGTTACTTACATAGCTATCAATGAATAAATTGATCTTCTGAACGCAGTCTCACATGAAACATTCATAGAGATTGTCGAGACTGGAAAACTATTTCCACCGTACAAAGTTTCCGGCACAGCTAGTTCAATATTAATTCCAAGTAACTACACCCGCCTGGTGTAGGTAGTGACGTTCATTAGCAATGGCTTACACAATGGCTCCTGTTCATAAGCTTGTATTGACAAAGGGGGCTTTAGTGTTCAAGAACGGTCGTTAATTAATACCAACAGCCTCCCGTGATTGTATTTTCAATGAGAGAGTAGTAACAATGTAGACTCACGCCTTTATGTAAATTGTAACTAGTTCTACAAAGCATTGGGGGAGGCATATGTTCAGCAGTGGACGTCCTATGGCTGAAATGATGATGATGATGAAGTAGTTCTACTTTTCCATAACACAACCTTTAAAACTGAGCCTAAACGACATTTTTACCACCTCCTTCACACCACTGCAACTCCTGGCCAAAACTTTACAGCTTGACGGCCAGCAAGTAAATCCAATGGGCAAAATGTAGGAAAACTGATCAGTTAAAGGGCAAAGTCTAGGAAAGTTGGAAGGAAAAGCTAAATGTCATTAGATTGGGGACATAAATCTTAGCAAGGAGTTTGAAAGCTTCGAAGTTATGAATGAAGGAATTGCATGCATTTTGCGAACCATTTCGATAAATCGTTACCATTACCAAGCAAGCAAGTCTGATATATTAATGGTGACTATGTAAAATTTTCCACATAGCGTAAGCATTTCAGTCATCGACTTTATGGTAGTAGTAACTAACAAACGTAAACCAAATTCATCTATTATTCATCCGAAAAGCCATTGATAAAGATCAAAACTGTCACGTAAAATGTTTACAGAAAGATACACTGTCGCGGACAGGATTGCGTGATGTCACGCCATCCGTCAGTCCGTCTAGGCCAAGCCGTTTGCTTGGTTCGTGTCCCCGTGACGACAGGCACTGACCTTACCGACTGCTTTGAACTGCTGAATTTAGATGATAAGCTACCAAATATTTTTAAAATAATTTTAAAGAATCGAACTGCCTAAGGTGGGGAATCGAACCCACGATTAAGATCGAGAGGCGACTCTTAACGCCAGAATTTTTTTAATTACTAGATAAGCATCCATTTAAATTGTTTTAAAAAAGTTGGGAGTCCTCGTCAATAATATAACAGTTATCGACAACAGCTTCCCTATGTTTTTTTTTTATGTGACAGGAGGCAAACGAGCAGACGGATCACCTGATGGTAAGTGATTACCGTCATACAATCTTCATACAATCTTTTATATATTTATTTTTTCTATCTATAATGTTTGTTACATAACTACGGTTATTAATACAGGTAATATAAGGACGACCATATCTCGTGCATGTAATCAATCAGATAAATGAATTTGATTCATTCGAAAACATTTTATCATACCCCTCGCTCAGTCTCACTTGATGGTGACATAATTTTGAGAATAAATATTTAACTGGTAGACAACGCCACAACTTCAGAGTGAATTCCAGAATAATGAATTGTATCAAGGCCTACCTAGAAACCTTCAAGCTCGCAATTACACCTTTTCTTTCTCGTATTAACTACGTCTACGCCTATATCAATAAATCTCCTCAAGTGCCCAACCCTCCTCCACGGCGACAAACGTCTCAAAGGCAAGAGTTCAGACGTTATTGGTTTCGAAGGGCGATTAATTGGAGCGTGTAAAGCCTGGTCCGTGAGCACGTAGAATTTTGTCCAATGACCCCAAGCTACCCATCCTTATCGCTCGCGCGTAATTATGTTGCTGTCGCGCTCGCACACTCACTGCGGGCGCCCGTCGCCAAACAAACGCCGTTGACAAAATTCTACGTGCTCACGGACCAGGCTTTAGTCTCCAGAAATGTGAGCTGGGAATTAAATGAAGGCGTGTGGAGTGCGGGTATAGTTACTAAAGAGGTATTAATCGCTGGTAAAGAGCTTTGCTTTGAAATAGACTATAAGATAATAGCTTGACATAGATATGGAATAGAACAAAACGTGTTTGAAGCTGATGGGTAGAGCTGTATGATTGATTATATGAAACGTACTTGAAGCTGCTGCCTCTAAAGCTAAAAATACAACGTTAGATACTTTATTTATTGAAGAAACCCACACAATGTATTACTGATCCGATTGAAGAGATCCGATTGAGAAGATCCATACGCGTATAGAAACGGTTTTCGGTAAACACATGACAAAAGCATATTTGTAGAGATTTTCGTGAATCACTTTGACGAATAATAGACATATTTTACCTACACCCAGCTTTTTCGGTGGAAAAAGCTAGTGATTTCTAGAATCAACATATTCCTTTAGTTAGATACTCGTATCTGTTGGTTAGATTATTATTAAAATCCACGATGGGGATAGCTTTGCTGCAATAAAATAATGCTGAGATAATGAAAAAATTAGATACCACTTACTAACTGCTATAAACACGATGTATAGGAAAATTTGGCAAAAATTGCAACAGTTAATACAGAATATTTAAAAGGAATTTTGTATGCAAAAAAAACATCTTAATTCCAGTTATTTTGTATACAAATTGCTTCTGCTGCTTCGTCTCAGGACTGGCCCATTTATTGTCCCGAAGCAGTGGAAGGGATAAAGTAATATTGAGACGTGTATTAGCGCTTATAAAAGCCTACTGGCAAAAAATAAATTAATTTTATAATAGCAGATCAGACTACATTTTAGTTTCAAATAAAATAAATACTACTAATTAATGATTATGTAATTCAATAATTACTAACTTATCTCCTCCACCCGGTACATAGATAACCGAGGGTACCCTACTCTCCCTTCTACCTTTTTGGGCACAAAGGGGTATGACGAACTGCCTACTGCAGAGCCTGTGTGACCCCGTACTAACTCACTCTCATTGTTCAAGCCACGATATGTGTATTGTACTGTACAATACCAAAGATAAGAATCTGGGCACCGGTCTCTTTGTATCGCGTAAATTTTCCATGACAGAATAATTTTTTGGTCAAAATCACTCCACTTATGAATTTTATCTAGCTCATACTTTATTTAATAAGGCATACCAACAACATTATTTATTCTCTATGTAGTATTTTAATGAAAAAGGGCTTTGATAAAGAAATATATTGAGGTAAATATGTTTGGAATGTTATAACGGCGTAGCTCGCAGTGGTATAAATATTGTTAACCTTTGAAAAGAGCCTGAAAAATATGTCTGAGTTTATTTATGCTGCTTCTATTTTATCAGGAAGTAATTATTTTGTCGAGACAGAAGTAATTTATAATTAGGCATTAAAGCGTTATAAAGGTTAATTTAAAAACGTTAATTACCTTTATGACATTTTTATCCATCTTTGTAATCATAAAATGGTTTTGACCCTAATCACTTTATGTTAATGTTAGGTTTAGATAAATGTCCTACTTGAACTATTTTCTAAATTTAAGTTTACTAGACTCAGTACTGGCTATGAATAAACTCGTGGAACATTAAATTGTTGCATGAGACCACTTTAATTTATTTCTTTTTATTTGTATTTTATTTTAATGTTAATATTAGACGATTTGTAAGCACGATTTAATAGTCCATGCAAATAAAGGAATTTTGAATTCGACTGTCTAATGTGTCTTGATTCGCTGGTATTTGATGGGTTAATATCGAGATCGAATCAGAAATGAGGAGATCCCTAAACAAACTAAAGTCGCTGACGTAGTCCGCGGGTTAGCAAGCTGAAGTGGCAATGGGCAGGGCACATAGTAGGTACAACTGACGGCCGATGGGGCAGCAAGGTTCTGGAGTGGGGGCCGCGTACCGGAAAACGCAGCATGTGACGTCCGACGAGGTGGACCAACGACATCATAAAGGTAGCAGGAAGGCACTGGACGCAGGCCGCTACCAATCGATCAAAATGGAAAACATTGGGGGAGGCCTATGTTCAACAGTGGACGTCCTATGGCTGATATGATGATAATGATGATGAGTAGAGTAAGCAATATTAGTTTATACCAATACACTTGCATCAATAATGCGTCATGTTCAAGCTCACCCAACATTTGCCTTTTACCGGAGCACGATCGGCGGTTTGTGGTCATGTTATTACCTCATGGTTCGTGGTTTTAGCTCTTAATTAAAATTGAAGCTCTACCTCGATGACAGTTTGTGGTTATTACAGCCTCATCGATAAACATATTATTTAAAAATGATCATGTCATCAAAAAAACACAGTAATTCATAATGTGATGCCACGCTGTTAATAGGGTTTATTTTGAGTAGGTATTCCTAGGAGAGAATAATTAATAACGTGAAAGTTGCCGAAAGATCGTGGACTCAAGTTTCAAGACAGTAGATTTTCATTCATTAATATTTTCCCATTATTTAGTATTCTCCCAATCTTTAATACGCACCTTCATGCAAGAGTGGAGATGGGTGAACGAAGACAAGAAGTCGAAAAAGTTACCACAAAATGTGTGATTCCAAACTACTATTCAAATCAATCAATCCTATTACTGACAATGACCAAAATATTCCATAGAACTCTCCCTTTAATCACAGATAAGAACAACACAATTCCAGAGAATTCGCAAGAAACGTTTACCAATAGTTTAATTTTCTTATTTTCCCTGACTACACAATAAATGCGGTTCCATTTACCGCCACAATGAGGTTGCGGAATAAGTAGCAACAATTAAACGGTAAGAATCCGTTTACCTCAACCTCATACCGGCACTCCGCGTGATTGGAGTCCGATTCCAAGTAATTGGGTCCCCATTGAGCCGTCCACAAGCGGCTTATTACCCGAAAACCGGGGAAATACTTCGGTATGCCGTGATTAGTGGCGGAGAAGTTCTCGATTTTCTCCCGAAGGAAGGTGAACTTGCAAATAAAAAAGACAACACTAAAAAAATTGCGCAAATTGAGTCAGTGTCTAAATTATAGGAGCGACACGGAGGGGTGACATATGATGACAGAATATAGAAGTCTGTAGCACATCTGAAATCTCGCTGACGTTTGACGTCAGAAAAACACTCTCTCGTGCCTAAGCTTTGACTCAGTGAAGTGACCTATTTAAAACACTGCTGAAATAGGAGATCTATCCAAGACTAATTCAAAAACAGTCTACAAGTATAAATCTCCCCTCTCTCTCTCTCGTCCATCTCTCCTAAATTTTGAAAGAAAGAAAGATGTATTGATCAAGGTTGCTTTCCTAGCTTAATGAAGTTAAGTAAAATAATTCCATTGTTCAAGGCTGGTGACAAATGTGACCCCTCTAATTTTCGACCGATTTCTATTCTACCAGTACTTAGCAAAATTTTCGAGAAAATTATTTTCCACCAACTTCTATCTCACTTCATTTTTAACAAATTATTACACAATAAGCAATTTGGTTTTACGAAAGGTAGAAGTACTACTGACGCTGGGGTAGCACTATTGAAACACGTCTTTGATGCTTGGGAGAGTAAAAAGGACGCTGTTGGTATTTTCTGTGATCTTTCAAAAGCGTTTGATTGTGTAGACCACCAAACCTTACTAAACAAATTGCGACATTATGGTGTTTCGAATAAGTCACTTGATCTGCTGAACTCGTATCTCACAGGCAGAAAACAAAAAGTTTGTATTAACGGAACTGAGTCTTCTGGAGCACCTCTTACTATGGGTGTGCCGCAGGGATCAATATTGGGACCTTTGCTATTTCTTATTTACATTAATGACCTTCCTTACTTTGTAAAAGATCTGTGTGATATTGTGTTATTTGCTGATGACACATCTCTCATTTTCAAAGTTGATAGAGGTAAAGTAAATTTTGACGATATTAATAACACACTCTCACAGGTTCTACATTGGTTCACTGTTAACAACTTATTGTTAAATGCAAACAAAACTAAGTGCATTAAATTTACCTTACCTAATGTGAGGCAGGTTTCCACGCAATTGATGGTGAAGAATGAACCATTAAATAGCATAAATTCCACAACATTCCTGGGAATCACTTTAGATGCTAAACTTCAATGGGGTCCTCATATTGAAACTTTGTCAAAAAGGCTCAGTTCGGCTGCTTTTGCAGTGAGAAAGATAAGGCAATTAACTGACATTGAAACGGCAAGGCTAGTATATTTTAGCTATTTTCATAGTATAATGTCATACGGCATATTGTTGTGGGGCTCAGCCGCGGACATTGAAACTGTGTTTGTTCTGCAGAAGAGAGCAGTGCGGGCCATTTATAACCTTGGACCCCGATTTTCCTTGAAAGATTTTTTTAAGGAAATAAACATACTGACAGTAGCTTCACAGTTCATTTATGAAAACCTTTTATATGTCCGCAAAAATATAGAGCAATTCACGAAAAAGAGCGATTTGCATAACTTTAATACAAGAAACAAAAATAAACTTGCCGTTCCAAATTTCAGATTGCATAAGATTGGTAATTCATTTATGGGAAAATGTATTAAATTCTTTAATAAATTACCACAAACTGTTGTAGAACTACCCATTCATAAATTCAAAGCACATATTAAAAGTACCTTAATGAAAAAGGGCTACTATAAAGTCGATGAGTATTTAAAAGATAAAAATGTTTGGGATACGTTACTGCCTAGCTCGCATAAATATTTATAACTTTGTACATTTTAAAGCATGTAAACCTTTGAAAAAGAGGCTGACAATAGTGACTGAGTTTCTTGCGCTGCTTCTTCTCAGCACTGGCCCATTTATTGTCCTGAAGCAGTGGTAGGGTTAATACTGGGACGTGTAAAAGTGCTTTTTTTAAGCCTATTTACAGAAATAAATGAGTTTTAATGAGTTTTAATGAGTTTTTTTTAGAAAAATACATTTATTACAATGGACAATGGACATCACACAAATACAGACAATTACATAGACATGACAGTGGCACATAATAATAGAAGAAGAAAAAAATAAAAAAAAGAGTAAACTGAGCAGTGCCACCCATTCACCAACAAGATGCCCACTGCAACGGGACCCCACTCAGCATATGCCGTGGCCCACGGCGCTGGTTTTTAGTTTTTGATGTGTGCCTGTGTGCCACACTATCCAATATTATTCTGAAGATCCTAATGTAAGGTAGAATAGAATAGAATATTATTTAAACGTGTGGTGGAATAGCAATAAAGAATTTAAAGATGACGAAAAGCAATGATGTAGAAGAGATGAGTCATGTACGGAAAGACGCTGATCCCGATTGTTTATTATTTTGTTATTTTCGCCATGTAACCCCGCCTTCTGTCCGATATTATTCTGAAGATCCTGATGTAACGTGTGGTGGAATAGCAATAAAGAATTTGAAGATGACAAGAAGCGATGACGTAGAAGAAATGAGTCATGTAAGGAAAGACGCTGATCCAGATTGTTTATTATTTTGATATTTTCGCCTTGTAACCCCGCCTCCTGTGAAATGACGCTTGTCAGCTACTCGGAGATGAAACGGGTTATGAATACATGGCCGGGGGTGGGTGAATAAATTACGTCTTAAGGCTTTAATAAGCCAAAAAGCAATTTTCGTATCGCCTGATTTTTTGCGAAATAATTAGTGTCCGACCGAAACTAGTTTTACGACCGAAACCGAAACCGAAAACGAATTTCGGCAACGGTGTCTATTTCGGCCGAAACCGAAACCGAAACCGAAACTTCCTTACAAGGCTCATATTTTGAGGGAAAAAGAAATGCGAAAATGCACTGCCATATAAGAATCGCACAACCTACTCCGATTACATGACTAGCCGCGTTATGGAACCGGCTGGGAAGGGGTATCTTTGTTCAACAATAGCTTCGAAAGTAATAAACGTAGACTAATAAATTTACATTCGTTTTGTAGAATAGCTCAATTAATACTAATAATACAATGCAAATAAGACATACTTTAACGACCTGGTTTTTCTTGTGTTGGAAAATAACTGAAAAAGAAGTGAAAATAGTCATGTTTTTTTCTACTTAAATCCATTCCCACTTCCTTAAAATGTATGAAATTTGTGTCTGTTTTCTACTTTACGAATAGATCATTTTATCAGCTATCGCATGACTTAAAATATTTGCTCATTAGTGTTAAGGTGCCTACGCAGTCACTTGTTTTTGAAGGAAGAGGTGAATTCTAAAAATTAAAAACTTTAAGCCTTGTAATGTTTTGAGAAATGAGTCAAGCCCCAAATTTGAAATATTTTCATCGATAAAATTGTCCATAGATCACGCCCTTAAAGTTTGATCACTACATGCCCAGACACATTGTATAATACTATAAATTAAGTATAAACTACGATCGTAATGCACATTCGGTTTCGGTCGTAGTTTCGGCAAGTTTGCCGCCGAAAACGAAACTAAACCGAAACTCGTGTTTTTACCGAAACTCAACCGAAAACGAAACCGAAACCGAACATTCGGTCGGACACTAGAAATAATATTACGACGTATATTGGTTTGCGGTATTATCCGATTTAGTGAATTAACTCGATGAATCCTCATGTATCAAATCAAAATCTAATAAAGCACAAAGTTAATATAACAAAAGTATAAGCAGTAGCTCCAAGATGCGCCTCGAAACTATGACGACGAAATTATAATGTAACAACAAGACTGAAAGGTAAGAGGTCGGAGTGAGTCGTGTTACAGGAATCAAAACGACTAGCAATTGGCGTAATAAAGTAGTATCTGCAACTGGACAAAAATGTTAATTAAGCAACTGAATTAATAATTTAAATGTCTAAAATCATTCAGCAAATGAAACAACGACCATTGGTAATGATCTTGGTATGATGGTTAAAGTTGATGATGATGATTGTACTGTCTAACCTATCATAAAAGAAAGTAAGTGTGGTGTATCCCTTACATGATAACGAGATGTAAACAAGATTAATGAATACGATGATGGAGCCTCAAAGGAACCCGACGCGCCGTGAAATTATTCGAATAGAAAACACAAAGATAAAGTAATTGAAAGAGGACGTGAGAGATTTGATATTCAATAATCTAAGAAAAATCTTCGTTCATTTTTTGGTACGACGCATTTCTATACATACAGTATTACTTTAAGCTTTTGGAAATTTTATTATTGAATATGATCATAATACAGTTATGGAAAATACACTGTTAAATTATGCTTTTTCAGTATGTACTGCTGCTAAAAGTATACTGTTTTAAATCTATATTAAGTTCAATTGTTCTTAGCTTAGCTATAAAGTTAGTGGTTATCAATTTTTTGGGACATAACTTTTAAAAAAAAATAAAACCGACTTCAAAAGCGTGAACACAAAAAAAAACTAAAAATTTAAAAAAAAGTTCTACCCTTGGGGGTGAAATATTTTCTTCAAATTCGCATGAAACCACCCTTTTGATAATACCTATTCAACAATAATTAACTTTTTAAAAAAATAAAACCGACTTCAAATGCGTGAACACAAAAAAAACTAAAAATTGAAAATATTGCGTATAAAAAAGTTCATCCCCAATTTTCCACCCTTGGGGGTGAAATATTTTCTTCAAATTCGCATGAAACCACCCTTTTGATAATACCTATTCAACAAAAAAATAATCGTTCAAATTGATTTATAATCGGCGGAGATATTGCGTATAAAAAAGTTCATCCCCAATTTTCCACCCTTGGGGGTTGTTTTTTCTATTATTAAATTTAAATGGGACTTACCTATACGCAGAAAAAAGATTTGTTCAAATCGGTTCATAATTGGCGGAGTTATCGCGTAACAAACATAGAAAAAAAAAAACATACGGGTCGAATTGAGAACCTCCTCCTTTTTTGAAGTCGGTTGAAAAAATAATGGTTCAAATTGATTTATAATCGGCGGAGATATTGCGTATAAAAAAGTTCATCCCCAATTTTCCACCCTTGGGGGTTGTTTTTTCTGTAATTAAATTTAACTGGGACCACCCTTGAGGTATTACCTATACGCCGAAAAAAGATTTGTTCAAATCGGTTCATAATTGGCGGAGTTATTACGTAACAAACATAGAAAAAAAAACATACGGGTCGAATTGAGAACCTCCTCCTTTTTTTAAGTCGGTTGAAAATAACGAAAATTAAAACTTCAAACCCAAAATTACCGTTACCATAACGACTGCCCTCTACGGCGTCACAAAGCCCCCCAAAACACCCGAAAAGGTCTGTTCTATTTACGGCAAATATAATAATCGGGAAAATTCGTCAGTACGTGCCTGCGACAGTTCGGCAAAGTGGACCTAACAACATTTATTACGACGACGAAGTTGGTAATTGGGTAAGTTATTCTGAATTTCTTTGTGACAAAGAACAGTGATCTTCGGTCTTGGGCCAAGTTTGAGCAGGTCTCAGGTTTAGTTCAACGAGATTCTTTATTACCGAGTTTTCTGAGATCTTAATCCAAGTTAAGAGAACTAGTTCGAACTTCGAATAGCTCTTGAATGTCTGCCCTATTGAATTGCTTTCCAAGTAAGAGATATGCTGTGTATTAAATGACTGTGCTGAGATATGTTTTGAAAAAGAGTTGACAACTTGCTAGATTTTTGCTGGACTATTTATTATCACGACTATTGTTATTTCTCAGAACGAAACTATCAATAATACAAACCTATTCGGCAGATTCGTTATATCTGTCGATAAGAAAATCGTCCCTGAGACAGACGAAATTAGTTACATAGCTACAATTTTCAGACCCGCCCTTACTCAAAAATAATATCTAATTTCCAGAATGGTTATTATAAAAATTGAACGACTTTCAATATCGATAAATCTGAAAAACCTTAGTAATTTGAGCAAAAGGTGCGACTAAAACAAAGGAGCGTATCGACCAATCAGCGGCGCGTGAAATTCAGATGAAGGCAATATTTTAGTCAATTACAAGTCGAGGCCGACCTTTGATTCAAATTTCTTCGAGCACTGTAGGGGTGTGTGAAATGTAGCATCGCTAACATCGATTATAGAACGGTTTCGATATGATAAAATCGTTTTAGGCATACGACAAGTCATAAAAACTCATAAAACTCATTTATTTATGCCAGTAGGCTTTTAAAAAGCACTTTTACACGTCCCAGTATTAACCTTACCACTGCTTCAGGACAATAAATGGGCCAGTGCTGAGAAGAAGCAGCGCAAGAAACAAACTATAGGAGACCTTTTCAAGTCTCTAGGTTTTACGTTAGGCATTCATGGGTAGGCCCTAATCAAATGTGTTAGATATTTGGCATGAAAAATTTATACTTATCGGTGAATATGTTATACCTACATAATAACTGCAGATAAAGAAACTGTAGATAATATAGATTGGATATTTAATCAACTTTATTGTACACCAAATAAAAGAACAACAGAAGAAATGAGAGAACAGACATAAAAAAAAACAAATCAGAACGATGCAGATTCGAGAACCGTCGCATCCCTATCGGCGGGCCAGTAAAATGTTTTACGACGCCATTAAACAAGTGGAACTGTAGTTAGACTTGGTACGGACAGTTTTTGACTTGGCTCCAGGATCGATAAGGCAACGGACCGACAACACTGCCCCGAATAAGTACCGAAAGAAACTACAGGCAATTTCGTTCCTGCTGTTTAATTGTATCGCAGCTAAAACGATGCCAAGTTTCTGCGAGTATTGATTTAGCGAGGCAAGAAGAATACTAGTCTCTGGTACTGTGTTCTGCCTGAAGCATTTTCGTATGCATTGCACAGAGCATGTCTCTAAGATATTTTAAAATTTCTGTTAATTGGTTTAATGATTTCGGGAAGTTAGTGTGACTCAGACAAATGAATTTACCTTATTGCTAGTAGCAACTTCAAGTGTCATTTTCATCTATGTATTAATATTAATTAACCCCTACTTAAATAACACCCAACAACACACTAAAACTACAAGTTTTGACCACGAAGAACATTCTATAGTGGCAAGCTATTTTCAGCGTCTAAGTTGCCTCGACAACGTTAATATTAAAGGTTCGTTATTCGCCGAAGCAGCGCTTTAGTCTCGGCAATCCGAAACTTAATAGGACGCTGTTCCCGAGGGAATATCCCATGGAAATTGCGCTCAAATACCCGATAAAATGAAAATGGCGAGACAAATGATAAAGTCCACAATTTATTGGTGCCCAACGTGGTACGCTAATGATAACGAATTTGAGATAAACAAGGATCGAGTTAAGGATAAATGTGCTCTAAAAGTTGTAAAAGGAGCTCATAAATATATTTTGCTACGATGGAAGATTTCCATTACGTTGTCTAGTCGAGTTAGGTTACCTTTCAAGAAAGATTAAACAACGAAATTAGATTTACCTTGACAGACACTCAATGTAAATACCATACCATCTAATAAAGTTGTGCTTGTGCTTGTGCATAATTACACTTTCAAAGATGTTTGTAAAACGAGATTTCTTATCAGATTCCAGAATCTTCATCTCAAGTATGAGTTCTGAGCGGAATTGCTTCGCCCGCATCCAGCGTAATTCAATACATTAGCGGGATGAGCTGCAAATAAACTGGAAGCCATTTAAAGTTAAATCAGACAAGCGTGTACCTACTTTATATGGCTTTAAACATATTTTTAAATTTAGATATGTACAGTGTACACATCGCATCATCAAGGCATATTGTGTCCACTACAGATGTACTACTCTTTCTAATTTACCAGAGGCTTAAACTTTTACCTGGTAGTGGCAGAATTGTTGCCACCATATTATGAACCTTATTGAGAAAACATAAGGTACAAAAGTAGTGAAAAATATTTTTCTCTATACCAGTTAAAGGGCTACACTCCCCACGCTTTGGCCAGACAGATTAGGAAGGAGGAAAGTCTTGTGTCTTTTTGGTCATTAAATGAACAGCTGCGGAAAAAAGCCTATTTCTTAAAACATGTTCGGCCATTTTTTTACCAAAATAATATTAACCTACTTCTCCAGTTTCTACTTTTATCCGTAAAACGTGTTTTGGAAGCAAATCAAATCGATTAAAACTAACTATTAATCTTCGACATGTCTTACGGAATAGAGCGGAGCGCCGCAAAAATGAAATAAATGGTACACCGAACCCAAGAGAAATTCGATTTGGGGGACGTGGGGGGAATCCAGATGCCGAGTGTTACGTGATACCACCGAGAATGAATCACACGAGTGGGCGTGCTGTAGAAAACTATTTCGATACCAGTAGGCCCAAGATGCGCGCCGTGATAACTTTTATCGACGTCAATTTGTATGGGCAAAATCGATAAAATGGCGTGATAACCGCCTATCACGGCGCGCATCTTAGGCCTACGGCTCTATCTTTCTATCTTCTATGGAAACAATTTCGAGAAATAATAACCTAATTACAGCCCATATTCTGTTGGATAAGCTAGAAAATTGTAAAATCTCATCAAAATCTTTCCATTAGTTTTAGCATGATCCGTAAGTGATGTGCTTTCAGTGGACGTCTGTCGGCTGAAACGAACGAACGGACGAACGATGTGCTTTCACGAGCGGAAGGACAAAAAGGCTAGCGCTGGAAAATTATTCCATGTAGCTAATGAACGGGGTACCTACAATATTAATTTCCATTTCATTTCGTACCAAAGATTTCGTTAAACAACGCGTTCTTAACTCTTAAGCAATTAACCTAACTTAACACTCTAACACGCGAATGAGAACGCGTTATATGGCAGATCCCTTCTTACAAACTCAGTTAAAGTCAGTTTTGTCATATCAGAATGAGACCCGAATCGGCATAGCAATAACAGGAAAAGAGAAAATACTCAAGATTAAATCGAGGGCACAGCAAACGACACTGTCAATTCCCCAGTTTCGGGGTAATTATTAAACTTAATGACACGCAAAGAAGTGAGAAAGCAGCGGAAATGGGGAAACCGGCAGACACGGGGAAAACAGCGAATCACTCAAATTGCTTCTGGTATTACTTTTTGAGTGGTTATAAAACGACAGCACGACAGACGTTTCTATCTTGACGAAATTCGATATCTTCAATAAATAAGCTGTCACTAAATAAACAGCTTCGGTGGATAATTAATTAATAATTTATGTTTAATTATCTTCTGGGGATGATTGACGAGGCTTGCGTTTTAATAGGCTAAAATTAATTCAGTTGGTAAATAGAACATACTAGAACAAGGAAAAGACAGAAAAACACTAATGGCACTTTGCCCATAATTTATTGTAATCAATTGAGATACTCTTAATACGCAAGGTGCAATCTTGAAATACGTAGTCGACTACTGAAATCATGGACCGCAGCGTGGGACTTCCACCCACAAGGTGGACCGACGACCTGATAAAGGTAGCAGGAAGGCGCTGGATGCAGGCCGCTACCAACCGTGCGATGTGGAAGTCATTGGGGGAGGCCTATGTTCAGCAGTGGACGTCCTATGGCTGAAATGATGATGATAATGATACTGCAATCATGCCGAACGCTATTTTACAACAAAAATTTATAGCCGGATGCCTACTTTGAAACTAATGGCAGCCGCAGTGAATCTCACAAACCTAGCCTCATCATCCACTTCCCCACAAAAACCTCTAAATGAAAACATGAAACCGTGCCATTTGCCCCCATTCATACACAATTTCCCAACAAAAGTGGACAAACATTCATATTGGAACGCGGCAAAGCGGAAACTTCTAGCGCATTTAACAGGGAGCGAGAATATAGGACGCGCGGAGGAAATGCACGCTACATTTGTGCATTGTCAGCGTTTGCGGGGAACGAGTGAGCAGAACGAGCGTTTTCGTATTAAGACTCGTAAATCATGTGTAAGTAATCTTATGCTCTTGAGAAACATCTCCTTACATTTGGCATCCCATTTCATGAACATAAAATCATAAGCATTTCAGAAATTCAGACTGAAGTAGGTCAGACCCAGAGGTTCCGTTCTATTCGCAGTGGGGAAAAATTTTCTATTTGGTTTGGTTGGTGGTAGTAATTGGAGCATTGTGTATGAAATTGAATTTGGGAACTTCGAAGATTTGGATGCGGGCGGGCGGTGCACGACCGGTGTTTGTTTGTGGAAATCCTTGGGGGAGGCCTTTGTCCAGCAGTGGACGTCATTCGGCTGAAACGAACGAACGAAGAAGAACAACTTTATATACCGTAACCAGTTGCCGGGGGACGTGAAGTGCATATGGCCAATGAGGCAGTGGTAGACAGACAGTGTTCTATTGATGATTTCAGTGAATTGGAAGTTTTATCTTAATAAAAACCTGAATAAACCGCCGAAAAACCTGAATAATCTACCATCGCCGCCAGTGACGTTTACTGACGAGAAATAAACTGCGAATATCCTTTTCTACCTTAGTATCCCATTCCGACGCGTCCACACAGCGTCGTTACTAAAATATATCTTGAACCATACATTATAGAGTATAGAGCGAGCACGACTATTTTAAACTACCCCCAACTTGCGAGCTCCAGTGTTTTATTATCAAATATTCTAGTACCTACTTTTATGTCGAGATACGACTCAAAGTTGCTGTAGCTGACACACATTCACTTTATTACACTATCCAGGGGGACGATAAAACTGCAGTATTCATAGTAGTGTCGCTGGATGACTTTTATTAAATAGCAACACTGAGTGTGAATTGAAGGCATTCTACGTAGGTAGCTGAATTTCATTTCAGCGTATAGCACTTTAATTTAGATTTAGTTAGAATCGTCAAAAAAAGTACATATTTCCTACCCTACAGTTTGAAAAAATATCTTGGCTATTTTTGTTTTGCATCTGTACCATAAGCAATGGTTAGAGTTGAACGGTCAGTCCTGATGTCGTTGATTTGATTTCCAAGTGAGGCAAGTACATTAAAAATCACTTTGCACATTGGTCCCAGTGATTGGAATCATCCCATTCTTACTAAGATGTCTGATTGAGGTGCCTGTTGGTTCAATTCAATTGCGTTCACGCCTTTTCAAATCCCACAACGGTTCTTAATCTGTCATAATTGCTATGTCTACATTTTTTAAAACCCTCATGATCAAGAAGAATAAAAGTGCAAACCGTAATCTTGCCCTTCCTTTTAACAAAAACCGCCTTCCAAAGAGATAACCCCCAAATTGTTACTCCATTCAGAAAACGTCCCTGGCCGAGCATCTAACGCGGTAAACACATTTCCTTGTCCCAGCGTGCCGGTGGGAATTCAGAAAGATTGCCCGGGCGCTGCGAGTGATTGGCGACATCAAAACACGTTTACAGAACGTAGATCGGGGGGCTACTCTGTACCGTTTACGTAACTGCGGATCTGTCTGTCACTGTCGCTCATACAGTTGCCAGTATTTGCGTGAAAGGGATGGTAACATTCGAAATTTTACCTACGCGTAGGTACATTTAGCAGGGCTACTCCGCACCGTTTACGTAGTTTCGAGTCAGTGTCACTCATGCAGATGTCAGTATTTGCGTGAGAGAGACGGAAACATTCGAAACTTTGGGTAACTTTTTGGGAGTTTAAGGGGGACTCCCTTGTCCCGTTGTTTTGGGATTATATTTACGAATTTATTTTTCGTTCAAGCCGTAACGATGAGCAAAAACGAGCTGCGGTACGAATACCAAAAAATATAAAAAGGGACAAATTATTTTATATTTGGAAGCTTTCAGTCGATCTGTTTTAGACAGTCTTTGTCCTAGTTGAAAAACACTTTACTAAAAGCATATAATGAGTTTCCATCTCGCCCACATAAGGAATGATTGATTCCTCGCATAACTTTTATCCTCAATTTCAGCCTCTTCAAGTTTTATTTTCACGACACAAAGTTATATATAAATTGTAAGACCTAAATGCTAATGTGGTGAAGCAATAAAGTTTATTTATTTTATTTATTTATTTATTTCCACACACATTATTGTACACAAAGTATTGAGTATATTACCTATAAGCGTCAAAAGACTCACATTAAGAATATTCCCTGAGCAATGTGTGTATATTTAAGAATTTCCATCCGTCCTCAATGTAGTCAATGCCCTAGCATAAAAGTTGTACTTAGTTCGAACGTCCAGTACTATTTCAGAGCTAGGTAACGGATGTGATAGTCCGAACAAACTAAATTATTACAGACCATCTCTGGCTAGAAGACTGCAAACTTCTTTACGATCGGCGCCGTCTGGTCTGCCCAGTTTGAGTCCTCAATCGATACCACCAACGATGAGATATAGATAGTGTCATCCACGAAGACGCGCCCCACCATTCTTCCGCTAATGTTTGAGTGTTATCGGTACACGCTAAATTATCCATGGCACATGCACACTACAATAATGACGCTCGGATTGCTCGGATCAAACTCCCCGCACCTCCCTCGATCAAAAATTGGTGGGGCGCGTCTTCGTGGATGGCACGATCTATAACACACTCTTTATACGTGGAGATCTTTTATCAAGATGATGATTTTGGACAAGCATTCGATTTTTCAACTAAGAATAATTACTGATGTAACCAGCAGCACCACTGTCAATAGAAAAGCTTTATGGTAATAAATATACAGGGTGTTTTAATCGATCAAACAAAAACCCTGGATTCAAATGGTAGTGGTATTCAAACACAACTACTTTTCCTACAGGATCAATATCATTTTTTTTAATTAAAACTTCTTTCCCTTGGGAATTGTATTAATATTATACACTCATGCGATCCACAGCGTCGCAAAGTACGACACCACGCTATTTTAATTCCTCATCGTCATTAACAAAATAGCGATTCGAAGTAGTCATCAAAAACCCTTTCAATTTAATCTCATTTATGTGTAGAATCCACTTGGAAATAGAAATTCCTCTTACCCGCTGGGGAGGGTATAAGATGACCGTCTAGCAGTCGAATAGAGGCCGGCTAGATGCCAAATGGTGCCGTCGACCTCTGCTGCAAATAAAGCAGTATAATACACTTTTATGTTACGTCTCATTCAGATATTGAACAGCTGTCAAATCCAGACAAGTCATTTTTGGATTTGATTTTAATGTTTAATTTCTTAAAGTAAGAAAGAAGCTAAAATAGTAAGTTTTAGATCAAGATAAAAAGTAGGTAAATAATACCTATTATGTAAATACATAAAAGATTAATTCTTCCAAAATTAACTGCTTCCCTAAAATATAGTCATTACATACCATGATTAATGAAAACTATTCAATTACCTAACTAGAACCTTTGGAAAAAATGTATACTATGTTTGATTATTTTTGATTGTCAGACATATTCAACTCTGCAATTTCATTAGCAATGCCATAATTTTAAAGATATTTTAAGGCAAAGCACGAAATTAAGCTCGCAGGCATTACTGAGCAGTGCCCGAGTCTGCGGGAATCAATATGCGTTACGTAACACTAGGACGTTCTGAATGGAGCTTTCGGAGAGTACTAGTGCTAGTACATATTCCAGTTTTATGGAATACGATCTTCGCTCGCGGCGCCCGTAGTCTGGATGACCTGGATCAATACGCGGTTATGCAACGCTCTGGGACGCTTTGAATGGAGCTTTCGGGGTTAGAAGAGTTTTCCAGTATTTTGAGGTACAATGAGACTTTACGGGTACGACGATGAGACTTTACGAAACTTAGGAAATGGTGCAAGAAGTCTGCGGGATCGCCTGGATCAATACACGAGGTTTTGCAACGCTCTGGGACGTTTTGAATGGAGCTTTTGAAATTACAAGAGTTTTCCAGTATTTTGGGGTGCGATGAGACATTGAACGAAGCTTGGAAGTCGCGCCAGAAGTCTGCGGGATCGCCTGGATCAATACACAAGGTTATGCAACGCTCTGAGAAGCTTTAAATGGAGCTTTCGGGGTTACAAGTGTTTTCCAGTATTTTGTGGTACGATGAGACTTTACGAAACTTAGGAAGGCGCCAGAAGTCTGCGGGATCGCCTGGTTCAATACACTCGGTTATGCAACGCTCTGGGACGTTTTGAATGGAGCTTTCGGCATTACAAGAGTATTCCAGTATTTTGGGGTGCGATGAGACATTTAACGAAGCTTGGTAGTGGCGCCAGAAGTCTGTGAGATGACCTGGATCAATACACGAGGTTATGCAACACTGGGACGCTTTGAATGGAGCTTTCGGGGTCACAAGTGTTTTCCAGTATTTTGGGGTGCGATGAGACATTGAACGAAGCTTGGAAGTCGCGCCAGAAGTCTGCAGGATCGCCTGGATCAATACACTCGGTTATGCAACGCTCTGGGACGTTTTGAATGGAGCTTTCGGTGCTACAAGTGTTTTCCAGTATTTTGGGGTGCAATGAGACATTGAACGAAGCTTGGAAGTGGCGCCAGAAGTCTGTGAGATGACCTGGATCAATACACTCGGTTATGCAACACTGGGACGCTTTGAATGGAGCTTTCGGGGTTACAAGTGTTTTCCAGTATTTTGGGGTACGATGAGACTTTACGAAACTTAGGAAACGGTGCAAGAAGTCTGCGGGATCGCCTAGATCAATACACGAGGTTATGCAACGCTCTGGGACGCTTTGAATGGAGCTTTCGAGGTTACAAGTGTTTTCCAGTATTTTGGGGTGAAATGAGACATTGAACGAAGCTTGGTAGTGGCGCCAGAAGTCTGTGAGATGACCTGGATCAATACACGAGGTTATGCAACACTGGGACGCTTTGAATGGAGCTTTCGGGGTTACAAGTGTTTTCCACTATTTTGGGGTACGATGAGAGACTTTACGAAACTTAGAAAGGTGCCAGAAGTCTGTGAGATGAGCTGGATCAATACGCGTTGGTTGCGTAACACTAGGACGCTCTGAATGGAGCTTTTGGAGAGTACTAGTATTTTAAGGTTTTGGAGTACGATGAAAGCTGGCATGTCAAAAAATGAGCGGCGCCGGAAGGCGAGTTGATCTGGATCAATACGTGAGGTTATGCAACATCTCTGAGACGTTCTGAATGGAACTTTCAGGCAGGAGTTTACATATTTCCAATTTTTGAGGTACGATCTTAGCAGACAGGCTTTAGTGAGAGGCGCCTGTAGTCAATAGGATGCCTGTGGGGGAACAAGAGGTTAGGCAACACTCCGAATGGAGCTTTCGGAAGTGTTTTCCAGCGATTAGGATACGATGCAGTGAAATGTAGTACAGTGTAACTTTATTGTTATGCAACTCTGGTAATTTCAGAAGCTTTTGAAGGCTTCTAGTGAATCCTAGTATTTTAGCGTTTTATGAGACAGAGCAAAAGTTACTGAGCGCTGCGGCCGGCCCTGCGGCGCCTGTAGTCTGCGGGATGACCTGGATCAATACGCCAGGTTGCGCAACACCCTGGAACGTTCTGAATGGAGCTTTCAGAAGTTACTAGTATTTCCAGTTTTTGGGGTATTATCTTAGCTGGCGGGCTTCAGTTTGAGGCTCCTACTGCCTTCGGGATGACCTGGATCAATATGCTAAGTTACGCAACACTGAAACGTTCTGAATGGAGCTTTCGGAGGTGTCGTGTGTTTTCAGGTATTTTTGACTACAATGCGATAATATTCTGAATTTAGCTCGTTAGCCTTAGTCAGCCGCCTTTAGTGGGGCAATCCCTGAATCAGTTGGCGTTTTTTACGTAACTAACTCAGATCATAGAAGGGAATAGATGTGAAACGGGGGCGTGGCGCGTGTCTCCGCGATATGCCCAGAAACGAACATCGCCCGCGACGCCAGGTTAGTCGCGATTCAGTCGTACTGAGGAAATGTTCTCCGATATTGTTGGATAATGCGTCGTAACGTGCAATAACATAAGTGAAACGAAGAACTACAGGAACAATGAAGTCATTTATCACATGTAAGTATTGCAAATCCATTGGTATTTTGCTTATAAATAAAAAAAACTAAAGATTTTTACGAACGAATTCAGTGCCGTGACATTTACTGCGATATCGAAATTAGTGGTGATAAAAATTCAAACACGTTGTACATTGACGATTTAGTTAGCAACCACTTTATGTCATGCGTAACTACTGCGCAATGTATTTTATTTCTTCCGATATCCACTGACGCGTGAAAATACACAGTACGGCCGCATGTGCCGGTCGTAACATAGTGCAGGGCTCGTGTTCTAATATGGTATCCTATTATCGATAAATAGAAGTAAATTATTATTTTCTAATTTTGAATGAAAAAATCATGAGTTGCTTGCGATTTTTAAGTTTTTACAAAAACAATAACAATAGTAGAAGGGATTAGTAACTGTCAACTATGTAATTACTATAAGAGCTAGTTGAAAGCCTAATATAGGCATTATTTTTGATAAACATAGGCGATACGAATTTCGCCATAATTAAAAAGTTAATGCGCGATAGTAGTTAATAATAATTACAGTGATCGTGTTATTATTATTAAAGTAAATAATAATATATTACCAATATTGTAAATACTGGTAAAAATCGCAAGTACCTACTTAACCCATGACTTTTCATACAAACTTTGTCAGTCTATAACTTCTATACTCCATCGATAACGACATTGAGCTTTGGTTGGGGTAAATTAATATGTATAAGGTAACTTCATTTAGTCCCAATAATTGATTCTGAGTTTTTCGTCCATACAAAATGGAACTGACTCCTTTATGCAAAAATCGTTATAGAACATAATAATAACGTATAATAATAAAAAGGTTTTCATACAAGCATTTTTTAAACCAATTTCGAGCCTTGCCCCCAGGATTTAAAGTATCGATATCTTATCGACTCCATTTTATCTTTCTTCTCTCTAATTGCTTTTTTCAAAGTGTGCGTCACGTCACGCGGCCATTGATTGGCCATAAGGCACGCCTTCTGGCCAATCACAGCACTTTTATGCCGGTTGCACATGTTGTCGTAGACTCTCAGTCGCTTTGTTTTTACACAGTTGAATGTGTGTGTGGGAGCTGTGGTGGGGGAAATGTGGGGACACTGGTTCTCGTTGTAGTTACGCGCGACTTCATATCTATTCTCTTTCTATGATCTGAGGTAACTAACGACTTGAGATACGACAAAATAATTTGCTAGCAGGTCACAGGCTTTTTAATTCAATTATATTGTGGGCCAGAATAATCAAGTCCAAGTCAAGAGGGTTCAACACACTTTTTTCTTAGAGGTTCTATTACTTGCCCTACGCTCCCCTTTCCAACCAAAAGTTATAGACCCTTTCGTTACTCTTACCAAAGTTTCGCAATGCAAATATTACTTACTAAAATGTTAGATTAAGCTCGGTTCACAGGTTAAATCCAAACTGAATTAAACTGCTTTACGAATTCATGAACGTCTAAAAGCCTTCAGACAATCTATTATGAAACAAGCAAACGCCTGAAATTTCGTTAGCTTGAAGCTCGAAACTACGTTTGTATTAATATATGTACATACATAGGTGAATAAGAGTGGTTTTAACAAAACGTGAACGTCAGAGCGATACTTCACCACCACCGCTGGGTACCACTTTTATAAGCCTTTAACAGCACTTTTATAAGTCATTTAACTTCACTTCAGGCTTTATAGCCTTTACGTGTCTTATAAAAATCATAAAAGCAATCACATAACTTTTCCATTTATGACCACGTATAAAATCTGCTATTTCCTGCTTTCCGTGAAGACGAAATTTCAATTTAAACTTTCATACCTATATGCAACACGCACAAGTTGTGGTATACCGTATACCATCAAAATAAATATTTTAACAACCAAACATCAACAAAAATATTTTTACGCTTATTTCGTCCATACAGTTTACCAATGCCAGTTAATAAAATCGAACTTATAGTGTAACTTTGCCCGATCCGGCTCGAAGGTCCAACAATATTTTCGTATCAGAAAATATTTCGATATATCTGCTCATAGTAATATAACTACTGCAAATAAACGTTTTTCGTATGTGAAATCAAACGGGGTGAATCCAAAAGTTAATTCCGCCCAAGAGCATCTGACCTCAGCATTGATTTTCCCCTTAAGCCGCCCACACAATGGCTCATCACGGCAGTCGGGTCACTCGGCTGCATAGGTGCTTTCTAAACTGCGCATTTAGAGCCATTCAGTAGAGCCAGACAGTATTCTTATAAGAGTATAGAATAATGTAAAATTACTGGCTGCTACATAGGATGAAACCTATTTCTATTTGATGTGAATACTGAATGATTTTTTGATTACACCCTGAAAATACACAATGATTTTTAGTTCGGGCCATGACGTGACATTAACTAATATCCGGGAAAGCTTTCATTGACGTCACGACGTGCGACGTGCCAGTGCCATTTTACTATTTAAGTGTTTCAATCTTTCATTTCTGTAAATCTAAACTGTGTTTATTTTCTCCGATTCTAAAGCTTTTAAACTAACTCGCACATGATAGATTGTTCCCCACGGCCATTTTAAAAAGTCTAAATAAAATGTTATTCCATCAGAGTAAATAAATTGAAATAGAAGCATCAACGCGTACTTCTAAAACGGCCATCCCTCGTCTAACTTTAATATACTGACACTTATTACAACGGAATACACCCCAAGCAAATATACTCCGCAATTCGACCCTTATCCGGGCTTTAAGCTTCGCGGCTCACTCATTTCCTGTTTGAAGTCGGTCCCGTTCTACCTCTTTCGTTGCTTTTGATTTAGTTCTTGGTGCTTCCGTTCACTTCCGGCAGAGACAAAGTCGATTTGGATTTGGAATGGTTCGATGATTCGGTTAGCTGTTCTAGTGCACATTTAGAACAAAACGAAGGTCCTTCTATTCTATTATTCTTCTATACTACTTATTATATTCTGAAGTCGTAATTTCAGCAGAGAAGTAGGTGAGATTATGTAATTTTTGCTAGAAAATATCTCAGGTAGATGTGTGTTGTTATTTAAAATGTTGTGTGCTTTTTCTACACATATAACTAGTAAAACAAAGAACTAAGTCCGTTATCAAGTAAAAATAATAGTACAAGCTTTGATTAGTTTGGGTCTAGTTTGCGCTGCAAAAAATTTGACTAAAAATCTATTTATAAAATGCTCATAATATTGTTAATATCTCCCAGAATCAGGCCCCAAGATCATTTCCAATTCTGGTATGACTAACTGAAACGTCACCACACTGTGAAAAATCCCTAATAACCTGTACAAAACGTATGAAGAACGTCCATGTTCCATTGAAACACACCTTAATTTAAACGCCCCATCGGTTATCACACAAAGCGTCCCGAATATAAAAAGTCAGCTAAATGAGGTGAATGTCGAATGGGGGGAAGGGGAGGGGGGCAGTGGGTGGGATCAGTGCCGGGTGGGGGCTCCAGGGTTTACGTCAGTCTCGGGATAAGTCCTTGTAGCGATCGTTAAAAACACATTTTCATTTACAATTTCATTTCAGCAACACTGATTCGAAACAGGCTTTTTACGAGCTGATTTTCCAGATTTTATTAGATGAATTGCGTTGCGACTAATAGTTTGGTCTACCTTTATTTTTGTGGAGCAGTAAAATGGATTCCATTTCACATTTGCAACGCCGAGTAGGGAATGTGATAAAGGATTGTAGCGTAAGCAGAATTTTTGAAGTCATTGCGCTTGGGATATGTATAAATAGAAGCTAAAGACAATAAGGTGCAATGTACAAGAAAAAAGTAAATTGAGAGGAGAAATACTATACAACAAGTATATTCTGGCAAAACATGTTAAAAATATTTTATAGAGAAACCATTTCCGATAGTCCTTCTTCTTACCCCACAACCACATAAGGAAATAGAAATATCCTATAAAATCGATGATTACTGGTCGCCCTCCCAGTGTGGGGTGGGAAGTTCAAGCGGGTCGCCTATGTGGGTCAACCGATGAAATATTGGTTCTGATTCATTGCGCTTTATTCATTATATCATTGTTAATTGAATTTTTAGAGCTTAGCTAAGCCCGTTACTCGTGGTAATAGGGTTTGAGAGAGTAAAACTGTCGATTTTAATTAATTTTCAGCCAGGAAGTGTTATGATAATGCGGCATTTTCAAGTACTTCCTTGGAAGTTTTACTTGAAATTAGACTTGTCCAAGACTTTTTTTATCTACCAAAAACTTACTTGATAATCATCACAACAGAGTTTTTTATGTCTTTATTACAAGAGTAAAATAATAGGCCGTGAATTCAATGCAGTACTTGTGGGATCAAGCCGATTTTTCGAACCAATGCGCAATTGTCAACTCCCTACTAGATTATAATTTTACAGCTTCGTAATTTCTATTGATAAGTAACTGACGAAAAAAGCTCCACACGTCCATTACTCGCCGGAAGTATCGCGCGGGCGACCGGAAGCTCTCAGATGCCCGCCGAACCCAATTAGGAAGTCCATCAGTCCATCCGGGCCACGACTGGTAAACGCAATCCTGTGTTTTGGAAATGGATATTAAGGAGGTTTGACGAAGAAAATTACTACGAAGTATTTGATTGATTACCGTTTTTGCAGAACTGACAGATTAGAGAGATAGAAAGAAAGAACGTAGGTGCGTACCTACTATTTGGTTATCAGATTGAATGGATCACTTAGCCAAACATTGACGACTTCATGCAAGTAAAAAACAGCTTGTCCGTTCAGCTAATAGTAAAAACAATAATTCGACACTTCTTCTCAGCGCCAGCTGATATGTTGTCCGCGCGTGACCCTAAAAAAGACCGTGATATTTAAAGTACCCCCTTCAAAATCATTGACAGACGCCTCACAACTTTTCTGCCTTAATTCCATTAAAGACCTTGCTTTACCTAAAATCCCCGTTGTAATCCGATCTAATAACCTCGGATGGCATTAGCAAACTTTTGCCATAAAAATCACGCAATCTTTCCATTTTACTTTGAACCTTAATTCCGCGTTTTCACGCGATGAATTCGGCTTCGACATTCGACCCTATTACTATACAATTAGATTTTATGCGGAGTGCCTCAGGGTGCAAACCTTGGCCCCCTTTTTCTGGCGGAGAGCCAGTCAGTCGTGGGTCCCGTTTTCGTGGCAGTCGAGTGTTTGACACACTTGGGGCGTCAGCGTTTTTGTGGAATGGCAGCAAAAAGTGCCATGCTGGATAATGTAGGACTTAGTACTACGTTGAATAGTCGAGAGGCGAGGAAGATTTTATGGACGCTTTTGACTTTGAACAGTTTGGTGACACTATTATTTAAATACCTGGTTTCAAGCCCTCTACTGCTGCGATAAAGGCTTGTTTACGTACCTACGTTCCGAAAGTTATACATATGAGTATAACTGGTAGGGAATGCAAAACCGGTTAATCGGAAACCGAAAAATCGGAAAAACCGCCCTTTTTCGACGAATTCTAAAACCGGTTTTAAAAATCGAAACCCGGATTTAAATCGGTTTTTCTATCTGTATACACGTAACAAATTCCATAAATAAGCAATATCATTTTATTATAATATAACCTGGGTATTTTGATATTTGGCGCATATTTGGTTATTTTACAATTTATAACTTGGCAACATTGTCACTTGGTTACTCCGTCGTTTACCTTTGAACGGGGAATCCCCGATAATTATTTAAGACTCGTACCGCCCGCGCCCGCCACCTGACATTACCCACCCCGCGATTCAGATAGTTGGTGATTATTGCAGTGAATAATTAACCTATGTGTGAGTGAATTGAACAGTTTTTATTTCTGAATTGTTTTGAACATTGAATCTCATTTATTTGCGATATCTGCAGAAGCTTATTACTTTAATACTTAGTGTATTGAAATTTGACAGAAATACCACCTAACGTTCACAAATAAAGCTTTTTACATTTTATTCTACTTTTTAATTTAAGATATTGCTTAAAATATCAATCGTAATCACCTAACGTTCACAAATAAAGCTTTTTACATTTTGTTCTACTTTTTAATTTAAGATATTGCTTATATCAATCGTAATTGTAAACAAATACGTTTTTGATGTACATTACGAGCATGGTGGTAATTAACAAAATACTAAACCGACAGAGTAGGTAATGAATTTTAAAAACGTATTCGTTGACAATTATTACGTACAATGGAGATAAACTACCATCCCTTGAGTTAAATTTAGCTTATTCATTATTCATTATGTGCCTATAATGCCTAATGAATAAGCTTAATTTACCAAAACTGTTATAACCCTCTCTTAAATAATGTAATCTAACACAAAACGGACAGGACGTAACAAATCGCTGTATGTAACTACTTAGTTGATTGAAAAAAAAAAAATAGAACGATAAAACCGATTAAAAACCGAAAACCGGTTTTTTTTCTTGGAAACCGAAAAAAAATCGGATTTTGATAAACTTTCGGTTTTGCATACCCTAATAACTGGCACTTAGCCGGTTATTCCTACATAAAAGTACCTATACTTTTATACTTTGCATTTCCTTGCAGGAGAGTTAAGAGTTTTTAACAAAAAGAATTTTAAAGAACTCTTAAGACAGAAACTTATTCTGCATTGCATTAATCCAGATTACAAGTTGCAAGTGATGCGGCTTGGCACAACTTGTGCTCCTTCGTACGGCTGATTAGCTTGGCGCATTGCCGTAGAATAGTGGCGCCGTATCACTGCGAAAATTTTAATAAACAGAGTACATTTGCTGAATGGAAAATATAAATAGATGCTTTTAGTATTTAGTTTTAAAAATAAGGAGTATCCTTTCAAGCCCCGCGAATCGAGACACAATAGAAATAAATTGTTACGCCGTCTTTTGCGATTATTTGATGGGGAAAAAATTGTATACTTAAGTGAAGATACTACTAGAAGAAAAACAAATATGTAAATTGTTTCAACACTGGGTGAAGAAGTGTAAACAGAATAAGGAACCAAAATATATTAATTCTAGCAAAAACACTCGACGCCATTACGCAGACTTCCCGTAAAAACATGGCGGGCATTTTCTTTTTCCCAATCCTCAAAGATTAACGATGTAAACAACTCCTGTTTTTTGTTCCTTTTACGTTGGCAGTAATTTCAAATTAGTAAACACGAAAATTGTGGCCATCGTTGCCACTTTAACATTTTAAAAGCGAGGTTTCGTATGCGTATTAAGTATGAGGATGCTTCTGTATATTTCTTTTTCATAAACCTGACAATGTAACAATATTTTTTACGGATAACGGAGAAGCTTTTAACTTTTGATCTCACCTGATGGAAAGTGATGATCAGTGGGCTGTGTGAGTTTAATCAAACGCGTTTGAAAAATGTATGAACATTTTAGTTATTGAACGTATCCCGCTAGGGGCGCTGTACAATCCGTCATACATTTAATGTCATTTTTTCACTAGTGAGCGCGTTTGATGTAAACTCTCACTAGGCCCTCTGGCCGAAGATAAAAGGGAGCTTCACTCGATTCGAAGAACGAATTAGATGCGTACAAAAGACGTATCGAATCAAATCAAAGTGATTTAGGAATTGAACCTATACGGTTGCATAATAATAAGGAATGTACCACCGGCAACAGTGTTAACTATCCATTACCGGTCATGTCGTCTCGTTCTATCGCAAAGAATCACCATTTGATGAGAGCGAGAGCAAAAACGGAAATGGATAATTAACAGTGTGGCCGTAAATTCGCAAAATGTCTCTTGAGATAAAGCAAAGACACGAAGCTTTTTATAAACAGACTCGACTTTTCATATACAACATTTAGAACTCTGGTTTAACAAAGAGAAGTCAGATTAACCATTGATCCAGAAACTGAGGCCGATGTTTGCTAAAGCCCAGTTCCTTTATGTGGTCAAATGGCCACCATCAGGCCTAATCCCGTACATATACACAGTACCTAATGCACCTAATGGCAGCCATACATTCATTAGAGGACCACTCAGTGGGAAGCATTGGAATAGTCTAGTGTTGTTGGATACTCTGCTCATATCGATCTTTTTAGTCTTTATTTTCTTTTATCTTTAGAATTTAGCTACCATGGAGTGTTTTTTTGCGATTGGCTGAAGCTAGATGTTGCTGGTAAGATGCGTGTTTTGATTACGTAAAATATAACCAAGGTTCTACTGTGGATGAATAAATAAATAATTCCTAAAATCCTTCAAAATCAACATACCAACGGTTCAGATATTATTCGGAAAGAAGCTAATTCTACGTGATTGTGAAGTTTTGAATTTCCTGAATCTTTTATATTACTTTTGTAAGGTGTTATTAATGTTGCACTTAATTAAAAAATATTGCGACTTTTAAGTTACTAATTTTCCATCGACAATTATTTGTATCGATAAACCGAAAAAAACTTTACCGATTTTTAGCGACACTCAAACCAACATCACACTTCACCGCTGAGGTCAGCGCGACCGCACTAAGTGTTAGTAATATTTTATGACTTTGTTAGTGGTCTTCTGACAACTACGGATAATGGAACTCCTGTATTTTTCCAGAAAAGCTAAAATGGATACATAAATACAAAACTAAACCTCCATCTAATAATGACTTCGTTGAATCAGACACAAGGAAAAACTTTTAGTGCTATTTTGTTACTCAAAATCTAACTGAATTAAAAGCGTACTAGGTAATGATTTAATGTTTTGACTGTTGTTCTACATTCTTTCCCTTCAAAATAAGAAGATGGCAAAGGATTTCTGCTACATTTTTTTAAAGTTATTAAACCATTACACCATATTTATGAGTTAGCAAATCTAATATTTCACGAGAGTTTAAAGCAAAATAATTTACATAATGTACCGCAACGATAAACGCTTTTACACAACGGCCCTAACGACCCGAAAGTTTTGATTTATTACCAACTGGGCGATTCATACTGTAATGATCTTTAAAATTGTTGACCCTAAAAAAGTATACGAGTACTAGCATCTTCTTTTATTAACCTCGTGGGTAACAACTGACGACACAATGAAACACCTGATATACTCATTTAAGCACATATTTTGGAAAAATCCAGTTAATTCAAGTGTGCAATATTCTACCCAAACTTCATTCTTTAATGAAAGATTTATTTTTGGACATCCGAATTAAGAATCTGACTGAATCTGAAACAGATCGACAGAATAGGCAAAACTGGGCACGATTACTGGTTCTAGCTTACCATTGATTACTCATACGCCCGTATTCACAAAATCGAACGCACAGCGTTGAATAGAGCTTTGTGATTGGTTCGTGTGTCACCCTGTGCGTCCACGCGCACTATGAGACCTTATAGTAACGTTTGTGAATACGGGCGATAGATGCGTAGTATAGTAGCTCACTCATACCGCTTCCTCTCTAGTTTCTCCACACACTGCTGAGAAGAAAGTGACACTTTTTTTTCTTTATTTAAGGAGCTTTGTCAAGAAAGTGGCACTTTTCTTCTATTAAAAAACCACAACTCTGATACCTCAGACAGGTTTAGCAGAAACCTTACCGTAGTATCAAAGCAAGCCTTTCCACGAATGAGATTATTTCTGGTATTGTATTTACCTCCATTCCTCCGCTCTTTCAAAGGCTCGAATAATACCATCAAAAAGAGGGCAAGGATTAATTACCGCAATGAAAGGGACCCCTGGAGGTCTTTGGAGCCTCAACGCTTCGAGGTTTATCTGATGCTTTATTTGATTATTTTCTCTCGGTATTGAAGGTAAAGAGTAAATACGCGACAAACACTCGGAGGAATTGCTTCTAAGATCGGGGGGATTTCGCGGATTCTCGCGTAAATAATTCGAAGAACAAGAAATCTCTAAAAGAAAGTGGCGAAATCAGAGAACTTTTAATAGATAGCTAATATAAGCGTAAACAAATCCAAAAGAAATATTCTTGCTTGGGCGTTAAGCTCCAATTTATTAAAGACAATGTTATAAAATAATTGCCATTTTATACGCTTCCAAATTGTAAGAGATCAACGAAGTAATTACTTAAAGTGATACCCTAAAATAGCTACAAGACACAAAAATAATGAATACAATCAACGTCAAGAAATAAAATGAAAGTCTGCCAAGAAAGTTCCACAATATCGCAAGACTTAAAAGACGATATCTAAACTTTAAATTGGACTCATCAATCACAAAAACTCCTAGAAAGCTGGAAATCGATGCTGTGTCACATCCACAAAAACTTTGTAGCGATTAAAGTTTGTTATCAAATACCTACATTTCTTCTTTGTCAGAAGATCTTTTGTTTTAAATATTACGTCATCTATTATTTCCTGGAAACATTGAACAATTAATTTATTTTAATGTCTGTGTTATTAGAAAGAAGACGTATTACAACATATTAAATTAATTAAAATTGGAGCTTCTCAAGGAACATTTCTGAGACCAGTTTTGTTTTTGGTTTGCATTATTGTTTTCCTCTCATTTAATCTAAGTTAATAAAGTCTCAATGCTAAGTATAATTAAATGAAGCAGAAAAATTCAATTTAATTCCTAATTGGTTTTGTACATGGGTAAGAGACCTTCATTTTGTGTCTTCGCGATGTAAAAACTCTCAAGATACATTTGATACTTAAGGAAAATTATAACAGTAAACAAATCCAGTGAAATATTTAATAAAGCGTGCGCCGTCATAATAAGCGACATTAGCAAAAAAGCGCCACTGGAGGCGAAAACGTAAATTAATATTTATAGGGCTTTTATCTAGGGATTTACGTTATGACGGTGAATAATCCGGGTATACTGCCAGACGGGGATCCGCTGACGGAATTTGCGCAATTTAATATGCCGCCAAATTGGGGGTAATAGTACGACTTAACGGGGTTACTTTGATGCCTATTTATGCCTGTGTTCCTATTTTCAACGATAAGTAAAACCTTTATAACTGTCTCACCTGACTGACATTGTCACGACATTCAAACACCACTCTTCCAGCTACTAGACTGACTGACATTTTCATGTCATTCAAAAGCCCCATTTCCAGTCTTTTCGCAACTTCGAAAATAGCTACATTTACTCTCTCTCAAGCGCTGTCTTATCGACGATAAATATGATAATAAAACACTATTTCTTATATCTAAAGGATTCCACAAACGGCATCCAATACTCTCTGGCAAACAGAGCTCAGTCAACAATCAACATCCACAACGCCGTCGGCGAGAATATGGCTCCTTATATCGAGAAATGTGTGTTCCCTTATGTGTATACTTTGACGACTTATGCATAAAAGTATTAGATTGAATAATACAATAAGACCGTTGGTAAATAAATTAATGTGAATTCGTAGGTCATAACATTTCAATCCATATCATTTGCTCTGTTTCACTTTACTATCCCGTCACCAATAAAAGTGTGGAAGTTTTTTCTGAAATGTCTTGCGATCTGTTCTAAAAAAAATTGTCAGATATAGCAGCACCGGTCCAAGATGATCCTAGAGGAAATCTAGCAGGTTTTTTCTGACACGACTTGCGTTTTTTTCAGACGGAATATCTTGTTTATTTATGCATATAAATAAGTGACGTTACTTCTCAAAACATAATAATATCATCAGCTATAGCAGCTCCAGTCCAAGAAGATGCTAAAGAAAATCTAGAAGGTATTTTCTGATACGACTTGCATTCTTTTCAGACGGAGTATCTTGTTTATTTTTGCATATAAGTGCCTTTACTTATCAAAAAATATCATCAGCTCCAGTCCAAGATGCTAGGGAAAATCTAGAAGGTATTTTCTGTCACGACCTGCGTTCTGTTCACACAGAATATTACCTATTCTTGTATCATGTTATTTTTGTATATGCCTTTACTTCTCAAAACATAATAACATCATCAGCTATAGCAGCTCCAGTCCAAGATGATGCTAGAGGGAATCTAGAAGTTTTTTTCTGACACGACTTGCATTCTTTTCAGGCGGAGTATCTTCTTTATTTTTGCATACAAGTGCCTTTACTTCTCAAAAAATATCATCAGTTTCAGTCCAAGAAGATGCTAGAGGGAATCTAGAAGCTACTACTCACGTTCTCCTCGACGGTCTTCTTGATCTTAGCGCTGGCCTCGCTGACCTTGGCTCCGGCCTTGTTGACAGCGGAGTACAGGAAGTTGCCGAGCGACTTGGCGCCGGCCACTGCCTTGGTGGTCACTGGAAGACAGGTGGTGCGTGAGAATATTGGGCAGAAACTTGGTAAGCATAGGCGTATAGGACGGTTGCCCACCCCAGAATGATCTAGTACCCACCCCAGAATTATCTAGTGTCTACCCCAGAATGGTCTAGTGCCCACCCCAGAAAACCTACATACTTTACGATACTAATCGCCATGTTGGAAAGACAACAATCGATCAAAGATAATATTGGGCAGATATTTGGACGGAAATGATAGTGAAATATGGTGGAGGTGTTGACAGTTTCTGGAAATATCATCAGATACTAAGAAAAGTTAAAATTAAGATAAATATGGTTGTTTTATTAAAAATGGTTTGTTTAATTAAAAACAAAACCTAAAAGAATAACAAAAAAATCACAATTTACAATTTTATTTATTTTATCCATATCCACCCATATCATTGCGTTATTTATACAAACACAGAATACGAAACAAATGAGACACAAAGAAAAATAATAACGCATGATACCTTAGGGATACCAGCAAACAATCAAAAAAGTAATTCGTTTTCCGAGAAAAGTTGTCATTATCTTTGAAACTTTTCCGTAACTTCGAGGATTTACGTCAACAGACCCGACAATGCTCAATGGTTATTATCGCGGAATCACTCGATAAATCCCCAAAAGATGGCGTAGAATCTCGAAACAAGTCGGATTTGTGCCCTCGAGGGGCGATCCTAAGCAAACAGAGTGTATTAGTGGCGTCACCTGGGCTTATAGACAACTTAAGGGTAGTGCCCAAAGTGGGATATAGCTGCATGTTGAAAGATGAGATTGGTTGTCCTAAAGTAATATAAAAACAGGTTTAGTAGATATGATCTAGAAGAATAAGAATAAGAATATTTTTATTGATGTAATACACTGTAACATTTTATATTGAAACCCTGGCTCCTAAACTAGTGTAAACTGTATTTCAGGAGCCAGTGTCTCGCCAATAGGTGAATACAGACAGTTCATAATATATTACACATCTCAAAGTACATAATTACTCGAATTTTTTATTTCTTATTATGGTGAAGTTAAATTAAATTTAGCAACCCAGTGTGCGTGTATGGTGTGGTGTGATGTGGTGTGGTGTAATGTGGTATAGTGTGTGTGATGATCTAAGTCTGAACTCCTCACGTGTCATGCTAAGAGGATAGGTATACCTAAGGGTTAAGGCCGGGTAGCAGAGAAAATGGCGAAAATGAGGTTTTCATTTTTCATTTTTGAGGTACTAAACAGTAAAATTAAAGGCTAAGATTTTTATTGGGCATAGTTGAGGATATTTTCTAGGGCTATTAACGGATGGAAACACGATTTGATGAAGTTGACTCGATAGAATAAATTCCCAAAGTTACCTCTATTCGTTTTCTATTAATGGTTTTATTTTTAAAATAAGCGATTTGAGATTCTAAATCTTTTACTAAATTAAAGTTCAGAAATAACTTGAGGGCTTTTAACGGATGGAATTTTTATATTGCGTCTTATTTAGTTACTATGTTAAAAAATGTGGAAAAAATCGTCCATGACGGCTTGGACAATCTCAATCAGTCGCGCGGTGGCGCTTACGGAGGACGGACGCGTGTCAGTTTTTTGGCCGTGACAGTTCGCGATTTGTCAATATTTTTGACAATAATGACTTTGATGAGTCACAGTATAATAATATCAGTGTTACTGGAGAAAGCTTAAATTTTTGATAATTAAGAATTATCAATTTTGTCTTCCTATTGAAATTTAAATCGTTCGCATCCTTTTAAACGAAGATGACTCATGATACATAGTACATTCCTCAAATATGAGACAAAACCAATGAGTTAAAATTACATTTTAATAGTACCTACATACAATCGTCTTACACTCTTTAGAAGAGCAAACAGATGGCAGATGCAGCAGATGTCAACGGATTTAAAACTGGAGTTCATGTGACTCCTTGTAGACTTGAGTGTCTAGAGCGTCCCTTCCTCCACCATGCGTAAGAATTTTCACAAAAATACTGTCTAAGGTCTGTAGCTAAAGGTCTACGCTGCAAGATGGAAGAATCTTCTAACCAAAAAGATGTCAGATGCAGCAGATGTCAACGGATTTAAAACTGGAGTTGATGTGACTCCTTGTAGACTTGAGTGTCTAGAGCATCCCTTCCTCCACCATGCGTAAGAAGTTACTTTCGCATTTATAATATTTAGTAGGGATAATTCATAACGATCTGTTAAAAGAAAGTAAAGCAGATTTTGGAATAGTCAGAAATAGTCCCCGATACCAACAACTTATATTTTTTCGCTTAATTATTATTTGCCATACGTTTAGGTACTATTCAGTTTGGTAATACGAATATGGCATTCAGTCAGGTACTCCAGTACTTCTTAAATGTTATAAAAATAAATGGCTTTTAAATAATGTTTACCAAATTGCTCAAATCATTGATTAAAAATCCCCCCTGGCTAGGGGAGACAACAGGACTGCGCCCGAATAACATAAAAGAACGCATATTATTAAGAACACCACTAAATAAAACTTTTAAGTTAAGAAAAATAAACAAGATTCTTGTTCAAAAATGGCCTAAGAATTTTATTTATAATTAATTAAGCTATGTTACACCTTAGCTAGATAGACAAAACTTTGGGATTACGTAGGTTGAATGTTGGCACTCATTTTTAAAAAAATCTGTGATTGTACTACCAAAGGAAATCATTATACAGGATAATTCAATTTTTATTTTTTATTTTTTTCCATCATGGAAGGTAGTTATAGAGCTGTTGTTTTTTTTGTATTATTACTATGAGACAATAATATGAGGAGAAAAAAAATAAAACAGTTTTAGGTATAGATGAAATTTTGCACAATATACTATCTTTATACAAAGTATCGTTTGACCACAGTTTCGAGCTTCAGGCTTTGGGGGCACTTTTTCCAAGACTATCCTGCTACGCCCTTTAGACATATCCAGGTCTATCATTGGTATTTTTTTCAAACTTCTGCGTTGAGCCATTTACGAGATCTGGGACATCACAAAACATTACCCCAGCAAAATTCTAAATAACTTGAGAACCAGAACACGAAAAAATTTTGCTATTCGTGGAAATATTTCTGCTCACGATGGACTAATTATCTGCTATACTCTCGACTCTCTAAAGCACAACATTTATAAAAAATTTGCTGCGGCAATGCACTCCAGGTAACCGTGTGTGATGCTCATTGCTCATAGTGATTTTCGATACAGAGCCCCGTACATACGTTATACATAAATTATGGAAAGAAAACACCCAGACCAATACATACAAATATGTATGCAATTTTAGTATGATATTTTTATTTATTAATAAACAAAAAGACTGAACAAAATTGATGCGTGTACTGATTAATGTAATTATCTACATGCAAAGCTTTGTGAATTGCAACAACTATAATTTATTATCCAAGCTCTAAATAATCGCTACTACGAGTAACTGATCATAAAATGTTTTTCCAATCGCTCAAGCTCCCGAGGATCTACCGATAGGTCGGGTGACGTAATCTTGAAATTATTTTAGCCGGCACGGAACTTCCGGAAGGTCAGGTGACGCCACGCCTCTTTGAACCGTGTTTACTTTGGCAGTTATATTCTATATATTTATTCGATTCTAAAATATATTCCCAAAAATTTTGAAGTTGTTTTAATTTGTATCACTTGGATATGATTTGTATTAGAAAGTGCTGTGAGTGTGACGCTTGAACGGAAGGAAGTCAACCTAACATAACCAATATTTATTCGATTCTAAAATATATTCCCAAAAATTTTGAAGTTGTTTTAATTTGTATCACTTGGATATGATTTGTATTAGAAAGTGCTGTGAGTGTGACGCTTGAACGGAAGGAAGTCAACCTAACATAACCAACTGCGTATTTCTAAACTGCGTATTTCTATACTGTGTACCCGCGAGAGCTCTTTGGCGCGCTGTCTTCGGCGAAGTATTGCGCGCGCAGATTTTGACAGCGCGAAATACCTACTTTAGCAGAAATACCAAGCCTTAATTCAGGGCGTGTCATCATCGTTATTTCCGCGCGTGACCGACGCCATCGGTCATTTTTTATCAAGCATAATGGGTCGTCGAATTTCGACCTAATGAATTCTGGTTCTGCTCTTCTTTTTCGAAATTTCTTAGGTTTAAATCTCTCTCGCACAAAGCGATGCCAATATTAGCTACAGTGACATAAAGACTCGAAACTATGTAAAGGTATATGTGGTCTTCTCCAAGACCTAGCATTGCTTTAAATGCCATAACTGTAAATTATTTTCCAAATTGTTATTGAATTTAGCTGTTATGGTTAGAAAAATAAATTAACGGCCACAAAGGCTTATTTACTTCATTTTGCGTATTATTTTAAACGGCGAAAGTGGTCAGAGGTAATTCTATAACGGTCGCCGTTGATTGCCAGCGCTAATTGCGCTTAAAAGCTTTGCGGGTAAAGTTGGTAACATCGTACGCGTCTATAGAGCAAAGTTGTCTATGCCAGGGGCTAATCACAACACGGCATTGACTATTAGACGCAACAAGGCAGCTATTAAAGCCTGTTCCGACAGGCACTACTGTTTTGTACAAAGGCCGGGGGCAAATTTAATAAAACTACCCACCTAAGTACTTCTTCCGATTAGATTTCGCCAGTGTTAGCGTTTGGGGACATCTTTGAGAATTCTGAGCATATTTGGTTACAATTACGTATTTGAAGTTGGTTTTACTTTCGATGTGGATATGGGTGTGGTTTGGCAACGAAGCTGCGAAGGTAATGTATTAATGTCTTTATATGGATAGGTATATTTAGTAAGAAATAAAAATAATGTAGGGCGATAATACCCAAAGAGCTAAAAGGGTGTCCTCAAATTAATTAAGATTTTTTCTTTAAATTAATGAAATAAACAACAGACAGTCCGCAAAGTGGATGAGTTTGGAGACCTCTTAATGTTGATTAATTTGTCACATTTTATTAGCAGTTAGACGAGCGATAAGAAAAATAGTTATGAAAATGGCTCGGGAATTAGCAGAAATTCTAACCTCTTTTGAAAATTGACTTTTTCATTTAACTGCTCAAACTATCAACGAATGCTTGTGCTAATTACAACTTTAAAAACGTTTTACTTAATAAATCTATACTTCTATACTAATATTATAAATGCGAAAGTAACTCTTGTCTGTGTGTCTGTCTGTCTGTCACGCCTAAAACACTGAACCGTTTTTGATTAAATTTAGCATAGAGATAGTTTGAGTCCCAGGAAAGGACATAGGATAGTTTTTATCCCGGGTTTTTGAAACAGGGACGCGCGCGATAAAGTTTTTCTGTGATAGACAATATACCACGCGGGCGATGCCGCGGGCGGAAAGCTAGTTCAGTATAAATCCCAACTTGCTCTGCCTAAAATTCAGCCAGATTATTTTTCGTCGCCAGCAATGCCTGGCCGCAGTGTCCCATTGGGGGCAATTAACACAACTCGGTTTGCTGCTCGTTTGTGTCCAATTACGGGGCTGCCCCAGAACCGCGCAAACTACCCAATTTCGGGGACGTTCGAAATTGGTTTTAACAGGTTCTGTGTTAGTATTGAAATTAAATGAAAGGCAGATATCCCTGCACCGAATATTAAGTAAGCTTGTTTTAATTGTTTTAGAAACAATACGGGGTGGTATAATGTACCTAAGTGAATTGCGCATTAAAGAAGCGCCATTATTTTACAAATACGATACATTTGGAAAACAATATTACACTGGGTAAAAAATAAGTGGTATAAGTAAGGGTAAGTTAAATTAAACATAAAATAAATCAGTTAAGTAAAAAATATGTTTAGCAAAAAATAAAAAGGGAAAAACAAAAAATATACTAACACTCTTGCATGTCTGGAACCTCGATAGCATCAACGGAAAACAACTTTTTATTCTGTTGACCTGGAACTGGGATAAACAAAACAGGGTGAACAAAATAGCCTACAAACAAAACAGAACAAAAATAAATTAAAAAAGTATCAGCTAGCACATACGAGTAGCATGTTCTAGCGGAATCTAAATAAAATGGATAGGATTTTAAAAACGCCAACGGAAAAATACAGATCAAATAAAAATGACAATGGTATTGCATTTCTATGTTTGTTTAAACGGTTACAACATGAACACTGGAAAATATCGGACTGACGAGTACCAACTATAGAATTACATAGCAATACATATCAAAAGAATAAAATACAGAACAATCGAGAGGAAATCCTCTCGATAAAAATATGAGGAAAAATCATGGTCTGTCTTAGCCTATTAGGAGTTTTTCTGGCATAATTGAAAACTGAAAAAGGGCCACTGCTTTTTATTATCCATGCCCAGCACGTTTTGTTTTTTTTTTTACTTTGGATATACTTGAGAGCTATTCCCACCTCTCGTTTCCACCGCTGCAACTCCTGTGTAGCCAGGATCTACAGCTTGACCGCCAATAAAAACCCAACCAGTGAAGATCAAGTGTATCCCGGGGGAAAGTTAAACTGTCATTGGACCCGCAACGAAATTAATCAGAAGAAACTTTACATAAGAAGTAAACAAACATAGAGATGTCAGTGTGTGTGTCTGTGATGATTTTTGTATGTCAAACAAAAGGGTTCCTTACCGTTCCCAACCCCAGCCGGCTGCTCCTCGGTGGGGGTCCCACCAGTAGACGCCGGCCGGCTGTCGGCACCCCCAGTGGCGCTGCGAGACAACACATTAAACATTCAAACCTAACCATAGAAATAAGGACGATAAAATACATATGTACACCGTAAGGGCCTTTCCACACTAGCGGATTACAAGCGTTTTTAAAGCGGAGCGGCGACGCAGCGAACAGGTCCAGGATGTGCAACGTTTTCGCCTAGATTTTTTCGTCATTTTCGCCGCGTAGCCGCGACGTCGCCGCTCCACTTTGAACGCTTTCAATCCGCCAGTGTACCTCACTAAAGCTTTTTATACACGCTAAGCAATTTCACCGTGTCTGGCGAACACAAGACAAGAATTTCGTCGGATCTAGCTACAAAAAGTTACACAGTGCGCGTCCGCCGCGTGTCTTATCTAGCGCAGACAATAATTATTTCTTGGTCAGCGCCGAAGTACACTGTACACGGTTCGTGTGGAGAAACGACACGAATTCTTGCGTAATGCGTAGGCCCGGCGACTTTTCTTAGCGTGTACAAGCGGCCTTAGTTCTAGTTCTAACTCAAGACGCTTGAGGTAGAGTCGTAAAACGGTCGCCTCATTGACCAGTACAGCACCTTTAATGCTGCATACTTCATCAATAGGATAGGAGCAAATACCAAAAAGCTTTTGAAAAGCTTAAAGCGGAGTTCTGATCATAAAAACTGGGGCAAACCGGAGTTAAAATTGGGGCAAAATCGGACATCGGACCATATATCGGATAGGTATAGGACCCTAAATAAAATAAGTTACTGAGATAAAGCCGTTGTAATTTCACGCGATTGATAATAATGCCCGTTTTCACCATCAATCCCTAATTTTTAAGTGACCCCTATGAAAACCAAATTCCTTGAAAAGGGTCACTTGAAAATTAAGGATTGATGGTGAAAACGGGCATACACTCATCCCCGTACGAAATAATATATTAAATACTGATTTATGATTGAAAAATACTTTACTCTCAAGTGAAAGTAGAAAATCGTTATGTATCATTAAACTGCAGTAAACTAAACTCAATTTAACTAACTGCGCGAAATTTCTTATCTAAACAGTAAAACTTTATTGTCCAGCCACATGTATGACGTAAAATAAACCTTATTGCTTCAAATTTTTTTATTCTTTATGCCACTTTAATTTATTTTCCTTAAAAGCCGTATACTCTTGTTAAAACAATAAAAGTCTACTAGTAATTGACAAAAGATGGCGCTATCTGTAATTGAGATCGTGATAACGAATTTGCATCATCCAAGAATATAAAATTTAACTACATTTTTTATTAAGTACTGCACATAGATGTGACTGGACTGTTAAAAATTCTATCTAATATTAGATTAGTAAGAACAAAATGCACAACAATGATAAATAAAAAATGGGGTTTGAGCAGAATAAATGAGTTTACAAAACTCGGCATGTGCTTTAGAACATGGAAAGTTAGATTCAGAATAAACATTCTAGCATGCAATTTAGAAAATTCATATACAGTAATCTTTGCTTTTTATACATACGATTTAAAAAGCACCGAAAAATGTAAGTCATGTTGCTGGTAGTTAGAATTGGCGCAAGCAAAAATAGAGTGAGCCGAAAAGGTTGATTTTCAATATGGCAGCATCATTCTTCTGATGATGCTTAGGATGGTCTGCTTCTATCATCATCACCCTGTTGCCAGGGGTATTCGGACAGCCGCGAGTCAGTTCTCTTCTAAATAATGCAGGAGTTGATGAATCAACTTCTCCCTAATAAATCTCCCTATATCTTTCTTCCCAGAGTGTATTTAGCTCTTCATCGATCATCCCATACTTGTCAGATCTCCGTTTGTACAATAAGACCCTGCATAAAGCTTTTTCTCTGCTGCCAAGACATTTTCCCTAAACAGTAGGCCCAGAACAGCTCCAAAAACAACTGTTTTGACGCCCGTCTCTGCCTACTGTTTGGGCGACGACTCTGGGTGGCCATCATGTCACCAAAGAAGACCTAAGACGATTTTAAGCTTTGTTCTTTAATTTTATGTCGAAAAACTACATAGTCGAAACCATATGGTCGAAATATTACGATCAGAAGTGTCGTTTCTGTACAAACATATAGGTATTTTTTCTGTGACATAGATCCAGCAATTTCACTAAAATTATTAGTACATACATGACAATGAAGGAAGCATGAAATTTAAAATGTTCTTTCATGATGAAAACCTATCATGATTAAAATGGAAATTATCTCATTTGATTTAATAAATCTCACATAGGTAATCTAATTTATTTAGTTTGTTATTATTAGTGCTGAAAAGATGTGCTGATTTCATGAAAAAATATGAAATTGAGTGTCAAAGTGCCATGAAAGCTGATGGAATAAATATGTGAAGTAATATCAAAAGCACCACTTTCAGCTAAATAGGTATATAAAATATATTATACTAGACTAACTTTAGTCATAGTTTTAGTTAAGCATTAATTAGTAAAAATATTTAAAGTATTTTATTAGAAAAATGGGTTTTTAAATTTATTAAAAGCACTGCTTACTTCAACATGTTGAAAAACAATAGTGTGTTATTTCATGCAGTTGATTACACAACAGAATAAAGGAGGGGTAATGTTTTTACCAATATTGTAATAATAAATTCCACCAACAAAAATCAAGCAGATAAAATATATCTCATAGTGGATCTTCAGTAATAAAAAGTTAATTGCAGATTGAACACTAGTTTTAAACTACATTTCCATACAAAATATTTCTGTAGTGTTCAACAGAGTTAAAGTTTAATTTGTAAAAAGGTAATTCTATAAAATAGTAAAAAAAAATTATGATTTATGTTCAAAGAAAAACCTTTATAGGATAAGCAAACAGATTTTCAATACCATTATATTATAACGGGTGTAAAAAAACCTATCCCGAAGCCGAAGGCTACTTATTCTCCACATCATGAGGATCATTTTTTTCTTTGGGACCATACCTGGGAAACTTGTGGTTTAGGAGATATTGAAGGTCAAAGTCAGAATATTTTTTTCAAGATTTTTACAATATCAATTTCAATTCGTTATTTAGAAACTTTTTTTCTAAGAAACCTTATTAAAATTTTGAGTATTTTCGTCACAATTAGGCTTTTGTCTTTACAATAAGAAATGTATAGCAGCATTAGCAGCGCGCGCACACACGCTCAGGCGCTGCCCCCACGCCCCGCAACCCGCGCTCGCCCATGAGTCATTCAACTCTACTGTGAGTTCAACGACTACGACTGGACCTGGACTGAGCTTAATCCAAATCTACCCAATTTGTAAAAATGAAATGAGTACCTACTTAAATTAGTCACTTACACCTTATCACCTTACCACTTTAGTTTTTGTTATAAAAACTAATAAATTACCCTTTAATTAATAAAAACCCTTTACACGAATTTGTTTCTTTCCGCAAAATAAAAAATCTTACAGAACCTTGGTTATTATTAAACATTTTTAACTAAACCATACTTTTACGCATAAGTGCATAACCATCATTCTATCACAATGTAGTATCACAGGTCCTAGTACCTACGCAAGTGTGATAAGCGTAAGTAGCACAGTGTCATTAAAAAGTACCGTAAACAGATGAATAATGAATGGTCTTTTGAATCAGGCTCGTCATTCTTTACATTCATAACTCTCTACTTCAATAACTGAAGTCTTTACGATAGTAATGAAATTAATAAAGTAAAACTCAAATTATTGCTTACACCACACCACTCTGAACGCCTAGAATAAACACCCTAGCAATGTTGCGTCTATCGTTGATTGAGGCATTCACTTTCGAGTTAGGAGTTATGATTGTGTGTTTTGTAAACTTAAATGATTTCAGCAACTAAATAAAAAAGTCTCTTTTTTCACTCCTTCCATACTCATTACTTCCTTTCTTAATAATTTACTTGAAATAAATAATCGTCATGCACGCGATTCTAAATAAACGTAATTTTAATCGTTAATCACAGGTAGTAAGCAGGTGTGATAAACTTGTATCATTAAAAAGTACTGTAAACAGATGACAAATGCTCTTTACACACAGGTTCATTATTGCTTACATTTCTAGCTCTCTACCTTAATAACTTTAACGTCTTTACGATAGTAATTAATAAAATAAAACTTGACTTACTTATTACTGCAATCTAAACGCCTAGAAATAAATCACCGACAAACTCTTGTTCCTTAACTTTCGATAGGAGATAAAAGATAAGATGTTGTTTATAAACTCGATTGATTTTAGAAACTAAACAAAATTTCATATCTTTTAGCACTTCTTTCATACCAATTACTTACATTCTTCATAATTTACAAAAAATAATTCATCGTCTTGTTTGGGATTATTTTAAATGAACGTAACTTTATTACACGAAATAACTATCAAAATGTATTGATATTCTTATTGTTTTATTAATAACGATTGCGTATCTACAATTCATTCTTTGAGTAGGTATTTTGGAAGCTTGCTAAGAGCATTAATTATTATTAAGTATGCTAGGACGGATCTTTAGTTAACAAAGATTAAACAAAGTATTTTTCCCGTCGCTTTTACATTCTCATTCGTTGATAGACTTGCATGTACTAAACTAACGAAATTAAAGTTTTGTTATGTAATTTGTAGTTGAAAATGAAGAATAAAACAAAGCGTAGCGCTCGACGTCATTCGATAGACACGTAGACGTATTGCTTGACTGTGATTGGTCAGTCTCGCCGCGCGGGGCAGCGCCTTTGTTGCTAGGTCGCTCGCGCCTCGCGTTGCTCGGCGCTCGCGCGGCCAGTTCGGTTCATAGATAAGAATAAGTACTACGTATAGATAGCCGTCTCAAGGTTTTGATAGAAAGAGGCGCCATCTAGTTCTCAAGCTCCGTACTCGCTTCTGCTTGTAACACGGTGCTTTCGTCGTTCATGGTTCGTATCCAGGTATTATTCCAAATATTATTTTGAGGCGCAGTTTTATTTCGGTAGATTTTTTTCCAAAACAATGCAACAGTGCATTAATTTGGAAAAAAAAATCTACCAAAATAAAACTGCACATAACCAATTGCTAAACAAGGTAAAAGAAATAAAAAACAAATATGTAAATCATTTAAAACTTTTATTTTTACTTTTATGTGATACAAAATATCTGTGCGCTAACATTTTCATAGGACAATTTTCATCAAAAACTATATTTTTACCATTTAATATATTATTTATTTCTTTACACCAGTCATTTATCATCAAGGAAATTCCTTTACATATTATAAGTTCTTTAACTTTTTCTTTATGACTTTCGCATGTCACAAAATTTAATGTTACAAGAGAAGTGGTTACCAATTTTGGTTCGGTTTCTTCGGTCGTCGAATGCGCTTGCGACTTTTGATTGTTTTCTCGTGCGGATAGTTAGTGTGTGAACGTGTAATAGTGAGTGTGGTATTAGTGAATGAGTGTTAGAAAGATGCCTAACCATACGTACAGTGCTCGTGAGTACGTAAACATGGTTTACTGTTATGGGAGGGCACGTGGAAACGCATCTGAAGCCCTGCGGGCTGTAGGTATCGGGCTGAACATCCTACAGCGCACCACCGTACTGATGCACGTATTTTTGTTCTGGTTGTACCACGTCTGTTGGACAATCAGCCGATTGTGCCTCCGTCCGCCTCGTCTAGGCGTGTATTGTGTCGTATTTGAGGAACTTAAATACCGGACTGTACGTGAAGGAATACTGGAGCGCGTTCATCAAAACACGCTTTACTGGGCACGCGTTTGCTTGCACGTGGAAGGCCGTTCAGTTCGAGCCACAACTTGTCCGGTTGGAGCGGCCGATTCCAGACGACGTCGAAGGGGATTAGTCGGTAAGTACTTAGTTCTAATCCTAAACAAATGCTAAAGGAATGAGTTTTTTAAATGTAGGAAGTGAATAATCTGGTAATTTTGTGTACAAAATACTTCTGCGGTCGCGGTAGGTAGTGGCGGGAAAGCGCGTACGCTCCAATACACTCACACACACATAGGCACGGTCATTGCGTTGCGTGGTGCGCTGTACATTGCGGGCTGCGGAATATTGTATTTTTTTTAATCATAAAAATAAAAAATATTTCCCACCAATAATATTTTGTAATATTACTTGGTTGGGTGTACAGAATGCGTAGTTTCAGTCTTCGTGATAGGTTTTTTTACACCCTGTATAATCCATAACATAGCCTTTTTGACCAATCCCTTTATTCAATCTGGGTTTTCTAGCATTCATACCCTCAAAGTCTGTGTCATGACATCAATTCATGAAACAACACACTTGCCAAAGCGTAACTTCAAGTACTGCAAACTCATTGATCCGCCAACCCCTCGTACCTATTATACCTAGAGTTATCGTCATCGTCCTTCCCTTCCGGTTTGGGCTCGGCCTCGGGGGCGGGTTCTGCTGGTACGGGCTCAGTGTCTGACGGGGCAGCCTCGTTTTTTCTAAGTCCAGGGATGGGGATACCGGAACCAAGCCAGCCCGTCATCTGAGACTTAACGTTGGTGATTAAGTCCAGTTTGCTGCCTCCCTTTGTAGGACTGTAACAATCAAGGCGATTTATCAAAGTTGCACAAACTGTTGTAATGTTATCAGTCTGTAATCACCTAAAAATTGCACAAAGTTGATGAATAAATTCAAAAGATTTTAAAATAATTCACTCATATTTGGTCAATGTAATAAAAATCAGAGGATATTGATTAGTTGCAATGGATTGCAGTCTCATGCATGAAATAGGTCAGGTCTAGCATGACCTACTTGTATTAAAGTAAAAAATCAATTGCACCTGCATTATGTAACAGTTTCCAATACTAGAACAGTTCTAAGTGGATTCTTATTGGAAATAATTATAAAAAATTCAATATGAAACATTAGGTACACATTTTGAAGTGTTTCATAAGAAATTATGCATGAAGCATGACTAATTAGCATTGCTTACTGCAACTTTGAATGTGCAGTAGACATGTAAGACAGAATGGTTGCAGTTAAGAAAGTTCCTCCAATCCATATGTTCGATCAATAAGTACTGGAATTCATTTATTTCATCATAGATTTTCTTCTTTCAACATGCTGTTAATATTGTCTTTAAGATAATAAAATCGTACAACTACTTATATGGAAGACCGTTACAGACCTATAGAAAGGCCCAAAGACGAAAAAAACGCTAACTGTCCTTCTAAAATACGGAAGAATTAAGTTAATACGACGTAGAAAAATGTAAACAAAAGAATCCGCACCTCTGTTTTTCGCCCTCCGCTGCGGCGGCGGCCTCCCCTGTCGCTTCCTTTGTGGGGGTGGGCACTTCCTCATCTTGAGGCTCGCCCTTCGCAGCCCCCATCCACGAACTGACCTGATTCGTAAGCCCTGAAAACATTATCACTGGCACTAGCTAAACAACTACACAACACAATCACTCAGCGATTTCACTACGCTGCGACAGTTTCGCACATGACCCACGGCACGGACAGTCTGCGATGCGGCTGCAGAAAGCGTGATCAGCTGAAAAACTAAATGGAAAACCACGATCGACCAGGAAAATGGGGAGTCCACTGCGCATGAAAACTTGCGCCTATGCGTTATTTGCTACTAGTTCTAGTACCAAGAGGTTCTGCTGAGTAGTATGAAAACCTTTTGCAGTGTAGTCTTTATGACTTATGTCTATAAGGCCTAGAATTAAATAACTGTAAACGCTCACTACCTAACGTGTATGGGCTATTGTACATTTGACAAGTGTCAAAAAGACAGCATACTAGAAATAACGTTTTGTTACTGCACTTTAGTAATTTTTATGAGGATCTGTTATAATCTTTTATAATAATTTAAAATCTATTTCAATTATTTTCTTTAATTAAAGATCGAGATTTCTATTTATTTTAAATCAAATAGTTAATTTCATTAATTCTCAAATATTTAATTTTTTGTAATAATCTGTCCCAATCCAGCTGTCAATCGTGAAAAAAACATGACGTTTTCTCATTAGTTGTGATTTTTTTGTTTCCAGCGAAATTTTACAGCAATTTTGTTGTTATTTGTGCAAATGTAGTGTTCAGTGGTCCAGGAAATTAACAATTGATCAATCGATCGTCGTAGAAGTTGTGGAATAATTAAATTCAAGATGACGGAAACACGAAGGATGCAGCTTCACCTTGGGAAATGTATTGAGGATTTGGATAAATTGTATAATGTACCTGATTTGAAGCATAAGAAGGCTACGCTGTAAGTATTTAAACTCTAATATCATTGTGAGAGTTAGATAGATGGTTTAGAAACATTGGTTTTGATATATTGTTTTAGGTTATGCAAAACTGCTCAGAAATTGTTTGAAAGTGCTGAGGAGGCTCGGGAGAAGGGTGATGAGGAGTCCTCGTACATATTCTACATGAAATACCTGCGGGTGATTTCGTTTATCACCAAAGACAAGGAGTACCAGAAAGACAAAACATACTTCACTAATATGTTGGGTCCGAAGAACCCAAACAAAGCAATAGATGCTGCTGAGATTTTGAAAAACAGTTTAATAGAAAGGTAATTTAATAAAAGGCTTTAAGATATTCTAAATTTGTATTTTTTATTTTAATCTGGCTCAATACACACAAGTCAATATAAATATTTAGTAAGATACTATAGTCAAATAAGATCTTTGGTCCAACTAGTATTTGCCATCTTTTCAGTCTTGTGGTGGTCATGTTGGTTTGTTCTACTCATTTATCTCCACATTTTTAGCAAACCATGATGAATTTGAGATTGCCCTCAATGTTTTATTTAAAATTGCAGCGAATAAATGTTTTATTTATTTATTATTTATGACATATCAGTAAAAAAAACATAATCTCACATAATGAGGGCTATCGTTTTTATACTTAACAGTTGGCACCCCTGGCGATTGACAGTACCTTACTCTACAGTGGCACCATCTTGATGAGTGCAAATGCGATAGTCCTCCTACCACTTAAGCACTCACCAGATGGTGCCACTGTCTTCGCTACTAGCAAGTGACAAGACCTTACTCTACAGTGGCGCAAACTGGTGAGCGCTAAAACGGTAGCCCTCATTGTGTTTCATTATTTATTACAGGTATGCAAAAGAACAAAAAGCCAAAAGGCTCAATGACATAAAAGAGAATGAGATGATCAAACAAAAAATCGATGAGAACCGTAAGAAAGCAATGGAAGCGGTAACCGTGGTCGAGCCACCACAGCCGCTAGGTCTGCCCAGTAAGTGGAAATAAAGAATGTCTAAGAAAACGCAACCGAAGAGTTAATACTCAAATGTAAATCCTGATTTGTGAAAAAATATAATTTTAAAACCTTTTTTCGTCTGTGTTAGTACCAGTTTTTTGTCAAGTAAATTGAGCATTTAAATCAATAGTATCTGTTAAAAAAATTCTAAAATTTGCAGCTACTAAAAAAATGCAATCAGGTCAAACAAAATGAGCTACATTTGGGATAATTAATTAGTGTCTAAAATATTTTAATGTGCTGTTAACTATCTTTCTAATTATTATGATTTAACTAATTATGAGGTAGACCAGGATAAAAATGATTTGATTATTTTGCGATAAAAATGATTTGACAGCCACATACTCAGAATTCTAATTGGAGTCTTTGACAGAAGTGATTTGAGTAAATTAATTAGTGATTTCAGAGATCAACATTTCCTTATATTTCGAGGAAAAACTACCTAGAATTCATTAAATCAAAACCAAAAATCTCTTTTATTTGTTTAGACTGATTAAATTAGTTCTTACAAATCGTCAAATGCACAGGAGCCTCTACTACATGTCTCATGATTTTTTGCCTTACCAGTGCTTTGAGACAAATATTTGCCAATTGCTAAGAAGAAATATAATAAGAATAAGAAAAACTTTATTTGACACAAAAAACAGAACAAAGGGGCTTAAAACTATACACGCATATTTTGAACCAAGAAGGCTCCCGCTCAGCATTAATCGAGTCACGCGTGCCCTGACGCTGGTTTTCAGCGGGTGCCTGTCCAACCAACATTTTAATATAAACAATATTAAACATAAACACTTACATGGCAAGATTAATTTACAGGTTTAGACGAAGTGACAATCAAGAGCGAACAACTGTACACTATCCTCAAGAGTGGCAAGCTGAAGGTGATGATTCTGGACGCCCGGCCCGGGAAGGACTACGTGGAGTCACACATCAACACCCCGGCCTGTATTAGTGTGCCTGAGGAGTGTATATCGCCTGGGTAAGTGACAGATAAATCTAGTAGTACTAGTACTACAGTAGAATCCCGATTATCCGGATCAATTAAAACCAGGGGTGTTCCGGATAATCGATTTCAAAGTAAAATCAAACAATAATTAACTTTTTACAATAGAAAGGGTTTTCGCCACATCATTTAAATTTTAGACCATTGGATGAAACCATTTCTTTTAACAATGAACTAAGACAAGTCCACACCGTGTTACGGTGGCGGCGCCTTCCGTTTTTATGGGTCCAGACCCTAAATCAGTAATTCGAATTCGGATAATCGAATATCCGGATAATCGAGATTCTACTGTAGTTAGACTGCTAGTACTTATAAGATAGATCTTGAGAGATAGACCAATCATATAAAAGTGATACAGATGACTATGGTGATTCAACACAAACAGCGGTTGTACTCAGAAAAACATTTCCAAAGTTACGAATCTTGCCATCCCTCTCACGCGAACGAAATGCCAGCATGAGCGACTGGGACAGATAGACCCGTAACTACGGAAACAGTGTTTTTTTTTTTTTTTTTATTTTATTAGGGACAACAAACAATTGTACAAACGGTTTTACAAAAAGTCTTACAGATATATCTTAAATAAATGCACAACCAGCACCGTTATCCACGAAAATAATAAATAGAACAGCTACTAAGGTCGCACACGTTTGAAGTAATTATTTAACTGATTTTAAGTTTCTGACAATAAATTCCATGCTAAGTTTGGTAGGTTAAAATTGACAAGTTATAAGACAAAAGTTAGGAAACAACCGTATTACCAATTATTTAAGTTGGCTTAGTGCAGTTATACATTACATATTATACCTACAGTCAAGGCCATACGGCAAGCACCGATCACACAACAGAAAACGAAAATGGCAGACAAGGGAAATGCAAGGTGTACAAGTTAAAGGACTTAATACGACAAAGATTTAAGGATTTAAATAATTGTATCCAACAATAAGTTAATAAGTTAATTAAGTTATAGCACATAATCCAACGATAAGTTATACCACATAATTCCAACAGAAGTATCACAGCAAATAAATACATCAAAAATAGCTACCTAACGTCATTATTACTACCCATAAAGTGCAATTCAGGTGGTTCAACTTCAATTTCCGTCTCTTTCTATCGTGTAGGTACATCTCTGTCGACAGAATAGTGTTGCTTTTATTTACGACTTACGCGGCGCGATCGAAAGGAGCGCTGGCTGAACGTTCCCAAACTACAATGTAACACACATGCTTATATTGATTTACCATATAAGTGGCATCCAATAATTGTGTGAGGCGATTAGGGAGAGAGAGGGTCAAGTCAATTCTCACCCAATCTTACATGAAGGAAGACGGTCGAGTCAATGAAAATGAAAATGAACTTTATTGTGAATGTGAATTTAGGTAAACAATAGCAGATACATGGCTTAATAATAGATTAGAAACGCTCCAAATTCTACCTTTTCAGGCGTATTCACAAATTATACAAATATTATTACATTTAGATTAGAAATTATACAATATATTATTATTATTCGCAATGCCAATTCCACCAAAATTATTTAAAAGGTCAACAAGTAACGAAGTCCAAAAATCACCAAAATCGCCTTGCGTAATTAATGAGGGCCCCCTAATTCACATTTATACTTACCCTATTTAATTATGGAGGCATACGTTGTATTTTAACATGACCGTTCGTCCTCCCAGGCAATCGGCGCACGTCCTAGAACAGAACCTGCCTACAGCATCCCGCGCGGTGTGGGCGGAGCGAGCTACCATGGAGCTGATCGTCATGCTGGACTGGGCCAGCCGCGCCGTCATCCCTGGACAGACCTTGCACCTGCTCAAGACCATCCTGCTCAAGGTATCATAAAAGACTAGCGTAGAACAGAACCTGCCTACAGCGTCGCGCGCGGTGTGGGCGGAGCGAGCTACCATGGAGCTGATCGTCATGCTGGACTGGGCCAGCCGCGCCGTCATCCCCGGCCAGACCTTGCACCTGCTCAAGACCATCCTGCTCAAGGTATCATAAAAGACTAGCGTAGAACAGAACCTGCCTACAGCGTCGCGCGCGGTGTGGGCGGAGCGAGCTACCATGGAGCTGATCGTCATGCTGGACTGGGCCAGCCGCGCCGTCATCCCTGGACAGACGCTGCACCTGCTCAAGACCATCCTGCTCAAGGTATCAAGACTAGCGTAGAACAGAACCTGCCTACAGCGTCGCGCGCGGTGTGGGCGGAGCGAGCTAGCATGGAGCTGATCGTCATGCTGGACTGGGCCAGCCGCGCCGTCATCCCTGGACAGACGCTGCACCTGCTCAAGACCATCCTGCTCAAGGTATCATACAAGACTAGCGTAGAACAGAACCTGCCTACAGCATCCCGCGCGGTGTGGGCGGAGCGAGCTACCATGGAGCTGATCGTCATGCTGGACTGGGCCAGCCGCGCCGTCATCCCTGGACAGACGCTGCACCTGCTCAAGACCATCCTGCTCAAGGTATCATACAAGACTAGCGTAGAACAGAACCTGCCTACAGCGTCGCGCGCGGTGTGGGCGGAGCGAGCTACCATGGAGCTGATCGTCATGCTGGACTGGGCCAGCCGCGCCGTCATCCCTGGACAGACCTTGCACCTGCTCAAGACCATCCTGCTCAAGGTATCATACAAGACTAGCGTAGAACAGAACCTGCCTACTGCATCCCGCGCGGTGTGGGCGGAGCGAGCTACCATGGTGCTGATCGTCATGCTGGACTGGGCCAGCCGCGCCGTCATCCCTGGACAGACGCTGCACCTGCTCAAGACCATCCTGCTCAAGGTCACTCATTAACATAATCAGCTGTTTTTTTAGGACAGATTGCTGTCACCTCTGGGACGATATTGACAAGAATGAATCGACTGCTTTAGATTTGGCAATTTGGCAGAAAGACGTACCAGAAGCTCACAGGCATTTGTTGACCACCGTTTAAGTATTTCTATCGGTTTTCTACAGGTTATATTTTATACAATGTAATTCACTCAACAGCCCCCTTCCATCCCTGGGGAACCAGACGCAAGGTTAGCGTACCATCCTTACGTTGTCGACATTCCACCAGCTCGCACTAAGCGTTTCGCTAACCCTTTTATAATGCGAACAGCTAAAGACTGGATTTCGCTGCCTGCTGCTGTCTCACCCGAACTTTAATCCCGGCCTCTTCAAGGCAAGAGTCAAGTCAACCATCCTCCTCGCCTATCATTAAGGGTGATTGTGGTCAAGACCGATAATTGTCAATTGGCTATCATCATCATCATCATTTCAGCCACAGGACGTCCACTGCTGAACATAGGCCTCCCCCAATGACTTCCACATCGCACGGTTGGTAGCGGCCTGCATCCAGCGCCTTCCCGCTACCTTTATCAGGTCGTCGGTCCACCTTGTGGGTGGACGTCCCACGCTGCGTTTTCCGGTACGTGGCCTCCATTCCAGAACCTTGCTGCCCCATCGGCCGTCAGTTCTGCGTACTATGTGCCCAGCCCACTGCCACTTCAGCTTGCTGATCCGTCGGGCTATGTCAGCGACTTTAGTTCGTTTACGGATCTCCTCATTTCTGATTCGATCTCGTCAATTGGCTAATTGCATTGAAATAAAATTGACAAGTACCAAGAGTAAGTGTGCGAACTTGCATACGCAACAATCGTCCGGCTCAAAACGTCTAATTTGAAAGAGCTAATGTTGTTCATATCTGTTCCAGTGGGACATAAAGGTGCAGTACGCGCGGCCGCCGCTGGCCTTAGCGGGTGGCTACGAAGACTGGCTTCTCAAGTATCCCGCGCTTACCACCAACCCTGCGCCTACGCCGAGACACGCTACCCTCATGGACGACATGCTCAGTGAGTCGAAATCGCTTCGTTATTGTTATACAGTGTGAGTCACGTTAAAGTGTACATATGAAAATAGATAAAACTAGACCTGTTTTTATCGACAAAAAAGAGGTCAAAAAATTTTTGAGATTTTTTTTTAATTTTTTATAGAATTTTTTTTCTTCCAATTACGTAATTAAAGAAAACGTAATAACTTTTAAACTAAGCGGTATATCCTAATAAAATAAAAACAGTAATAATTCTAAATAATAGGCAATACTAAAAAAAATACATAAAATACACAAAAAAGGCCAAAAAATAATAAAAAATTATACTTTTTGAAAAAAATCTGCGTAAAAATTCGTGTTTTTTTGGTTATTTGATAAATTTCTCCAAAAAATGCCCCTATAACCGGTGGTTTTTATTACTTTGTATTGTTCTCTATCGTATTATCTTTTTAAAACCAAAAATCGCATGTCTCTATCCCTATCACAACATTTGCTATGATCGTTTGAACAAAGGCCTGCCACAACATTATTCTCCGCTACAGGTAGAGACAATTTTAATTTTCACTAAAATGCTTATTTTACTTCGAAATCTTTTGTTTTTATTTGAAATCTAACTTGTCTTTATCAAAATTACAAATCTAGAGCCATTTTCAGTTTTGTTGTTAACGAAGCGTTGAATGGCGCGCTCGGAGAGGCTTAGTTCAAACGATCATTGCAAACGTTGTGATAGGGATAAAGACATGCGATTTTTGGTTTTACGAAGGTAATACGATAGAGAATAATACAAAGTAATAAAAACCACCAGTTATAGGGGCATTTTTTGGAGAAATTTATCAAATAACCAAAAAAACACGAATTTTTAAGCAGATTTTTGTCAAAAATTATCATTTTTTGTTATTTGTTGGCCTTTTTTGTGTATTTTATGTATTTTTTTAGTATTGCCTGTTATTTAGAATTATTACTGTTTTTATTTTATCAGGATATACCGCTTAGTTTAAAAGTTATTACGTTTTCTTTACAATAAGTAATTGGAAGAAAAAAAAATCTATAAAAAATTAAAAAAAAATCTCAAAAAATTTTTGACCTCTTTTTTGTCGATAAAAATAGGTCTAGTTTCATCTATTTTCATATGTACACTTTAACGTGACTCACACTGTATAGTCTGGTCTGCGAGCACATAGAATTTTGTCCAATGACCCCAAGCTATCCATCCTTATCGCTCGCGCGTAATTATGTTGCTGTCGCGCTCGCACATTCACTGCGGGCGCCCGTCGCACAGTCGCGACAGCAATATAATTACGCGCAAGCGATAAGGATGGGTAGCTTGGGGTCATTGGACAAAATTCTACGTGCTCACAGACCGGGCTTTAGCTGAGGCCAACAACGACGACAGCTGTCGAGCAAGTGGAGAACATGCGGAGTCCATAAACACTACTAACTACTGTGCGAATGCGACACGCTAGCAAGAATAGAATGGGTCTCCTGGGGTCGGTTTATCCGGCACCAGAGGATTATAGGTCCCTCTCACCCAAGCACTTGATTCGCTTTATGGATAGGATATTTGCGAATGAAGACAAAAGATCCTAATGGGTCGACGTGCACTGCGCTCATGCGTGGCCCAAAATAAGATAAGATGGCTGAGGCCAAGTGAGCGTAATTTTTTGAAGTTAACAACAACACGCAAATCACGCTCGTTTTGCGTCAGCCTATTTCAGCAACACGACGTCCACTGCTGAAAATTGGCCTTCCCTAATGATTTCCAGATTGATCGGTTGTTAGGGGCATGTCAAAGTCAAAGTCAAAATTTCTTTATTTGTTTAGACTAATAAATAGTTCTTACAAATCGTCATTTTGCTCTTAAGGAGCCTCTACATGTCTCATAATCTTTTTACCCTACCAGCGCTTCGAGACCAACATTTGGCAAGTGCTGAGAAGCGCCGCAAAAAACTCAGTCACCACTGTCTGCCGGTTAATATAAATAAATAGAAATAGTAGTAGTAGGTACATTCGATTCAGGAGCAGTTCACTGAATTTACCACGCATTCTTGTATGATGTATCTTATAAGAATGGGTATACAAAATTGCGTGGCATATTAAACAAGGTAGTAACGTGCTAATATCTAGACTTACAAATTAAGATACTTAAATACTAGTAGAAATGACTCGCATTAATAAATTTGAATAACTTGGATTGACCAGTCCCCGAAAGCAGCGCCTGTTCACAGACATGACGAGTGAACCAGCCATCGCTTCACTCGACCATATTAGAGGGAATGTAACGACCCGCCTCACTACGCCACCACCCCAGAGACATTTTAGTGAGAATGACAATTCCAAGTTATCTCTTAAAAAAAAACTAATAATAAAGAGGCTAAGTAACAGTCCAGATTGAGAAGCATGACACTATAACATTAGAGAAAATTAGTTAATACATTACTTTTCATAGCACGAATTTAAATTCTTTTTAGTACGAGCATGAGAGGACCATAATCCTACTCCCAGGATGACTTATCATTAAGAAAATCACGAGTTGTATAATAAGCTTTTTTAAGCATTTGATCTTTAACTATACCTTTAAAGGATGATGGGCATATTGGGCGTTAAACCAACAGAAACAAAAAGTATACTAAATTAAAGCTTAATACTAGTACTTCATTTCATAGTATGACAACAATCCTGAAATACGCGGGGATACGGAGATAGAGGTCGTTGAATATGCAAAGTTTCCATAGTATTTCACATCACATTAGGGTAATAAAAATAGTATAAGGTCAATTAGATTGCTTTTATCGATCATATTGAGAGTATTGTATCATATCTTACTATCGATTCTATCGATTTAGTAAGTATGTATACCGAATAAATCATAATCGATTATTCGATTGCAATAATCGATTATATTGCTGAAAATAAGGAATTGAATTAACAATCAAATGATAGTAATGATGGTAATCAATAAAATCGATTAATCGAATTGTTAATCGATAAATCGTTATTTGGGAATATCGATTAATAATCGATCCGTGATCGATTATGCGACAACACTACAACTTAAATAGTAGAAATCCCATTGAAACATGACTGTGTTCATGTCATTTCTCTAAATGGTACATAAGTATGGTCCTACGCTTATAATGTAGAACATGGTTTAAATATACCATTTTGTTGGTCCCACTCCTGAACTGTTGGACATAATAATGGATAAGTGACATAATGTATTTAAAATGTAAGTAGATAAGTATATTAATTAATAATATTTTTTGTTTGCGCAATAAAGCACCTATTACTATTACACATTATGTCAATTTCCAAGCAAACCCGGGAGTTTTTGGTAGTTATTTATATGAAAATATATTTCTGATATTAAGTCCTAACAAATAATAGTAGTTACATTTCTGTTGGTTTTACGCCCAGATTCCATAGTAAAGTGCCCATCATCCTTTATTATACGGTAGCTCTTTATATTTATCAGGGACTTTGTTATAAAAATGGATACCTTGTCCCATAAAAGTGGCAAACACTTTATTAAGTCTGAAAGAGGATAGCTAATTTATTTTTATTTCTAGTGTTTATTTGGTGAATATAACTTTTCTTGCATCCAGCATGGATTATAAATGCTCAGTGAGTCGAGATCGCTTCATCATTTCAGCCACAGGACGTCCACTGCTGATCATAGGTCTTCCCATATCATATCATATCTACACTAATATTATAAAGAGGAAAGCCTTGATTGTTTGTTTGCCTCGAATAGGTTCCAAAACTGCTAAATAGTTCCATTGTGGGCGCCAACTTTAGCGATTTCTGACAACTTTAAGCGGCGTCTTAACTGTGACGTCATTATAATGACATTCTCTTGATGTTCGCATATTTCTTCCTTAGTCGCCTCTTATTACATACACAGGACAAGTTGAGGTGGTTCTAATCCACTGACGGAATCACACAGCTAACAACCCTAGTAGGTATTATTATTTTACAACAAACAATCATTTCGTTCGTTCGTTTCAACCGAAAGACGTCCATTGCTGGACCAAGGCCTCCCCCAAGGATTTCCACAAAGACCGTTCCTGCGCCGCTCGCATCCAGGCATCTCCCGCAACCCTCACCAGATCGTCGGTCCACCTAGTGAGAAGCCTGCCCACGCTAGGTCTTCCCGCTCGTGGTCGCCTCTCAAGAACTTTCCTGTCCCAGCGGCCGTCAGCTCTACGAGCTATGTGCCCCGCCCACTGCCACTTGATTTTAGCGATTCTGCGGGTTATGTCAGTCACTCTGGTTCTCCGCAGGGAAACTCCGAGCATAGCACGCTCCATCGCCCTTTGTCCACCTTTTATTCAAAGAAAAGAACACAAAAATCAAAATTTCATTCAGTCTGTATATCCTTTGGTGTTGTCCTCAGGCGACATTGACTACCCAAGCTGGTCGGACCTGAGCCCGGTGCCGGCGCCGCCCGCCGCGCAGCGGGCCCGGCCCGGGGAACCCGTGGTAGACCGCAGCAGCAAGGTAGGGATGCCCGACTATCGATGAATTAAGTCGATATTAGCTTTTGTCCGTGGCTTCACCCGCGCAGGGCCGGATCGTGAATTTGTGGGGCCCTAGGCTGAAACTTCTTATGACGTTGTCACGTAAAAATATCGTCCGTAAACCGACTTTACAGACAACTATTTTTTTATTTTTATTTTTTTCAAATTATGGCCTACTTTTTAGCGGGATCTGGGGGCCCCTTGTAACCCCGGGGCCCTGGGCTGCAGCCCAATCAGCCCATAGGTAGATCCGGCCCTGCACCCGCGTGAAATTTTGTGCCACAGATCGGCATAAATTGTAGCCTATATGTTAATCTGGGTTATAAACAATAATACTGTAAAGTTTAAACAAAATCCGTTCAGTGGTTTTTGCGTGAAAGAGTAACAAACATCCAGACATCCAAACTTTCGCATTTATAATATTAGTAGGATTTGCCTAATATTGATACGAGATATTGGTAGGATTTGAAGGAAATATTGACGGCCTGAAAGTGCATCCAAAGCAACGATGCATTATGTTAATATTTTCCTGATGTTTTTTTATGTTGATATAAGATATTGGCAGTATTTGAAGGTAATATAGATGTTTTGAAAGTGCAGTAGTAGTAGTCTAGTTCAGGAAATTATTTGCAAAAATTACATAGAGTAAAACTTGTACCTACCCAACATCATGACAAAGATCTTGACACGTGTCTTTGACGTCTAAAGCCCGGTCTCTGAACACGTAGAATTTTGTCCAATGACCCCATCCTTATCGCTCGCGCGTAATTATACTGCTGTCGCGACTGTGCGACGCGCGCCCGCAGTGAGTGTGCGAGCGCGACAGCAACATAATTACGCGCGAGCGATAAGGATGGGTAGCTTGGGGTCATTGGACAAAATTCTACGTGCTCGCAGACCATTCTATAGCTTTGGACTGTCACTGTGTAAACATTATGCTAATGAGTGATGTTTGTATTACAGGCAGCCGCCGTCCAAATGTACGAAGAACGTTCCCGCAGCATGCAACTCATCCTGGAGCAGCAGGAGCGTATCGCCGACACCTCGCTCACGCTCGAGATGCAGAGGATCGAGGCCGAGCAGGTACAGCTGGAGTGGACCTTGCTGCTGAGGCAATAAGGTCGCCGGATGCAGAGGAACGTTCCCGCAGCATGCAGTATCCTGGAGCAGCAGGAGCGCGTCGCCGACACCTCGCTCACGCTCGAGATGCAGAGGATCGAGGCCGAGCAGGTACAGCTGGAGTGGACCTTGCTGCTGAGGCAATAAGGTCGCCGGATGCAGAGGAACGTTCCCGCAGCATGCAGTATCCTGGAGCAGCAGGAGCGCGTCGCCGACACCTCGCTCACGCTCGAGATGCAGAGGATCGAGGCCGAGCAGGTACAGCTGGAGTGGACCTTGCTGCTGAGGCAATAAGGTCGCCGGATGCAGAGGAACGTTCCCGCAGCATGCAGTATCCTGGAGCAGCAGGAGCGCGTCGCCGACACCTCGCTCACGCTCGAGATGCAGAGGATCGAGGCCGAGCAGGTACAGCTGGAGTGGACCTTGCTGCTGAGGCAATAAGGTCGCCGGATGCAGAGGAACGTTCCCGCAGCATGCAGTATCCTGGAGCAGCAGGAGCGCGTCGCCGACACCTCGCTCACGCTCGAGATGCAGAGGATCGAGGCCGAGCAGGTACAGCTGGAGTGGACCTTGCTGCTGAGGCAATAAGGTCGCCGGGGCCGAGCAGGTACAGCTGAAGTGGACCTTGCTGCTGAGGCAATAAGGTCGACGGATGCACGAGCAACGCTCATCCTGGAGCATACTGGTTATTCTAGTCTGTAAAGTAATTTTTGTGTTATTGCATTTTGGACCTTAATATTAACAGACGGTGAAACCCAACTGCAACTTTCTGATGATTCTGATGAATGAAACTGAAACTAAAAGTTTCAAAGTGGTCGCGTCATGTGTGATCTCAACGGACGCTATGGAAGAAACTTGGATGCAACTCAAAAGTAACTAGCAGTTGCAGTTTCGTTGCAGTTACGTTTCACCGTCTGTTCTGGGCCGTGCAAATTGGCAAAAAAAATACTTAAAATGGCATGGGTCTCAACGTGACATTTTTATAGGAGTTCCATTATGTACTCAAGTGCTTGACGTTTCGGCTGCTATGCTACAGCCGTGGTCATAAGCAGTAAAATTGCGGGGTCTCGGTCTTGTTGCGTTGAGACCCGTGTTTCTCTATTTTAGTTGAAATCAAACAAATACAAATAATTTATTTGTGAAACACAGGTAAGCAGTATGGTGTACAAGCACAACGTGTATTCAAGCCGCGATCAGACTTGTCGGCATACAAATGTTAAAACGCGATAAGAAAATAATAATGAGAAAATTAAATGTCAAAATCATAAATGTAAGATTAAAATAAACTAATGCAGGTAGTCAATCGGATATCAAAGCGAAACGCGAAAGTTAAAAATCTTAAATTGTTTTACTTGGAAAGTAACAAATATTAAATTATTTGACTTCTAAAGGAACTTTTCTATTACCTACTCAATTGAGTGCAGTGTAAAATCTCCCAGAATATTTATTAACGTATGTATTTCTCTCCAGGACTGGGAGAAAGTCCACGGGCAGCGTGAAAGCGAACAGCGCGACGAACTGCGAGCCATGTACAAGCTGCGCGAGCAGGAGATCATCTCGCAGCTCATGCAGATGGAGAACAAGCAATTTGACATGGTAAGTCATATCTACGTTTCCTTTCAGCTGAATAATGTCCACTACTGGATTTGTCCTTGCCTTTGGGCAGGGATATGGATATCCGTAACCGTAACTGAAACTTTCGGATATCCGAAATAAAAAAATATCTGAAACCGTAACCGATTCAAAAGTTTAGGATAGTTTCGGATGTAGGCTGTTTAAATTGTTTTGTGAATAGCATTATTATGTAAAGGCATAACAGTCTGATTTACCTTAATGCCATCTAGTATCAATTTTTATTTATTTTTTTACTTTTTATTCGATGTAAAGTGTGCGGCCATGAATGAACCGTGTTAGACATCTATTGCAAAATTGCATTCTAAAGCACAGATATCCTATATCCATAACCGAAACCACATATCCATAACATCCCTAGTCAAAGGCAAGTCTCCCCCAAGGACTTCCACGATGACCGCTGCTGCGCTGTCTGCATCCATCCGCAACCATCATCAGGGGGCGTGGTGTGAGTTTACGTCAAACGCATTCGATGTCGACTGCGTAAATAACTTTTGAAAAAAATAAAACCGACTTCAAATGCGTGAACACAAAAAAAAACTAAAAATTAAAAATATTGCGTATAAAAAAGTTCATCCCCAATTTTCCACCCTTGGGGGTGAAATATATTCTTCAAATTCGCATGAAACCACCTTTTTGATAATACCTATTCAACAAAAAAATTATCGTTCAAATTGATTTATAATCGGCGGAGATATTGCGTATAAAAAAGTTCATCCCCAATTTTCCACCCTTGGGGGTTGTTTTTTCTATTATTAAATTTAAATGGGACCACCCTTGAGGTATTACCTATACGCCGAAAAAAGATTTGTTCAAATCGGTTCATAATTGGCGGAGTTATCGCGTAACAAACATAGAAAGAAAAAAAAAACATACGGGTCGAATTGAGAACCTCCTCCTTTTTTGAAGTCGGTTGAAAGGTGACATTAAATGTATGACGGATTGTACAGCGCCCCTAGCGGACACTTTCAATAATTAAAATCTTCACATATTTTTTTAACGCGCTCGCTAGTGAAGACGTTTGATGTAAACTGACACTAAGCCCCCAGATCTTTACACCATCTAAAGCCTGGTCCGTGAGCACGTAGAATCCCGTCCAATGACCCCAAGCTGCCCATCCTTGTCGCTCGCACGTAATTATGTTGCTGTCGCGCTCGCACACTCACTGCGGGCGCCCGTCGCACAGTCGCGACAGCAATATAATTACGCGCGAGCGATAAGGATGGGTAGCTTGGGGTCATTGGACGGGATTCTACGTGCTCACGGACCAGGCTTTAGACAAAGGCAGGTCTACCCCAAGGACTTTTTTTTTTATCCACAACGAGGAAGCTCTTGGCCTGTATCTCACCTGACGGTAAGTGATAATCAGACTGAAGGTAGAAGCGAGCTTCACCCAGAATCCTCAACCACGGAGGAACTGGCTATCTTACCTCTAACTGCCGGAACACAACAATGCTGGTAACATTGTTGTTATGGCGACAGACTTAGGTAATGTGGTAGCTTGTCAGGCGGACTTGGAACAAGCCCAACCACCAACCAAACCGAACAGAAAAATCTGCCCCCACTGGGAATCGAACCCGGGACCTCTGCGTCTGAAGCAGGTGGTCTTACCACTAGACCACAGAGGCGGTTTAACCTTCCACGACGACCGGCTGCCCGCATCCAGGAATCTCCCGCGACCCTCACGAGAAAACTTGTGTGAGTTTACATCAAACGTCACTAGTGAGAGCGTCAAAAAATCTATGAAGATTTTAGTTCTTGAAAGTATCCGCTAGGGTCGCTGTACAATCCGTCATACATTTAATTTCATTTTTTTACGCAATCACTTGTGAAGACGTTTGGTGTAAACTCACACTAAGCCCCCAGATCGTTACTCCATCTAGGCCACACTACGTTTTCCAGGCTGTGGATGTACTTCGAGAATTTTTCTGCCCCAACGGCCATTAGCTACGAGCTATGTGCCCTGCCGAAAATTTTTGACTGGTGTATGTCGCCAGTGATGACATACAAATCTGAGTCATAAGAGGGCTCAACGTCACCCAAAGGGCGATGCATTTGCGTATCTTATTATTTTTCATAAGGGCTCGGACCTTCACATGAAGCAGCGGAAAGATGCGATTAGCGTCGTCATACGTTGTAAAAAATACTAGGCGCTGAGCATCGACCAACAACCGCCTATCATCCAAGCTGTAATGGAATGGTCGAACGCCTTCACCGGCAGCTAAAGCCTGGTCCGTGAGCACGTAGAATTTTGTCCGGTGACCCCGAGCTACCCATCCTTGTCGCTCGCGCGTAATTATGTTGCTGTCGCGCTCGCACACTCACTGCGGGCGCCCGTCGCACAGTCGCGACAGCAATATAATTGCACGCGAGCGATAGGGATGGGTAGCTTGGGGTCATTGGACAGGATTCTACGTGCTCACGGACCAGGCTTTATCATGTGTCACAACAACATCAGCTGGTCAGAAATACTACCCACTGGTACTTTTGGGTATACTATTTCTAAAATGTTCTGGGGTAGGCACGGCCCACCACAAAATTTTAGAATAGCAATAAGAACAGTAATACGAAATTCTGGAATTTTAGTGCCTTTATACACAATGTTGTCCAAACATTTTATGGTTTCCCGCTTGTTAAGAATAAACCCCTATAATCTCGAAGAAATTACCAGTAAAGAAGACACAACAAAAAGCTTTAAAGTCTACGTATCATACATTGTTAGCGGTCTAAAAGATTTTAACAAAACTTAAACAATCATGCAGTTATAATATCAATCACTGCCTTGCTATTGGAGTACTCCACTAGCTCCAATTGCAAGTGCAATCCAATAGCACTTACTTACTTACAAAAAAAAACATTGTATGTGCTTGAGCTGCTGGTATCATATCGTTATTGTGCAGGAACAAGAGAACCAGAGCCTCCGCGAGAAGCTTGAGGAGTACCAACGGCGCGAGCGGGACGAGGCCGAGAAACTTGCTGCTACCCTCGCGCGTGGCACGCCCGGCGACGACGCAGAGGAACAAGGTAAATACAACCTAATGTAAATACAACTGTCTTCGCTACTAGCAAGTGACAGGACCTTACTCTACAGTGGCGCTAACTGGTGAGCGCTAAAACGATAGCCCTCACCAGTTAGCGCCACTGTAGAGTAAGGTCCTGTCACTTGCTAGTAGCGAAGACAGTGGCACCAACTGGTGAGCGCGAAAGTGGTAGGAGGACTATCGCAATTGCACTCATCAAGATGGCGCCACTGTAGAGTAAGGTCCTGTCACTTGCTAGTAGCGAAGACAGTGGCACCAACTAGTGAGCGCTAAAGTGGTAGGAGGACTATCGCATTTGCACTCATCAAGATGGCGCCACTGTAGAGTAAGGTCCTGTCACTTGCTAGTAGCGAAGACAGTGGCACCAACTGGTGAGCGCTAAAGTGGTAGGAGGACTATTGCAATTGCACTCATCAAGATGGCGCCACTGTAGAGTAAGGTCCTGTCAATCGCCAGGGGTGCCAACTGTTAAGTATAAAAACGATAGTCCTCATTACGCCTGTATTAAGTCTTTCTTTACCCTCAGGAGAATGAAGTAATAGGATAAACAAAAAACAAAGAATGTCTCCAATAGATATTGACTTTATGGCATAAGTTTTAAGGTTCAAATTGTAGTTTTATTTAGGTTGCTAGGTCTTAATGAGGCTCAAGTCAATCGTTTTTGTGCTTAGCAGATTACTCACATGAAAATGATAGGACCCTACTATATTGGCGCTAGCCTAGTGCAGTCTTCTACCTCTGCTGCGTCAGCGTTCACCAGTTTTCCAATTTCATTATCTTGTTCATTCATTTGTCAGGTATGAATGGCATACCAGATGAAGTCTATAAGTATATTTATAATTATAATTATCACTTAACTTTTGTAGACACCCATTCAAAATTAAATCCGCAATGATGGTAACGTTTTCTATTCTTTAGAATTTTATATCAATACTAGCGACCCCGCCCCGGCTTTGCACGGGTGGTATACGACATATAAACCTTTCTCTTGAATCATTATATCTATTTAAAAAAACCGCATCAAAATCCGTTGCGTAGTTTTCAAGATCGAAGAGCGCTTTCACATTTAGGCGATTTAGCAGCGCGACAATCGCGCGACAGACGCGCTGCCTAAAATGTCCTACTATGTGACAGCGGATGCATGCCTTCACATTATAAAAACGCCGCTGCCACGCTGCTGTCGCGCTACCAAAGCCCTAATGTGAAAGTGCTCTAAGCATACTTTTGGATAAACAGCGATAAGCGACTTTGTTTTATACTATGTAATGATTGTTGTGTTGACATGTCACTTCCTCCTGTCGCAGCGGAGCGCCTGATCTCCTCGCAAGCTGCATCAGCGCGCGAGGTAGCAGCCAAGAAGGCGCGCATCGCGGCCGTGGAGTCGCAGCGCGAGCAGCTCGACCGCCGCCGCGAGCAGCTCGAGCTCGAGCGCAAGCGCAAGCTGGCTGAAGCGCGCGGCAAGCGCAAGCCGCACACGGATCAGGTAATAAACAGTTTTAACGCGATCATGCAACGGTAGCTACTTACGGACTGCGAAGAAATTAAAGTGCAAGCTGAGAAGCGCGGGACAAGTGCAAGCCGCGCACCGAACAGGTAGAGATAGGTAGATAGAAAAACTGTATTGATACAGTACATATACATAAAACAACAACACAACGAGAATAAAAGATAAATAAAAAAGAACAATTACAAAGCCACTACGTAAATAGGCTCCCCGCTCAGCATTTATCTTGACATGCTCGTAAGGGCATGTCAAGATAAAAGCTGGTCTTCAACGGGCGCCCTTGCTATTGGCATCGCGCGTCAGCGTCATAGTCGATAGTTCGAGACACTCAAACTTGCCAAAAGTTCGCAACAGGTCTTTGTTACAAATTAATTAAGGTTGTGCTGTCAACTTTTTAACAGCTTTAATAATAATAATTTAAGTAACAGGATTTCAAGTAACAATTGCACTTAAAATCTATGTTAGTTGAATCTTGTTCAAAATAAGATGAAAAATAACAATTAAGTACGAGATTAAGCTTTGGGTGTCACGAACTTTCTAACGCTGACTGTACATAATATACGCGACGATAACCCAACGGTGTCGATGTCGGACTGACCGAATGGAGATTCAAGGAACGTGGGTCCGCACCCTACCACCGCTATTGTAATGATCCGTCTCACACGACCATTTTTTACCATAAAGATTGTTTTAACGCAATCACAGAACGGTGGCGACTTATAGACCGCAAAAAAATAATAAATGTAAGTGCAAGCTGGCCAGAGCATGTGACTGGGCTTACATTACAAATTAAACGTAATAAATCTATCTCGAAAACAGCCGTTACACTAGAGCAGAGTTTCTCAAATTGGGTACGAAAACCCCTAGGGGTTCGCCATTCAAGGGCAGAGGGTTCGCGACAAGATTTACGTAAGGATGTTTGGAATAAATGAAAATATTTTCTTTCTTTTTTTCTTTATTTATTTCTTTCTAATGGTGGCAGAATTAAAATTGACCAAAATTACTTCTAAAATTGACTCCATTTGCGACAAGAAACAAGCATACCTACTATTACAATAATATTTTGATTAAAATTAAAATCTTATTTACTTCAATAGTCAATTTTATTATTTTCTTTAGGGGGAGGGGCCAACTAGCTAGTTAAGGGGTTCGCTGTCCCCTGGAAACTTTAACATGGGAAAGTTTGAGAAACCCTGCACTAGAGCATAAAGTATAATCTCATCTGGCAGGACGAGGATGGCGACTCATACATGGGAACACCGGACAGTCCCAGCGCTGCGCTCAGCCGATCACACTCTTCGCCCAACATCCCCAAGGTAACATTATAATCTTCACATCAGCTGAAGTCCGGTCGCCGAGCACATAGGATTTCGTCTAATGACCCCAAGCTACCCATTATATTGCTGTCGCGACTGTGCGACGGGCGGTCGCTGTGAGTGTGCGAGCGCGACAGAAATATAAGCGCGAGCGATAAGGATGGCTTGGGGTCATTGCACGAAATTCTATCTGCTCGGCGACTCACTTTAGTCTAGGATGCGCGCCAGAATATATTCTCAGGGAAACATTTTATCGATTTTATTTAGACGATTGACGATAAGTTTATATCGTCATCGCGCATCTCAGGCCGGCTGCACGTGGTTTCTCGTAGTGAGTGCCACAAAGCACGGTTAGTAGCTCTGCTTGAATTTCAAAGATCATCACAGGTAATTTGACTCCACTGCAGAAGCACGGCTTTTTCCTATCTAGACAAATGGAGGATTTGGCCCACACTGTTTACTTCGTCTAAAAAGGTTGGTTAGGCCTGATGGTTGTCCAAAAAAGGAGTGGAGCTATTCACTTCTTTAACAAGACCACTCCTACAGATCGTTTCATCCACGAAGCCCCACCATTCATCCGTGAACGTTTCTGTGTTATCGGTACACGCTGAATTATGCATGAGTGCACACGCACACTACAATAATGCCTTACGGATTGCTCGGATCAAACTCCCCGCACCCCGCGTCTTCGTGGATGGCACGATCTATAGTCTAGGATGCGCGCCACGATATAATCTTAGGGAAGCATTCTATCGATTTTATACTATTAAGGGCTGATTTTTCAATCGTCAAATATCTTTTAACTGAAGAATAACTTTGTCAATTTGACATATTTCCCATACTGAAACTGTCAATGTGTAAAACTTATTCTTCAGTTAAAACTTGTCCGGCGATTGAACAATCAGCCTTTAGACGTTTTTCGTCTAAAATTGACGATAAGTTTATATCGTAACGCGCATCGCAGGCCGGCTGCACGTGTTCTCCCCTTATAAGTGCCACAAAGCACGATTAGAAGTTGTGCTTGAATTTCAAACATCACAGGTATTATGTACGGTTTTTTCCTGTCCAGAGACAAATGGAGGATTTGGTCCACACTGTTTACTTCGTCTAAAAAAGGTTGGTTAGGCCTGATGGTCGTCCAAAAGTGGAATGGAGCTATTCCCTCAACCTCTAACAAGACCACTCTTATAAAGCCTGGTCCGTGAGCACGTAGAATCCCGTCCAATGACCCCAAGCTGCCCATCCTTATCGCTCGCGCGTAATTATATTGCTGTCGCGACTGTGCGACGCGCGCCCGCAGTGAGTGTGCGAGCGCGACAGCAACATAATTACGTGCGAGCGACAAGGATGGTCAGCTTGGGGTCATTGGACGGGATTCTACGTGCTCACGGACCAGGCTTTAGATCGTTTCATCCACGAAGCCCCACCATTCATCCGCTAATGTTTGAGTGTTATCGGTACACGCTGAATGATCCATGAGTGCACACGCACACTATAGTAATGCCTTACGGATTGCTCGGACCAAACTCCCCGCACCCCGCGCGACCGAGACCAAAAATTGGTGGGGCGCGTCTTCGTGGATGAAACTATCTACAGGGTGGAATTTTGTAATGCCACCTGGAGGGAAAGTACTCTTAATACTGTAGATAGAAAATTTTACTGAAAGAAAACATTCCTTTAGTTTTGAAAAGAAAGACAACTGCATTCAAAGATTTTGAATTTTTTTTGAAAAGTCTACCATACGGCCATACCATACAATTTCCTGTACATAATTATTTTTTATTTATTTTATTTAAAACAAGTTACATAGCATTTTCAAATATCAATGATAACTATTGACTGTGTCACAAACACCAGTTTTGGTTTTACTGTGCACCGCTGATTCGACATCAGACTCAATCATTTTTAAGATTAATTTTAATTAAAATTATTTAAGATTTCAGGATTTTCCTTTCATTTGAATTATCAAGTTTGTTAGAGAGATTTCATCCTTATACATAACCCTAACGATCGATGCAATAAAAATACAGGGTGTAATTTTTAACAGATTTTAGTTGGTTCGAATTCCGGGTGTGGCAAGCAAATTATTGGAATTCTTTGAATGCAGTTCTATTTCCTTTCAAAAACAAAGGAATGTTTTCTTTGAGAAAAACTGTCTACCTACTTTCCCTCCAGGTGGCATTACAAAATTCCACCCTGTATACTCTGCTGGAAACTATTCTATTGTACTGCTTCCTTCACAATACGGTCCTTAAAACATCCAATCGTCGTCAGATGTCGTCGGACGACGAGGAGCAGCCGATGCCGACGTTCGACCGCAGCACCAAGCCCGCTAAAGTGGCGCCCTCTAGCGATCTCTACCAGCGCGACTTCCAGCCCGTGTGGGGAGACGTGGTGAGTACATACACATAGTATGTATAGATCTAGCGCATAAATCAGTGCTTGTGGTATGATGCGGCTCGGGAGGGGTGCCTGCTGATGTCTTTCCTGAACTGTAATCCGGGTCTTTTCAAAGGGAGAGTGAATAAGCACTTACAGGGCAATTATGTACCATCCTAGACTGCATCTCACTTAATACCAGGTGCGATTGCGATCAAATACCTGCCTTAATAAAATATTGACATATAGCTTTTTATAATTTTCAAATTAGTTTGAGATGCGACTCTTAACGCTAAAAATTAAATAACTATATAGCTTTTGCCCGTGGCTTCACCCGCGTGAAATTTAGTTTTTCACATATCGTCATAAATTATAGCCTATATGTTATTCTGGATTATAAACAATAATACTGTAAAGTTTCACCAAAATCCGTTCAGTAGTTTTTGCGTGAAAGAGTATCAAACATCCAGACATCCAAACTTTTGCATTTGTAATATTAGTAGGATTACGACGTCGTGACAGAGCATACAAATCTGAAGCACATTTCGCCCATTTGCGACGACACTGTGACATCTCGACATATACGATTTTTTGTTTTACCGAAATTCTGAACCGCGATCTTGCGTTCTTTTATCTCCAAAAACAGGGTATTTGTTACTCCAAAAACAACAATACTATGAGAGAAAGAGACAAAATATTACGTTATAGCGCTGGCTCGTTCGGCGATCTAGTTGGCTTCGACACTGTGACAGTTCAGTTGCCACCTGCGCTTTGAGATGTGAGGTGCTCTTCGTTTTTAAGAAAAACGTGACATCTAGAGGATACCGCGGTATTGATGACAAAGGTAAGTTTTTAAAATATTTTTATTTTATTCGACAATGTGGCACGTCATACTTATCACAGTGTTCTTCTAAAACAAAAAGCAAAGTAAAAGATAAATTATTTATATGTTACGTTATTCTTGTAAGAAAATCGAAGTATCATCGGGACATCTTAACTAGTAACGTTGTAGATGATGAAAATTTTTCCTATATTGGAAATATGTTGTAGGACATTTGTTGATGTTCTGTTATTGCAGAATACATGTTATTGAAATTGAATGGTATATCTACTTGTCACGTTGTATACGCTAAACAGTAATACTAAACTCCAGATATCATTACAGATGGGGACTAGCAATGCAAAAAAGCAAAGGTTAACATTTGTGGCGATGCACTGCCTGAAGGAATTCCACAACCTAATCCGACAACATGACTAACAGCGCTATGCGAGCGCTGTGAAAGTGTCTCTTTGAGCTATAATAACGTCGGAACTAATATGAGTAGATGTAGACTGATAAACATACATTCGTTTTGAAGAATAGTTCAAATACTAGAAATACAGTGCAAATAAAACATACTTATACGACTGTCTGTTTTTACAGACACAACAAGCAAAATATTTTATATTAACATACGATAGCCTTAGATTAGCTTAATCTGAGACGATAGCTAGCAAAATTATCTATTAGTAGAAGTATGCTAGAATAGCAATGCGTTGGATGACCCCAGATATTTATTTATTTATGTAATTATTCAATGTTACTTAGCTGTATTGGCTATGTTTTGCTTTCTGCAAAAAAAGTATTTTAATGTTTTAATATAATTACAGATAATCAGCAATTGGTGGAATTTTATCGCTTCTTGCCCAAATATACTTTGGCGGGCGCAACATTGTTTTGTATAATAACATTGCAATAGGTATAACTATTTCAGAAAAACTACGCCAGTAAAATGGTTACATTATTTATAAATAGTGGTTGTTATTTTTCACTATTAATACATTATTTAAATAACTTTTATAAATTTAATTTTAAATAAGTATAAAAAATTAAAACACCCTAAAAGGTACCAAAATGTCGCTTTTTTGCCATTTTATGCGCCGGAGACGGCGATTTTTGCTTTGATAATTTTAGGATTAAATTGTCATAACTAGTCAGTTAAAAAACATCTATTTACTAACCTAGTAGGTACCTACCTACAATTTTTTCTTCTGCATACATACATACTTAGTACAGTTTCTCTTACTGTGTTTTTTTTTAACTAGTAGTTTACGTGGTTTTACTTTTGAGAGTTTTTCGTTTATTTTGATAAGCATTCGTTTTTAGAATAAGAAAACTTAATGTGAGCTTAAATATTGTATGTATACAACTGTCTGTCTACTTAGATAATATTTTTATAAGTGCAATTTAACATGGCAAAGCGAAATATTCGCCTGTTCCAAAAATTACCTCATTTTTACTGATTGTAATGTTATTAAAATAAAATAAAAATTTTCAAGATCAACGTGTTATCTAAATAATGACTTATATAAATATATTTTTTTACATCATCTTCAACGTGACAACTGAACTTACCATCTTCAAAATATTATTTTTTTACTAGAACAACGTGATAAGTTGTCTCTTTTTTTTTTCAATCGCTTTAATTTCATCAATTTAGACGCAAAGTTATGTCTTACTATAAATATTTAAATTCATTAATAGTTAATCTTTAAACGTTTCATACACAATTAGGTAATCCTAACCTTCTTTTAAGAGTTATGGTCATTCAAAAGTTAAAAAGTCGATTTCTGTAAAACCACTGTTTTTGATATATCACAGTGTCGTCGCAAATGGACGATTTGACGTTTCTCTGTCGTTTGACGTCCCAAAACACCTTCCCGTGAAGCTCCCATACCTCAAGCACTGACTCAGTTAAGCGTTAGTCCTATAGTACGGACGACGGCATATCAAACTAAACACTGCGTTGCATCTTGTGTAGTTGTAATAGGTGCGATTTCGCAACAAAATTGTCTGATGTGCCGTCGACTGTATATTCATAGTTCCAACCATAAACTTAATATTCCTTCGGAATAGAGTGACAACCATGAGCTGTCAAAGGAAACCTATTTTAAGATGTCACTGGATGTCATCAGGATTATTTCACTGTTTTGTACATTATTCAATCATTAAACCAGTCACCACGTTTCTGAAGTACTATTTGTTGTAAACATCCAAGTCACTCACGTAAAATATGAAAAATCTCAGAGCGCAAATTTTCAGCGTGCCAATGAGTGCTAACGAACTGTCAAGTAATTGCAAAAAACATTCCTGTTACGTCGCATCACGTATCTCTTTTTATCACAGTGTTGCTGCTAGTGACATCTCGCTCGCTCAGTCCTTTGTTGCTCTATTCTGCTAGGTATATTAACTTTATGGTTCAAACACGAGAACAAACGTGTCGTTTTCAAATATGCCTTTGTCAAAAAGTGTCTTGTCATAGTGTTAACACCAACTTAATTGGTTGGTGACATCAAGCTTTTACGGTCATAAGTAGAAAAATATTTGAATGTTTTCGTAAGATGATGCTTGCCAGAAATCCTTGGGATAATGTTATGTAGCATTTATACAGTTCAGTTTCTTCGCTCATCCTTTTACATAGAAGAGAGTATATTACATATTTAAAATTTTAAGCAAATTATGTGGTGAAAATCTTCATGTAAGACGCTTTCAAGAGCGATATAATTTCGCATCTCATAATTGCTACTGTCAAGCTTGTTTGTATCGTTGGTGAAAAACATCATAATGTGCATACGGGATTGATCACACCTCTGTTACCCAACACTATACCTACTGTATAGCCATGTTTTACAGTTTGGCCTCTAATGAAACATAACCAGTGAAGGCTGAGGTCTTGAGGGATAGCTATCTCAATACGAATTCAATTAGAATATTATTGGAGAAGATTATAATACAAACATAGATTTCTACAAAAAAAAAAACAAAGCGGGAGACAGGTCTAGTGACTGAAAAGATATTAATTTAACCTTTTTAAGAAGGATTTATACTTACACGACGGAAAAATGTAATACGTTAATCTTTCATTTAGAGACATATTTTTTATTTGAAACAAATTAATTACATGAAGAGAAAAATAATAAGATATTGTATCACTCGACCTGACATTTTCTCGAACAAGTGCATCGGATCTAGAGCAATCCAAAGGCCGAGATGAGTCAGGGTGCATCGTCACAGCGGAATGCGGTGACGCGGGCGCGCCAAGGGCGAAGCCCTACGAGTTAATCCGTCAACAAACGTGCCCCGATACAAAGTGCGCCCCACATATTGACATGCACTCGGCTACAGTGACGTTTGCAAGGCGTTTGCTGTCGTCACCGCCTTGATTGGACATGAAATGCTCGATAATTTATTGCAAGAACATGATTTTTTTATGGACTGTGCACAAATTAAGCGCAGCAAGAGTTGAGGCAATCAACAAGGAAAGATGTGTGTCTATAATAATTGTGATAATGTTGAAGCTACGTTATCACTATATTACAATTAATTCTTAAACCCGATGATTAAGTCACGCCTAAACCTCCGAAATACCTTCGCCTACGATTGCAAGTATTGCAACAACGTAAAATATACAAAAAAAACATTACCACGTAAAATATACAAAAAAACATTACCTCCCCTTCTCAACTTGAGCAAAAATCTCGTATAATCGATTATTTCGTACCATACTCTAAAACATGTTGCCAAACGTGCTATTTGCTTATCCCAGACGTAGTTAACCGTACGTGTACACGTTTTTGCGAACGCGCGCTCTCCGAAATTAAGCCGGAGTCACATGCCCTAGCACTTTGTCCCATGTACTTAGTTTCTGGGTTAAAGTTTACTTATTTATTTAGGGACTAGCTTTTGCCCGCGGCTTCACCCGCGTTAAAAATTATAGCCTATATGTTAATCTGGGTTATAAACAATAATTATATGATCAAACGAACTTACCAAGTGAAGTTCGATCTGAATTATCCTGTTTTCGCCGAAGAGATTTATTTTACCGTGTAGTACCCCTGTACGACAAGCCAATCCGCACACAATATTCAGCGTAGTAGTAGTAAAAAACAAAAGAGCGGGCAACCCCACCCCTACCACGCTGTGGGCTCGGTGTCCGAGCGGTCTCATTATATTTAGAGAAGAGATGACATTGACGTTTACCTCCAGGGAAGAAGATATAGAAATCTTCGGGTTGGGAGGGACCTTAAATCTCTTCGGCGAAAACAGGATAATTCAGATCGAACTTCACTTGGTAAGTTCGTTTGATCATATAATTATCCTGTTTTCGCCTCCGAGATTTATTTTACCGTGTAGATGTTTAGAGCATGGATCAATGTCCATGTTAAATGGTTAAGAGAGTAAATGTCAATGTACTAAATACATAATAAAGCAATATTTTTGTATTATAATCGTATTGCATCACTTATTCATAACAATAACAAGTATCACGGTCTCAACAAGATTTTGTTCATTATAGAGTATTATTTATACATTTATTTGTACTTCTATTAACTGTTAAGTACGACTACTGATTGTAAAAAGTTGCCAAGACAGTTGACAGAGCATCCTGTCTATCCAGCACACTGGCTAATTGTGTCAACGTTGACAGCGGCGCAAACCGCAGGCAATACTGCCGCGTGTCGCGTGCTGTGTGGGCCGAACACCCTCGTGTCGACACTCCTTTCCTATATTTATCCAGTTTCATCTCAGAACTGAGCTTGACGACGGTAGTGGTTAACACCGAATCGATCACAGTGACTGCAAGGCTAACACTCTGATTGTTGTAAAACATAAGCTCACTTGCATTTTAATTAAATAAATAAATAATGTGGTTAATTAAAACTTATTAATTTATTTGGATACAGTTTGACCAGTATTCCAAAACAGTATTAATTTGGATTCCAAGTAACACTGTTGCGAGGAAAAAGTTTGGTTTCTATTTAATAGCACCTTTTAAAAGCAATCTTTTGATTCTTGAAACCTGACCTATAAATTATAATATTTATTTAAATAATTATATATTTCAATAAATTATAATTATGATTTCACTAACGATATTGCTAAGCGGTGGTTATTTAATGTTATTATAGGATGCACCCGACTTTAGAATATGCTAAGAAAATAGAGTAAGGTAGGTACAATGATGTAATTGAGCATTGTAAAAATATTTATTTGTCAGTCATTTAGTGTAGTGGTTTCAAAACGGACTACTATGCCGAGAGGTCCCGGGTTCGATCCCCGGCCGGGCAGAAATTGAATTGATACATTTTAATTTCTGTGATGGGTCTAGGTGTTACTATGTATAATATGTACTTATGTATATAAAAACGGTATTTAAGTATGTTTATATCCGTTGTCTAGGACCCATAGCTTTGCTCAGTTTGGGACTAGGAGCGTAGTGTAAAATGTCGAAGGAAGGATATTTATTTATTATTTGCGGAGTGTATAGCGGAGTCTGGTACGTTTTGTTTGATCCACGACTGCCAAATACAAAACTTACTGCCAAGGAAAGGTAAGCTTAAATGGGCAATATGGTACTACTGATCTACCTGTTGCCCCAGCATTCTATTTTTTTTTTTTTTTTTTTTAGTGAAAAAACGTATTAACGTCTAAAAAAAAATAGTCGCTATTCTAAGGCGAATTAATTGGAATTAATTCATGTTAATCGTGTAGAAATCTCTACGCCAGACGATAAAATATGAATTATGACTAAATATCAAACAAAGTTCAAGAAACAAAAAATAGGTTTATGTCATGTACAGAAACCAAAGCGTCTAACATTTTCTGAGACAATATTAAACCAAGCTCCTACTCCGTGTCTTTATTCAGACACCTTGATTCAGTCAGCTTCAGTATTATGACTGTGATGATTGAATTTTTATAATCATGCTAAGAAAAAATAACAAAATACTAATTCTCAATTTATACTTCATAGAAAGGGAAGAAAGACTCATTCATTATTATGAGTTTGTGGCAGCGTTATCAATTCGTAAAATAATATCGCATTATTTTTTGGTATTATTAAAAAATTTCCTTAATCTAAACTAAAGGTTACAAGTAGTGGTAGTACTGGTAGGTACCTACATAATACATAGTTTATTTTATGTGGTTGATTCGTTCTTTGACTGACCAAAGTCCACTAGTCCGGTTGTTATTACAAGCGGCCCGATTTATTTTTTGATGCGTCAATAATTTTCTATTACATTGATTACAATGTAATTATTATTGTGTTATATTTATAAAGGCATAGTTATTATCGCTTTAACGCATAATAAGATACTTTGCTTGTCTAAAAGATTTAGCAAGATAAGAAATGATTCAATGTATTTCATGATGTCGCATCTCTTCTTATGAGAATTCTAACGTTATACATAAATAATTTATACGAACCAATTGTAAAACAGTACATGGAGTTAAAACTGACCTTTTTTTTTTTTTAGTAAATAAATAATAATAATGATGATGAAGCCTTACTTTGTAAGACTATCAATAGTATTATTAGCATTAATCATACATTGATTAGTAGGTACAAACCTACATAATAATGTTTTTCCAATACAAGAAAAAATGACGTCATCTTATGTACCGATACCGATACAGTTTAAGAAAGCTCTTAGATTTTATCTATTATTTATAGATACAAGCTGGTGAGACGTCATGAATAAAAAAATAAACTTTGTAAAAATATCAGGGCTAAAGAAAGGCCGCAAAGAGACAAACAAAAATGTTGCCTGTTTGTTCAGATACAAAACAAGCATCCGTTAAAATAAGACCATAATTCTATTTGCTTTTCAGTGGCTATCGTGTTTATGTAATAAACATATTATATTAGTAATAAGTTTCTTTAAACCATAAATGAATCTTTTGTTAATAGTTTAATTGCGGTTAAAATATCATACCTTTTGAAGTGCTTAAACCACATAAACTTTGTTTAGCATCTTATATAAACGCTATCTAAGTCCACCATCTAGGAACATTTTTTTTTTTTTTTTTTAACAAGTGGGTAATCTCAGAATGTACTCGTGTCAACGGATGCGATTAAGAATATTCTTAATATGAACGTCTCTGCGCCGACGTGTATAATTATTTGTTATGTATAATTAAGGCCGGGTAGCAGAGAAAATGGCGAAAATGAGGTTTTCATTTTTCATTTTTGAGGTACTAAACAGTAAAATTAAAGGCTAAGATTTTTATTGGGCATAGTTGAGGATATTTTCTAGGGCTATTAACGGATGGAAACACGATTTGATGAAGTTGACTCGATAGAATAAATTCCCAAAGTTACCTCTATTCGTTTTCTATTTATGGTTTTATTTTTAAAATAAGCGATTTGAGATTCTAAATCTTTTACTAAACTAAAGTTCAGAAATAACTTGAGGGCTTTTAACGGATGAAATTTTTATATTGCGTCTTATTTAGTTACTATGTTAAAAAATGTGGAAAAAATCGTCCATGACGGCTTGGACAATCTCAATCAGTCGCGCGGTGGCGCTTACGGAGGACGGACGCGTGCCAGTTTTTTGGCCGTGACAGTTCGCGATTTGTCAATATTTTTGACAATGATGACTTTGATGAGTCACAGTATAATAATATCAGTGTTACTGGAGAAAGCTTAAATTTTTGATAATTAAGAATTATCAATTTTGTCTACCTATTGAAATTTAAATCGTTCGCATCCTTTTAAACGAAGACTCTACTCATAATACATAGTACATTCCTCAAATATGAGACAAAACCAATGAGTTAAAATTACATTTTAATAGTACCTACATACAATCGTCTTACACTCTTTAGAAGAGCACACTGACACAAATAAATAATAAAAAATACTGTCTAAGGTCTGTAATAAAAGTCTAAGCTGCAAGACAGAAGAATCTTTTAGCCAAAAACATGGCAGATGCAGCATATATCAACGGATTTAAGACAGGGAACCGCGTATTCGGCCACGAAAGTAAGACTGTTAAAATAAATTAGATTTCTTGAAATCTCTCTTTTGCGCAAAGCCACATCATTTATATTTACTGTGGTTATAAAGGTGTACCAAGGGTACATGCTACACCTTTTTATTCGATTGTAAGAGTACTGGTTTACTCAAAAATCCGTTTTATCTGATTTTCGAAATCTTTTAATTACACTGGTGTTTATCATTCAAATCAATGACTAATGTTTGAACTAATTTGGACATATCAAGGTCTATCATTGGTATTTTTTTCAAACTTCTGCGTTGAGCCATTTACGAGATCTGGGACATCACAAAACATTACCCCAGCAAAATTCTAAATAACTTGAGAACCGGAACACGAATAAATTTTCCTATTCGTGGACAAATTACTACGCAACAAGAGCTATCTATCCATGTATTTGGTTCCGGAATAGAACGACTTTCAAAAAAAAAATTTGCCAGGGTAATGTTTGAAACGTTACCCCAGCAAAATCTGTTTTTTCCTAATAACTTTAAAACTATAATTTGAACGAATTTTGCTATTAGTGGACAAATTTCTGCTCACGATGGACTAATTATCTGCTATAATCTCGACTCTCTAAAGCACAATATTTATAAAAATTTTGCTGCGGTAATGCACTCCAGGTAACCGTGTGTGATGCTCATTGCTCATAGTGATTTTCGATACAGAGCCCCGTACATACGTTATACATAAATTATGGAAAGAAAACACCCAGACCAATACAAACAAATATGTATGCAATTTTAGTATGATATTTTTATTTATTAATAAACAAAAAGACTGAACAAAATTGATGCGTGTACTGATTAATGTAATTAACCTCATTCAAAGTTTCGTGAATTAATTTATTATCCAAGCTCTAAATAATCGCCACTACGAGTAACTGATCATAAAATGTTTTTCCAATCGCTCAAGCTCCCGAGGATCTACCGATAGGTCGGGTGACGTAATCTTGAAATTCTTTTAGCCGGCGCGGAACTCCCGGAAGGTCGGTGACGCCACGCCTCTTTGAACCGTGTTTACTTTGGCAGTTATATTCTATATTTATTCGATTCTAAAATATATTCCCAAAAATTTTGAAAGTTGTTTTAATTTGTATCACTTGGATATGATTTGTATTAGAAAGTGTTGTGAGTGTGACGCTTGAACGGAAGGAAGTCAACCTAACCTAACCAACTGCGTATTTCTAAACTGCGTATTTCTATACTGTGTAGCCGCGAGAGCTCTTTGGCGCGCTGTCTTCGGCGAAGTATTGCGCGCGCAGATTTTGACAGCGCGAAATACCTACTTTAGCAGAAATACCAAGCCTTAATTATGTTTACTCGCATGGTTATGATGATTATGAAAAAATTCATCTGGGTTCGAATCGGGAATCGAATAGGTATCTCGGTACAATAAATTCTGTAACCGGATATTAGGTACATTGCATTCAAAATAACAATATTTTAAGCGGCCAGCACATACCTGTACATAGATGGCGCGTCGTCTAGGGACGCGGGTTACCTTGGTGTTCTGGTCGATCTTTAATGGCGCTTCCCGCGTTGCGCTGGCAGCGCTGGGCATGCGGCGGCGGCGGCGCGGCGCTGCGGCGTAAATAACGGCGCCTGCGCTTGTGGAAGGTGGCGTGGTTGCGCCGCGGGCGGGTGATAGGTCTTAGCCCATCATACCATACAGCAGGGCGTAGCTTGTCGGTACGGCCTCTGTATAAAGCCTCGATTCACACAGTTATGCGAACGGCTAAAGCTTAAATTATATATTCAGTGCAGCAGCCTGGATTAGTTGTCATATCAACTAAATACCTCTTTTCCCGTTTTAGAGGATTATAATGAGTTATAGTTGTCGACCGTTGATGTAATTGGTCGACCGACCGGAAATGTAGAAAGATCTTTGTAAGTTTCCAACAAAAAAAATGTGAGACTGATAAGTACTCACAATCACAATGTCAGTTAATATGAGTCGTTGCATAGAAAAAAACGACATATTGTCATACTTCATATATAAAGTAGGCATTTATTTCCACTTCGACTCGGTTCGGTCAACAAACCGGCCTAAGGTTTATTTAGGATCTTTTATTCTGACCTTATAATAGCAAGTAATGAATCTACATAAATGCACTTTGAATTTTGATCTGATACTTATTTCTTTCTTACTAGCCTTTGTATTTAGACCAATATCGATTGGTGTAATGTATAAAAATACAAAACAACAAAATTATTCAGTTACCCTTTGTAGCATTGAACAATGGTGTATGGCCACAGGGTCATCGGTCGTTATAAAAGCAGGCGGAGGCTCGACTGGGGCGAGTGCGTCCGCGGCGCCGGGTCATCAGGCTCCAAGACGGTTGATGGTTCATAAGGTGTAAGGCCAAGAAGGCAAGCTCTTAATGTGGGTAGTTTCGTACAAACGCAACATTTTTATGTATGAGCTCATTATGTTCTGTTTTTACGGCTTTTAAAAATGGCCGAAATGAAGATACTTAACTCGTAAAAGTGAATAATATTACAATACCTGGCTATCTCGGTAGTTAACATCTCGTTTTTACTCGCTAGAGCAAAAAACGGCTACTGGTTAAAAAATAACCGAACATAAAGTGGCTGCTGGTTAATATCTCGTATTAACGCTACTGGTTAAAAAATGACCCGCAAAAATGACCGAATATAAAGTGGTTGCTGGTTAATATCTCGTATTAACTCGCTAGAGCAGAAAATGGCTACTGGGTAACATCTCGCATTACCTCGGAGAAAAAAATGGCTACTGGGTAACATCTCGCATTACCTCGGAGCAAAAGAATGGCTACTGGGTAACATCTCGCATTACCTCGGAGCAAAAAATGGCTACTGGTTAACATCGCGCGTTAACTTGGAGCTAAAAATGGGTCAAAGTTACGCGTCGTGTCACAACGCTTATAATAAAAATGTACGAGCACTTGCACAAAATAGTTGTTACAACCAACCTTGTGTTGGGTCTAATTCTCGTCACTACACTGCACAACTTAAAATAATTACGTTTTTTGTCGGTAAAAACGTCCTGGTGACGTCACTTAAGCATTTTTCTTATACTGCGTGCGGTCGTTGCGCGTGCGCACAAAGGAATGAGACCGCTCGGACACCGAGCCCACAGCGTGGTAGGGGTGGGGTTGCCCGCTCTTTTGTTTTTTACTACTACTACGCTGAATATTGTGTGCGGATTGGCTTGTCGTACAGGGGTACTACACGGTAAAATAAATCTCGGAGGCGAAAACAGGATAATACTGTAAAGTTTTATCAAAATCTGTTCAGTAGCTTTTGCGTGAAAGAGTAACAAACATCCAGACATCCACACTTTCGCATTTATAATATTAGTAGGAAGTAGGCTAGTACACAGCACAATATCAGTTGAGGTTTACTACATAGGAACATTACCAATTTCTATATACCTACTCGTTTCATTATACCTAAGTAACAATACTATAAGGATTTCATTACTGAAGGGAAGGTAGAACATTATGTTCACCATATTTAGTTACAAAATATGTTCAAACTCCTTGTAAAGACACACCAACCTTTCCTTTTATGAAATGAAGTTCAGAACATCTAGGCTTTCAATTGATACCAATATTGGTGAGAAGTGGAGATGCATGCGCTTGAAAGTGTTTGTGGCGATTTTTTTGACGCCGAATGTATTAGAACAAAATAAATATGAGAACAAAATCACAGTAAAATATAAAGAAATCGAAGCTGATCATTTCCCTATCCCTCTTCATTTGTGTTCACACTAAACGGTCTATCGTCTAGCATTACATAACAGCAATCCAAGACGTCTCGTGCCAAACCGTGTGTCAACAAAACTTACACCACGCGGCTCGACGCGTGCTCGCTAATCCCACACATTGGGCTTCCTGTACGACTGTGGGGAAATATTTGTTAATTGTGGGCTTGGTGCTTAAGCTGATTGGGCAGGCTTAATGATAATTTTCATTTAATCTTTAATACCTCCGTCGATAGAGTACGATTCTCGAAGTATAGTTCGCTTCATCCACGAAGACGCGCCCCAGTAATTTTTGGTCCGAGCAATCCGAGCGTCATTATCGTAGTGTGCGTGTGCACTCATGGATGATTTAGCGTGTACCGATAACACTCAAACATTAACGGAAGAATGGTGGGGCGGGTCTTCGTGGATGAAACGATCTAATTAATGCTTGGTTTCTAGGCGGGGTATTATCAGCAAAATTAAGAACGTGGCTGAACGACTGACTACGATAACACAGCTACAGTATTCGTAGTGCTTTGCTACGTTTCTTGTACTGTAGTGCTACGATATACTACACGACTACGGCGGTAGTGCTACGACTATGTCACTCGTAGTAGGTTGCTACGGCTACTACAATTTCTAATACTACGGTGTGCAATATGCATCGCATACAAATATTAATTTTATTACACTCTGATGATTATGGGCTCTTTCTTTGACATCCCGTTTTTTGCAGAATCCCGTTTAGTAGATTATGTGTTTAATACTAAACATTCACATGAACATCCCGTTTGTAATAGTGCGCCGCAAAAAACAGATCCTATCGAATTTGCTATTCGGTTTTGTCATTCTAATGAACCAGTAAAAAAACAAGAACCAGTTGAATAATTGTGTATTGTTTAATAGACTTTAATTAAATAAATTGCAAACTCCAGTACCTAACTGCGAAAATCCGTACCTGCAAGAAACGGGATACTGCCGTGTGATGTGAACACACAAGTCCAGTCTTTCGTTAAGGATCCTGCATCCGATTGTCTGCCCTACACTAGTTTATTTTAATCTTACAATTTATTTAACTGACATTATGATTTTGACATTTAATTTGCTCATTATTACTTTTCTTTTAACATAATTTATAATCACGCTTTAACATTTGTATGCCGACAAGGTTGATCACGGCTTGAACACATCTTTTTTTCATCATACTCCTTACCTGTGTTTCACAAATAAATTATTTGAATTTGCAATGCAGGAGCATTATTGGGTCTCGCAAAACTTGATTGCCCTTGGCAACGGCCCTTACCATCAAAACTGGCAATTTGAGTCAGCCCGCCTTGTTAGTGGGTTTGACAGAGCGGTGTAAACCGTTCGGTTTATGGCGCGCTTGACCTTTCGCTCAGGGATGTCTAAGAGTACTCTGCAAGACCGTCTGAATTACTCCAATATGGCTGCCTTTTCACTCGTCCTACGATGATTTCGATGTAGGACTCTTTATGTGGTAACTAGCTTCCCGCCCGTGGCTTCGCCCGCGTGAAATTTTGTTTGTCACAGAAAAACTACAATATCGCGCGCGTCTCTGTTTCAAAAATCGGGATAAAAACTATCCTATGTCCTTTCCCGGGACTCAAACTATCTCTATGCCAATTTTCATCAAAATAGGTTCAGTGATGTAGGCGTGAAAGCGACACAGACAGACAGACAGAGTTACTTTCGCCCTTTTTAAATATTAGTAGGGATAAATACTGTACTAGTTAGTACTGTTTTGACGAGAAAGGAGACATGAATGGAGATATTAAAAATTTTTTTTTTAATATCTCCATTCATGTCTCCTCTTTGGCAAACACACGAGGTGGCATAGTTGAAATTCGGAAAAGCACATCGAAATCTTTCTGACGTTTTAACAGCAATGCTATTTTATAAATATCTGACTTTATCTCATGTGTTACAGTTAATTTATTCAAATAAGAAATACAACACGCAGCTTCGTAGGTCGTTTGCGATAACAACGGACCGACAGCAAAACAAGAAAATTTATATTCCCTAAAGTTCAAATAAAATATTTCAATTTGTGAAAAAACTCAATATAGGAAAGATCTCCAATAATTATGGAAATTATTTTGAAATTGTGTTGTTTTTGGTTTTGAACAAGATCGGTCAGCAATATGTAGTTGTTAGATTTCATCACCATCATCATTTCAGCCACAGGACGTCCACTGCTGAACTTATGGCTCCCTCAATAATTTCCACATCGCCCGGTTGGTAGCGGCCTGTTGGTAGTTGTTGCCTTTAGACACCTTGTTATCAATAACTCTCATTATTATCCTGAAGCAGTGGTAGGGTTAATACTGGGACGTGTAAAAGTAATTTTTAAAAGCCTATTTGCATAAATAAATGCGTTGTATTATGACTTATCGCTCTCTAAAATACATAGCGTTTTTTTTTTTACTTTGAATATACATAGCTGTTTTGTTATCGTTACAGCGGAAGAAAAGCCGCAGTGTGGAGGCGATTATACGTTTACACGCTCCGCCCCGCGAAACTAATACCACATTAGTACTACGATTGTTTTATTTATGGGGAGTGTTGTAGGGCCCATAGCTTAGGCTGGGTTGCACCATCTTACTTTAACTTTAACAAAAGTCAAACATCTGTCACACTCCATATAAAAACACCGGTCATCGTTATAGTTACGGTTAAGGTGGTGCAACTTAAGCCTTAAACTGTCACAATTTGCTTTAATCCTCCAAATCCAAACTCCTTTTTAAATTATACCTTATTTATGTGTATGACAAAGTTTTTAGCGTGTGTCAAGTAGCAAACTTAGCGTTAGCTTGTACTTTTCCATACATAATATACTGGAGTATAATATGTATTAGCAGTGTTACATTCGAATCTTTAAATTCATAAACAGTTAAGTAATAAGTATTTGTGTTTGCTTAAAAGCAACAAATTTTCAGTGTTCGTATTCTGAAATAACACTTTCTTTACTTAAGAATTAATTAATGCCAGTTTGCAGCAGAAATCCAACTAATCGCAATCAGAACTCGAGATTTGAGTGCTTTGAAGCCTAATTCTTTAGTTTTTTTTTGTAAATGTAAGTACTTATGTACGGTATATCTCTTACATCCATAATCATGTTATTATAACATACTTTTCTATTTTATGGCTCGCTCGTGATAACAATCTTGACGTAGGGGTGTAGATGTGAATTTATAGCATTAAGGCAATAAAACCCACCTCATAATATTAATAAAACCCCCGATTGCGTCATTATGACGTCTTGGAACACGCAGGTTGCCATAGATTTACTTATGACGTAAGAAATGTGGCTTGCGACGTGGTCATTATAGTTTAACATAGTGCAGTCACTTTGATTGAGCTCACAAAATAAAATTGAAGCAACGTATTACTCGTACTAATGAACTTTGAACTTCTTTTCGTAAAGGTTACTAAACCTTTGTTGGTCACCTGTCATCCGCTTTGCAACGGAGGGAAGTCGAACCTTAACTTCGAACTCCTCCTATGTTCTTCTGATTAATTTCGCTGCGGGTCCTATGACAGTTTAACTTTCCCCCGGGACAAACTTGACCTTCACTGGTTGGGTTATTGGCGGTCAAGCTGTAGATCCTGGCTACACAGGAGTTGCAGTGGTGGGAAATAGAGGTGGGAATAGTCCCGTTACCAATAAACTTGGCTATAAAGCAAAGGTATATTGATAACTGATTGAATTTTTATTACAAGCCTTTTAAAATAGAAATTGAACTATTTTTTTAAAGTTACCTGACTGAACCAATAGTTAGTATAACATGGTGATCTATCAGTGTAGTGTAGCTAGGTATAAGAATAATTCTATGAAAGTAATCATAATTATGAAGAAGCTAGGTAAGGTTTTGTGTGTACAAACATTTCATAAGTCGCAAAGGTTGTTATACGTCTGCTCATAGTACCTATTGCTATGGGTATACAGTCGAAGTATATAGCAAAATAATTCCTATTTCAACCACATAAGGATCAACAACAGTGTATAGGTTCATGTGCCATCGTTTGTACATTAGGGTGCGCCGGGTTGATGACTCCGCCGCGGCGGAACGTTTTAAGGACACCAATACTGCTGCAGTGGAAAATAATGTCCTTTAGTAGCAATCCTTTTTTCAAATTGTTGGTGTCTTTCAAATTGAAGTAATTTTCTTTTACTTGGAAACAGTCAAATTATTTTCTAATCGTATTGATTATAACTGAGGTCAAAACCCTAGTGTCATAAATAATGCGACTCCATGAGCTCCATGACTGACGACATCGTAAAGGTAGCAGGGAAGCGCTGGATGCAGGCTGCTACCAATCGATCAACGTGGAAAGCATTAGGGGAGGCCTATGTTCAGCAGTGGACGTCCTATGGCTGAAATGATGATGATGATGATGAGCTGTAGGCATCGCGTACGTTCTACTCTAACGCCCGTATTCACTCACAAACATTACTATGAGGTCTCACAGTGCTCGTGGACGCACAGAGTCACACACGAACCAATTACAGAGCTCTATTCAACGCTGTACGTTCGATTTGCTGCTTCACTTAAGCAAGCATAGTTTGTGAATACGAGTGTATACCTTCTATTGCACCTGATTGCTTCCAAGCTATCACCATCCTTCGCTGATTGTCGTATCGATTGGTCCTGAAATAGTTGGTTTGTAATTATTTACAATTAGATCGGTCAGCCCCGCCTCTGCGCGAAGGTCGGTTTGACGCTGAAAGTAATTTACGCCTTCCTGTATTCATTGCCAAGGTTCTGCAAGTGTATTTTGACTGGACAAAGAAGTTTTGACTAACTAAAGGTGACTGAGTTTCTTCCGCCACTTCTTCTCAGCACCAGCCCATATGTTGTCCCGAAGTGGTGGTAGGGCGAGCTATTTGGGACGTGTATAAGCGCCCTGGAAAGGGTCTAAGTACAGAATAAAAAACTGTGATTTTGACTAAGGAGTGGATAGATAGATAAAACTTTATTGTACAACACACAACAAGAACAGAAAGAAATACACATAACAGACGGCACAATTTAGGTCGTCATATCGATATGAAGCGACCTCTTCCAGAGAACTTAGAGACAGGACAATCATTGAAATAAGTAAAAGGGAAGGCGGATAACATCTTGTCTCTATCTGCCATTGGACTATTATATAGTGGCAGTACTGTCAAAGGCACGTCAAACTTTACATTTGTTTCAAAATAGCACCTACAAGGTGCTTTATTACCTGAAACTAAAAATACAGAAGATATAACAATATTTACGTTGGCATGTTGTCATAAATTAGTATCGTAGTCCCTGAAGGCCGCGTAGCTGTTTCAACTATCAATTAATTACGAAAATTAACACAATACTGTATACCTAGCGATGACCTCTGGAATATTTGAAACAAAGCCTTCGGCGGGTCAAGGTCGGAATATCCAAGGGCTACCTATTTATATGAATATAATAACTTCTGTTTGTTACATTATCACTGCAGAATTTTTATAGCAAGAGATTTGACTTTGCAACTGCAACGAAACTGCAACTTTCTGATGATTCTGATGAATGAAACTGAAAGTTTAAACTTAGATGCAACTCAAAAGTAACTAGCAGTTGCAGTTTCGTTGTAGTTGCGTTTCACCGTCTGTTCTGGCCCTTAGGCTACCTTTCGTTGCAAATTGAAATACGCAATGCAAAAATAATCACGCTCTGATCGGTGAACAAAGTATGAAGATAGATGAAACCTTGCAGAATCAAATAGGTAGGCTATTCAAAATTATTATTGGACACAGACAAAGTCACGAGCACTAGCTAGCACTTATGTTACAAACACTTCGTGACGAACCGAACGAGTTGGGTTTCCAAAGAACTTAAATATTACTAAGTTTTAATATTGTGTTCTTTAGTAATACGGACTTATCTTAATTGGTATGCAGTTAAACTTAAACGGTTGCCAACTTCAAAGTTTGTCGATAATATGAGAAATACTTAATTAAATGTCACTTAAGGCCCACGGGCCGGAAGATAAAGCGTAGGCAGGTCCCACTAGGTGGACCGACGATCTGGTGAAGGTCGCGGGAAGTACCTGGATGCGGGCAGTGCAAGACCGGTCGTTATGGAAATCCTTGGGGGTGGCCTTTTTCCAGCAGTGGACTTCAGCTGAAACGAATGAAGGCCCAAAACTCTGGGCATCGGATTACCATTCGGGAGGGAGGACGATAGATCGACTCCCGTCGACCGAATCAACTCCTAACATAAGCGTGTAGGTGTGTGTGTATGTGTACCTTGTATTGTAAAAATATGATAAATATTACAGAAAATAGAAGCCCCGATTGCTTGCGAGAATTGTTTATAAAATGGCCGAAAACTAACACCGAAACGAAAACTCCCGAGCTAATGCATGTGTGTTGTTCATAATAACATTCACGGTGTACGTGTTCAAACGTAAGAAACGGGGTGAAAGTCAAAGGTCGACCGTAAAGAAGCGAGGCATACCCAGCCGGTGCAATCAATCAAATGATTTCCTCCCGCTAAACTCCGTAAGGCACGCACGCTGTCACTTGACCGGTGCAGGTAGGGTGCCCATGAGAGGGTAGAGAAGTAAAGTAGAGTATAAATATGCCATATGAATTGCAAGGTAATATTTATTTATTAATAGGTACATAGAATACCACTTATTTAGGAAAAATACAGCTACAAATCACCTACAAATCTATGAACCAGTTACAACTGCACACAACTATGCCTAATAACTTAATATGCGGCATACGATGTGTTAAAAGCCTGGGATTACAAGATTGATTGAGGAGAGTCACGGTCAAGAAAACTTTGCTGAGTACCTAATCCAAGTCTTTTCCCTTGCCTCTAAGACATTTACCTGGGAAAGGTGATCAAATTAGGACACGTTAAATATAAACTGGCGCTAATACAATCTTATCCATCAACTAAAAATTATTATACCTTGTTGAGCATTTAAAAAGCGTCAGAACATCTCAAAATAATTCAAAAGAGAACTTTGCACTAAGTAGTTCGCATAATTTTCGCGAAGCTGAAAAATATCTGCTGTTTCATGGTTATCGAATTCTGAAACGAGCTTTCCATCGCTTGTTGCCACCAGACTTATACATACCTGTGTGCCCTATTGCATTAGTCCGGTCCACAAACAAACATAATACAGCGACAAAAACTAGACATTCCCTCCACCCTGGTAGACACCCTACCCACCCCCACCCTTCCACGTGAGAGCTGGCCAACAGCGAGTTAGTCTCGCACCAGCTATGCACACGAGCGCACGTCTGCTCTCCCGACGCGACGCAAACACATATACGCTACGCATATACTGTTATAGGGAGTTCTACAAGAAAAATACCAGTCTACACTTTATTAGGAGTGTCTCAAGTCGTTGTGTGGAGAATAAAGTTTAGATAACAAGCGTAGTGATAAAAATCAAGCTTAGTCCTTTTGAAGAAGTTATGATAGTTGTGATTTAATTAAAATTTGATAACGTTGTGATTTGTGCCTTGCAATAAGAATGATACGAGCTGTCACTAAACCATACCGCTTAACATCATTGTAAGTGCGTGATTTTAATAAGAAGTCGAAGTAAATAAACACAAATGCTCCAATCACTAGCTACAGTGATATCAACTGTTTTCTTGCTATATTTGATCGTGATGGTGATGTTGGTGTTCCCATTGTCGAAATACACCAGACCGAAAGTACCATTTTAGAAAACTATACAAAATAGCTGTAGGAAGAGAGAAAAGTGGAATAATCCTGTCTGAAAATATCATATCAAAGATTTTTGATACTAGAGAAAGTAATTAGAAATAGTTGATGGAATGAACTAAAAAGGGTAAAAAGTTAATTGAAGAATTGAGATAGACAGCAAAGGCGTGTGGAGAACTAATTGGCAATTAATAAAGTTGAGGAACACAAAGAAAGACCGTACACTCAAGGCCGCGCGTTAGAGAACCTTACAGCAATTAGTACACTGGAAGTGAAAAGAAAAAAATCAAAATAAACTACGGATAATTACGAAAATCTACCGTAAGTTTGCTCTGAAGTATTGACCCAAATATTCAAAGTAAACACAGACTTAGTCGTATAAAAGTGTCGTAAACAGCGACACCAAGATTCTGAATACAAGACATCTAAGTCATATAAAAGTGCCATAACCAGCACACAGATACCTTACTAACTTCTTTAGTCGTAAACAAGTGTCGATCCAAGACGAATACTGGGGCATATTAGGTCATAAAAGTGCGGTAAACTCGTTCGGTGTGAGTGCGACCGGCAAGATTCTCCGTTACGAGCAGAGATGCATCCCTTTGGACACAGCTAACATGGTGCTGAAGGTCAAGGTCCGGCTGAAGTACTCGCAGAACCACATCGTCTGGCTGTTCAGAAGGGTGAGCGAGGAATTACTGCCTCCTGTACATTGTAGACAACATAAATAGCTATCGATTTCAATTCTATATCGAAAACATTTACTGTTTTGTATCTAGTTTAAGAGATGAATCTATAAATAACAGGTACATATTACAATGTCTAACCGAACTGAACTGTATAATATGTATGCTACATATTATTAATATTATTTAGAGAGCTGATTTATTGATGTATTCCATGTTAAGGATTGCGAATTCTTGCTTTCTTAATTCGTAATTTAAATAATAATGTAACATTCTTTATTAAAAGAGTTACTTGGTCAATATGCTACTCCACTTTGGTATAGAAGGCTGATTTTTGCACCAGTTGTTCTTTGGGTGCTCTTGAGTAGATTTCCGTCGGTAGACATCGGGAGCCCCCCCTGTGGTAACAGGGGGAGGGGGGGCAAGTTTCCTTCTGCCGCGCTTCACTTTAAGGCCCATATCTTCAAAACTATGGGTATTAGGGCAAGTGTGGTGTCATTTTCGGATAATTAAAGGATGGCGAATTCATTTATAGAACAAACTTTTTGCCTTTAGATACAAAAAAATAGAAATATGGAGTAAAATTCACAAAAACCAAAAAGTATTTTTTTATATAAACGTCGTTTACTTTTAAACCACTGGAGATAATCTAATAAAAAAAATATGTCCTGAAAGCTACATTTATCAGAATTATAAATATATACCATTGTATGGTACTTTTTTCGAAAAAAGTAGGTGAAAAAAAATTTTTCTTCAGGACACAGCGGGCGACTTTTAACCTTTGGCGTGCTATTGAGCCGCGCAAAACTGCACCCCCCAACTGCTACGGTTTTCAAATGATGTTTCCTCACACTTGCCTTTCCGTTATCACTGGTAACAATAGTATGTAGAAATAAAAATGTTTATTAAAATAATAATAATAATCATTAGACGTTTAGACAAATTCAAGTTCTTTATTTAGTGCTTTCTTCTTATGATATTTTCAATAATACAATGTATTTAAACTATTTTCAACCCTATGTCTTACACAGAGTTCAAAATTAATTGAAGAAAAAATACAAATCATGGTAGCATGATGTGCCAGGAACTCTAAATAAATTCTAAAACAATAATCTTTACTTGCTTATGAACGAAATAGTGTGAATTCATGGATAAAATAAATATTTTTTCCGACGCGCATTAAAATTCGCCCGCTGTGTCCTGAAGAAAAATTTTTTTTCACCTACTTTTTTCGAAAAAAGTACCATACAATGGTATATATTTATAATCTTGATAAATGTAACTTTCAGTACATATTTTTTTTATTAGATTATCTCCAGTGGTTTAAAAGTAAACGACGTTTATTTAAAAAAATACTTTTTGGTTTTTGTGAATTTTACTCCATATTTCTATTTTTTTGTATGTAAAGGCAAAAAGTTTGTTCTAGAAATGAATTCGCCATCCTTTAATTATCCGAAAATGACACCACACTTGCCCTAATACCCATAGTTTGGAAGATATGGGCCTTAAGGTGAAGCGCGGCAGAAGGAAACTTGCCCCCCCTCCCCCTGCTACCACAGGGGGGGCTCCCGATGTCTACCGACGGAAATCTACTCAAGAGCACCCAAAGAACAACTGGTGCAAAAATGAGCCTTCTATACCAAAGTGGAGGGGTCTCCATACAAATCATTGCACTAAATTCTCTACTAATACTAAGTATCGCCAACTCTCGTCCATTTTCTGTTCATACCTAAATTATCTTATGAAAGCCACGATAGCCGAACGGTGAAGGGGTCGGACTGGCCGACTCGTGATCCGGGGAACGCGGGTTCGGTCCCCGCCGCTGCTCGACTATTGTGGTGAGCTCACTCGTGACACAAGCATATTTAGCTTAGTACGAGGAGCTAACGGGAGTATTAGTAATTTGTGTAATAACAAATTACTAATAATCTTTTCAAAAAAAAAAAATCTTTTTAAAGGCGAGGAAATCACAAGATTTGTTGGTATTCCTGGAAAGTGCAATCAGAGCAAGTAATATCTATAAAACAATTGAAAAACATTATTCATTTAGCAGATTCACAGAAGGTATAGATCGTTTCACCCGTGAAGACGCGCCCCACCAATTTTAGGCCGAGGGAAGCGCGGGGTGCGGGGAGTAATCCGATCAATCCGAGCTTCATTATTGTGGTGTGCACACTCACGGATAATTGAGAATGTTACTAGGTATGCAAAATCACTTGAAACCTATGTTACAGTTAAGCTTTTACATTTACAAATACATTTGTTTTTATTTCATTCAAAAATACCCAGTAGTTATGATTTTATAGGCATTCAAAGTTCGCTTAAATATTGAGTCCCGCCGACGGTCACGTGACCCCGCGTGACGTACATTCACAGTGTCCGCTCACTAGAAAACGGATATAAACATACTTAAATACATTTTTTTTTGTAAATACAAACTTATTATACATATTAACACCCAGACCCATCACAGAAATTAAAATTGAACCAAACCCAAACTTGATGCGATTGTGTCGTTTTATTGCGAATTACCTTCCAGCTCCATCATTAGACCCTGATTACTATATAGAATTAAAATACTCATCAATACAAAACGAACGAGCCCAAACTCGATGCATTTAAGTCGTTTTATTATAGAGTTCCTATGGCCACCTTCCAGCTGCATCATCAGATCAGCTCCATGTCATCATAATATTGCATGGTCATCCAAATCACATGTGTTTGCGAAATTTCAGCGTAATCGGTTGCCTGGAAGTGGGTCTTAATTCAGCTTGCAAGATTCCACCCATACAAATATGAGCCAGTCACTGTAATATGACGTCACGCGCATAAAATGGCGGGCCGGCCGCCGCCCGCACTTTTAAAATTCAATATCTTGGAAACTAATTGACGTATCGAAATAATTCTTTCACGTGTATTTTTTATTTTTAACAGAGAATACAGAAAGCTAAAAAACAAAATTAGTGAACATTCTTCATTTAGCGTGTATGTACCGATAACACTCAAAAATTAGCGGAAGAATGGGCGCGTCTTCATGGATGAAACGGATCTATAAGTGCCAACTAGCAAACTCCCAGTGTCCTATCAGAGCCTAACAAACTGTACTCCTCAGGGTCGTGGTCTGACGGGCCTGAAGAACCTGGGCAACACGTGCTACATGAACAGCATCATCCAGTGCCTCAACAACACCGCCATCCTCGTCACGTACTTCTGCAACGGACAGTACCTGGAGCACGTCAACAGGTATCAGTTACAGAGCATCGACACTCAGGGTCGGGTTCTCTGACAGGCCTGAAGAACATTGGCCCTAAAAAAAGTTTGTTTTTGTATGTTTTATGACAAGTAAAGCTTTTCTATATGTATAGCCCATACATCAGTCAGGGGTGGTACGGGAGGCTCTCATACCTCAGGCACTACCTAATAATTTTAGATCTAACTAAGGATAATCATATCTGATTGATTTCCTGCTACTCAGGCCTCGGACACAAAGCTATCACCATTTTTTAAATCATATTAATCAACTAGGGACCGGCCGCGACTTCGTACGCGTGGATCCCGTTTTACCCCCTTAGGGGTGGAGTTTCGTAAAATCCTTTCTTAGCGGATGCCTACGTCATAACATCTACCTGCATGCCAAATTTCAGCCCGATCCGTCCAGTGGTTTGGGCTGTGCGTTGATAGATCACTATGTCAGTCAGTCAGTCACCGTTGAGTAATTTTAGATTTATTTAGATTTACAAGTACGTACAAGTGCATTTCTAATAGATGCTATTTTGCACCAAAACTGTAGTCCGTGAAATGAAGGTTTTGTCTAGGTGACGTGTTGGAATATAAAGCGATGTGATTGCAGGTCACACAGCACGCGAGGCGCGATCGCAGAGGAGTTGGCAGCGGTGGTCCGCGCGCTGTGGTCCGGACAGTACCGGTTCATCGCCACCAAGGACCTTAGGGTGAGTCACATTTATTTTTGACAACAAGGACGTTACTGCCAAAAACGTTATCCAAAGTTTCAGCTGTTGCCATCCCTCTAGAGTCTAGAGTGAGTCACATTTATTTTTGACAACAAGGACGTTACTTCCAAAAACGTTATCCAAAGTTTTGGATGTTGCCATCCCTCATCCTCACACGTAAGCGATATGACAGCACAAGCAACAGTAACAGATAGACGAAACTACGTAAACAGCGCTATGGAGTAGCCTTGCAGTTACTAATGGACATCACAACTTGTAGCGTATTGTAGTATGTACCTTCTCGGTGAACCGAAGACCTAAAGAAGGTAACTGACAGTGGCTCAATGAAAAGAGCGGGAAATCGTGCGTACTTTGTGACATTCCAGCTAGCTGAATCAATAATTGGTTATGACGTGTATTAAGGTTAAATGAATGTTTGAGTTCCAACCAAGTTTTGATTTGAGCTTTGTTCTGCATCCCTTGAATCACCGGTTTGAATCTATGCTTCAGATTGAACCGAGTTTTATGCGTTACTAGCGGCCGCCTGCGACTTCGTACACGTGGATCCCGTTTTACCCTCCTTAGGGATGGAGTTTCGTAAAATTTTCGTTCTCAGAACGATCATAATACCGAGCTTGTTGTCTCCAGAACGAGGTGGGCAAGCACCAACGCGCGTTCCGCGGCTGCGAGCAACAGGACTCGCACGAGTTCCTCACCATCCTCATGGACTGGCTGCACCTCGACCTGCAGTTTAGCATCAACGTGCCCTCGCACAAGGTAACTCCACCCACTTATACCACAGAATAATAATAAGTACTACGTACAGAAGTTTTACTTCGCGAAGTTTTTAAAAAAATGTATGCTCAATGCCATTAACAATATGGTGTAATTTAGCTTGTCTCAAGAGTCAAGCACCATTTTGTTGACAAACGTCAGTGATCGGCACTGCCGAAGCTATAGGGCTGACTTCGGTAAAATGATGTGACGTGAGGTGCCAAACTGCAGAAATTGGCGGAGGAAATTACATGATTTAACATGAATTATCATGAATAATATTAACTACTTATTTACCTCTCAGTGTCTTCAGGCAACTTAAAAAAGTACATTCTGTATTTTTATTATTATTTAGGCAGTTAAATACTGCACAGTATTTAGTACACCATTTTCTTTATTTTTTTCCATCATACACAAGAATACGCGTGCGTGAGTCAATGCTCTCTCGTATGTGAGGCCTTGTCGAATAGTATCCTGTAGGGTGCCATCGTGCTTGTTTTGTTTTCGATGTAAACTCGCGGAGATGAACAGGCCTGCTTATACCTCGGACCTATAGATATAGCTATAGAGATCTAGAAGATGCCAACTAATGCGCTGAGTTCGAACCCCAGTGTCGCATTAGAAATTCACACACACAAAGTAATCAAAATAAAAACAATACAACAACACACATAACGTCGCTGTGGTCATGAGGTACTACCATCAACTATCACCTTCAAAAGTCTTATTTAGGATTTGATCAGGGAAACGCGGCATATTGGGCTCCTCAAAGACCGGGGGGCCCGGGGCGGTCCGCCTGGTAGTCCGCCACTGCCTCTTGCGACAACAATGTGACATCTCCTATGTTCATCTAATTCAGTCTTTCCCAAAGTGGGCGATAACGCAGGCTTAAAGGAAGGCGGTAAGAGACCCAGAAAAAAAAACGGGACGTTGTGTAGAGGCTTGGGAGGCGTCATCTACTAGGAGGACTCTTAGACACCTACTGAGCTCGACTCTTGACTACAAAAATGGGGGGCGCTAAAAAATAATTTATTCTCAAAGTGGGCAGTAGACTAAATAAGTTTGGGAACCGCTGATCTAATTGAAGATGTCACACTATCGTCGCAAATGGACGAATATATACAAAAATATTTATCTCTCTATTCTTCCCAACAGGACAGCCTCCCGCCGTCAGAGAAGGCGTGGCACGAGTACACCAAGTCCAAAGAGAGCCTGATCCTGCGGCTGTTCTACGGACAGATCCGCTCCACTGTTCGCTGCACCGTCTGCGCCAAGCAGAGTGCCACCTACGAGTCCTTCTCCAACCTGTCGCTGGAGCTGCCTGCCAGCGCGGCCCGCTGCACGCTCGGCGTGAGTACACCAGGCCCGTCCGGCCCGCCGCAGGCCCGCCGCTGCGCCGTCTGCGCCAAGTACCCACCACCACCAGGCCCGTCCGGCCCGCCGCTGCGCCGTCTGCGCCAAGTACCCACCACCACCAGGCCCGTCCGGCCTGCCGCAGGCCCGCCTGCACCAAGTACCCACCAGCACCAGGCCCGTCCGGCCCGCCGCAGGCCCGCCTGCACCAAGTACCCACCAGCACCAGGCCCGTCCGGCCCGCCGCAGGCCCGCCTGCACCAAGTACCCACCACCACCAGGCCCGTCCGGCCCGCCGCATGCCCGCCTTACATATACTGACACACAGCACGCAGAACTGACAGCTGATGGGACAACAAGAAGTCGAAGCCAGTGCCGGCAAGCGTAGCTCAACTCAAAAGGTGACCTCACAAAAATTGCAGGAAGGCGCTGGATGCAGACCGTTACCGGCCAGTCGATCTAGAAATCATCGATAGAGATCTATGTTCAGCAATGAACATACTGTTGCTGAAAGGATGATGATGAAAAGTCGGACAATACATAGGCTATGCCCATTTTTATTCTCAATCTACCCATTATTATGGACTATTGTCCATCCATCATCAACCTATCATTTTCCCTCTTTATTTTATTTGTTCAATATGCTCGAATGTACTCTTGTATTACCTATTCCCATATTTGTACAATATCATACTCAGCCTATATCCACTGTCCATTAGCCAATAAAACTGGACTGAGAGCATGGACTTCCCAGACGGGAAAGCATCTGCATTCGTCCAGGATGGACGTAAACTAACCTCAGCGTGAGTACACCAAAATACGAATTTAGAATAAATAAGATAAAAAAATATTCTGTAGGACTCATACACTTCCTAAATATAGCACCCTACCACCACTTCGGGACAACATATTATAGGCTGGTGCTGAGAAAAAATGGCGAAAGAAACTCAGAGTTTACTATGTATATTTATTTGCCCTTAATGTGCCAACCAGTATATCCTAACTGTAAATAGAATAAACAGAAAATTAAATGTCCAAAAAGCTGAAGAATGCACGCCCTTTCTTATGTCCAAATCACTATACTGCCAAGAAAGGCTGTCACTTTTTTACCCACAACGAAGGTTTCACTCGAAATCCTCAACCACTGAGGAACTGGCTATCTTACCTCCAACTGCCGTAACACAACAGTGTTGTATTAGTTCTAAATGACCTATTTCCTTTTCCAGGATTGCCTGAAACTGTACCTGAATGGCGAGACGATCCCAGGCTGGAACTGTCCCAACTGCAAGCAGAAGCGGGATGCCGTCAAAAAGCTGGATATCTCGCGACTACCGCCTGTGCTCGTCATACACTTTAAACGCTTTTACGTCGACCCTAAGGTAGATAGATAGAACATACTTTATTTTATACTATATTTGTGCCACACTAGACAAGTTTTTTTTTAAGCAAGCCTTCCTTGTCAGGTATTTGACCGCAATCGCACCTGGTGTTAAGTGAGATGCACTCTAGGATGGTACATATCTGTCCTTTAAGTGCCTATTCACTTGTCTTGAAAAGGCCTGGATTATAGTGTTCAGGAAAGACAGCAGCAGATAAGAAAGAAGAAGAATAAAAGTTCATTCTGGACCTCATTTGAATTGCCACTTTCCGTAGATAAGGAAACTCGGAGACAAATATGCGACCATCAGGCCTCCCCAACCCGTCTCCATTTACCTCCAGTAAATCATAGAGAGTCCTGCTCCTGCAGTATAATTACTATAGTCCAGTCACCGAGCCCGTCGAATTTCGTCCAATAACCCCAGCTGCCCATCCTTATCGCTCGCGCGTAATTTTATATTGCTGTCGCGCGCGACTGTGCGACGGGTTGCATCAGTGAGTGTGCGAGCGCGACAGCAATATAATTATAGGTAATGATAGGTAGCTTGGGGTCATTGGACGAAATTCTACGTGCTCAGCAACCAGACCTTAGTAGGCCAAGGATGCCCGCCACGGCAAGCTTATCGAGATTTTTTTTTATTCGATTACGATGGCACGATGAGCCCATACATTTTTGTCATCTAAAATAAGTCTAGCTCGGCTGATGATGCTAATATTCAATATATCATTTGTATATCCGCAGGAGTACATGGTAAACGCGTACCGCAAGAAGCAGACGTACATCGACTTCCCGCTAGACGAGCTGGACATGCGGCCATTTTCTTTACACGGCGGGCAGCAGTACAGCCTGTATGCCGTGTCCAACCATTACGGCTCCATGGAGGGCGGCCACTACACCGCCTACTGCAAGAGCCAGATCTACGGCAAGTGAGTGTCGAAAACATCTGTTCTTATCTAAACTAAGGCCCCTCGCCCACGGCGACTTTTTGTAGCGATACAGTCAGTAGCTGCGTAAGAGGGTGGGGGCATCAGGGGTGACAACCTCAGACCAAGAATAGTGACAACAGTCGCGCAGATTAGTACTCACTGGCGCATCAGCATGACAAGGACGGTCATGATACGGATGATATCATATAGCTCATTCATACCAAAAATCCTGGGGTGCCTTAGCCCCCCGCTATATGTAATATGTATACCAAACCATATTACATATAGCGGGGGGCTAAGGCACCCCAGGATTTTTGGTTACATTATGGACTTATTATTATTATGGGGGAGGGGGAGGGAATTGCCCCGGGTGCTTTTTTACACTAGTAACACTTTGTAACACTGGCTTTAGTCAAACAAATAATTAAAACTTACGCCTGCAATTCTTTTTTTTATAATGCTTAGAGCTAAATAAGCATGAGACAATATTTGATGTCATAATCAAAACAATTTGTTTAAACAATTGCAGATGGTACAAATACGACGACCACGTAGTAACGGAGATCCCATCGAGCGAGGTGAAGTCCAGCGCAGCCTACATCCTGTTCTACACGACGTGCGGGCCCGCGCGCCACGCTTCATGAGCGCGCACGCGTCGCACGCGCGTGCCACGCGCGACCCACGCGCGACACCCGCTCGCCCGCAGTGACGTCACACCCACGTGCGAGACACGTGACAGCGAAGTGAAACCGAACCGATGACTTTACAGTGACGTGTAGAGACAGTGTCGAATAGTGGTGTGAATGATTCAAGTGATTCAAATCACTGATGCGGTGAACGTGATAGACTCAAATTAGTGACACACATTGACTGTCGTACATTAGAAAGCCTTAATCCTGGTGATTGATGGCATATAGAAATGGTGAATAGCCTCATATAAATCTCCAAACAAAAAAGAAATATTGCATGGCAATAACACAAAAATGGGCAGCGATTGATTAGAATAACAGGAACATACTGACAGTAGTACTGATATAGCAAGTGGTGTGAACAACGGTATAATTTATGAATTAGGAATGCGTTAGTTACCACAATAACTGACAGCCATTGTGATCTTCCAATACAACTCATCCACTGTTCATAGCACTATTACTGTAAAGAAACTAAATATCACTCGAGTTGTTCCATCTCATCAACCAAATTAAAGGGAACTGCCCTTTTAAATGTATAGTCATGCATTTTAAAAGAAATGAAAGCTTTTTCTATTGCAAAAAGCTTACAAATGTGTCATAGGTGTACATAATTGTATTCTATGATATTTACGTATGTCACACGCTTGGTCATCAATGTTTATAACACCAATCTAATTTACTGGAGACAGTAATGTGATAATTAGTAGTATAGGTCAGTTATTACAACCTCAACCGATTTTGTATTTGAATATGTTAACATGACCTTATAGTCTTATTGGTACATTTTATTATTAATTTTGAATTCCCTCAATCCGCCTGTGGTACTTTAAGTATTCAGAAGGGAGAATATTTATAAAATGCCCAATGAAACCAAGGTTTTTCCGTTATACTCCTAATTTATTTTTTAATATGAAGGTAGCTGCATATTGACTTTCATTAAGCAGTGCAGAGAATGTGAACTTGACAGAAATGTGAATATTATTATTATTATATGTAGTACAATTTGATGATTTGCATCAAATCAAATGCATGTCTGTTTACCCACGAAGACGTATTTGCATCAATGTCAGCTATCAGATTTTACCATAATTCAGTATTTCACAAATATTTTTGCCTGTTTTTTGTCACATCCCTTCAAACAAAATTACGGCTTAGAACTTAAAATTTGTTGTGATTATTATTACACCATATTCGCAAATAATTTAGTTGTTAATTTATTTAAATAAGAAATTTTGTTGTTTTCACTTATATTAAATATTTGACAGTCGGTCAGATTAATGTATTTCTCGAAATGTAATTACAATGTTATATTTATTTCACTCCCCTTAAAATGTGTTATATTTATTGTTATTTTTTTCATAATTTAGATAACAAAATACTATTCTAAGGTACCTATTAGTTTTGAATCAGTTTCAAATATTTTAATATTTGTAATTATAAATAAATAGCCCCTTATAAAGTAAAACAACAAAAAATATCCAACTCAAAAGCTATCAATTGAAATTAATCAGTGAAATAAAAATGCTTACTGAAGAACTACTACATCTTTTGATCCATATGACAGGCAAAGTGAATGTTGAAACAATTCTACAAGAATTTAACAATATTTGTCTACATTATAGTTGCTTAATTTACTTTGAGATTGTACATTGTGAAATCAAAGACTGAATAATGTTTGAATTTGATCCAGCACCAGCAGTCGCGGCGAACAGTTACATTCTTTGTAAATACCTAGTTCATTGTACGAGAGGTATTCTTTGAATTGTCATTAACGTAATTGTAATTATCGTTATTGACAAAGTAATATAATATAAAATATTATTAGTGCCAGTTGTACATAACAGTGTATTTAAGGCTAGCCAGACAGCAGAGCCACATTAAATCTAATTGAAAGATATTATCTGAAATCACAAAAACTGTGTAACCAAGGAATAAGAAAGATTCAGGCAAATAAAAGTTACACGTAACTTTTACACCCGCTGTTAGCAATTTTGGACGTCATAATGCTTCATGGAGCAATGGAGACTGACTCCCGTATTCACAAACATTACTATGAAGTCTCACAGTGCGCGTGGACGCTCAGGGTGACACAAACCTATCACAGAGCTCTATTCAATGCTGTGCGTTTGATTTTCTGCTTCACTTGAGTAAGCATCGTTTGTGAAAACGGGCGTGAGTCTTTTGGATGTTTTATGTGTGATGTTTGGGTTGCTGATCATTGCAGCTAGCTTACAAAAAGTCGTTATATAAATATATTCAAAGTAGAATCAAGCTAATGTTACTGCAGAAATAATACGATCAAGTTTCTACGTAGAATTAATCCATTTCCACAGATTTCAACTTGCGTGATATCTACCTGAAGTGAGGCAATAGTATTTTTACACTATTTTTTTAAAGAGATTGGGGCTATATTTTAATATTTCGAAGTTGATCGAATCACAGTGCCTAAGAAAATTATATTAGGACTTCGTACGCAAAGCTAGCTTGCCGTGCCATTGTATTAACGTAGCGCGTTTAGTTTCCAACAAAGGACGGATTTTTTTCATTGAATTGACTGTTGTATGGTAACCTTGTATATAACATACATTAATGGTTTATTATAAATCTAAATGTAAGACAAACTTTATTAAATTCTTTGTTAATATAAGTTTACTGTGGTTTTATTTTATTGCGATTGTAAAAGGTAGTTCTTAACATGTACTACACTACACAAAGGACATAACTTTGTAAGAACTAAAATGGACCTATAAAAGATCCATGGGACCTAATCATTGCATTATTTTGATAATAATGGACTTCTAGAATTTTGTGTCAAGTTTTATGGAAGGCATGGATTAAAATTTCAAATAGGTTCAAACTTATTTCTTTATTTACAGTAAGTATGCAGTTACAAAATCTTATCACTCTAAATATTTTATGCTATAGTTATTTAATTAAATCTTTTTAATGCTAGCAAGCCTAATGTATGAAATCCAACCATGAGTGGCAATTAAATGCCAGAAATTGCCTTAAAATGTCCAGGTTGTCTTGCTACTGTTGCTGTGTGCAATTCATGAATAAGTTCATGTCCAGCATCAGGTCTTCATTGTCAAATTCCTCATCCTCTTCAAATTCTTCCACGAGAAATGGTTTTCCTCTACCCCTGTCTGCAACAATGTTCAATTGGTTTTATTATTGTTAAATTATTCACAATTTTAGAAAAATAAATCCTACTTTTTAGATTATTTATTTTTTATATAACTGAACAAGTACCTATTATGATAACTAAGAATTATTTCACATCAGTCTCAACATAGGCTACTAAAGCAGGTAATTATTTTTCTACTGGGAAGTGTTTTCAAAATTTAATTCAAGAAACTTACTGAGCACTCGAATAACACCCAAATCAAGTGCCTCCATGTTGCATGAAGCCTCATTCTCTAGAAAATTTCTGATGGGCGTACTGGGAATCGACTGAGATGGCTCTTTCCCTGTTGCAAGATGCTCAGAAGTTGCAGCTACCTTTGTAAAAAGTGGTGTTGGCTTCGGTGCGTTTTTCGCTGCTTTTTGGTTTGCCGGTAACTTATTTACTATCTCATTTTGCATGCTTTCCAACTGCAGCCTTTCAACCTGGAACAAGTCTAGAAGAATATAATATGTATATTCTATTAAATTATCTAATAACAATAACAAAAGAAGACATTGAGGTAAAGTTTCTAACCTGTAAAGCGTTGCGCTGAGCTCTAATTTTCGCTAAGGCATTTTCTATCCACTTTCGTTCCGCAAGAAGCTGCGCTTCTTCTCGCATCCGATTTGTCAACGAATAATATTTTGCATCATTCATAATTACTTTTTAATATAATAATAAAAAAACATAACGATTTATTGGAATTACAAAGAAAAACAAAGTACAAACAATCATTTTTTTTTTTTTTTTTTTTTTTTTTTTTTGGACTATCCCGCGGATTTATTGCCGCAGTGATTCTGCCAATGTCAAGTGTTTAAGGAGACACACACTTTAGTCCGCTTCAGTAATATTTTAGATAATGCTGCAGTTTTTTCCCCTTCTTTGTTTTTTTTTTTTTCCCTTTTTTTTTTTTTTTTAAACCTTAAAACCACCACCTAAAACAACAATAAACATCACAGTCAAACGACACAACAATTATGTTAATAGGGAAAGAGGAGTTACAATAATTTTATAGTTTAATGTCATAGACAGCACAATATTTACTTAGATATTTAATACAAAAGTGTTGAGTTAATATATATTGGAAGTTGAAAGGACGAGGAGTTTTAAGGGGAAGAATGTCATATAAAGAAACAGAATAATTTTTACAATTAAAGAAAATATGCTCAGGGGAACCTTCGTCTTCTCCACAATCACATAATGGGCTATTTCTCACATTAATTTTATGGAGGAAAACTGGAGTACATGCGTGACCAATGCGAAGACGGCATATCGTTGACACTATGCGTTTATCTATCCCTTTCTGTTTAAAAAACCACGGTTTTCTGGGAATTATTGGTTGGATATTGGCATAGTGTCGACCTTTTGTTTTAGACGATTCGTTGAAACGGATCTGCCATTGGTCAACAAGGTCTCTGAGTGCTAATGGTAAAGTGTCACAAGCATATAACGTATTAAGAGGAGACCCTGCATGTGCAGCTTCTCCCGCCCATAGGTCAACCTGTTCATTGCCGCGGATACCACTATGACCTGGAATCCACCCTAGTGCAACCTGAATGTCTTCACTGTGACAACGAAAGAGAATGTTTTTAATAGCCAGCAGGGTAGGTGAGATTAGCTTACTTCTGAATATATTACTAGATAAGGCCTGTAGGCAACTCTTTGAGTCTGAAAGAATGATAGACTTATTTAATTTATGGGAGAAAACATAAGAAAGAGCCTCTAGAATAGCCAGCGATTCACCTGTGTAAACAGAAGATTCTTTTGGAGACTTAAAGCTTAAAAGAATTTTAAATTTAGGAATCCATACCGCACTACCAACAAGTCCATCCTCTGAAGACTTAGAGGCATCCGTGTAGATAGGTAGCCAGTGTTGCCAATCTCTAGCTAAGCATTCAGTAAGTTTGGAATCAGCCGCAAGGTCGCCTTTTGAGATACCTAAATCTAAGACAACATGGGGTGGAAAGATCAGAGCATCATAATCAGTTTGAAATATAGGATTTTGATGAAACGTAACTACGGGGTGGGACAATGAAGAAAGTTTTCTAAGACTAGTTATTAATCTAGGGGACTCTTTATGGGACCAGTATTTGCAAGAGGGAAGAGAAATTAAATCAGATAGATCTTGGAGTCGGGGTATCAGAGGATGACGGGCAAATTGGCTAACTTTAAATGTGAATCTATCAGACAGATATTGACGTCTAAGATCTAGAGGAGGGTCTACACTCTCAACTTGTAGGGCATTTTTTGGAGAGGACCGCATAGCTCCCAAGATAATTCTTAGACCTTTAGCTTGAATTTTATCTAATTTCGACAATGCTTCTTTACTGCAGGGTTCTAATAGAAAAGACCCATAGTCAAGATGGCTACGAACTACTGCATTGTATAATAGTTTTTGGCAATAAGGATGGGATCCCCACCAGACTCCAGAAAGGGATTTAAGAATGTTAATACCCTTCTCGCACTTTAGGATGACTTGATTAAAATGAGGTATGCCAGACATTTTAGAGTCAAGAAGAACTCCAAGGAATTTAACTTTTTCGTCGACAGGAATGAGCTGATTATTGCATGAAATTTCTACAGAGGGGGGATATTTTTTCCTTGAAAATAGTACAACGTTACTTTTGGGAATTGATAGAGCTAGACCATGGTCGTCCAACCATATACTTAAATAATACAGAGCTGAATTTAAACGCGATGAAATATCTTCAATTGATTTCCCAGAAGCATAAAGGCAAATGTCATCAGCATATTGAAGGATATTAGAAAAACATGAAACGCTTTCCTCAAGATCGTAGGTATAAATACTATATAAAATAGGGCTTAGAACTGAACCTTGAGGCAGACCTTTCCAGACATATCGTGGGGGTAAAAGTTGGCCATTTGAACGGATTTTGAGCAATCTGCCCATAAGCAAGTTGGTTGCACAATGGACTAACCTCACAGGGAGACTCACGCGAAGCATCTTCTGTCTGAGCACCGGAAGTTGAACATTGTCATATGCAGAAGCTATGTCCAAAAAGACGCCAACTAAGAACTCCCCTTTCGAAAAGGTGATACGAATGTCTGACGTTAAAATGCTCAGGCTGTCCATGGTACCCCTAGATTTACGGAAGCCAAACTGACTATTCGCGAGAATATCTCTATTTTCCACTATCCATTCTAAGCGGTTTTTCAGTAAATGTTCAAGAACTTTGCATAGAGTAGAGGATAGGGCAATTGGTCTATATGAAGATGACACGGAGGCATCTTTTCCAGGTTTCAGAATGGGAATAACTATTTGAGTTCTCCAGGACTCCGGAATTATACCAGACATAAAAATAGAATTAGCTATATCTAAATAAAATTTCTCCCCAATTGGGCCAAGATGAGTTAAAAATGAATAGGGAATTCCGTCCTCTCCTGGAGAGGAATCTCGAAGTCCCGAAAGAGCACATCTTAGTTCAGGTAAAGAAAAGGGTTGATCAAATTTATCCGAACTCTGGAGGTTAGGATAAGGGGTAGGTATACAATTTTCAGCAGGGACAAAGGGGGGAGTCAGCCCATCTGCAAAGCCATTTAGCCAAACAGATGGGTCGTTTGAAGAAGGAGATTCTATAAATGACCCACGAAAGCGGCGGATTTTTTTCCAAACTGCTGCGGAAGGGGACCTAGGAGTGAGGGATTCGCAAAATTTAATCCACCCACATTTCTTTTTTTTTGATAAGAGACGCTTAGTACGAGCCTCCACTTGTTTATACTTTAAGAAGTTCTCCATGGTCATAGAGGCATTATAATCTTTTTCTGTCGATTTACGAAGTTTAATCATCTCCGAGCATTCCGAGTCCCACCATGGAGGGGGAGCGATTTTTTTACGATTAATCTTTTTTCGAGGGAATTGTGAATCCGCAGCAGATAACAATGACTCTACAAATATGGAGCACTTCTCGTTTACATCGGTGGAAGGGGAGCTAATATGGTTTGATAGGAGTCTGTCTACCTCTGATGCATAATTGGACCAGTCTACATTATGTAATTTGTATTTAAGTAATGGAGGGGGAGCTGGAGTAGGTAATACTGATTGGGGCTTTTTAATAATAATGGGGAAGTGATCACTACCATAAGCCTCTGGAAGAACCCACCATGAACAGAGAGATGCAAGGGAAGAGGAGCATACTGAGAGGTCAACAGCTGATCTAGGATCTTGATTAGGATATACTCGTCTTGTCGGGGATCCATCGTTCAGGACACATAAATTGAGATCCTCAAATATATCCATTAGTTGAACAGAGAAGGAATCACAGCTGTGAGCACCCCAGGCGATATGATGGGCATTAAAATCTCCTAACAGAAGGATAGGAGGAGGAAGTGAGGAAAAAGTAGTCAATAATTCTGGGATAAGAGAAGGGGTAGGGTGAGGAATATAAATGGACATAATAGAAATATTCATAACACGAGCAGCCACAGCGTTAAAAGCTGGACTGTGGGGAGGGATGGAGAGAAGAGAGTATGAATAGCATTTCTTGATAAGAAGACAACAACCTCCGTAGCTATCATCTCTGTCATCTCTAAGGCAGGCATATCCTGGAACCCTGAATAGGGAACCTGGTCTCAGCCATGTCTCAGAGATGGCAGCGACTGCCACTGAGTGCTGGTTAAATAAATAAATTAGATCAGATTTTTTCGGACGGACACTTTTACTGTTCCATTGAAGAAACTGAGAAGTGTCCGTCGTCATCTTTATCGTCTGAGGATCGAAGAGATTTAGGTAATTTGTTGAAGAGGATATGAAGTTTAGAGGCAACGTTGTTCGGTAGTGAGTCACTAAATTTTGAGAGAATTACTGTGAGCATTGACAGGCAATTTTCTATTAGTTGGTCATTCTCAGATACATCTGAGTGGGAACAACCTTGTAGTGCGCAACCGTTAGGTAACTGAGAAGGGACATCAGCAACCAAAGCCTGGTGGGCCTGCCTATCATATCCTTTGGACAGAGAGGACCTGCTGCGGGGAGTAGGTGGATTAATCCTTCTAGATGCACTTGGTGTTTGTTGGAAGGGGATTGATCTTGGGGGAGATTGTGGTGATGGGAAGGAAGCAAAAAGTGAATTACGAACTTCTTTTGCAACATCGTTATATGGTTTTCTTGTTTTAGGAGTTAAGTCTGAAGCATCCAAATATGAAAGACCTTCTTGAGACATAAGTTGCTTTATCCTTTTCTGTCTGATGTGTTCTGGGCAGTTTTTGTCTGTAGCCAGATGGGCCCCTGTGCAAAGTAGACAAGTAGATTTCTCATCAGGAACATTACAAGCGTCACCAGAGTGGTTTTGAGCGCAACGGAAACAACGGGGTTTAGAGCGACACTGATTTTTTATGTGACCGAACCTACAGCAACTGTGGCACTGTATAGTTGGAAGCTGGTATACTTCCACCACCAGAGAGGTGTGGAACGAGTATATCCTATTTGGGAGTTTTTGCCCAGAAAATGTGAGGACCACAGTTTGTGTAGGAGCCCAAATAGTATTCCCATTATTGGACACCTTTCTGTTAAGACGTCTGGCTTTTAAAACGAATCCGAATCCCTCTGGGATTTCAAGAGAGTTAATAAACTCATCGAGGGACCAATCTACCGGGACACCACGGACTAGACCCATGCGAGTAATATGGTATGTGGGAATCGTGGCATTGTATTTGTTGTCTGTCAGTACCTGGGAATTAACAAAATTGTTGGCATCTTCTCCAGAGGTGAATTCGACTGCAATTTTATTTCTGCCAACATTTCTAACGCCATCTTTGGCGATGCCTTTAATGTAGTTTCGGTGTAGAAATTGGCCAAACTTAATGGGGCGGATAGTGGTACCCGCGGCAGGGTCAGGTTCAGTACGAGAGCAATGAACAATAAATGGGCCGTTGTCGATTGCTGTGTATATACGTGCCTCAGTGAAGCTGGGGTGGGTATATATAGATTGAATGGAGGTCGACGATTCCTCTGAGTCCCGAGTGCGTTTGTCTAAGGTTTCCTTGCCAGTCGGCTCCAACGGAAGCGTACGTTTTCTTTTTTCAACATTTCGTTGGCTCTCGTCAGAGAAAACCGGCTGAGAAATCATAATAGCATCGTCCGGAGGATCCGGAGGTTTGGGGGGTACATCCATAATTGATGCCCTCAGAAGAGATAGGATTTAGGGATAAAGGAAATAGACAATAACAAAACAAATAGTGTTAAACACTTACCCAGCACCCACAAATATCACAACACTTAGAAAAGGGAAAGAAAAGTTATTTATAAAAGTGAAAAAAGGAAAATAAATTTCGCGCGATGTGGCTCACTTCAACATCAACGGCAGAATCTACAAACAATCATCTCATCAGCTGATTGACTGACAGTGCAACTGACGTTAGTGACAATTATGACAACAAAAATCTAATTTCGCTTTTTGTCTATTAACCAATGATGGGCTAGACAACGTTTGTACTGCATGTTTATTATTGGCTAGTAATTACGAAAGAGGCCAATATGATGTGCAACTGGGTTTATTATTTATTTTTATTTCGCCTGCAGTGGTGTGAATAAAACGCACTGAACGTCACAACGTAATATTGTTTATGTTTCAAAAATACCTCCAATTTTATCGCGCAATTTATAAATAAGTATTTAATTTATTCAACAACCAGTAGCCAGTTGTACCAGTTGCCTCCGTGCGGGATCTACGCTGTTTTATTTCGTCGACATCATCATCAAGCTAGTAAATATGAGTTCATTTGAGTATTCGGACACAGAATGCGAGTACGAAGTATGTGGGCGCCGTTCCAACTCAGGCTCGGCTGCGCTGCCGTTTGACCCGTCTGCTTTGGAGAAGGTGATACTCACCATCAGTGATAGCTTCGATTTCCGTGTGGTGATGAGTGATGAACGAGTCAAGGGCGCGATGTTGGTCACCACAGGCCTGGCGCTGGCTGGGGGGCTCATCGGGAACCATTATGGAGGGAAAATTGGCGCGGCCGTTGGAGGAGCGATCGGTGGAGCTTGCGGCATTGGCATTGTTGGTTAGTTACATTAAATACCTACTTATCTAAAAATGTCTGAATTTTATAGTAGCTTTTTCGCTAAATAATAGAAGGGCGAGAATAGGGTAACCACCTTTAAATCCGTTATAATATTTTTGAATCTACCCTCAAAAGATCATAATCGGATACCTAGTAAAAATTGATATTTTCTTAACAAGGGGATTTTTTGCGCCCATAAATATGCATGTTTCATTCTTAGATTTAATTTTATTTTTATTTTATTTTATTTTATTTGTTTAACAATGTTTCAACGGCATTAAATTGTTCAATTAATCAATTTATTATAAGATTTCTAAGTAGGTAGCAACGAAATATCAATGATAATGAGATAAATACGTCGGTGCTAGACTAATAAAGATAAAGCTGCACAGCTGCACAAACAATAGGTATAATTGTTTACAAGTTCATACAAACTTTCATTTATAGATAGATAAAAACAACGTAGATTTGATTAAGCGCCTATTTACTTATTAAGTACGCCAAAAGATTTCTAAACTTTCGTTCGGTGTGCATTTAATTTAAGGGTAGGTATCTGCACCAACTTTATCAATCCGGTGCATTAGTTTTGGACTTGTAGCTGTACTGGCATGCCTTTTTGCTATCACAAAACACGATAATTACGTATATTATAGGTATTATAGGATATTTCTTGATCATCAAATCCTCATCTCCATTATTTTGGTCCCCAGCCGTATCGATGAGGGACATTTGGGAGGAGATAAAGTCGAAACTGTCCGAGCTCTTCGACATCGTGTACGACTATCTGGCCGGCATGGGGCTGGACGACTACAAGCGCGCCGCCATGTTCCTGGCCCAGAATAGCGGGAACACCACCCAGCTGGCCTCGGTCATCGCGCAGACCGCCTCAGGACTGCTGGGGAAAAGGATCCTGTCCAGCCTGACTGCTGCTTGAATTATGATGAAGGTTAAGGTTTGAAGGATTGTAAATGAGCTATGATTTTTATTAATTTACAATTTATTATTCAAAAAATGTGACATGATATTCTGCTTGTTGTTGTTGGATGACTATCTACCGACATTGTTAAAAAAATAAGTTTCAGATAATGTTTCAGATATGCAATTTTTGAAAAGTATTTAAAAGACCTCTTCGTTTATGTTATTGCATGATATTTTGATAGCAGAAAATAAAGAAAACGCGAGAATAAAGGTATACTGTATTTAATAAAATGAATTGAATGTAGGTAGGGAGATATGATAATACTTACTTAATGACTTCTTATTTTTATTATATCTTATTTTATTTTATTTAAATCAATTTCATTCAAAAGCATAAGGCAGGCCTTGTGTTTTTTCAAACAAAGTTAATTGTTCTTTAAAAAGTGTAACTCGACTGGAGATTAAATTTTAATAAGTAAGACGAATAATGATTAAATATTTTGTATCGATCGTTTATTTTATTGACCTAAATAAATATTTTACTAAAATGTTGTGTTGTGTTATACTATTAGTAGTTTATTGCATACCTAACCATTATGTTTGTACACATGAATAGGCTTATCCAGCCTGGTATTTGACATAATCGCGGGAATAATACTTACCTACCCTCATCATCTTAGAGAAACTTAACATTTTGGTACTAAATTACAATAATTTAAATAAAAGTTCTTTCTTCGTTTAATTTCATACTTTTATCGACATTTTTTGCTATTTTTACATCGATATTTCATACTCACTAGTGGATTGTCTATGGTAAATAAATTGGTGATTGACTGACACTAATTGACAGGAGAATCAACTGTGCGCAGATTTGTGTCGCGGAATTTTGTTTGTGTTTGTTGTTGTGGTGGGTAAGTATTTAGATATAACAAAATAGTGTTATATTTAAATTATGAGCTACATTGTGCTTCGCGATCTTGCAGTGAATAACTAAAACAGCGGATTAATCTTTGCCCAGATACGTCGTTCTTTCCACGATGTCTTTGGCAATCCAGCCTTATGTATCCAACGAAGTGAGGTTCGATCCGAATTGGATTGAGCAAATTCTATTACAAATCGGTGAGTAATTATATTCGTTCTAATTCCCTTACACATGTTGTAAGCATGTGACTTAAGTCACAGTACATTTTATTAAAAAAGTCTGTCCTATCCACCAACCTTTTGTGAGCAATAAAAAGAAGTATGACTTTGACCATTGTGCAGTTGTACTTTTTTTAAACAATTTTGAATTCTCTCCAACATGTTTGATTGCCTATTTTTAAGAATTTTGTCCATTCAATTTCATTAAAAAATGTCTTTTTTCAGCTGACGCATTTGACATCCGTATACAATGGGATAGAGACACAGCGATCATGACCGGAGTGTTCACAGTGGCGGGTGGCCTGATCGGTGGGTTCGCCGGTGGGAGGATGGGGGCAGCACTCGGTGCTGGCATCGGTGGTGCGACGGGGTTAGGAGTTTCTAGTAAGTGTTGTACTGATACTGTAGTATGCAAGTCTTGTTTTTCCTCATGATCATCATCATTTTGCTAATTGCTCATAAGATAGGCCCCCTTAATTTAATTTATTGTCCGTGGTGCATAATCTTTTCTTAAAGGTTTTTAAACCTTTGTTTGTCACCTGTCATCCGCTTTGCAATGGAGGGAAGTCGAACCTTAATTTCGAACTCCTCCTATGTTCTTCTGATTAATTTCGTTGCGGGTCCAATGACAGTTTAATTTTCCCTCGGGACAAACTTGACCTTCATTGGTTGGGTTTTTGTGGCGGTCAAGCTGTAGATCCTGGCTACACAGGAGTTGCAGTGGTGGGAACGAGAGGTGGGAATAGTCCCGATCATCATCATTTCAGCCACAGATCGTCTACTGCTGAACATAGGTCTCCTCCAATGATTTCCATGTTGATCAATTGGTAGTTGTTGATATTTTTTCCTATTATTTATTATTCCTTCAAGTTGTTTCACAACAATTTTGAGTTCAATCCTTACTAGTGATGCTCATGCACAGATTTGCTGATCCAGATCTGTGGGCTCATGACACTTCATTAACTACTCTTTCATTCTTGATGTTCTATTGAAGATTTTATGGGTCTATAAATAATTAAATATTAAATAGTCCTCATTAAACTTGAAACAAAATATAATTTGAAACTTATTTTCAGCATTGGTCTCGCTGCGAGAGATTTGGGACACAGTGAAAGAGAAACTAAAAGAGTTGCTGTACATCGTTTTCAACTACCTAAGGCGCTTGGACCCTGTGGATTATGCCCGGGCGTTTGATATCCTCATGGCATGCACGGCCAGTCGTCGTGAGCTGGTTTTCACGATCTTAGATTTCGTTGCCCATAAACTGGGAAGGGAAGTATTCTCAAGTATTACTGTAGCTTAGAAACGGAAATTAAAATAGTTTAGTAGCATCTTTGACAATATCACTGAGTGATAATAACAGATTTGTTTTAGAATGTGTTTTGTTACGTAGGTAGGGTAGGATTGGTGATTTTTTTTCTTTAAAATCTTAATTCGTAGTCAATGTGTATATTTTTTAAGTTTTTTTACAATTTGTAGTTTTAGTAGAGTTGCACACATTTTGTCATTAATAGATTGTGGATTTTTATTTTTGATAATAGTTTTAAATGTAATACTACAAAATAATATGAATCTAATGTTGTGGTGTCTATCAATTAGTTGATATAATTTATTCACATGTACCTAATAAAAAGCAGGTTGTGAGATTATGTAACCGTCCCAGAAATAATTAGTTAAATTTTAAATGATGTACATCTGTTCCTTAGAGAGTCAACATATCAAAATAATAATAATCACCATAATATTATTTTTCAATTTTCTGGCATGACTGTGTTATACCAAAAATTTAATTATTTATTTGATGACTGATGAATTAGTGTTGTCGCCGCTCAATTTTAGCCATAGTTATATTTTAAGAAATTGGCCTTAATAGAATTTAATATAGTATTTATGAATAATGCTTTATTTTTATTTTTGTGTAACCTCCTAAAATGCTATAGGTACTGAGCGTTTCATCCACGAAGGCGCGCCCCAGCATTCTTCCGCTAATGTTCGAGTGTTATCGGTACACGCTAAATTATCCACAAGTGGACACACACATTACAATAATGACGCTCGGATTGCTCGGATCAAACTCCCCGCACCCCGCGCTTCCCTCAACCAAAAATTGGTGGAGCGCGACTACGTGGATGAAACGATCTATACTAAAGCCTGGTCCCGTGAATCCCGTCCAATGACCCCAAGCTACCCATCCCTATCGCTCGCGCGTAATTATGTTGCTGTCGCGCTCGCACACTCACTGCGGGCGCCCGTCGCACAGTCGCGACAGCAACATAATTACGCGCGAGCGATAGGGATGGGTAGCTTGGGGTCATTGGACGGGATTCTACGTGCTCACGGACCAGGCTTTACAATAAAAAAAATTCCTGTGCTGGGCACACTAGTTTGGTGTTTGTAGATTCCATAATAGGAATTATCAAGAAGAGTTAAACTTTAAATTGCTGTGTGAGTATGTGGGAACTTTTATAAACAGGAATAGGAAAATAATAGCCCGAATAAAAAATCCAACTCTTATTTATTAGTGCGTAACACATAAAGGAACGATTTGCGAACTATCACATCTATTTGGGAATTCTAAGGACATCACGTTTCCATAGACTATGTTAGACTTATTCTAAGAGCTGACAGAATAAATTATTATTCAATAAATAAATAAATTAACATTAAGTAAGATCATACAATTAGGACAAAAATCCGAAGGCCAGGTTTCCACCAAGGCGGAGCAGAGCGGAGAAGTGTTTAGAATAATTGAAAGAAAGAAAGAAAGAATGATTTATTTGGCACACAAAAAAAGAAACAATAAATCAGGACATTCATATGGAAATAAAAATAAAAAAAAACAATAATAATAATACTTAAATGTCTATAAAGGCGATGTGCCAAAAAGGACGCCCACTCAGTATATCCAGCCAGCTAAATGCATGGCTGGACACTGATTTTCAGTGGACGCCTTGGGCTTATGGGCATGCTGTGTTATAAAAATAATCAATACAACGAGAAAAAAAAAATCAGATTTCGTTATTTTCCCTTTTCGTCTCCCCTCTGCTGTGAAATCGTATAGAAAAATTTGACGGTGACACTTCTCTTCTCCGCTCTGCTAAGGAACCGGCCCTAAAGCACACATTCAGTGAATAATCGAGCTTTACGATTACACCAAATAAATATCTGACAGAAATAGGGAACCAGTGGGCTGTGTGTGAGTTTACATCAAACGCGCTCACAAAAATGTAAGAAAGTTTTAGTTTTTGAGCATTTCCCGCTAGGGGCGCTGTACAATCCGTCATACATTTACTGTCATTTTTAACGCGCTCAGCGCGTTTGATGTAAACACACTAGGCCCTCAGATGACTTCAACCTCAGTTTATTTACCATTATGTAGGTACAGTCAGCGCCAAATAGTTCGTGACATCCAAAGTAGCCAATAATTTTGCAACACTTCTTTGTTATAATTGAAATAAGGTTATGGTGTCAACTTTTTGGCCACTTTGGGCGTCACGAACTAATGAGGGCTATCGTTTTTATACTTAACAGTTGGCACCCCTGGCAATTGACAGGACCTTACTCTACAGTGGCGCCATCTTGATTGCAAATGCGATAGTCCTCCTACCACTTTAGCGCTCACCAGTTGGTGCCACTGTCTTCGCTACTAGCAAGTGACAGGACCTTACTCTACAGTGGCGCTAACTGGTAAGCGCTAAAACGATAGCCCTCATTGACGCTGACTATACTAGATGTGGCTTTGGAATCGACACAGAAAATAATGTTATAACACTTATAACTCCGAATACAATAACTAAAGTATTATTTAACAAAACCTCTTAGATTCTTAACACCACACAACATACTATCTAGTAAAAAATATAATAAATAAAAACATTAATTTATACTTAAGTACGATGTCATAAGTTTCATTAACTTATTCTATTACTAAAACAAATGCTTATCATAAATATACTTTTTAATAAGCTGTGAATCTAATAATGCAAGGTTTAGAGTGCTTCAATGAACACATTGTGTATATTTTAGGCATGAGTTTTAAGTTAATTTGTTTATTTAACACTGTTCTACTTACGTTCACCAGTTGGCGCCACTGGCGAGTCAAATTTAATTTGTGACATGCCAGTGGCGCCAATACAACTGGTGAGCGCAAATACAACTCAAGTTTATTAAAATTAAATACTACCTTACTTTGTACTGCAGTAACGTTTCCAGCATGACAGTTATTTGTCGAGGCGCTTTATTTTTTCTTATTTAATACCTTATTAAGTATAGGATTTATTTTAGTCATATTCTAATAAATAGGAATGTCATTTTACAAGTGCATCATTTTCAACATACAATGTGATCTATAACTCTTTTTTAAACACACACGCAATGGTGGAATACATAAAAGTACTTGCGCATCCATGTTGTGACATAACGAAAATAAGTAGGTATGTCAGTCAAAATAAACACAAAGAAGAATAAAATATTATTTTGACTGAATCATGTCTATTTTATACACTTTTGTTTTACAAAAAAAGTAGAATCAACATAAATATTACTCGTGGTTAATAAAATAAATACTACGTGCCCGAAATACATGGATGTCCGAAATGCAGCTAAGTGTCATGAAATAAAATTGAGATTACTTCTAACAAGGAATCTTAGGTATTTTCTTACAGCTAAAACATTAGGTTTCCCTGTTATTCATAAAATTAAACAGTTATGACGTAAGCTTATATTAAATAGTTCAGTTAGTGAGATTTTTGCGAAGTAGTAATCTGTATTTCAGAGATGATTTCATTTGAAAAAATATTTCAGTTTGTTAGAGGCAAAATATTTTTTTAGTAAAAAAAACTGCTGTTGTTGTGAATAAATAGTCTTAAAGCACTAACGTTTAAAACAATAAATAACTTAGTACTAAATAAATTAAATTAAAACCGTTAATTTTCAAGATCTATTTTCAATTTTGTATATTTTCTAAGGCTTTTTGATATTATTATCAATAAATGAGTTAGTAACGATATTTCTAATGCAAAAGCGTTATAGTAATTGAAACTCCAAACAAACTCATCAAATGCGTTTCAAGAAAAGGAGCACTGGTTACGTATGAACGAATCGATATAATTTTGTAATATAATTTTTAAGTCTTTAAAACACTACTCTAGTGTGTTCTATTAATTTTCTGTTATAAATAAATAAATAATTGGATTAAAATAACTATTCCTAAATGTCGTCATAATATTGCAAAAGCAAAGGCTCGCTAAGCATAGTTTTCAACGTATTAGCTAATTAAGATTAAAAACTCTCAAAATAGATAATAAATAAAAAGCACAACACAAATTATCGTAAAGTAAGGGACAAATAAAAACAAATGTAAAGTCCCATCACAGCTTACGTGTCTAATGGCAAAATTACAATAACCCAAAATTACGAAGTGGGCGTAACTTCCATTACTGGGTCTGGTTTGAAATGGTCGCGTCATATGTGGTCTCTCAACGGAATCTACGGCAGAAACTTAGATGCAACTCAAAAGTAACTAGAAGTTGCAATTACGTTGCAATTGCGTTTCATCGTGTGTTCTGGGCCTTAGTATGTAGTACTGTTGCATATCGATAGTAAAGGCAAAAATAATAGTGTTTATAGCACTATCGACATCCTGAATTTATCGATGTTCTCTCAACACTAGCGTGTAGATAATGCAAGCACGAGTCCACAGATAAAGTCACCCTATCAGTAGACCCCAGGGACTTATAAAAAAAAATATGGCCCTCTCAGGGTAAACTAACCCAAAATTAAATATAATGGCGCCAGTACACTATGCGGCACACTGAAGGACGGCTGGGGGAAAGAAAGTAATCGAGTACTTGCGCCATAAAAATGTAGAATTGTAGATAGATGTGTCCATAGGACTTTGGTACCGCGTTAAACTGGAAAATAGAAAATGACCTTGCCAGTTCACCGCGGTATCTTACAAATAAAACGGATAACTCTCACAGTTAGTAGTTCTATTGCTGCTCGTCCTGCATGGCGGTTTTGAGCTCCATAGCTAACTTGTAGCCGAGCTCCGGCCGCCTGTCGCGACCTTCCACCATTGCTGCTACCTGTAAGTATAATGGTATCATTTTAAAACTTTGAAGCTTAACATATTAAATTAACGATTGTGGTCAAATACATGCCTTGTTATGCATAAAAAAGCACAATTTCAGGCGTTGAAAGCTGTGGTCGTAAGTAGAAACTATTCAAAATTTTTGTTAGAACCAACAATTGTATTTTTGTATATCCAGGATTTACAGCGAATTGAAGAAAAACATTACCTGAAGAAAAACATTAGCCCATCTTAACATGGACTAGCTACCTTACCTAACACCCTGTATATCGACCGCGGTAAAAAAAAACATATGATGAAGATTTTAGTTCTTGAAAATTTCCGCTAGGGGCGCTGTACAATCCGTCATACATCTATGTCACTTTTTTACACAGTCAATATCGAATGCGTTTGACGTAAACTCACTACGCCTGGATACGAGCAGTACAGGACCGCATGCGTAATACAGATTTTAGCAACCAGTTGCTAGTTGCGAAAACCCTTATTGCAACGCAATGAGGGTTTCGCGAATGAAAGATCCGCTAGATGGCGGGACGTGGATGTGGGGTCTGACTGCTGCGTGATTGGTGGATTTTGACATATCTGTCAATGTCATGTCAAAAATAACCAATAATTCAGCATTTGGACCTCGCGTCTACGTATTGCCATCTGGCGGATTTTTCAGTCGCGAAAACCCTCATTGCAATCATTTATAGCATTTTTTCGAAGCTAGATGACAAAATTTCAATTATTTGTCCATCAGACAGATCGTTTCAGCCAAATGAAACAGATAATTAGAAAATATTAAACTCGCATTTTTTATTTTCTTCCATAATTAAATAATAACAGTGCTACATCGAGTTGAAATGGCGCGTTACGTCACGCTTGAGTAGATTTTTTACTCAAAAGTGATGTCACGCGACATTTTAACTCAATGTAATACTGTAATTATTCGGTCATGAAAAATATGAAAAAATATGTGTGAGTTGCAAGAGTATAGTTGTTCTCACCTCGTGGGTGGTGACGATGACGCCGTTGTGGTTGACGATGGTGGCCTTGGTCTGCTCGATGTCGGCGAGGTCGACGCCGCGGCTGGCGTCGTCCACCAGGATCGCTCGGTAGCCGATGGCCAGCGCGTCCGCTATCGTCGCTCCTGTGGAGCCAAGAGGAATTGGTTACCAGATGGCGCCACCAACTAATTGGTCACCGCTCATATTGTGGGTCTATTTGTACTAGCACTTACCAATTGGTGCCTTTAGCTAGTAAGGTCCACTCGTTAATACCGCTAATTATTGAACGTTTTAACTATGCATATTGGTTATACTGTAAACTACACTCGACATTAAATAAACTGCACCTTCCGCGACGCGAACTTTAAAGATTTTCTTCTGACTCAATCATGGTACCCCAACAATATTGGTGTTATTTGAAAGCCCAATAAATTTCCTTAAAGAAAAACACATTTCATTTCTAAATAAATGATTAACATATACCATCAATGTGACTTGAAAAAAGACCTCATTTTGGGCTCACCTCTGGGATCAATTAGACCAATTTTCATGGTTATAAAACCCAATAATGATCTCACATGTCCTCTTTAATAGATGGATAGCTATTAATCCCAACTTAACAGTTTTATAGTCATAAAAGTTGGCTCAACCTATTTTTTGAAGAAGTGACTCTGGATTCTTCTACAGACACATTTTTGGGGTAAAAACCTTTCCTTTAATGAAATGAAGTTTAGAACTAGGCTTTTAAATGGTAATATAGTATATTAATATTGGTGGGAAGTGGGGATGCATACGTTTGAAAGTGCTTGTCGCGGGTGGGTCGATTTTTATGATGACCAGTGTATTTAACTGTCGCTTGGGGGCGCGTCAGACCACTTAAGGTAACTGAAGATAACTTAAAGGGGCGTGTCTGTCCCGGCCCCGCCCACTCACCCACACAGACGTCGTAGGCCAGGCCGCAGATGTAGATATCGGTGGCTCCTCGAAGCCGCAGCTGTGAGATGAGGCTGGTATCGGTCAGCTTCTTGTTGTCCCAGAAGACCGAGTAAGAATCCACTTCAGGGTTCGTGCCTTTGTACACCTTCACCGCGCCTTCCACTATCTGGAAAATGATACAATGGATTTGTAATAACCATAGATCACAGAAACTATAATTAACTTTTAAAAAAAATAAAACCGACTTCAAATGCGTGAACACAAAAAAAAACTAAATATTAAAAATATTGCGTATAAAAAAGTTCAACCCCAATTTTCTACTCTTGGGGGTGAAATATTTTCTTCAAATTCGCATGAAACCACCCTTTTGATAATACCTATTCAAAAAAAAAAAATAATCGTTCAAATTGATTTATAATCGGCGGAGATATTGCGTATAAAAAAGTTCATCCCCAATTTTCCACCCTTGGGGGTTGTTTTTTCTATTATTAAATTTAAATGGGACCACCCTTAAGGTATTACCTATACGCCGAAAAAAGATTTGTTCAAATCGGTTCATAATTGGCGGAGTTATCGCGTAACAAACATAGAAAAAAAAAAAGACATACGGGTCGAATTGAGAACCTCCTCCTTTTTTGAAGTCGGTTGAAAAGGAGATGTGACAAGAGGGCGGGCCGGTGTCGCTGCAATATGCCCAAAAACAGAACACATTGCTCGTGACAGCAATGATGACAGCAGCGACGTCATAATGTAAACAGTTTACATTGCTTGCGTAGTACCAGGCCTGTTCATCTCCGCGAGTTTACATCGAAAACAAAACACGCACGATTGCCCCCTACAAGAGTACTATTCGACAAGGCCTCACATACGAGCGAACATTGACTCACGCACGCGTATTCTTGTGTATGATGGAAAAAAATAAAGAAAATGGTGTACTAAATACTGTGCAGTATTTAACTGCCTAAATAATAATAAAAACACAGAATGTACTTTTTTAAGTTGCCTCAAGACACTGAGAGGTAAATAAGTAGTTAATATTATTCATGATAATTCATGCTAAATCATGTATTTCCTCCGCCATTTTCTGCAGATTGGCACCTCACGTCACATCATTTTACCGAAGTCAGCCCTATAGCTTCGGCGCAGTACCGATCACTGACGTTTGTCAACAAAACTTCTGACAAACTTGTTTGACTCTTGAGACAAGCTAAATTACACCATATTGTTAATGACATTGAGCATACATTTTTTTAAATACCTTCGCGAAGTAAAACTTCTGTACGTAGTACTTATTATTATTCTGTGGTAGTACTAAAGATTATTCGAACGTTGAATACTGATACCGCAGTGGATAATGAGCACATATTTTGATTACTTTGTGTGTGTGAATTTCTAATGCGACACTGAGTTTCGAACTCAGTGCATTAGTTGGGATCTTTCTAGATGTCTATGGTAGTAACCATCTATCGCAACTATTTTTCCCAACTTCCACGTTTTCCTTTGCCTTTTTTTACCTCATTCCCTTAGATAGTTTACACCAGATGTCCTAAAAAGGCAAAGTGAAATGAAGTGATCCTATTTGATTTTGTCCACCAGCTTAGCTCAAAAACCAGCTTAACCTTTTTTACGTATTGCAGAACACAGTAATTTAAAAAAAATACCTTACTCCTAACCTAAGTTTGTCTTCAAAGGTTGACAAAGTAGTGAAGCCAAGGCCACGAGCTTATTACCGGCTCATCAATATTTGAAAACGTCTGCAAATTACACGTTGGGACGTCATAAATCCAAGCTCTGGGTTACCGGCGATGTCATATTGCCGTAATAGGTACAGTCAGCGTCGAATACTTCGTGACCCCCAAAGTAGCCAGAAAGTTCGAAAAACGTCTTTGTTACAATTGGAATAAGGTTGTCTTGTCAACTTTTGGCCACTTTGGGTGTCATGGACTTGACGCTGACTGTACATACATTTTAATGCAAAGTCGCTTTTATCACAGATACGTAAGATATAGATATAAGATACCTTGTTAAGCCTCATGTCACAGAATAATAATAAGTGTGCCGTCGTGTGTATGTTCATTTCGCGAAATTGCTAGATATTTTGTCAAATTATAGATTTGATCGACATTGTGGTATTAAAGTTATGCTATAAATGGGTATTAAACCAGTCTGTTTATATTTTGAAAGAAAATAGATTTTAAACAGCGCTATCCAGGTTTACATAAAATAAGTATGTCTATGCAATCAAAAGTTCGCATTATGTGAGGACCGAAGCGACATCTGGCGTAAAAAGGCCTTCGCTTCATCGGGAGGGTTCCAGCACGGAATAGTGTTTGCTTCTAAAGGGGTCTTGGGAGTCTAACCTTGAGATCCTTTGCAGCTCGTGTCCTCAACGCAGTGTCGCGGCCACAGCCTTTGCTTATTCGTTTGGGTTCCAGTAAGCTCTAAGTACATATTTAGTTTTCAAAAGGCCTTTTGGTTTTGTTCCCCAGTCGACGAAGTACATGATGTCGTGCCCTGCGTGCCCAAACAACTGCACGCAGGAAGATTAATGTATGCTACTGACAACGCCACTCTTGTAGCGGAGTTTAGGGCTAACACTGTATAGGTTTATGTCGACACAAGAAGAACAAAAGGAAAATCTAGTCTAGCTTGGGGGTCTAATAGTATCATGGCTCGAGGGTCTAACCTTGAGATCCTTATGCAGCTCGGCGCCCCACGTGTCCTGCACGCAGTGTCGCGGCCACAGCCTCTGCTTCATGGGCGGGGGCCCCGCAAACACCACTGTGTCGTATGCCTGTGCTTTGTCTGCTGACACCTGAAGAAAAACAGGTAGATAGGCTTGATTTTACACGACACTAAGGGCTATATTTCACCAGGACACCATGGCGGCGCAACCAGTCGCCACTACCAACAAAATGTATACAGCTCTATAGAGAGTTACTCACCTGGTCTCCGTTTTGGTTGCGTAAAGCTGTATACATTTTGTTGGTAGCGGCGACTGGTTGTGCCGCCATGGTGTCCCGGTGAAATATAGCCCTAACGGGTAACGGGACTATTCCAACCTCTCGTTCCCACCGCTGAAACTCCTGTGTAGCCAGGTTCTACAGCTTGACCACCATAAAAACCCAACCAGTGAAGGTCAAGTTTGTCCCGAGGTAAAGTTAAACTGTCATTGGACCCGCAACGAAATTAATCAGAAGAACATAGGAGGAGATCGAAGTTGAGGAACTAAACTGGTAAGTAGACGGTCTTTTCCAATCAAATTGATGTAAATATTTATTGGAATTTGGTTGAAAAAGAGGCTGACAAAGGTGACTGAGTTTCTTCCGCCAATTCTTCTCAGCACATAAATGTTGTCCGAAATGGTGGTAGGGCAAGCTATTTGGGACGTATTTAATCGCCCCGGAAAGGGCCTATGTACTGAATGAAAGATTTGTATTTGTAAGAAAGAAGTTGCTAGTTGCTACTGACTACTACTAACCATAATTCCCAATTTAGTTTGAAAGCTTCATTGAAGTTTGTGATTGTAGAATAACAGAAAGAGTTTCTTGTTTTGGAGAATACCATGCCTATTACGGGTTACCTGGTGCTAAGTTCGTAACAGCCTAAATGATAGAGGATGAAAAGCGGAAATTCAGAGGGGTCGTTGAACTTCGTCATTCATGGTCAATATCCCAAATGAAATCTGCTGTAATTGAAATAAAAAGAACAGTCATCATCAACTATTTTTGTTCTAAAGCTGTAAAAGGACATCGTCAGCATGAGCCCCGGTTCGTAAACCTTTTTCTGACAATTTTAAAGTGAACTTGACCTTGTGGTGGCGTCATGACGCGGCGTCACGCGATGACGCCCGCCGCGCCCCGGTCGAGTGTCTTGGGAGACTCCACGAGACTGGCTCAAGTGAGACATTGAAATGAAATGTCTTCATTCAATTTTGACCAAGATTTGGCAGATAAAAAATCGCAAATTCTGGCTTTGGTAGATGAGTGACGAAGTTCGGCGAATCGCATGAAAACGTCACACCAAAGTTTGATGGTGCGTGAGCGCACGCACGCACTGTTAAAGTGCGTTTTATTTCTTAGCTTATTTCAAATTATGGCAGGTTACGCCAGCACAATGTAGCGGAAAAAATTGGGAGATCTTTTGTTTTAAAGGACGTTGTTGCTCTGGTGGAACATAGTTTGATATTTTAGTTAAGTTAACTGGGTTTTTCGAAAATAAATAATATCAATCGTTTTCAATAGAGCTATGTTTAACGTCTCACAGAGATGATTGGGAGATCAAGGCTGTGACCTTACCTGTTAAAAATTGTTATTCAGGTAAAAATAAGCATGAATGAGTGTCCTAAAAAAACTTTTTGGTTGGTCACATCAACAAATTCGCGTGATAGACAGCGTTTATCGGGTATCGATGTGTAGCTATTTTAAAACATACGCAAGATCGGGCCTTTGTCCCAAAAAACTAATCGATTCATTCGCGAAGGGGTGAAGTGATATCGATTTAACATTTACTTTTATTGGCCGAATAAAAGATTTCGGATCATTATGAATTACTGCGGTGGTTATGTCAAGAGGTGTTATTTGTTCATAGTTTAAGTTTCTGATGAATATAATCAGATAATACAGATTCCGATTATACAGTATTGTTACAAAATAAAATCTATTACAAATGTTTTTTGAAACTTCGGGCTAGCAACAAACATTGCAAGTGGTATGGTGGTCCTGAAGAAATGGCTAGATAGAAATCTCCTCACTCTAAACCTCAGTAAAACCAAATACTTATGTTTCCATAAGACACGACCATCAAGTCCAACAGATACCACTGTGCTTAAAGTACATTCTTGTAATTCTTCCTCGTGCTCTTGTATTCCTATTGCTCGGTCGGATCACATAAGGTACCTGGGGGTAGAAGTGGATGAAAACCTGTCCTTCAAACATCACATCGCTTCACTTACATCCAAAACTAGAAAGCAAATTCATGTCATGCGCCTTCTGCGGAACTCAGCTGATAAGCTCCTACTCAAGACAGTTTACATAGCCCTTTGTCAGAGCCTCGTCAGCTACTGCATCACGGCGTGGGGTGGCGTTGGCGTAACAACCATGATAAGACTTGAGCGGGCTCAACGATCAGTCCTAAAGGTTATGCTGAAAAAACCTTATCGTTACCCCACAAGGGACCTTTACAATGACGCAAACGTACTGAATGTGAGACAACTATACCTTCTAAGGGTCTTCTGTATTGCTCATCGCAACACCTTAAATTCTCCAAACTATCCTGACATTCTAAAAAAGAGATTATTCCACATTCCATCGTACCCAGTTAAGACCACATTTGCTAGGAACCACCTTAACTTCAGGCTCCCTTTTATCTACAACAAAATAACACGCTTTTGTGACATCAGATTCTCCTCAGTTCGGCAGGCTGCCAGAGACGTCACTAAATGGCTACTTTCCCTCTCGTACCTGGAAACGGAAAACCTACTCAAAATACCACAATAATTGACTACATACAGTGCAGGTACTCACACACGCTCACACACACTCATACAATATATCTCCACTCTTGTATAATTTGCTTGTTGTTGTAAATATGTATTATGTAAGTAAATTACCTAAAGTCAGTCGTCAATTCAGTCCACCCGCATAATAATTGCTTGGCAAAATGTTATTTGGTTTCTCGCGATACAGGTACATACCTAGTGCGAGAACCGCTACCAACACTTCTTTACAATCCACCATAGCATGTAATTAGCTTAAGACTGTCATTCCGTTTTTTGTAAATCTGTCTTGCTTAAATAAAGATTTTTATTATTATTTATTTAAACTGAACAATAGTTTACTGATGATCACTAGAGACGATACTAGGTATATTTAATCGGTAGTTGCATTACCTATATCAATGCAATAATTGAAATGCAAGATTAACTCGAGTGTTTACAATAACGATTATGATATAATTGTTAAATATAATAAATTATGTACTTGTTGTTTTGTTTTCATGAAGTTTAATTTCTAATAGCATAGTCCTTTCCATAAGCACGCTGTGCAACTTTGAGCTTCTTAATGAGGTACAGTGAGAGGCCACGTGATGGGGCAGCATTATTCCAGAACGGGTCTCCACTCCAGTGTCCACCCACAAGGTGGACCGACGTCCTCATAAAGGTAGCAGGAAGGCGCTGGATGCAGGCCGCTATACCGGGCGATGTGGAAATCATTGGGGGAGGCCTATGTTCAGCAGTGGACGTCCTGTGGCTGAAATGATGATGATGATAACTGCAACTTAGCAAGCTGAAGTGGCAATGATGATAACTGCAACTTGGCAAGCTGAAGTGGCAATGGGCAGGATGTGACGCAGAACTGACGGCCGATAGGGCAGCAAGGTTCTGGAGTGGAGGCCTCGTACCGTAAAGCGCACCGTAGGACGTCCACCCACAAGATAGTCCGACGACCTCATAAAGGTAGCAGGAAGGCGCTGACGTCTTAGGCCTCAGCCTCGAATTTAGCGGGCAGCGGGGCGGCGGCGGTAGCGGCAGGATCTTATGCGTAAAATCAAATAAACCGGTTCTTGAAAACAGCGGCGCGGGAGCGGGCAACGAGCGGGCAGCGCACTCCTTTTTTTGCCCACAATAAATCGAGCGTTAGGAATAAATTTGAATCGAAATAAAATTGTCGCCGTTGTTCAGACATTACGTTTGCGAATAAAAACAAATATCTCGACAACACAACCCCGAACACAACACTTCGCCGCTAAAGCGCCGCGCGAGCTGCCCGCTTGTTTCGAGAACGGGTCTGCGTTGCCCGCCCCGCCGCTAAATTCGAGGCTGAGGCCTTATGGCTGAAATGATGATGATGAAAGCCTCAACTTACGGGGCTGGACGGGTGAAGCTCCCGCATGTGCACGTTGTCTATGAAGGACACGTGGTCGGGCGGGTGCCAGTCCAGCGAGTAGAACACGCAGTCGAACGACACCGTCTCCAGCAGCCGGTTAATCGGCTCCACCACCTGGAGAACAGACAAGTTCTAGAAACTGCCTGGAGTGATTCTAAAGTCCGGTCGCCGAGCAGATAGAATTTCGTTCAATGACTCCAAGCTACCCATCCTTATCACTCGCACGTATGAGGAACGCCAAGAAGAAGTTAGGTAAAAAAGAATAAAAGGGCGCTGGATGCAAGCTGCTTCCAATCGACCAATCTGGAAATCATTGGAGAAGCAGCAGTGGATGTTCTGTGGCTGAAACGATGATGATGATGCCTAGCTCGCATCTGATATAATAATTTAGTAAGCTTTTGAAAAAGAGGTTGACAATAGTGTCTGTGTTTCTTGCGCTACTTCTTTTCAGGACTGGCCCACATTATAGTCTTGAAGCAGTGGTTGGATTCATCATCATCATTTCAGCCATAGGACGTCCACTGCTGAACAAACATAGGCCTCCCCCAATGATTTCTACAGTAGTAGGATTGGTTTAATTCTGTTTCAAAGAAAGAATACAGGCGGGTGCACCTTCAAACTTTTCCATTTTCCAAGGATTTTCGTTACTGCCAAGTTTATGCAAACAAAATTATTGCTTTATTTACCTACTTCGGAATACTTTTGTAAAGATCAAGAAAAAATATGACGGCAATATCCACAAGGCGATCCAAACTTTCAGCATAATGGCCAACTTATTGAATTGGAGTGTCACTGCGTGCGGGAGGGCCTTAAAACCATTGATGGTAGGGTGACCATCTAGCAAGGGAATGTCCGGACAAAAGTTTAGAAGTTTCAGAAACAGAACTAAGTAGCTCAGAAGGAAGAGCAGTCGCCCGGCAAGGGAAAGGTCCGGCAAAGTCATAAAGTTGATATTACCTATTTACCTGTTGTCAGTCAGCACTGATCGACACGAAGGAGTGGTAGAGTTCAAGTAATACTGAGACGTGTAATAGCGCTTTTTAAAGACCTACTTGCAAAAAATAAATGAGTGTATGAATGAATGTAACTTTATTTAATACTCAATAGTTTATTGCATCCATAATGTTTACAAAATTATGGACCCTGTCGGGCACTGCATTTTAGGAGAGAGGAAGATTTTTTAGATTTATTGCATTAATTATTCTATGATTATTAAGTTAATAAATAAAAAAATAATAAAAGTTAATAAAGGAGAGAACTGTGTGTTTATTGATAAAAAAATCCTTGTGCTATTGTTTAGTTTCAAAGTTGTTTGTTTTCACCATTTTAGACTACAGACAAAAATGAATTTCACAGTAAATTGTTGTTTTTTTCTTCAAATAAATGTTAATTTGGACATGATGAAAAGACACAAACAGCATTTTTTTTTTTCAATTCACCTTTTTAATACTAAATCCAGACATGTCCGGACAAATACCGACTGATGGCGACCCTAGCTGAACTGAACCGATTCTTCAGGACAATGGGCCAATAAATTAGCTTTAACAGCGACGGGTACCTATTGAACGGTAATCCATTCGGAGGGTACTTCCGCGCTCTTTGTTGCTATAATTTGCTATGACATTTGTTAGGGCATGACCTACCTTCAACAATAGTCTGTGGTTTTTTTATACGTAGAACATTGTATTAAATTAATCAACCTTTTACGGCTAGGCCTCCAGCCTTAATTACATTTGTGGTTAAAAACATTTTTTATAAAGCTACTACACTCGCGAGCAAAAGTATGGAATCACTTACATGAAGTTGTTTCCACGCGATCTTGTGTACTAACGAATTTGTTAGTAACAAAAAAAGTGACACCATTTTAAAGATCAAACTTTTAACTTTAAATTGATACCAAATTCATTTAAATCACACCAGTATTTAAAAAGATATCGCGGTTGATGTGAAGAAGTAAGGAAAAAGACATGTATCAACTGTTTGATACGTCGCGAGTTGCGGCCTATTTACCCCTTATAAAAGCACGTGTTTTCGGATTTTTGCTTTCACACATTGATCCATACACATCTCCGCTTCTTTTGACACTTTACCTGGGATTCTACACCTTCAGAAGCAGCACAAATCGTTGCAATATTGCAAGAAGGGCTCAACCAGCGGGCTGTCGCATGTCAGCTCCACATAAGCCAGTCCTGGATTTCGAAAGTTTTAGGACGCTTTCGGGAGACTGGTAGCTTTATCTCGAGACCAGTTCTGAACAGCGCCGGTGCACATCGCAGAGGGATGACCGTTTTTTCATGTCAACCCCTCTATGAAATCGTCATTTGACTGGTATCGAAGTCCAGCAAGAGCTCAAAAATGTTCGTAGGATAGCTGTTAGCAAGTGGTCAGTTCGTCTAAGATATAAGGAATAGAATTTGACTCAAAAAAGGCCTGCCACAGGCTCGAAACTGACGGCAGGTCACCGACAAACACGCCTTTAATTTGTTCGCACACATTTTGATGGGAAGGCGAGTAATGGAGGCGAGTTTTGTTCTCCAAAGAATGCAAACTGTGTTTGCAGTGCAGCAGTCGAAGAGGTCGGGTCTATAGGCGGCCTGGGGAGCGATTTGTGCAGTGCTGGGGCGCTGAAATAGTGACTTATGGGGGTGGCTTGCTCGACTTCCCATCGAGATGTGTACGAGCAAATTGAAAGCGTGCTTATCGGTGACTTGTGATCAGTTTCGAGCCTGTGGCAGGCCTTTTTGGAGTCAAATTCTATTGCTTATATCTTAGACGAACTGTCCACTCGCTAACAGCTATCCTACGAATATTTTTGAGCTCTTGCTGGACTTCGATAGCAGTCAAATGACGATTTCATAGAGGGGTTGACATGAAAAAACGGTCATCCCTCTGCGATGTGCACCGGCGCTGTTCAGAACTTGGTCTCGAGATAAAGCCACCAGTCTCCCGAAAGCGTCCTAAAACTTTCGAAACCCAGGATTGGCTTATGTGGAGCTGACGTGCGACAGCCCGCTGGTTGAGCCCTTCTTGCAATATTGCAATGATTTGTGCTGCTTCTAAAGGTGTAGAATCCCAGGTAAAGTGTCAAAAGAAACGGAAATGTGTATGAATCAACGTGTGAAAACAAAAATCCGAAAACACGTGCTTTTATAAGGGGTAAATAGGCCGCAACTCGCGTCGTATCAAACAGTTGATACATGTCTTTTTCCTTACTTCTTCACATCAACCGCGATATCTTTTTAAATACTGGTGTGATTTAAATGAATTTGGTATCAATTTAAAGTTAAAAGTTTGATCTTTAAAATGGTGCCACTTTTTTTGTTACTAACAAATTCGTTAGTACACAAGATCGCGTGGAAACAACTTCATGTAAGTGATTCCATACTTTTGCTCGCGAGTGTAATCTAAAAATATAGCTAGTGCCTACCTGGTACACTGTGAATAAAATTACAGTTTCCTTTACATTTTACGATAGACTAAGTATTATAGAATTACAATATTGAATGGAAATCTTTGTGGGAGGCCTTTGTCCAACAGTGGACGTCATTTGGCTAAAACGAACGAACGAACAATATTCCTAACAAATATCATTTAAAGTGTATCTTTTCTAATTAACGATAAAATAATAAATTTGATGGAAACAAAAAAGTATGTATTAAAAAAAGTCAGTCGACACATTTTTGTTTCCATTCCAAAATGAATCCGGACGAATGGAAACCCTACATAAGTAACACAATCACGTAACTACAGCTGGATGTGCAACGATAGCGGGTTCGATTCCCATCGCGACCGCGAGACCTTGCAGCGGTGCCAGGTGTGATGGTAGTTTGCGAGATACCACGCCTTCGAAGACCGACGATTACAATGCACACGAAGGGGAAAGCTGTAGATAAACTATGGGATATCCGTGACTTTACTCATTGCAGAAAGTTTACGGCTGGTTTGCACCATCTTACTTTCATTTTAACAAACGTCGAAAATCTGTCAAAATCCATACAAAAACTGGTGTGTGTTACTTAATCAAGACTGGAGAAATAAGATGGAAACTGCTACAGCTTTTTTTAAATTTATAGTAACGGGTTAGTCACCCATGGGTTGCGGATTGGATCTAACTTAGAGCGAGCTTTTTTCAACGGAACCAATTTTCATGAATTTTGGTAGTAAAAAATTGATAGGACCTAGGATAAGAACACAAGCTATCTTTTGATTTAAACAATAGCCTTATGCCCGTTTTCACCATCAATCCCTAATTCTTAAGTGACTCCTATGGTAACAAGTAACTGGAATTTTGTTTTCATAGGGGTCACTTAAAAATTAGGGATTGATGGTGAAAACGGGCATTAGCGTCAATAATCAAAAATCAAATAGAGTAATATTTATACGAGGGCCTTTTCACAGTAAAGGATCTTCTTCAGTCAAGAGATTTTGAGCACGTGAAGAGTATAAAGACTAGAACAGACCTACATTTCTACCGCTAGATTATAATTTATAACATTAGCATGGATTCAGTCCAAACTATAAACCAAATAGAACTTGCATTTGCAATATAAGTTGCATGTCAAGGTTACTGGAAGTTAACACGCTGACAGCCGTCAGATGTCTTCATTGTGCCGTGGCTGGCGCATCGCGATACGATCTGCATTGCATTTGCACTGATATCTGCTACCTTTACTCACTAGCATGCAGGATTACTACACTTCCGAATTTTTACGGACGTTTATCTGATACTTTATAGGAAACTAGCTTTCCGCCCGCGACTTCGCCCGCGTGGATTTTTGTCTGTCACAGAAAAACTTTATCGCGCGCGTCCCTGTTTCAAAAACCGGGATAAAAACTATTCTTTGTCCTTTCCCGGGAATCAAACTATCTATATGCCAAATTTCATCAAAATCAGTTCAGTGGTTTAGGAATGAAAGCAAAACAGACAGACAGAGTTACTTTCGCATTTATAATATTAGTATTATATGTAGAAGTATAGATGTTTTTCCGGAGGGGTGGGCTGACAAACTATTTTTGGAACGTCAAAAAGGTGTTGAAATTAAATTAATTTCTAGTACTTATGTACTATTTTCTATTTCTATTCAAACTTATTGCCATTTGTAAGAGGAAGTGAATTTGGTTTATTTGATAAAAATTCAAGGTCAACTACATAATACAGAAGTGCAGATGAAGTTGAAATTAGATCTTAGAAAGACTAATAATAATTTGTCAAAACAATGACCATTTATTTTTATTAAAAGTTAAAAATAGATCTAAATCTATCTAACCAGTAAACATACAATTTCAAATCTCAACTGGAAACAAAGTCGCAAATCCAAAACTGAATCCACCCCGCACTCCAATCAAGTAATCCATCAGTTAACCCTTCGGCTGCCGACATTTAAAGCTTACATAAACGAGTTCAACACATTTGAAATTTAAAGTGCCCAGCACCGGCGATCACTAGCGCCGTGCCTGGCACCGCCAAGGTGTTAACAGACTTCACCCAAAATGGGTTTCGCTTATTTTTAGTGGGAATTTTGACAGCTAATCCAATTTCGCTTTCCGTGAAGGCTTTTAATCGGCACGCTCATCATTTTAGGGTTATTTTTGTTCGGTATTGGGGTGGTGGTTAATTCAGTGGTTTTTAATCAAAGTTTAAAAGCTCCTTTGCTATAAATGATGTTAGTTAAGTAAGATTTGTGGTTTAAATTGACGGTATTGAACTTGTTAAGGCTGATCGTGTTTCAGTCTACCGTTTACGGCATGAAAACAGATTTAAATTCTATTTAAAAATTATAATTGTCAGGTTTGCCATAATAACTTAACTTATAATGGGGGAGTCATTTGTCCAGAAGTGGACGTCATTTGCCTGGTCCCCAACGATCAATTGTAGTGTCTTCTATCGTTGAAGATCTATTTACCTAACTTTCAAAATCGGTAGACGTTTTCACGAGTTACCCGAATGCAGCAAAAGTTGGAGAAATCTAATTTTTCTATTACATCGCGTGACGCGCTCCGGTATCAATCGCATTGCAGCAACCTGCAGCTGAGGGCTTAATCTAGCCCGAATTTACATAAAAAGCACATAAAAGTAAAAGTATTTTGGCTTTAAAGGCTAGGTTTTTCTCCGTTTACAGTCCATACTAATAAAAAAGCTTTCATGCTTAAACCGCATCGCCAATGAGGATCATTTCGATTTTTAGCTGTGAATGCAGATTTATAGGGCTAAGAAATCCTTAATATACAGTCCAAAAATTTTTGTTCTACGACAAAAATTGACGAAGTTATGGCCAAATTACTAAAAAAGTTCACTGACCGCCCGGCGCGGGAACGATGACGTCATTATATCCGATCCGAACGCTGACGGCGTACTGCATGGATAGAAAATATTTTTTTCTAGCCAAACTATCAGTTTTAGAGAAAAACTTGTAAAGACATTTATTCATCAGAATAAAGTAAGCTATCGATAGGTAATTTTTTAAAATAGAAATTGTGAAAAATATCGCAAAAAATCCATACGCTCATACGATTCAATGGAACGCGGAGAGACGATTGGGGTCTCCGCGGTGGTATATTTGGCGATTTATTCAAATAAAGTGTTCATAAGTGTTGTTAGTCATATCTTCTTTATGACTTACCCCCCCCCCCCCCACCCCGCCCCTTCCAGGCCAGAAACTGGGTATGACTTGCCTCTCCCCCCTCCCACCAAGGCCAGAAGCTGGGTAAAGCTTGCCCCTCCCCCAGGCTAAAAGCTGGGTATTACTTATCCCCCCCCCCCCCCCCTAGGCCAGAAACTGGTTATTAGCACTCATATTATGTATTATTATGTTCAATACAAACAATCATAAAGTTACACTCACCCCAACCGCGTCTCCGCATTCCATCGAATCCTATGAAAATGTGGTCTTTGGACATAGCGATTAGCGATACTTATTTTTCACAATTTTTTTTTTTAAATTACTGGTGGAGTTCGTTTTGGGCAGCCTTCGGGAGTGGACGTGCGCAACACGTGCGCTCCAGACGGTCCGACCCTAAAAGGCACTTACAAATAGGGGTCGCAAACCGGGATACCGAATTTCGAAAATACCGGAATACCGGGCCAAATTTAGGTCTAATTAATACCGGTATTCATTTCACAAAAACCGGGATATTCGGTATTTTCGGTTTTAGTAAAATAAATAAAAAACAAATACAAATAGAAAAATTTACGCGCCATTTAATTTAAAATACGCGCGCGCGAGTTAATTAAAGTATTTGAACTAATTAACCCAAGTTATTTTAATAAAGGATTATGATTATGCCAAATCCATTCCAGTCCAGAAGCTTGAAGACATCTTCCAGGGCGGTGGTAACAGGCCTGGCTCACTCCGCGCGGTACATCCGATAATTACCTACAGCGAAGCGCCCCGCCGGCGGGTATTATATCAGTCGAGTGTCACACGCGCGCTCGTCAGGACGCTGGCGTGCGTTGTAGTAGATACCTAATTCTATAATCGAAGTATTATTTAAAAATGGACATAAAGAGAAAAAAATATTGTGCGGCGTTCGGGTGTTTAAATTCGGAAAGAAATCTACCGGATTTATCTTTTTTTTTCGCTTCTCAAAGATGCTGAAAGGTATGTTGGCCATGTAGGTAATCAATAATTCTTAGGATAGTATGGAACCTACCTAACCTACCATGACTACTGCTCAGAATACGTTCGTTCGTTTCAGCCAAATGACGTCCACTGCTGGACAAAGGCCTCTCCCAAGGTTTTCCATAATGAATGCGTACTTACCTACATACGTACCTCATTACAAATAAGCAGATTAATTATTTTTTCACTAGACAGCAACCCTAACAGCGTAAGAAGAGTTCAGAGGCACGCGATAGAAAGAGACAAAACTTGTAGGTGAATAAAATTGTAAGTACGTAGTGCTGTGCGAGCTGAATTCCACTGTATCGCGTCGTAGCAAGACTCGCATTTATTTAAATCGTCTTGCGGAGTAATCCTTCTGTACCTGTACTATTACTTATTCTGTGGTGGTAAACAGTTTTGGAGATATGACGTCTCCCTGTCTTACCTCTCGCTGCAGCTGGATAGGTTTCGAGTCCCGATCCTGGAGGCGGACCCACATTGTGGCGTTTTTGTATAAACTTTTCAACACTTCGATATATCGATAGTCAATTCGGCATCTTTGGAGAGACTGTAGCACTGCCCAGGTCTCGACCGAATCGAAGGCTTTCTCATAATCCACAAACGCCAGGCAAAGTAGTTGATATACTCCTCGGTCTTCTGTATAATCTGCCTTAGCGTATGTATGTGGTCTATGGTACTAAAGCCTTTTCGGAGCTGAGAGCTGCGAGCGAGACGATTCGTAATGACTCTTGAAAACAGCTTGTAGACATAGCTGAGATGGGTCTATAATTCTTCAACAAGGTTTTGTCGCCTTTTTTGAAGAAGAGTATCACCACACTTCTGTGCCATGTCGTAGGCGTTTTTCCTTCGAGGATGACGGAATTGAACAGCTTCTCAAAAGCCCTTAGTACCGTTCCGCCTGCCTTCAAAAGTTCAGCCGTAATTCCATCATCACCCGGTGCCTTGTTGTTCTTCAGCTGTTTGAGAGCCATTCTAATCTCGTACAGACTGACGTCCAGGATATCTTCGGTATAGTGTCGGGTCAATCTAGCTCTTGGGTCTTCGGCTAGATTTGTGACAGGTGTGCGTACACTCGTGTATAATTGTCCGTAGAACTTCTCAACCTCTTCCAATATCTCCGGCTCCGACGAAATGGCTCTGCCATCCTCCGTCTTCAGCTTGGTCAGTTGACTTTGGTCAACAGACAAATCTCTTGCGAACACTTTAGAGTCCTTGTTTCACTCAATCGCCTCTTTAATACGGTCTGTATTAAATTGGCGTAGGTCGCGAGTCTAAAGACTTGGAGATCTGTCTGTTTAGACGCCGATACTGAGCAGCATCTTCAGAGGACTGCAGAACCAAGTTCCGTCTCTCTTCCATGAGTTGAATGGGGAGGTCAGAGATCTTTTTGGTTCCTTTTGAACGACGGGTTTTAAAGAACTTAGACCCAGTCGTTTGGGCAATTTCCACGAACCTGTCATTGTATTCGTCCACATTTCCGCAGTCTCCTAGGCATTCGAAACGATTTTGCAATTCGAGCTGAAAGCTTTCGGGGTTTTTGACATGGATAGGATAGGCGCTGGGCGGAGCGTAGACTTCATCAGTCGACATCTTTTGAGCTTGGGTCTGATATTCAATGTGCCTCACCATTCGGTGATCGCTTCCTGTTTTGACCGAGTTGATCACAGAGACATCGTTGAATTAGTAAATTATTGCAAAGAACTAACTGATTGATTACTAACATATCAAACAACAAACCTTGTGTCAATGAGTATTTTGTTTTATTTAGAGCTCATTTTTCAATCGTTGGATAACTCTTGACTGAAGAATAATTTTGGCATATTGATAGTTTCAGTATGGGAAATATCAAAATCAGCCCTTAGAAGATAAATTCATTTAGGTTAGGTACCTACTTACTATTCCTCCGCAAAATAACTTTATTATACTAAATTTGCTAACTTTAGCTTAATCCCGGAAATATCGAAAATACCGGATTATCGGTATTGGTTTAGAGCCAATACCGAAAATACCGGTTTTGCTGAAATGATTCGGTATTGCGACCCCTACTTACAAAGCCCAATGGCGTTTGACGCCGACGCGACGGTGAAACCCAAATGTTCTAACAGTGAATTACCCGAAATCATAGTCGCGATTAACTATTAACATACCTAGTCAGATATGCAAAAAATAGTGGTTGCAGATCAATTTTTTGTGTGAGAAAAACTGTAGGTGAGAAAAAAGCATCGAGTAGGTGACAGTGACCAGCACAGCGCCTAAGCTAAAAGCCTAGAAAACTAATTCGACGAAACCCGGTGAGATCTTTCCTTATCTTTCTTTGTTTATAAATATTTTGTGTCAATGGACATGGCGCACAATTTTTGTTGAAGATGCCAAAAAAAACTACAAAAAATTAGAATGAATACTGTATTTTTACTTTTTTGATATCTTTAAAAATGACTGAAATATTCAAGCTCAAAGTGCGCTCTTCCGCTAGGAGCGATTTTCCGCGCGGATTTTGAAAATGTGACGTAGTAACATGAAAAGCTGCATGTAAGATATTATCTGTGTACAATGGTTAGAATGGTTAGTAGGGGAGCCGAAGCGGGGATTTCGGGACTTACTAAAGAGTGGCAGACTAACATACAAGGAAATACTTTGTACCTGGTTGATTACCTTTAAGTATGAATTTTTGATATAAAACGGCATTAGTTCTTATGCCTCTCACCCAAAAAATACCTCAATTAAGCCCAAATTTGAGACCGCAGCCAAACTTTGAGTGACGATGGAAACTAGCCTAGATGGAGGACACATGAAATTGAACTTCTGCTTCTTCATTGATAAAGACTTATCATTTACCATACCTTATCATTTTGTATTCCATTTTCAAGTCACTTTTTTTTCGCTCACTGTTTAAACAAAACGTGGGATTTTTTTAAATCTCAGGTCTTTTGAACGCACATCTGAACCATGTCTGGTTTTAATTTCTTCAGTTACTCCGTGACCATGGCGCTTGCAACAGTGCCGAAATATTGGAAACTCAAAACTAAGGTACATGGTAGCAATCCCGTCAGTAATAATAATAGGAAAATGTCTTGAAAAATAAGTAAATCGCATATTACTTTATGTAACTAATTTTATTATGTATCATACTAATCACTTCATTCAGAACTAGAAAACGATTCCAAGGATTCCACCTTTCTTCAATAGATGATCAAGATAAAGAGGTATTTATTATAAATTGCTCTTCCACCATTTCAATTATTCTATCTTACATCTTACTTGATTAAATCTTTTTCAATTTTATTTACATGGTCATAACATTTTCACCATTCCTCTGCACCAATTTGTGAGGTACACCTGAAACCCCCGATAAAGCAGCTATTATAAGAATAATATTTAAAAAAAACCCTTCTTCTGACGCAGTTAGGTAATAAACTAAATGTATCCAATTTCACTCCAACTTACTGTCAACTCAACGACGCGCTTTAAAATCAAATATTGACTTTGAATTATGCCTTATTTTACAATACACATTGAAAACAATATGACTTGCTTGAGCTTTTTCGACTTTTTCACAAAAATAACAAATAGGCATGAAGAGATTACAAAATTTCTGCAGCGACTGACAGTTCACTTGATTTACTTTGACAGGTGACAATAAAGCCATAGACATTTGCCATATGAAAGACACACTTTTCCAATATTTTTGTTTGCCATGAGATTCTGGTACACCTATACCTATCATTTAATGAAAAGATAAACTAAACTTTTTCAGCACAACGAAAATCTGCTTTGGCGCGTAGCAATGCAACGTGACAACTGCAGTTCGGATTTCATTATGCGTCCACTACACATACAATAAAATTCGAACTATCGCACATTTTTTCTTTTTAATTCTAATTCAGTAAAAATGTTTTTGAAACCTTCATTCAAAATTCAAAAGTTCATAATATCATATGACAGAACTTATGACCAGACTATGTATATTGAATAAAATATTTTTCTTTTTATCATCAAGCTTAGCAGTCTAATAAGTTACTATGACACTCGAGTTAATCCACATTCAGCACCATAGCCTCCCCTTCTACAAGGCCCTCTACAAATGTCAAAACGTCACTTAACCCTTTTAGCACCAGTTCTTTTGTTTTTGAGAAGATGTACCCAAATTTTTATATCAATTTAATTATAGTCCAGTCGTTTGGTACAAATTAACGTGGTTACCTGGAAAGTGTTCCGGGAGTTTTGAAAATTGGTGATTAAAATAGATTTCGCTATGCTCTCTGTTAGTCTGTTAGTTAAGTGTGATTGCCGCGCTCGTTGCGAAATTGGAAAAATGCTGCCTTAGAGAAGATTTTTGATAGTTACATTCTTTCCTATTTCGTCGTTACAGCTAAATGACGTTCACTGCTGGACAAAGGCGAGAGGCCTTTGGGTTTTCCATAGGTTTTTCATAATGAACAGTCCTGCGCTGCCCGCATTCAGGTTCTTCCCGCGACCTTTACCAGATCGTCGGTCCACCTAGTAGGAGGCCTGCCCACGCTGCGTCTTCCAGCCCGTGGTCGCCACTCAAGAAATTTTCTGCCCCAACTATGTCTGTCTCTACGAACTATGTGTCCCGCCCACTGCCACTTGATTTTAGCAATTCTGCGTGCTATGTCGGTCACTTTGGTTCTCCTGCGGATCTCCTCATTTCTGATTCGATCACGCAGGGAAACCCCAAGCATAGCCCGCTCCATCACCCTTTGGGTGACCTTGAGCCTTCTTATGAGGCCCATAGTAAGCGACCACGTTTCAGAACCTCAAACTTTCCTATTTATTTCACGACTATATTTTGCCTGCGTCTTCACCGGCGTGAAATTTAGTGTCACAGATCGGCATAAATTATAGCCTATATGTTAATCTGGGTTACAAAAAAAACAATTATATTGTACAGTTTCAACAAAATCCTTTGAGTACTTTTTGCGTGAAAGAGTAAAAAACCTGAGACACAGGAATCTTCCTAGTTCAGGTATCAACCCACCAATATTCTTACTTTTTGTTTTTCCTGATTGTTTGTTATCATAATATTATCTGTTATGTTGGTGAGAAATAAACATTACTTTACTTTATTTTAAACTTCCAGACATCCAAACTTTCGCATTTATAATATTAGTAGGATACAATTATGTAATGTAGAAATAAACAAGACAAAAAAAAATTATACTTCAGCAACGCGAATTTTTTTATACTTCAGCATATTTAGGACACCCGGCAGCGTGTCCTGCCATGATCAAAGAAAAAAGAACTCGCAATTTAGCAGGTACATTAATTTGACTGTTTCACAACTCTAAATCTATTTAACTTACATTACATGAAATTTATCACATTTATCAAAGCTTCTTAGCTTGTCTATGTCCCAAAAATTATAAAATGAAAAAAGTAGTTGTCAAAAACCTTTTTAAGGCGGATTTTTTTCAATAAGACGGGCGCGCGCGCGGCTATAAACGAGGTCACAAAATTCGGAAAGAACATAGCGAAATCTATTTATTCACCAATTTTCAAAAATTCCGGAAAACTTTCCAAGTAAAATTAACAAATAACTGGACTATTTACTCGTTATTGAGCACAGAGACACAAATTTGGTTATTTTTCCAGAAAATTTATATTGAAGTGCATAAATGTAAAAATGGCTTCATAGTGCACAAAATTGGCAATAGGTGGCATAATAATGGTTACTTTTTTAGCGCCTAGTTTGAAATGTGATTGAACGATGACAACTAACAACAGTTGTCAGTTAGGTAAAATTTTATTTTAGTTGGAAAAAGACAAAAAGTGGTAAATGGGTTAACGTGCGGGGGCTGCAAAATCATGTTGTGACGTCACGCGCGAATATTGGAAATTTTTGAAAATTTTAAAAAGTCCGTAAACTTCTCGAGGCTCTATCTTCGGTAATACTGGATGGATTGAGGTGAAATAAAAACTAGTGTAATGTGTGTGATCTAAACTTTAAATTAAGTCATAATTTAACTTAATATTACAACTTATGCGTGTTGTCCATTACCTTGCCAAAAAGCACCAAAGCGAACGCATAATTATGATCTAGTATTTTCACTTAAAAATATGTAACATAATATCGTATAGTTTGTCAAATGAAAAGCTTTAACTTTTGGTCCATACACTTTACTTTTTTATTAATAATTTTGATTATTGATGTGCCGTTCCCGAGAACGCTCTCTCAACTGAGAATATTCTCGGGAGCGTTCCCGAGAGCGCTCTCCTAAGTGAGAAAGGTTGAGAATCATGTTTATCAAATGGAAATAAACAAACTTTCATAAGTAAAATAGTATTAAATTAAGTCAACAGATAAGCGTATATTAAACAATACACTTTATTTGCAGTGAAAGGCTATATTCTCAGTGTTCCCGAGAATATTCTCGGGAACTTTCTTGGCAATATTCTCGGCAACTGCACCTTTATTGTATTTTATTTTTTTTCGTTGTGAAATGTCGTTTTAATGATATGTAAGATGACAGAAATTTATTTTTACACGTAATTAAATAATGTAACTGTGAATTTTTCGTTTTTAAGACGCTCTTATTAGGTCGTCGTGTATGTAACTAACTATGTAATGGAATCTTAGAATCTGAATTACACGCACTTCTAAGTCTTGTATCATCATGAAACTTGGCAATTATATGTACCTAGATTAGAAATGACAATACAATATTGTGGTACCAGCTGGTCTGATGATGGGACTGGAAGGTGGCCAAAAGAACTCCTAAACGAAACGGCGGAAACTCATCGAGTTTGGGTTCGTCGGATTCGTCTTTTCGAGCACTTTAATGCTAGACGATATCCAGGGTCCTGATGATTTTTGGCTTTTTAGTGCCGTTAATAATTAAAAATGTGTTTTTAGTTTTTTAAACTACATATTCTTTTTGACATTAAGGGCATATTTCACAATCGCTTAGTAAGGGCCTCTGTATCGCCACTTCTGGATAAGTTGTGGATAGCCTGTCAGACGGATCATTTGACACATTTTTATAAAAAATACGTGCTAGCTAGACTGATCCGACACTTACCGAATATATCCCGGACATTAGTCTGTACGAGATTAGAATGGTTCTCAACAGCTGAAAAACAACAAGGCATCGTAATCACGCCTGAGCTTCTGAAAGCAGTCGGAACGCCGGTACTAAAGGCTTTTCAGAAACTATTTGATTCCGTCATCCTCGAGAGAATAACGCATACGGCATGGCAGTGGCGGCGTAGCATAGGTTGGCACCCGGGGCGGCACCCCCCCCCTCCCCCGTCATAATATAAATTATAGCCTAAGGCACCCCAGAATGGCACCCCCTGTCATGACATCACGACCGTCCTTGCCATGCAGATGCGTCAGTGAGTACTAATCTGCGCGACTTTTGTCACCCCCTGATGCTTGGCACCCGGGGCGGACCGCCCCACCGCCCCCCCCTTACGCCGCTACTGCGGCATGGCAAAGAAGAATGGTGATACTGCTCTTCAAAAAAGGTGACAAAACCTTGTTGAAGAATTATAGACCCATTTCGCTTCTGAGCCATGTCTACAAGCGGTTTTCGATAGTCATTACGAATTGTCACGCTAGCAGGCTCGACGACTTTCAGCCCCCCCGAACAAGCCGGTTAAAAGGCTTTAGTACCATATACCATAATAATATACGCTACGGCAGATTATACGGAAGATCAAGGAGTATAATCAGCCACTTTGCGTTTGTGAACTATGAGAAAGCCTTCGATTCGATTGAGACATGGGCAGTGCTTCAGTCTCTTCAACTGTGCCAAATTGACTATTGATACATTAAAGTGTTGAAAGACTTGTACAAACACGCCACAGTGACAGTCCGTTTTAAGATCAGAGGACCCGAAACCTATCCAGTTGCAGCGAGGGGTGAGACAGGGAGACGTCATCACCACCGCCCTGGAAGATGTTTTCAAGCTTCTGGGCTGGAGCGGATTCAGCATAAATATCAACGGCGAGTACATCACCCAGACAGCAGACGATATCGTAGTCATGGCTGAGATCGTGGAAGATCTAGGCACAATGCTCGATGGCCTCAATAGAGTCTCTCAACAAGTGGGTCTCAAAATGAACATGGACAAGATTTAAAAATCATGTCTAAAGACCGTGTTGCACCCACTCCTCTAAAAGTTAGAGACTCTACACTCGAAGTTCTTGACAATAATGTATACCTGGGACAAATAGTCCAGTTAGGTAGGTCCAACTTCGAAAAAAGGTCAATCATCGAATCCAGCTCGGCTGAAGGGAAGGCGGCTCGGGAAGCTTCACGATATTTTCACGCGGCTTCTCCGTCGCGTCGCCGATCCGCTTTAAATCCACTTTGAATCCGCTTGCAATCCGCCAGGGTGGCAAGGGCCTTAAAACTCAGCGGCACACTGATGTTCAAATACCGTAGCCGAGTCCTAAAGCCGCGGCATGCGTTCGCCATGAAAAGAGTGAGCAAGACAGCAATATCTCACTCACACGTTTCATGCCTTGTTTATAACGACTAGTCTTAACGCCCAGTTAATAAAACATCGAAACATTACAAATAATATCTATCACATATAAACAACAAAATTAAAATTAAAACTAAATGTATTCTGTCGAGAACGCTGAGAATATTCCCGGGAGCGTTCTCAGTTCTCGAGAATATTCTCACTGGGAATATTGCCAGGAACGAGAACTTTCTCAGCGGCACATCTCTAATTTTGATACATACAGAGTCTACATGTTCTCTACATATTATTATCTACATGTATTCTGCTTCCTGCATGTCATTATAGTAGGTATAAATAATAATCGTTAACAAAGAAAGATCCCTACAAAACTTTCACCAAACTCATTCTATAAAAGACATCTATTGCACAAAATTTCAACGCGAATACCAAGAAAGGTCAACATCTGGTCGCCATAAAAAGTTTCCAAAAGCAATAAAATTTAACTTCACTATTGCACTAACATTAGTAGATGGACACTTTAAACACATTTGCCAACATACACAAAAAAAATTTGAAACAACAGAGATCCTTTGCTTTGCAAAAAAAACTAATAGTCACATGTGCATGTCGTAAACCATTCAAAAGTACAACCCATACAAAAAAGAGGTGGCCCGACCAACATTTTGTTGAAAGCATGTTAAAAACAAAAGACTTGACGCTTTGACAATACAAAATACAATAACACCTTAGTCATAATTCACTAACCCTCTAGTTATAAGCCCCTTTCTACAGCTAAAAAACGAAGGCATACACTTTCAAACTACCTGGCGATGGAAAATATCTACTTTGAGAAAGAGCTTACCACATCAACGAACCTATGTATCCCAGACTTGATCAAAAAGCGACCAGACAAGATCTTTTACATCTTAACGAGAGATATAAACCTAGCGGTGAAACAAGTGAATCAGCAATCAAATAGCAGACTAGGTACCTGGAAAATCATCAAAGAAATCTTGAGCCTAAAAGAATCAGGATTACTGCCATATTTACACATGCGTAGACAAATACTATCAACAGAACAACAGCTTACCGGTATCGGAAAATTGAAAGAGTAACCGAAAATAGTACAGTTTTAAGAGGCTTAAATGCACAGAGAAGGTCAAGGAATTTTGGAAAAGGTCTTCATCATAGACAGAAGAAAGATACTCCGCCTAAAAAACTTATTTGATAGCAAGAAAACTCAAAAACTGGAACCAAAACCTTGCCATTGACTATTTAATGAAGAAATCCTATAGGAACCACAAAATATTCAAATCGATTGCAGAAACTACGTATTCCAATAATCGGAAAATTGAAAGAGTAACCGAAAATAGTACAGTTTTAAGAGGCTTAAATGCACAGAGAAGGTCAAGGAATTTTGGAAAAGGTCTTCATCATAGACAGAAGAAAGATACTCCGCCTAAAAAACTTATTTGATAGCAAGAAAACTCAAAAACTGGAACCAAAACCTTGCCATTGACTATTTAATGAAGAAATCCTATAGGAACCACAAAATATTCAAATCGATTGCAGAAACTACGTATTCCAATAAGAAACTACAGATTGCAAACAATTTAAGGTGAACCTACAGTGTACACATACAGCTTAACAAGCTCTGCTGCTATAACCTCGTCGGAAAACGGATTTCAACCAGAAAATTTGAATCTAATAAGATCTTTTCAATGAGAATACATTCTTTCACCAAGAGCATAAAAACCTAATCCAACGAGACAGTTAGCACTGTCTTATGTACAAGAAGACAATTCATGGATATCTTGAAGACATCGGAAAATAACTTAAGTGCTAAAAGAAATTAAAAATATCCACGGAAAAAAAAAATATCCACGAAACAGTGAAGAAATAAAAACCTGATGGAAAGGATGGAAGAAACTCAATGTAACAATCACCCTGCATAAAGATCATTGAACTAAAAAGAAATCATACTAGATTACACCAAGGCGAACCGTTTAATGTTAGGAAAATATGAACGCGTTCCTAAAATGCCGTTTTTAGTGGCCCGCCGTCCGCTTACCGCATCAAGCACTATCCAAGAAACGAAAGAGAGAAGACTAAATTAACCCATCATAAGAAGAAATAAGAAAAGCAGCACAAGAAACATTAGATATTGAAAAATAATGTCAAAAGACAGCGAAAAAGACGACAAAAACCCAGAACCACATATATCGACGGAATAGTCAAAAGTGTAAACAAATCAAATAATCGAAGAGAGAAGATTTATTTAACCCAAGACAAAAAAAAATGATTTAAGAAATATTTGACCAAGGGAAAACAGACAACAAAGAAGACGACAAAATCCCAAAACCACAGTTATCGCCGTAGTAATTAGTTTTAAAAAAACAAAAGAGTCAAGTTTTTAAGAGGTTGTGGGCAAATGGAACTAAAATTTAAACATCTACTATCCAAGAAATAGAAAAGAGTGAACAAACTCAATTATGACACAAAGAAATAAGAAATGAAGCATAACAAATATCTGACCCGGAACATGTAAACAAAGAAGAAGACTCCAAAAACTCAGTACCTACCTAACACAGACCTCAGGAGAAAAATGAAGATATTCTAGCAGTACAAGAACCAAGACATCTCACCAAAGGCCAGACCGCCCGTCTCATCACAGCAACGCTCAGTCCTACCAAATATATCAAGAAAAGTAGCATAAAATTGGAAAAAAAAAATGAAGCCAGTCTTGTAGCAGTAGAACTAAGAAAAACCAAGCCGCCTCACCAAAAGCCAGAACGCCCATCTCATTGCATCAACGCTCAGTCCGACCAACGATATGAAGAAAAGAAGCATAAAATCGGAAGAACAATGAAGCTAGTATTGTAGTAGTACAAGAACTAAGAATAACCAAGCCATCTCACTAAAAGCCAGATTAAACTAAAGAAAAGAAATACAAGAAACCTGACCTGGAGGAATATATAGGCAGAAAACCTATAAGGCGATACAATTGGGAGAACAATGAAGCTAGTCAAACAGTAGTACGAGAACCAAGAATAAACAAGCCACCTCCCTCACCAAAGGCTAGACCGCCCATCTCATCGCACGACGCGTTTAGTCCTTCCAACGACATTAAGAAAAGAAGTAGAAGAAATATTTAATCTGGAAGATACAGAGACGACAAAAACGTAGTACCGCAGAAATCAAGAGAACAACGAGGCTAGTCTAACAGCAGTACATGAACCAAGAACAACCAAAACCATCTCATCAAAGGCCAGAACCGCCCATCTCATCGCATCAACGCTCAGTCCTATCAACGATAACCCGTCTTTACCTATTTTCCTAGACCAGGCTCAGGATGCATATCTACTTGGTTGTGGTCGACCGGTTGCGGTTTAAAGACGCAGCGGCTAGTCGGCCGTCCTCTCCCATCCCAGAGCGTGTCTTTCCTTAAAATCGTGCCTCCTGGTATGCCGGTTTGACCGGAGCAGGCCTCGTCCTGGCTGGGTGAGCACTATCGTATCGTATCGTATCGTATCGTATTTTTTTTTTTTAATTACTGGTCGATGGGTTACTTTATTTAGATGAATAAATGTTATTAAAAGTTTTTTTTCTAAAACTGATAGTTTAGCTGGAAAAAAATATTTTCCATCCCAATAGTACGCCGGCTGCGCTCGATTCGGATATAGTGACGTCATGCGGCCCTGCGTTCGTTGACTTTTAGCGGCAAAAACGGCCTATGTTTATTACTTAATATCTTCGTAAGTAATGGTCCGATTTGGATAATTCAAAAAGATATATCTTTCTTATGTCTTGAAGATTAACGAAGATACTAGTTTTATTGCATTTTCCACAACAGTACTGATCCTCATTGCGGTTAATTTTATAGTAATGAGACCAAGAATAACACATAGGTCATAGAAGGCTTCTTTTTCCCGCAATAATCTTTAAACGGGGGAAAGTTTGAATGGGGTATCCATAATTTTTCAAGTCATTTATCATGCACTGCTGGACAGAGGCTTCCTATCTTTAGCTTAAGCTTATCTCATCCAGCTTCTGCGATCTATCGGTATTCGTCACGAAGGCCGCTTCCTGAGTCGTTCACTTAAGTCTCCCTCAAAATAAATAATTCGTTTTGGTAAGTTGTAAAGAGTGGAAATTTTACTGTTTTATGTAATAGATCAACACGTGCGAATCCGCGGTTAGAAACTAGTAAGATTATAAACGACTAGCTTTCCGCCCGCGGCTTCGCGCGGGTGGACCCCTGAACCCTATGTTTTTCCAAAATAAAATTTAGCCTATGTTACTCGTGGATAATGTAGCTTTCGAATGGTGAAAGAATTTTTTGTGTGTGAAAATGAAGTGAAATTAAATCGGCCCAGTACTTTTTGAGCCTATTCATTACAAACATACAAAAATAGGTACAAATCTTTCTTCTTTATAATATTAGTATAGATAAAAAGCTATTACTCAATCATTATGATTGGTAGGCGTTTTCGCGAGTCAGGTCCGTATGCAGCAAAAGTTGGGGAAAGTTAAATTTATCTATTAGATCGCGTGACTAGCTCTGCGCCAGGCGTTGCGTGCCGTTATCAATCGCATTGCAGGCGTCCTGCAATTGAGAGCTTCATCTGGCCCAAATTTAGTAAGGGCTCGTTCTCTCGGTAATTTAGTTTTGCGGGATCCAGTAAAGCATCCTGCAAAACTGGACTGTTCAAATGAATTCTATATGTGTTTAAAATCGAATTACAAATTCGAACGGATCGTTTTTTGCGAAAAGTTGTAATAGTAATGATATCTGTATTAAACTAAGCTCTATGTTTTCCTATTAAAAAAAATAAAGGCCTTGAAAGACTGTTAAAGTGTTAAGAGCTGATAATACTAAAAAGAAGAACGGTCACGCCCCATACAAAAAAAACCCAGACCCGACAGAAACGAGACCTACCTCAGTTTTTTTGTCATGCCTTAATTAGTTAAATTATATATTTTTTATATTCGAAATCTATGTATAACACCAAAATATTACCCTTTGTTTTTGTTCAGGCGTTATACAAAAACTAATACAAAATGCCTATTTATCACCAAAATTGGTAAATGTATGTACCTAAATGTCTATTACAGCTGCTATGGAATGTATCTAGGTGACCTGGAGATGCAGCCAGATTATACAGGGTGGTTATACATATGGAACGATAAGTGATCTCACTTGATTATTTCTAAACTATACAAGATATCGAAAAACTAGTTACTGATTCTGAAAGTGCTTCACGAGCTCTTTCAAATGGTACCAATAATAGGTTACAGATTATGGAAGCTGGTAACATTGAATTTTTGGATTTTGTAACTTCATCGTTTCCAGTCTCGTTTCTGTCGGGCCTGGGTCACAGATGACCGTTCTTCTTTAGAGTTACACAGCACAGGTATTGTAAAAACATTTATGGAAAACGTAAAATTATAGTATCAAAACAATTACTAATTTAGTATCAAACCCAAACGATGTTCAATAAATCAGTCCTATACTTAGAAATACTCAAATCGTTCAACGTAAAATGTTATTTGACATAAAATACGCAGTTTTATATTTACTCGTATCATGAGAATAGATTCGGGCTCGATAATAATCGACTGTGTTAACCTTTTCCGATGTAAACAGCAAATAAAGCAGTACAGTCAGATACAATCAATAATGTCTGACAATTTTTGAACATGTTATTGGAATAAAATCTCATAAAAAAACATAAAAACAATACATGCCACGTACTATGTGCTGTATCCATGTACAAATTGTTTCTACTTGCGTTTCATTAAAGACGGTTAGCAAAATTAAGATTTTTGGTTGTAGCAGTGCGAAAAGTGTTCCTAAACATAATATTTGCAACACCTAGAAAGACTGTAAGAGAAAACCAATTTGGAAATGGGATAAAATTTACGAGATAATGGGCCTCGATTTATATTATTTTATTGCTTCGTTAAGTCAATAGATATTTTGTTGTTCGAGGCTCAATCGGTTCGGTAAGCCGCGTGGCGTTCAATGTGTTAATAAATAATGATGTACTTTTTAACAAGAATGTTAGTAATTTGTATTGAACGTTATTCTAACCCCTCGTAGCAGGCTAAATATGTTTGCTTAAATAGATTCACCGCAATAGTCTTGTATTAACACACTTTAATTGTGTGTAAAGTCTTGTCACACACACAATGTGCTTAGTCAAACTTGTTACATAGGTTTCTGGTACCGACTATACCAAACAGAATGTCGTATAAAATTGTAGGTCGTATTGCCTCCACAATGGGCACTGTCAGAGTTTGTAATTTGATTTCGACAATAGGAGCGGCCTTTGTTTACGACACTAAACTTAGCCTGTGCATAGGCAGTCTAATGTACGATTATGTTACAAGTAATCATGGTAATACCTAATGTATATTAGACTATGCAGTCTAGAGAAAATTTATCGTTTGTACCAGCTATGCGGTTAACTAACTAGCGGCCGCCCGCGACTTCGTACGCGTGGATCCCCTTTTACCCCCTTAGGGGTGGAGTTTCGTAAAATCCTTTCTTAGCGAATGCCTACGTCATAACATCTATGCATGCCAAATTTCAGCCCGATCCGTCCAGTGGTATTCAGATTTAACTAGGGAGGTCACTTCTATCTAATAAAGATATAACCAATGCAACGGTTTGTTCGTTCATTTCAGCCAAATGACGTCCACTGTTGGACAAAGGCTTCATCCAAGGATTTCCATAACGACCGGTCCGCTACCCGCATCCAGGCTCTTTCCGCGACCTTTACCAGATCGTCGGTCCACCTAGTGGGGGCCTGTCCACGCTACGTCGTTCATCCCGTGGTCGCCACTCGAGAGCTTTTAACCAACGATGTCAGCAGCGAAATTTTTTTTATGTGACTGGTAGCAAACAAGCAGACGGATCACCTGATGGTAAGTGATTATTATAGACACCTGCAGTCCCAGGGGCGTTACAGGTGGGTTGCCGGCCTAGTAGCGCAATGCAAGGAATAGTAGTAAGTAACGAAATGCAAGGACTTTTCTGGTGGTACCACTCCTAACACAAACATTATATTTTGCTTACGGCTGACAAGGGGTTAACAGGGATACTAATAATAATTTGTTTTCGGCTTTACCAGAAACTTATTTTTTAATACAGTCAATTTAGAAAACCTCAGAGTTTAAAGGCCACATAGTGGTTGAGCAAATCAGTATCTAGGAAAATTGTGTTCAGTCTCTGAAAGTACGGCTATAAAATTTAACAGCTTCGTACATTATCACCATCGTTGTATACGTGAGCTCATATAAGTATCGCAATCATTACTCTTCTAGAAATAACGCTAGTCACAAATCACTTGACGAATGTGAACATGAATCACTGTTCTTTTATGTTAGACTAGCGGCCGCCCGCGACTTCGTACGCGTGGATCCCGTTTTGCCCCCTTCATCTATCTTACGCGGTTTAGATTTTTTCATACAAATGTTTTTTCCCGCTAACTCCCGTTCCCGTGGGAATTTTGCAATATCCTGTTGTAACTAAGCTTTAAGTTTACTAAGGTACCTGCATGCCAAATTTCAAGCGTCTAACTTAAACGGTTTAGATTTTTCATACAAATGTTTTTTCCCGTTAACTCCCGTTCCCGTGGGTATTTAGCAATATCCTGTTGTAACTAAGCTCTAAGCTTACGAAGGTATCTGCATGCCAAATTTCAAGCGTCTAACTTAAGCGGTTTAGATTTTTCATACAAAAGGATTTTCCCGCTAATTCCCGTTCCCGTGGGAATTCTTAAGTATCCTATAACCTGCCCAGGAGTATGAAGAATAATTGTACCAAGTTTTGTTAAAATCCGTTGAGTAGTTTTTGTTTCTATAAGGAACATACAGACAGACAGTCAGACAGACAGACAGACAGACAGACAGACAGACAGACAGACAGACAAAAATTTTACTGATTGCATTTTTGGCATCAGTATCGATCACTAATCACCCCCTGATAGTTATTTTGAAAATATATTTCACTAGCGGCCACCCGCGACTTCGTACGCGTGGATCCCGTTTTACTCCCTTAGGGGTAGAGTTTCGTCAAATCCGTTCTTAGCGGATGCCTACGTCATAACATCTACCTGCATGCCCAATTTCAGCCCGATCCTTCCAGTGGTTTGGGCTGTGCATTGATAGATCACTATGTCAGTCAGTCAGTCACCTTTGAGTTATATGTATATTTAGATTTATACACGTAAAGATGTGTGCTGGAAGGAACTGTCTGAAATGATAACCAAGGGTTACGTACAGCCGGTTCTCTATTGGGTTCTCTAGCGTGTGACAATCAACAAAAAAATGTCATCATTCAACAAAATTACCTACAAAAATGTTAAATGTTGACATGTATTGTTTTTGTTGATTATGTAGGGAAAAACACGCGCTGAAGACCCGGCTTACGAGGCACTTTGAACCTCGTAAGCGCCACAACTTGTGCGACCAACCAATTCATTACATTCTTTCTCGGAAAAATAATCCACTGATGATGAGAAAAACAAATCGCACATGGCAACACGACAATACAGTCGACACACATCAGACTGTTTTCTTGTAAAATGGCACCTTATTACCATGAATTAGATGCCGTGTTTACTTTCATATGCTTCTGTACAGACACACACATCAGTTTATACATTTCTGTTTTAAAATAGCCTCTATTGGTACCAAATTAGATGCCAAAGTGATTTCTCGTATGTGCCGCGGCCTGTAAGTCAATTTGACGCGGCCTTGCGCCGGCGCATAACGCAGCCGTCACGCGAGCTTCGATGACTACGCCAAACAAGCTGTTAAATGGCGCTTGAGGACATCGTCAGGCTATTGGAAGATACTGTGAAAAACGTGATAAAATATTCGAGAAATTGTGCCAGCAAGGTCAAAGGGAAAAGGCAAAAATGCCTTTATTTGCGCGGACTATTAAATAGGTTAAATAGTATAGTTACTTGCAAATCATAAAACTCTTAAAGAAAAAAGAAACGACCAAAAATCACTACATATCTCATAATCTTCGAACGACGAGGCGGGTTCCAACCCCGCCATCGCTCGACTATTGTGCTGAGCCCACTCGTAACACAAGCATAGCTTACAACGAGAGATTAATGGTATTATAATTATTAGTATTTACAAATTGCTAATAATATTCTTTAAAAAAAAGAAACTGCGTCTTACCGCTTTAAGACCAATATTTGGCAATAAGAGACAAGGAGACAAAGATATCTTAAGACCCCGGACCTTTACTACCTCGAATGTGATATGAATCCACCAAGTTCATCTTAAATGCAATCAGATTTGTTCCAAGTAAAACACGCTAAGATTTAAGATCGTCTTTTCGCTGGAAATGACATTTCGGGGAATAACAACAATTACGAGATTAACTTGTTACGTATGCGTTCTTAATCTTTATTGTTGACTTTATAAGAAACAAATTAGCTTGAAGAAACTCAAGTTGTAACCAGAAAATTCCAGATCTTACTGGTTACCACATCAGGATAACGGTCACTCACGAATGTATCTACAACAATTGAAATTTGTATTCAGCAGCTGTCGCCTCGTACGCGGCCAAATTGATGATTGATCATGTGAATATGGGTCAAGCAGATGATTCGAAAGCTGGATGCGTTTGTCATTACCGAAAATTTTGCGACACTAAAACTAAGCTGTAATTTTTGTGTGAAGAATTTTACATGGGACTTTTGATTGCTTATATTATAAATCCAACAGTGATAAAGTTGCACATATTATTATGTACACTGTAATGGTTTGGACATAATATCTCTAGGCGGGATAACGAGTCCATAGAGCGGACGATCGTCCAGAAAAGAAGCCACCAAATCGTACTAAAATAAATCTACAGTATGAAGCTGTGAATCTGACTGTATCGTAACTTAATGTTTATAAATTCCCACTTGGCAGACTGACGATCTGGTGAAGGTCACAGGAAGTACCTGGAAGCGAGCAGCGCAGGTCGTGGTCGTGGAGAAGCCTTTAGTTGAAATGTAAAGGTATACCTCCTACTAGGTGGACCGACGATCTGGTAAAGGTCGCGGAAAGAGACTGGATGCGGGCAGCGCAAGACCGTGCATTGTGGAAAACCTTGGAGGAGGCCTTTGTCCAGCAGTGGACGTCATTTGGCTGAAACGAACGAACGAACGAAAGGTATACAATGGAATATAATATAGATATGACGGCACAGATTACTACGGTAGCAAAACTCTTTTATTAGATTAAGCCCTGCCTCTATACGTCTATTCATAGGTAACATGACGAGCTAGTAGTACACACACAACACAGTATAAATAAAAATTCGGTACACGCAAACGAAATCGCGTAAGCAAATGTTTACTTCTTCACAACTCCCTCACCTTCAAACCGCGAAAGGAAAAAGGAGAGCCCATTAAAAAAATCTGAATATTTAAGTCAAATTATGGCACTGGAAGTAAATGTATCCAAACTTCAGAATGAACTACTAAGAGCTCAAGAGGAAATCGCAAAGCTGAACGATATCATCACTGAATATCAAAACAATACACATGAACAGAAAAAAATTGCAAAGGAAAGCTCATTAGGAAATGCTTCGGATCAAATAAGAACACGTTATACTAGTGAAACCTCTAATAAGAAGAGAAAGCTGTGTATTATATCTACTACAAACAAACTAAAAATAACTAAAATGATACATTCAGATGATCTGTATAGCGGATTTGATATTTGTCACTATATAAAGACCAATAGTACGATAGATACCCTAACTAAAGACATCCAATCAAAAACTGGATCTCTAACATTGGATGACTATTGCATTGTTTTGATAGGTGAGTCTGATTTTTATCGATCCCAAGACCACGAGGAGCTGGTACAGCTGCTGAAAGACAGAATAAAGGGAATCGCAAACACAAATATAATCATAGCTGTTCCAACTTACATATGTGGAAGGCTATTGTTCAATAATAGAATTGAAATCTTCAATAATGAAATCTATCGCTGCTTGTCAGAACGGAATAATGATAATATACATGTATTTGATACTAATAAGAGACTTACATTGGATATGTTTTCACCGTATAGCGGTAAACTTAACAACAAGGGCATGAGATGCATCCTGAAAAGCTTGGTAGATTTCATTTCATATCAACGGATTGACTGCAGAAATATTATTGATAGCAACGAAAACATTACATATACTGAAGAACAAGACAAAAATGAAAAATCTCAGTTTTTTCTTTTATAATAAAATAAACATATTACATCAGAATATATCAGGACTCATAAATAAAAGCGAAGAACTAGCCGTAAATTTAATAGAACTGCAAAAATCCAAACCTATCGACGTGATATGCATAACTGAACACAATATGACAGAAGAGAATAAAAATTATGTCACTATTCCAAACTTTCTTTTGAAAACAAGTTTCTGCAGAGATAAAAGAAGAGGAGGAGCGTGCATTCTGGTTAGAACTGGACTTTCATGCAGAGAACTAGAAGACATAAAAAATATATCTGTAAAATGTGTGATTGAATGTTGTGCTCTAGAACTATTAGACCACAATATAATTATAATTTGTGTATATAGAATCCCTGGATCGAATCTAGATATTTTTTATGAAAAACTCGAATTGATTTTACAAAAGACGTGTATAAATAAAAATAAAAAAATATTACTATGCGGAGACTTCAATATAGATATCCTTAAAAAGTCATCAATGAGTAGAGATTTTGAATGTCACTTGGTTAGCTACAATTTAAAACTACAATTTCGTGAACCAACTAGACTTTCGAGTGGAACATGCTTAGATAACATTGCCACAAATTTCAAGGGATCCAAAGGTGAAGTGATTGAGCTCGCCCTATCGGATCACACTGCTCAAATATTGAGCTGTCCAGTAAAAAAAACTTGTTCCTTGCCCTTTTGGTTTATTAAACGTCGGGATTATTCACTGGAACACCTCGAAAAATTTAAGGAATCTTTGAGTTCTCTAAGTTTCTATGACACGTTTAACTCTATCGAGGTGAATGAGGCATTTGATTTTTTTCATGATGATTTTAAATGTTTTTATGACTTATGTTTCCCTTATAAAACAATAAAAAGATCTATAAAAAATAAGCCGAAATGGATTTCCCAAGGAATAAGACTATGTTGCAAAAATAAAAGAAAACTTTTGTGGTTATCTAGAATTAATAAAAGGAATAAATGTTACCAAACAAAATTCAAAAACTACTCCAAAATATTGAAAAATATCATAAAATTAACTCAAAGAAAACAAAATGATAGAACAATTGCAATGTCAAAAAATAAAACTAAAGCCACCTGGCGCATAATTAACCAGTCGAAGACAATAATGCCTGTCGAGCCCATAACTAAAATTAAAATAAATGGGGAGAATATTGTTGACCCGTTAAAAATAGCTACTTCATTTAATAATTATTACATTGATCAAATAAAAATCAACAATAAAGCTTTAGACAAAAAAAATAATGTCCCAAATCATACTAATTCCATATATTTAGCTCCAGTAACAGCATACGACATTATAAAAGTAATAAAAAATTTAAAGAATACAAGTAGTGTGGGTATCGACGGAGTCTCAACTCTGGCTGTGAAATATGTTGGAGAAATAATTGCGTTACCGCTTAGCCACATAATAAACTTAATTTTTAATACAGGAATTTACCCAGATAGATTAAAGTCAGTTATTGTAACACCTCTATATAAAAAAGGTGACAAAATGGATATATCCAACTACAGACCAGTAGCATTACTACCAATATTTTCAAAAGTAATAGAAAAAATTATTTACAATATATTATATAAATTTCTTGAAAAAAATCGAATATTGGTAGAAGAACAAAAAGGTTTTCGCAAGGGCATGACTATTAATTCTGCAATTTATGACTTGGCAAAACGTGTAACATTAAATTTAGACAAAACTAAACCAACTTGTGCTGTCTTTATGGACATGTCAAAAGCTTTTGACCACGTAGACCATACTATACTTTTAAAAAAACTATATCGCTATGGTATTAGAGGAAATGCTTTGAATCTAATAAGATCATACTTAGACAAAAGAATCCAATTCACAGAAATAACTCGCATATCATCTTCTAACAGTAATAAATATAGATCTGAAGGTAGAGTGATTAAATTTGGAGTCCCCCAGGGTAGTGTGTTGGGTCCTTTATTGTTCTTGGTGTATATTAATGACATGCCTAAGTCTATTAACTACCCTATGGTCTTGTTTGCTGATGATAGCACAGTGATTATTGAAACCAATCAACCTGATCAATATGAAATCACTATAAACGACACCATAAAAGACATAATTGCCTGGATGGATCATAACAACTTGAATATTAATTTAGATAAAACAAAGATAATGCAATTCACTCAAAGAAAACCGGAATTTAATTTAAACATAAATTATAACTCTGTTCCAATCGAAAATGTACATTCGATCAAGTTTCTTGGTGTTCTCATAGATAACAATATGTCATGGGAATCGCATTCTATAGAAGTATGCAAAAGACTTTATAGATTCTCTTTTGCACTGACTAAACTCGCAAAAATAGCTGATCAACCTACTGTTCTGGCTGCATATCATGGCTTTGTAATGTCGACTCTACGATATGGGGTGATTTTTTGGGGCAATTCCTCTTACAGGGAAATTATTTTCAGAGCACAAAAAAGATGTGTTCGTGCAATCTATGGGTTGAAATCAACAGACAGTTGTAAGCCTATATTTAAAAAGCTAAAACTGTTAACCTTCCCGTGTCTGTATATTTTAGAAGCCTGCCTTTTTGTCAAATATCATCCAGATGAATTTAAAAGAGTGGAGTCGACAATAGCTCATCGTCTTCGACCTAGGAAACCTATGGTAGAAAGAAATATGTGTAAGACTGCATTAATGAAAAAGAGTTTCTTAGATATGGCACCAAAACTGTTTAACAAGCTTCCTAAGGCCTTGCTAGAGTGTGATGACAAAATGTTTAAAAAGGAACTGATCTTACTACTATTAAATAAAATGTATTATACCATTGATGAATTTTGTAATGATTCTTTAGGTTAAGTTTTGACATAATTTGAAATTGTATACTTTATGACATTAGCTATTATTCTGTTGTATTTAATAATTAGAAAGATTGACTGACTGCATTGACATAGATAATTTTGTAATACCAATTGATTTAGATTATATAATTATTCAAATTTCTTAAGAATTCGTATGCCTATACGGCAGATCATAGTGGAACCTACTAACCCCTAACAACTTTGTACCTATGATAATGACGAATAAATTTCATTTTCATTTTTCATTTTCATTTTCATTTTCATTTTCATTTTCATTTTCATTTTCATTTTCACGTTTTACTATAGTAGAAAGAATTCTTCAAAGTCTACGAGTAGGTACGCTACTCGTTTGGTGACTACGTGCTTAGTTTAAGAATCATTTGTTTGGCATCATTGCTGGATTGTATCGTATACCTACAAAAGAGACTTTACTTTAAGGTGGTGCAAGGTCTAATAATCTTCTTGTCAAAACAAGCGCCCTTTTTCTTATTGCAGACATAATAACTACTAAAACTTCACTTATCCAGTATACGTTCCAATTGCAACCTCAAGTTCTACATTCTAGAACCTAGACGATTTTACAGGGTGTGTATGAACATCCAGGGGATTTGAAAATTATAGGATCCTGAAATGGTTCGCACCATAGCTACCCCTCGTAGCAATGGTGCATAAAAAGGTATACATTAACCCACTATGTTAATTCAAGCTATAGATTCTGTGCCTTTCTTTAGCTGGGCATTCAACTCAATCCTTACAGATGCTCTGAGGTATGCGAATATTAAGTGAATACATTTAGTTACTGCGAAAATTTAAGCGTTTTTTATTGTCTGATTTTGACTCGTCAGAATTATTATGCAAATAATAATGTGACTTCATTGTTTATAATATGCATTAAGTATTTGTTCCTATTCAAAATTATCTTGGAATTGCAAATTGCAACCGTAGTATTTGTCTTTGCAACCTTTTCTTGCAACATCTTGCGGTTATCCGCGATTACCTGTAATAGTGACGTCACCGTCTGCCGACGTCAGAGCCAAAACAATGTGGCGTTTGTTTTTGTATGCCTTTTTGTGAGATGCAGGATTTTAATTTTGCTGATCCATGTGCCACAAAATGAAAAAAATAAGGATGATTGCAATATTTATTTAATTATTCAATGCAAATGCCAGTTAGCATTATCTACCGGCCAACCAGGTCAGGTCGATAAAAAAGCCTATTTTTAGTAAGTATACATTTAATGAGTTGACTTTTTCCAACACTACAATCTTACTCAAATTTTTTGAGCTTATGTAGACTTTTTAAACGTAGGCAATAACGTTAGGTAAATCAACTTTGTATTATGTACCTATATGACTATTTTAAACACCATACACACATTTCATACAATCTCATACATCACCATTCACAATGCGAGTAAAGGGTATCGATATGTATCTCAATTGGCGGTCAAGGCACACTCGTTGCGCGCGCGCACCCATACGAGTTTGTGAACTTGTGTTTTGTTCGCGCACTGTGTTTGTTGTGCACCGGTAAAACAAACTATTTAAATATACAGGGTGACTTGGAATTAGAGCATACGCCCGTATTCACAAAAGCAGTAAATCGAACGCACAGCGTTGAATAGAGCTCTGTGATCGGTTCGTGTGTCACCCTGTGCGTCCACGCGCACCGTGAGACCTCATAGTAACGTTTGTGAATACGGGCGACAATCTTGTAAGGGGTTATAGCATAGGTCATTTTCAATTTTTGTGTTTGTACTTATTTTTAGTTTTCATAAGCAAAATTCCTTAAGTTTAACCAAAAAAAAATCTCAAAATACTAATCCTTTTTCTTTATTGTCTTTTGTCTCATATTAAAGGTCTAAAAGGTTTTTTTTTTCAATAATGGTCCAATTTTGCATAAGAGTGACCGTAAACAAAAAATTTTGCAAATGGCCTGTACAACCCCTTACAAGATTATGCTATAATACCAAATCACCCTGTATAACCACTCTGTATTTATTGAATCTTAAAAAACTATCCTCTTTCTAGGTTTTAGAACAGTTTTCGTGACCAAAAGACCGCCTGATAAGACTTGTGCTATCTTGTCGATCATTAATAACTTTAATATCCAATCAATCAAAATATGTCAATGAAGTAACATAGGTGGTCCACGATTTGTATGGGCGGTTCGCATTGTATTGTATGCGTAAGAGATAGGGGAGAGTTCGGTATATTGTACCGCTGGGTAAATTGTACCACCCTCATATTTCGTAAAGTATTTATTGAATGTCTGTAATGGCAACACTCAGCGATACACAACTAAAATCAATTAATATCGGCCATGTGGTTTTTGCCGTGACAACAAACACGTGTGTTTTATTTTGAAAAGTATTTTTTCATTGTTTTCAAGTAACTTTTGACAATACATGTTTAGTTTGTAATTTTGTTAAATTTAATCACAGAGTGTTTCTAATATGTTATTTAGAAGCGTAAATTAGTGTGGATTACAATTATTTGAAACATTTTTCGGTATTTATAAGCTACTAGCTTTCCGCCCGCGGCTTCGCCCGCGTGGAATTTTGTCTGTCACAGAAAAACTTTATCGCGCGCGTCCCTGTTTCAAAAACCGGGATAAAAACTATCCTATGTTCTTTCCCGGGACTCAAACTATCTCTATGCCAAATTTCATCAAAATCGGTTGCGAGGTTTAAGCGGGAAAGCGTAACAGACAGACAGACAGACAGACAGACAGACAGACAGACAGACAGACAGAGTTACTTTCGCATTTATAATATTAGTTGGGATGTACAGAATTGACCTCTCTACAGATTTATTATAAGTATAGATAACATGTGCATGGGGGATTACCAGTGTGATAGGATTATGTATTTGATTATTCAATTGATCGTAAGATAAATCTGTTTATGGCAGATTTTATGGAATATGTTTATTTTTAAAGCAAGATTTTTTTGTTTTTGTAGATGCCCTTTGAGCTCTATCAGACTGATGTTCTCTGATGATCAGGGAATTTTCCTTCAATTTGCAGAAAATAAATGTATTCTTTTAAAGCACTGTCTTTAAACTTATAGACGAGCGAAAGATTGGCAATTTCTGACAAAAACAGCACTTGCTAGCTGGGCCGACAAACGTACTGCTCAGTCATCAATTCGGATCAATTGCGGAAAATGAATTATCCAAGTTTTCATAGTGATCACAAAGTTTTTCGAAAATATTCTAACGCAACGTTTTTCAGGGATAACATAGGATTTTAATGGTGAAAGAATTTTCAAATCGGTCTAATACTTTCTGAGCCTATTCAATGCAAACAAACGATCGAATCTTTCCCCTAAAATCAGTATAGATTACACCACAAGATGCCAGTATTGAGCTTGATATGCTGCCTCGATAAGTGCCGTAATACGGTGCGTGGTTTGGTCGATAGCGCCGGGCGACCGCTGCGGGCGGTGAACTGCTACAATGTCTGCTTCAATGACGTCGCAACAATTGAACATCAACGTCGTTGCGACGTCATTGATGTTCAATTGTTTGTTTAACCAGTAGGAACCCTCGCACAAATAATGCTCCAGCTACTACGCTGCGCCTAGTAATAAAAGTCCACTTTTTATAAAATAAAATCGACCGCGGTGAAGAGGTTAAGGCATATTTTCAGTTTAGATGGTGTTGCGACGTCATTGATGATTAAAATCGACCGCGTTTATTGACATCATTTAGGTATACCGGGATTAACAATCAGAGGATAATTAACTTTAAAAAAAAATAAAACCGACTTCAAATGCGTGAACACAAAAAAAAACTAAAAATTAAAAATATTGCGTATAAAAAAGTTCATCCCCAATTTTCCACCCTTGGGGGTGAAATATTTTCTTCAAATTCGCATGAAACCACCCTTTTGATAATACCTATTCAACAAAAAAATAATCGTTCAAATTGATTTATAATCGGCGGAGATATTGCGTATAAAAAAGTTCATCCCCAATTTTCCACCCTTGGGGGTTGTTTTTTCTATTATTAAATTTAAATGGGACCACCCTTGAGGTATTACCTATACGCCGAAAAAAGATTTGTTCAAATAGGTTCATAATTTGGCGGAGTTATCGCGTAACAAACATAGAAAAAAAAAACATGCGGGTCGAATTGAGAACCTCCTCCTTTTTTTAAGTCGGTTGAAAATACGATCAGTGGGTCTAGACAAAGTGCAAATTATAATCGCAAACCAGTCGCAAAGTGGTCGAAAAGCCCCTTTTTTGTATGGAGTTTTGACGGATTCGATTTTCGATTCGATCAAAAAGTGCGTTTTGTCTAGGGGGGCAGTTTGGATTTAATGCAGATTTCGATACACATCAATTTACAGACAGTTTCTTTCTTTCTTTCAAAGCGGATGACAAATGACAAAGTGGTACGTTATAGCACTGCGAGAACTGCTATGCTCAGTGCTCTCACTGTTGGGTGTGGAGCACTGAGCAGTGCTCGCCATGTTAGAAAGGAACATACTCGAAAAAGAACACTGCCTAGCTCGCATCAATACTTATGACTGTGTATATTATAAAGATTGTAAACCCTTGAAAAGGAGGCTGACAATAGTGACTGAGTTTCTTGCGCTGCTTCTCAGCACTGGCCCTTTTATTGTCGCGAAGCAGTGGTAGGGTTAATACTGGGACGTGTAAAAGTGCCTTTAACCCTTGAAAAGAAGGCTGACAATAGTGACTGACACACTGAGTTTCGTGCGCTGCTTCTCAGCAGTGGCCCATTCATTGTCCCGAAGCAGTGGTAGGGTTAACACTGGGACGTGTAAAAGTGCCTATTTGCAAAAATAAATGAATTTTAGGAGTTTTAACAGAACAAGTGGGCAGCACTGACCTCGCTGCCGTCCTGCTGCGCGTTGCACTTGCTGATGTTCAGCGTGCCCGAGATGAAGTCGTTTTGCACGTCCACAATCAGGAACGCGCTCACGGGACGGACTATCTGCAATGAAATATCGCTTGAAGTCACCAGAATATACAACTATACAAGAGAGAGAGAGACTTATCGCTTAAAGCCGTGTTGGCAATTGCATAGTACACTACTTTAATACATCGTCATAAGAGGCTGACAAAGGAGAATTAATTTCTTCTGCCAATTCTTCTCAGCATCTGCAGCAGAGCAAGCAGTACCGGATTAATCCTTAAGCAAATACTTAGGGCATCACGTCTTGGTGGCACCAAAAAGAGCCCAAAAAATCTAACACATAAAAACTATTATCGGCGAATTCTAGACCTGTAAAAGTCGCACCCATACCTCAGGCACCGACTCTGTAATGAGAGCTATCGTTTTTATACTTAACAGTTGGCACCCCTGGCGATTGACAGGACCTTACTCTACAGTGGCGCCATCTTGATGAGTGCAAATGCGATAGTCCTCTCACCAGTTGGTGCCACTGTCTTCGCTACTAGCAAGTGACAGGACCTTACTCTACAGTGGCGCTAACTGGTGAGCGCTAAAACGATAGCCCTCATTGCGCTAGACTTGTAGAAATGTGAGTCACGTTAGCGAAGCGCCACTCAAAAGATGTCCTCGTGGTCAAAAGATGGGTCTGCAACCGTGGACAAACTGGGCATAGGCGGAAATCGTGTCAAGGCCTCGCAACACCGGTACTTCCTCTATGCTCAGAGAGATGGACATTCGAGGTTATTTTAGTGGGTAGGCCCCGCCCTTCTTGCGGGGGGAGCCCCACATAACTCGTAGCTATGACCACAGCGGCGGGTATATGCAGCTTTATGCTTTTTTCCACGTAAAAAAAGGGTCACTCACCACCTTGATCCAGTGGTTCCAGCAGAAGGCGAACTCGTCCTTATCCACGAATCCGTCACCATTGCGATCGAAGACCTGGAAGATGTGCCGCGCGCGATCCTCGGGCAGCGGGTAGATGTGGCCCTTGTCGTTGCGGAACAGAGCCTTGCAGATCAGCCGGAACTCGTCGTAGTTTAGCTTGCCATCCCTAAAATAAACGTTCAAACACTTAATTTATAATGCCTAGTTGCCGGCACGACTGTCGCGCAAACGTTTTATTTTCCAAAACGTGAAAACGTAAATACATAAATGCTGAGGGTACACCGTAAGTATTTTTGTGGGTACGTTAAGTTTGAATAGGTAAGTACGATTTCGTAATTACTGTCACTAGCCAAAAGCGCAGTTTCACAAAATATACCCTAACAAAGGTGAAAGGTGCATAAATTATACCTAATGATGTTTTTTTGCAAAAAATGGACGTCCATGTGGCGTACCCTAAAGAACTCGATGCAAAGAGAACACAAAAATATTCCTTCACTCCACGCGGCCAAAACTAGCAAACGAAATACCTGAGTTCGCATAATTTTAATCCCATAAATTACAACTACCCGCAAAACTAAATTCACAACCTTTCTATTAGAATGCATAGTTTAATTTTAACATGCGCACTATCCAAAAAGTCCATCAATCGTGCAGAACAACTTGTTCAGCCAACACCTCGCAATTAATTACAGCTCCAGGATCCGCAGTCACGCGACGCTGTGTAATCGGTGTCGCTGCAAACATTCCGTCTCTTTGCGAAATGGTTTGAGTTATATCACTATATCATAAGGTGGATCTACACTAGCCGAGACGAGCACGAGCAGAGTTAAAATTCGTGTAGTGTGGACTGACTTCATCATTTCAGCCAAAGGACGTCCACTGCTGAACATAGGCCTCCCCAATGCTTTCCACGTTGATCGATTGGTAGCGGTCTGCGTCCAGCGCTTCCCTGCTACCTTTACCACTTACGAGGACTGACTTACGAGGTTCGAACGAGCGCGCTTCGAGCTCTTGCTTTGTGCTCGACTTAGCTACTATTGTCGGTTTTTTGACGAACAAAGGGATTTGTATTGTCAAGTTTGTCCCGGGGGAAAGTTAAACTGTCATTGGACCCGCAACGAAATTAATCAGAAGAACATAGGAGTTCGAAGTTAAGGTTCGACTACCCTCCAGTGCAAAGCGAATGACAGGAGACAAAACAAAGGATACGAGGGGTGTTCAGAAAGTAATGAGAATGGGATATTCGTAGACATCACAAAAATCTGAAAAAAATTGGGCAGGTAGCTTAATTCTATACTAGAAACTGGTAAAACAATGACACGAACATCGCGCAAAGCAGAGTGATTGTTGTAGGCTCGTTGTCCGTCTACACTTGACACCGCGAGTAAAAAGCGGCTTGACTTGCTCGGCTCGCGCTAGCATAGACCCACCTTTAGCTTACGTGCACTGGTCCATTTATTGTCCCGAAGCAGTGGTAGGGTTGAAGTGATTTTGGGACGTGTAAAAGCGCTTTACAAAAGCCTACTTGCAGAAAATAAATTACTTTTATCAATGTTTCTTAAGGTAATCCTGTGGAGGAAGGTAATTAGTACGACGGTAATACCAGGCCAAGCCAGGTCCACCAGAAAGGAGTTGTAGGAGATTGGGATAGGAATGGGATGGGATACCTTCGATTGAGCAGACTCCACAGGACGGTCCAAGCTTGGTTCTTCTTTCACTTTCACAAACACTTGAATTTTTATTGAGATGAGTTTAGCGCGCGATTTGAGTTTATTTGAATTGGTTTATTTTGGATACTTATTTAGTAATTAACGCCCAGATAGGTAGGCGAAGCGGCGCGTTGCGATGCGAGAGCGAGACTGAAGGTGGGAGGGAGAGGATAGGAAAAAGGACTGTCAGAATGAGTGATAGAATAGTGTGACATGAGTTTGAATTGCATGAGGTTTTAATGCTGGCGCGTACAACTCCCCCGGCCTAGAGGTCTTCCTCTAGATTGAGTAGCGTTTGTAAAAAAAAATAAAGTTAAAAAACGCAAAAAAGCATGCGTTAGAGAGAACTAAACGAGTTAAATTTGAGTTAAATAAGCGTTAAAGTTGAGTTAAATTAAAGTTAAAGTTGAGTTAAATTAAAGTTAAAGTTGAGTTAAATTGAAGTTAAAGAAAAATTAAAGTTAAAAGCATTATTTGAGTTACTGTAAAGGAAGAGGACAAACTCTAACTACAGGCCGAACATAAATACCGGTTGCAGTGCGAATCTTTAAGGTGCGAATGATTTTGTCCTTTCCGGGATATACTTCCACAACCACACCCAATGGCCAACAAAGAGGATGCGCATTGTCATCTTTTATAACAACAACAGAGCCCACATCTATCGGTTTGGTCACCGTATTCCACTTTTCACGGCGTTGTAGAGAAGTTAAATACTCCTGACTCCAGCGACGCCAAAAGCTTTGCACTAATCTATTGACTAACTGATAACGCGTTAACCGATTGTCAGAAATATCAGAGACATTCTCTACTGGTAAGAATTTCAGTGGAGTTATATTGAGAAAGTGATTGGGAGTGAGAGCGGATATATCAGATGGGTCAGAGCTAAGAACACACAATGGTCTACTATTCAATAAGCCTTCTATTTGTACAAGTACAGTGTTGAACTCTTCGTATGTTAACACTTGAAGACCAATAACTTTATAAAGATGCGTTTTTACATAACGAACATTTATCTCTGTGATGCCGTTAAAGTGCGGGCCATATGGTGGACTATGAAGAAACTTAATGCGTTGTTCAGCCAAATGTGAACTTAAATAATTTTTGTGAGAGTCAGATTCTAAAAGAGCGTAAATTTCGTCAAGCTTGCGTTTAGCGCCAATGAAGTTAGTACCTCCGTCGCTATATATCATGGAAACGGGGCCTCTTCTACAAATGAATCGAAAAAAAGCGGCGAGAAATAGATCAGAGCTTAAGTCTGAAACTAACTCTATGTGTAGAGCCTTAGTTGTAAGACAGCAAAATAAACAAATATAAGCCTTCTGGCTTTTAACACCTCTGCGGCGAATGTGAGTAATAAAGAAGGGACCTGCATAATCGACCGATGTATAAACAAAGGCTTTAGCTTCTGAAACGCGAAATGATGGCAAGTCGCCCATAAGAGGGTTTGTAGATTTAGGGTTTAAACGAAAACAGATATTGCATTGATGCACTCTTTGACGTACTAAGTTACGTGCGGAAAGTATCCAAAATTTCTGTCTAAGCAGACTGAGTAGAAGTGAAGGACCAGTATGTAAATTACATACATGAAAGTAATCAACTAAAAGTTGAGTGAAGCGATGTTTAGGCGATAGAATGATTGGATGCTTTTGTCCATAGTTGAGTTGAGAGTGAGTGAGTCGACCTCCGACACGAAGTATATTATCAGAGTCAATGAAAGGGTTAAGTTTGAGAAGCGATTTGTTAAAGGGTTTATTATTTTTAATTGCGTGCATATCTTGAGTAAAAAATAGTGCCTGTATATGGCGTACTAAATAGAGTTCAGCGAGTTCTAAATCAGAGGATGTAACCACTCCGTTTGAACGTAGTATTTTAGCGAAGCGTAACACGTACACAGTAGCGCGTAATAATTTTGGGTACGTGGAAATGCGATCAATTAATCGATCGAAAGGGTGAGAGTTCGATTGAGAGCTTGTCTCTGAAACAAGAGCGATAGTTTTCTCTTCCAGTCGAACACTGTTAGATGAAACTTGAAATGGCTCGATAGGCCATTGCGAGATTGGCTGAGCTGTCCATTGAGGAGAGTGAAACCAATTTAATTGATTTAATAATGCTTTAGGAGTTACAGGTCGCGATATTACATCTGCAGGATTTTCATTTCCATTAACATGATGCCAAATTTTTGCGTTGAGTTTCGAATTAATTTCAGTAATTCTATTCGCAACAAATGTGTGAAATTTGTACGCGGGAGAATGTATCCACGTGAGAGTGACAGTCGAGTCTGAAAATGCGTAAATTGAGTTAACAGGATAACGATTCTCTATACTATCGCGAACCGATAATAAAAGATTTGTTAAGAGCAGCGCTGCGCACGGTTCAAGCCGCGCAAGAGATATTTTCTTTAAAGGCGCGACGCGCGATTTGGATGCGATAAGAAAGACTTCACCGGGTGAATCTGCATCAGAGCTCACGCGCACATAAACTACAGCTCCGTAGCATACTTCGCTGGCGTCCGCGAAGCCCATGATAGTGACGTGACAACCCGCGGTGATTCCTATATGACGAGATATTTTTAATTGCGATAAATAGTTAATCTCACTATCAAACCGATTCCATTTATTTTTTATTGAGTCTGGAACTGGCTGATCCCATTCAAGTTCGCGCTGCCAGCATTCTTGAATTAAAAGTTTGAGAAACGCTGTCACAGGGCCTAGCAAACCCAAAGGGTCGAATAATCTCGCGGTTGCGGAAAGAATCGTGCGTTTTGTGCATTGGTCAGAGTTAGTAGAGTTAATTTTGTAAAGAAAAACGTCATCATTAGGTTGCCACTGCATGCCTATGATTTTTGTCGTAATTTCTGAGTCAGTGTCAAAATCGACGAGCTGTGGATTTTTATGCGAATCGGGAATCTTATTTATAAGCTCAGGGTTGTTCGAGATCCACTTAACCATTTTAAACCCCCCGGCCATGAACATCTTAACCATTTGATGGTAAGATTGTTCAGCTTTTTCTAACCCGTCCATCGATGAGACATAATCGTCCATATACATACAGGATTGAGCTTCAGACGCGGCGATAGGATAATTCGCGCGCTCGTCCTCAGCGAGTTGGCGAACGACACGCATAGCGAGGTAAGGCGAGCTAGAAACGCCAAAAGAAACCCTATTGTATTGATAAGTATCAATCGGTGATTCAGGATCAAATCGAAATAATATGCGTTGAAACGGGTGGTGATTTTGATCAAGCTTTACACAGAAATACATCTTTTCAATATCAGCAGATAAAGCGACTGAGAAAATGCGTAAGTTAATTAAAAGATCAAAAATATTACTTTGTAAGTTTGGGCCAGTGTAAAGAACATCATTTAACGACTTTCCAGAGGTTGTTTTACAACTTGCATCTAAAACGACTCGAGTTTTTGAAGTGAGTTTATCTGGTCGGTATACTGCATGATGAGGTATATAATAATTTGGAGTATTTTCCTCTGAATTCGATGCGTTTTCAACTTTTGACAGAAAACCGCGATCGATACAGTCTTGAATATTTTCATTATAGTTAGTGCGTAAGCCCGGAGTTGAGTCTAACTTTTTCTCTAAGTTATAGAAGCGACGCCTAGCAGTAAAGTAAGAATCGCCGAGTTCTGATGGGTCGAGTTTAAATGGCAAAGAAACGGTATACGTCCCAGAGTCGTCGCGAGAATGAGTTGATTGGAAAATGTTTTCACATATTTCGTCGTCAGGGCTGATGTGTCTCTTAGTAGGTACACTTTCAAGCTCCCAAAAGCGTTGCGTGAGTGATTCTAATGAGTGCGAGTCTACATTGCAAAAGAATGCTTTATTATCATTGCGTGAATGAGCTGAGTAGCACTGAGCGCGTCCCATAGCGAGATATCCGAGCGTGGTTTCGATAGCGATGACAGAGGATTGCGGTGAAGTTATTTTATTACTACCTAAAAGAAGCGGGAATATCTCATTGCCTAACAAACAATCGATTTCAGCAGGGATATCGAAGCTGTCATCAGCCATAGGAAGACCTTGTAAATGCGATAACTGGGTTATGTCAACCTTTACATTAGGTAAATAATCGGTTATTGTATCAATGACGCGTGCGTTAATTGTGTATTTACACCTGGGATCAAAGCGTGAGGCAATTGTGAAAGATACATATCCTAGCGACACACTTTCAGACTGACCTATGCCCTTAATAGTGGTAGGTAGCGGATTGACTTTTAAGTTCAGTCGCGCACAACATTTATTTGTGATAAAGTTGCTCATCGAACCTGTGTCTAGAAACACGCGTAATTTTTGACACGTCTTATTATTGTCATAAGTATACACTGACGCGGTGGGTAATAAGACCGTGGTACTAGATTCATCAGCGATCGACGGCGTGACTGCAGAGAGAGACACATTGTTGGTTGGCATCGATTGCAACGGCGGCGTGACCGGACCGGGCGCGGACATGGACGCGTCGGTCGGCGAAAGAGTAGCGCTGCAAGTCAGCTGTTGTGACGTCATAGGTCTATTCACGTTAAAGTTGTCTATATGAATAAGAGTGTGATGTTTACGTTGGCAAACTGAGCAACGATTTTGAGATTTGCAATATTTAACATTATGAAAGCCCAAACAATTGAGGCAAAAGTTACATTTTGTAACTAAAGAGTGGCGAGTTGGCGCATTTTTCGAGAGAAAATAACTGCATTTGAACAGGGCATGTTCAGGTTCCGTCTTACAAAGTTGACAATTCTTGCGTACAGCGGATGGAGTGTATGAGCCTTGCGAATTCGGTTGAGATTGGAAGTAATGTTGATTGGGTTTTACTCCAGAAGCTGTATTAGAAACAAACGACTGTGTCGGTTTCGAGTTTTTAGACTGCGATGCGAAATTCGTTTTATTATTAACGTACAGCTTATTCTGCGTAAAAGATGAGCGTAAAGAATGGATCTTATTCTGTTCTTTTATAAAAGTCTTGAGATCATTAAACGTAGGCATTTTTACGTGCTTAATGGATTGTTCAAATAAATTTAGAGTGTCTTTGTCTAATTTACTGAGAGCAATATGAGTCAAAATGAAATCGGAAAGGTCATCAATCTGTAAACGTCGTAAGGCAGCTTCAGCTGAGCAATACTGTTCCAAAAATTCATCTAAATATTGCGATTTGAAATTTATTAACTGTTCCAAATACATAGAGGCTTGTACTCTTATGTCTTGGTATTTTTCTAATAGGTTGTTCCAAATTATGTAATAGTTCTCACCAGTAGGTGGAATACCCGAGCAAATTGTAAGTGCTTTTCCGGAAAGTTTTCCTATAAGGTATTGAGCCTTTTCACCTGGAGACAAACCAGTGTTCTCATGAATAAGCGTTTTAAAATTTTGGTAGAAAACGGGCCACTTGGAAGGGGCTCCGTCGAAAGAGACTAGTTCTAAAGGCGGTAATTTTTTTACGAAATCCTGTTTGCGACGCTCTGTGTTGGCCTTTAGTTGTGCGATGGAGCTTTGCACCGAAAGGATGTTACAGTACAAATCGTCAAACGAGTTGAGTGCGGCAAATGTAGGTTTGAGTTCCTCATCATTTTTCATATAACACAAATTAAGTTCGTCAATAGTATCAAGAAAATCCGATCTTGTTTTTTCAATCGAATGCATGCGAGACATGAAAATTTGTTCAATCTGAGGGTCGGAGACCTTTAGGCTGAGGTCGTATAGTTCCTGAACCCTCTGAAAAAGCGCTTCTTTTTTAGCTTCAAGCAAATTAATTTTGCGTTTTACTCCCTCCATTGTATTGTAGGTGAGCAAACACACGTACGAGAGCTAGCGTTAAAAAATGAGTTGAGTTGTGCGTATTTATTTATAATCCAGTAGGAAAATAAAATGCGTAGCGTATGTAAGCGAATTTGAAATTGAATTAAAATAAAATTTTAAAAGATTGAATTTAAAAAATACACGTGTTTACAAACAACGAGTTGACGTTTGAGCGAATAGTAATTTCTAGAATGTGTCAAATGTCAAACGAATCGAACTTTCCAGAAAGAATGTGTCAAACGAGCGAATTTTCTAGAATTTTCTAGAGGGTTGTCAAAATGACGGATGCGTGAAAATGTGTAGTTGTGATTTTCTGTAAGTGTAAAGGATAGGAAATGAACCATGCGGCTCGGTAGGACCAGAAAGGAGTTGTAGGAGATTGGGATAGGAATGGGATGGGATACCTTCGATTGAGCAGACTCCACAGGACGGTCCAAGCTTGGTTCTTCTTTCACTTTCACAAACACTTGAATTTTTATTGAGATGAGTTTAGCGCGCGATTTGAGTTTATTTGAATTGGTTTATTTTGGATACTTATTTAGTAATTAACGCCCAGATAGGTAGGCGAAGCGGCGCGTTGCGATGCGAGAGCGAGACTGAAGGTGGGAGGGAGAGGATAGGAAAAAGGACTGTCAGAATGAGTGATAGAATAGTGTGACATGAGTTTGAATTGCATGAGGTTTTAATGCTGGCGCGTACAACTGGGTACCAGAAAGGAGTTGTAGGAGATTGGGATAGGAATGGGATGGGATACCTTCGATTGAGCAGACTCCACAGGACGGTCCAAGCTTGGTTCTTCTTTCACTTTCACAAACACTTGATTTTTTTTTGAGATGAGTTTAGCGCGCGATTTGTGTTTATTTGAATTGGTTTATTTTGGATACTTATTTAGTATTAACGCCCAGATAGGTAGGCGAAGCGGCGCGTTGCGATGCGAGAGCGAGACTGAAGGTGGGAGGGAGAGGATAGGAAAAAGGACTGTCAGAATGAGTGATAGAATAGTGTGACATGAGTTCGAAATGTATGAGGTTTTAATGCTGGCGCGTACAACTCCCCCGGCCTAGAGGTCTTCCTCTAGATTGAGTAGCGTTTGTAAAAAAAAATAAAGTTAAAAACGCAAAAAAGCATGCGTTAGAGAGAACTAAACGAGTTAAATTTGAGTTAAATAAGCGTTAAAGTTGAGTTAAATTCAAATTAAAGTTGAGTTAAATTAAAGTTAAGAAAAAATAAAGTTAAGAACATTATTTGAGTTACTGTAAAGGAAGAGGACAAACTCTAACTACAGGCCGAACATAAATACCGGTTGCAGTGCGAATCTTTAAGGTGCGAATGATTTTGTCCTTTCCGGGATATACTTCCACAACCACACCCAATGGCCAACAAAGAGGATGCGCATTGTCATCTTTTATAACAACAACAGAGCCCACATCTATCGGTTTGGTCACCGTATTCCACTTTTCACGGCGTTGTAGAGAAGTTAAATACTCCTGACTCCAGCGACGCCAAAAGCTTTGCACTAATTTATTGACTAACTGATAACGCGTTAACCGATTGTCAGAAATATCAGAGACATTCTCTACTGGTAAGAATTTCAGTGGAGTTATATTGAGAAAGTGATTGGGAGTGAGAGCGGATATATCAGATGGGTCAGAGCTAAGAACACACAATGGTCTACTATTCAATAAGCCTTCTATTTGTACAAGTACAGTGTTGAACTCTTCGTATGTTAACACTTGAAGACCAATAACTTTATAAAGATGCGTTTTTACATAACGAACATTTATCTCTGTGATGCCGTTAAAGTGCGGACCATATGGTGGACTATGAAGAAACTTAATGCGTTGTTCAGCCAAATGTGAACTTAAATAATTTTTGTGAGAGTCAGATTCTAAAAGAGCGTAAATTTCGTCAAGCTTGCGTTTAGCGCCAATGAAGTTAGTACCTCCGTCGCTATATATCATGGAAACGGGGCCTCTTCTACAAATGAATCGACGAAAAGCGGCGAGAAATAGATCAGAGCTTAAGTCTGAAACTAACTCTATGTGTAGAGCCTTAGTTGTAAGACAGCAAAATAAACAAATATAAGCCTTCTGGCTTTTAACACCTCTGCGGCGAATGTGAGTAATAAAGAAGGGACCTGCATAATCGACCGATGTATAAACAAAGGCTTTAGCTTCTGAAACGCGAAATGATGGCAAGTCGCCCATAAGAGGGTTTGTAGATTTAGGGTTTAAACGAAAACAGATATTGCATTGATGCACTCTTTGACGTACTAAGTTACGTGCGGAAAGTATCCAAAATTTCTGTCTAAGCAGACTGAGTAGAAGTGAAGGACCAGTATGTAAATTACATACATGAAAGTAATCAACTAAAAGTTGAGTGAAGCGATGTTTAGGCGATAGAATGATTGGATGCTTTTGTCCATAGTTGAGTTGAGAGTGAGTGAGTCGACCTCCGACACGAAGTATATTATCAGAGTCAATGAAAGGGTTAAGTTTGAGAAGCGATTTGTTAAAGGGTTTATTATTTTTAATTGCGTGCATATCTTGAGTAAAAAATAGTGCCTGTATATGGCGTACTAAATAGAGTTCAGCGAGTTCTAAATCAGAGGATGTAACCACTCCGTTTGAACGTAGTATTTTAGCGAAGCGTAACACGTACACAGTAGCGCGTAATAATTTTGGGTACGTGGAAATGCGATCAATTAATCGATCGAAAGGGTGAGAGTTCGATTGAGAGCTTGTCTCTGAAACAAGAGCGATAGTTTTCTCTTCCAGTCGAACACTGTTAGATGAAACTTGAAATGGCTCGATAGGCCATTGCGAGATTGGCTGAGCTGTCCATTGAGGAGAGTGAAACCAATTTAATTGATTTAATAATGCTTTAGGAGTTACAGGTCGCGATATTACATCTGCAGGATTTTCATTTCCATTAACATGATGCCAAATTTTTGCGTTGAGTTTCGAATTAATTTCAGTAATTCTATTCGCAACAAATGTGTGAAATTTGTACGCGGGAGAATGTATCCACGTGAGAGTGACAGTCGAGTCTGAAAATGCGTAAATTGAGTTAACAGGATAACGATTCTCTATACTATCGCGAACCGATAACAAAAGATTTGTTAAGAGCAGCGCTGCGCACAGTTCAAGCCGCGCAAGAGATATTTTCTTTAAAGACGCGACGCGCGATTTGGATGCGATAAGAAAGACTTCACCGGGTGAATCTGCATCAGAGCTCACGCGCACATAAACTACAGCTCCGTAGCATACTTCGCTGGCGTCCGCGAAGCCCATGATAGTGACGTGACAACCCGCGGTGATTCCTATGTGACGAGGTATTTTTAATTGCGATAAATAGTTAATCTCACTATCAAACCGATTCCATTTATTTTTTATTGAGTCTGGAACTGGCTGATCCCATTCAAGTTCGCGCTGCCAGCATTCTTGAATTAAGAGTTTGAGAAACGCTGTCACAGGGCCTAGCAAACCCAAAGGGTCGAATAATCTAGCGGTTGCGGAAAGAATCGTGCGTTTTGTGCATTGGTCAGAGTTAGTAGAGTTAATTTTGTAAAGAAAAACGTCATCATTAGGAAGCCACTGCATGCCTATGATTTTTGTCGTAATTTCTGAGTCAGTGTCAAAATCGACGAGCTGTGGATTTTTATGCGAATCGGGAATCTTATTTATAAGCTCAGGGTTGTTCGAGATCCACTTAACCATTTTAAACCCCCCGGCCATGAACATCTTAACCATTTGATGGTAAGATTGTTCAGCTTTTTCTAACCCGTCCATAGATGAGACATAATCGTCCATATACATACAGGATTGAGCTTCAGACGCGGCGATAGGATAATTCGCGCGCTCGTCCTCAGCGAGTTGGCGAACGACACGCATAGCGAGGTAAGGCGAGCTAGAAACGCCAAAAGAAACCCTATTGTATTGATAAGTATCAATCGGTGATTCAGGATCAAATCGAAATAATATGCGTTGAAACGGGTGGTGATTTTGATCAAGCTTTACACAGAAATACATCTTTTCAATATCAGCAGATAAAGCGACTGAGAAAATGCGTAAGTTAATTAAAAGATCAAAAATATTACTTTGTAAGTTTGGGCCAGTGTAAAGAACATCATTTAACGACTTTCCAGAGGTTGTTTTACAACTTGCATCTAAAACGACTCGAGTTTTTGAAGTGAGTTTATCTGGTCGGTATACTGCATGATGAGGTATATAATAATTTGGAGTATTTTCCTCTGAATTCGATGCGTTTTCAACTTTTGACAGAAAACCGCGATCGATACAGTCTTGAATATTTTCATTATAGTTAGTGCGTAAGCCCGGAGTTGAGTCTAACCTTTTCTCTAAGTTATAAAAGCGACGCCTAGCAGTAAAGTAAGAATCGCCGAGTTCTGATGGGTCAAGTTTAAATGGCAAAGAAACGGTATACGTCCCAGAGTCGTCGCGAGAATGAGTTGATTGGAAAATGTTTTCACATATTTCGTCGTCAGGGCTGATGTGTCTCTTAGTAGGTACACTTTCAAGCTCCCAAAAGCGTTGCGTGAGTGATTCTAATGAGTGCGAGTCTACATTGCAAAAGAATGCTTTATTATCATTGCGTGAATGAGCTGAGTAGCACTGAGCGCGTCCCATAGCGAGATATCCGAGCGTGGTTTCGATGGCGATGACAGAGGATTGTGGTGAAGTTATTTTATTACTACCTAAAAGAAGCGGGAATATCTCATTGCCTAACAAACAATCGACTTCAGCAGGGATATCGAAGCTGTCATCAGCCATAGGAAGACCTTGTAAATGCGATAACTGGGTTATGTCAACCTTTACATTAGGTAAATAATCGGTTATTGTATCAATGACGCGTGCGTTAATTGTGTATTTACACCTGGGATCAAAGCGTGAGGCAATTGTGAAAGATACATATCCTAGCGACACACTTTCAGACTGACCTATGCCCTTAATAGTGGTAGGTAGCGGATTGACTTTTAAGTTCAGTCGCGCACAACATTTATTTGTGATAAAGTTGCTCATCGAACCTGTGTCTAGAAACACGCGTAATTTTTGACACGTCTTATTATTGTCATAAGTATACACTGACGCGGTGGGTAATAAGACCGTGGTACTAGATTCATCAGCGATCGACGGCGTGACTGCAGAGAGAGACACATTGTTGGTTGGCATCGATTGCAACGGCGGCGTGACCGGACCGGGCGCGGACATGGACGCGTCGGTCGGCGAAAGCGTAGCGCTGCAAGTCAGCTGTTGTGACGTCATAGGTCTATTCACGTTAAAGTTATCTATATGAATAAGAGTGTGATGTTTCCGTTGGCAAACTGAGCAACGATTTTGAGATCTGCAATCTTTAATGTTATGAAAGCCTAAACAATTGAGGCAAAAGTTACATTTAGTAACTAAAGAGTGGCGAGTTGGCGCATTTTTCGAGAGAAAATAACTGCATTTGAACAGGGCATGTTCAGGTTCCGTCTTACAAAGTTGACAATTCTTGCGTACAGCGGATGGAGTGTATGAGCCTTGCGAATTCGGTTGAGATTGGAAGTAATGTTGATTGGGTTTTACTCCAGAAGCTGTATTAGAAACAAACGACTGTGTCGGTTTCGAGTTTTTAGACTGCGATGCGAAATTCGTTTTATTATTAACGTACAGCTTATTCTGCGTAAAAGATGAGCGTAAAGAATGGATCTTATTCTGTTCTTTTATAAAAGTCTTGAGATCATTAAACGTAGGCATTTTTACGTGCTTAATGGATTGTTCAAATAAATTTAGAGTGTCTTTGTCTAATTTACTGAGAGCAATATGAGTCAAAATGAAATCGGAAAGGTCATCAATCTGTAAACGTCGTAAGGCAGCTTCAGCTGAGCAATACTGTTCCAAAAATTCATCTAAAGATTGCGATTTGAAGTTTATTAATTGTTCCAAATACATAGAGGCTTGTACTCTTATGTCTTGGTATTTTTCTAATAGGTTGTTCCAAATTATGTAATAGTTCTCACCAGTAGGTGGAATACCCGAGCAAATTGTAAGTGCTTTTCCGGAAAGTTTTCCTATAAGGTATTGAGCCTTTTCACCTGGAGACAAACCAGTGTTCTCATGAATAAGAGTTTTAAAATTTTGGTAGAAAACGGGCCACTTGGAAGGGGCTCCGTCGAAAGAGACTAGTTCTAAAGGCGGTAATTTTTTTACGAAATCCTGTTTGCGACGCTCTGTGTTGGCCTTTAGTTGTGCGATGGAGCTTTGCACCGAAAGGATGTTACAGTACAAATCGTCAAACGAGTTGAGTGCGGCAAATGTAGGTTTGAGTTCCTCATCATTTTTCATATAACACAAATTAAGTTCGTCAATGGTATCAAGAAAATCCGATCTTGTTTTTTCAATCGAATGCATGCGAGACATGAAAATTTGTTCAATCTGAGGGTCGGAGACCTTTAGGCTGAGGTCGTATAATTCCTGAACCCTCTGAAAAAGCGCTTCTTTTTTAGCTTCAAGCAAATTAATTTTGCGTTTTACTCCCTCCATTGTATTGTAGGTGAGCAAACACACGCACGAGAGCTAGCGTTAAAAAATGAGTTGAGTTGTGCGTATTTATTTATAATCCAGTAGGAAAATAAAATGCGTAGCGTATGTAAGCGAATTTGAAATTGAATTGAAATAAAATTTTAAAAGATTGAATTTAAAAAATACACGTGTTTACAAACAACGAGTTGACGTTTGAGCGAATAGTAATTTCTAGAATGTGTCAAATGTCAAACGAATCGAACTTTCCAGAAAGAATGTGTCAAACGAGCGAATTTTCTAGAATTTTCTAGAGAGTTGTCAAAATGACGGATGCGTGAAAATGTGTAGTTGTGATTTTCTGTAAGTGTAAAGGATAGGAAATGAACCATGCGGCTCGGTAGGACCAGAAAGGAGTTGTAGGAGATTGGGATAGGAATGGGATGGGATACCTTCGATTGAGCAGACTCCACAGGACGGTCCAAGCTTGGTTCTTCTTTCACTTTCACAAACACTTGAATTTTTATTGAGATGAGTTTAGCGCGCGATTTGGGTTTATTTGAATTGGTTTATTTTGGATACTTATTTAGTATTAACGCCCAGATAGGTAGGCGAAGCGGCGCGTTGCGATGCGAGAGCGAGACTGAAGGTGGGAGGGAGAGGATAGGAAAAGGACTGTCAGAATGAGTGATAGAATAGTGTGACATGAGTTTGAATTGCATGAGGTTTTAATGCTGGCGCGTACAACTCCCCCGGCCTAGAGGTCTTCCTCTAGATTGAGTAGCGTTTGTAAAAAAAAAATAAAGTTAAAAACGCAAAAAAGCATGCGTTAGAGAGAACTAAACGAGTTAAATTTGAGTTAAATGAGCGTTAAAGTTGAGTTAAATTAAAGTTAAAGTTGAGTTAAATTGAAGTTAAAGAAAAATTAAAGTTAAAAGCATTATTTGAGTTACTGTAAAGGAAGAGGACAAACTCTAACTACAGGCCGAACATAAGTACCGGTTGCAGTGCGAATCTTTAAGGTGCGAATGATTTTGTCCTTTCCGGGATATACTTCCACAACCACACCCAATGGCCAACAAAGAGGATGCGCATTGTCATCTTTTATAACAACAACAGAGCCCACATCTATCGGTTTGGTCACCGTATTCCACTTTTCACGGCGTTGTAGAGAAGTTAAATACTCCTGACTCCAGCGACGCCAAAAGCTTTGCACTAATTTATTGACTAACTGATAACGCGTTAACCGATTGTCAGAAATATCAGAGACATCCTCTACTGGTAAGAATTTCAGTGGAGTTATATTGAGAAAGTGATTGGGAGTGAGAGCGGATACATCAGATGGGTCAGAGCTAAGAACACACAATGGTCTACTATTCAATAAGCCTTCTATTTGTACAAGTACAGTGTTGAACTCTTCGTATGTTAACACTTGAAGACCAATAACTTTATAAAGATGCGTTTTTACATAACGAACATTTATCTTTGTGATGCCGTTAAAGTGCGGACCATATGGTGGACTATGAAGAAACTTAATGCGTTGTTCAGCCAAATGTGAACTTAAATAATTTTTGTGAGAGTCAGATTCCAAAAGAGCATAAATTTCGTCAAGCTTGCGTTTAGCGCCAATGAAGTTAGTACCTCCGTCGCTATATATCATGGAAACGGGGCCTCTTCTACAAATGAATCGACGAAAAGCGGCGAGAAATAGATCAGAGCTTAAGTCTGAAACTAACTCTATGTGTAGAGCCTTAGTTGTAAGACAGCAAAATAAACAAATATAAGCCTTCTGGCCTTTAACACCTCTGCGGCGAATGTGAGTAATAAAGAAGGGACCTGCATAATCGACCGATGTATAAACAAAGGCTTTAGCTTCTGAAACGCGAAATGATGGCAAGTCGCCCATAAGAGGGTTTGTAGATTTAGGGTTTAAACGAAAACAGATATTGCATTGATGCACTCTTTGACGTACTAAGTTACGTGCGGAAAGTATCCAAAATTTCTGTCTAAGCAGACTGAGTAGAAGTGAAGGACCAGTATGTAAATTACATACATGAAAGTAATCAACTAAAAGTTGAGTGAAGCGATGTTTAGGCGATAGAATGATTGGATGCTTTTGTCCATAGTTGAGTTGAGAGTGAGTGAGTCGACCTCCGACACGAAGTATATTATCAGAGTCAATGAAAGGGTTAAGTTTGAGAAGCGATTTGTTAAAGGGTTTATTATTTTTAATTGCGTGCATATCTTGAGCAAAAAATAGCGCCTGTATATGGCGTACTAAATAGAGTTCAGCGAGTTCTAAATCAGAGGATGTAACCACTCCGTTTGAACGTAGTATTTTAGCGAAGCGTAACACGTACACAGTAGCGCGTAATAATTTTGGGTACGTGGAAATGCGATCAATTAATCGATCGAAAGGGTGAGAGTTCGATTGAGAGCTTGTCTCTGAAACAAGAGCGATAGTTTTCTCTTCCAGTCGAACACTGTTAGATGAAACTTGAAATGGCTCGATAGGCCATTGCGAGATTGGCTGAGCTGTCCATTGAGGAGAGTGAAACCAATTTAATTGATTTAATAATGCTTTAGGAGTTACAGGTCGCGATATTACATCTGCAGGATTTTCATTTCCATTAACATGATACCAAATTTTGGCGTTGAGTTTCGAATTAATTTCAGTAATTCTATTCGCAACAAATGTGTGAAATTTGTACGCGGGAGAATGTATCCACGTGAGAGTGACAGTCGAGTCTGAAAATGCGTAAATTGAGTTAACAGGATAACGATTCTCTATACTATCGCGAACCGATAATAAAAGATTTGTCAAGAGCAGCGCTGCGCACAGTTCAAGCCGCGCAAGAGATATTTTCTTTAAAGGCGCGACGCGCGATTTGGATGCGATAAGAAAGACTTCACCGGGTGAATCTGCATCAGAGCTCACGCGCACATAAACTACAGCTCCGTAGCATACTTCGCTGGCGTCCGCGAAGCCCATGATAGTGACGTGACAACCCGCGGTGATTCCTACATGACGAGATATTTTTAATTGCGATAAATAGTTAATCTCACTATCAAACCGATTCCATTTATTTTTTATTGAGTCTGGAACTGGCTGATCCCATTCAAGTTCGCGCTGCCAGCATTCTTGAATTAAACGTTTAAGAAACGCTGTCACAGGGCCTAGCAAACCCAAAGGGTCGAATAATCTAGCGGTTGCGGAGAGAATCGTGCGTTTGGTGCATTGGTCAGAGTTAGTAGAGTTAATTTTGTAAAGAAAAACGTCATCATTAGGAAGCCACTGCATGCCTATGATTTTTGTCGTAATTTCTGAGTCAGTGTCAAAATCGACGAGCTGTGGATTTTTATGCGAATCGGGAATCTTATTTATAAGCTCAGGGTTGTTCGAGATCCACTTAACCATTTTAAACCCCCCGGCCATGAACATCTTAACCATTTGATGGTAAGATTGTTCAGCTTTTTCTAACCCGTCCATAGATGAGACATAATCGTCCATATACATACAGGATTGAGCTTCAGACGCGGCGATAGGATAATTCGCGCGCTCGTCCTCAGCGAGTTGGCGAACGACACGCATAGCGAGGTAAGGCGAGCTAGAAACGCCAAAAGAAACCCTATTGTATTGATAAGTATCAATCGGTGATTCAGGATCAAATCGAAATAATATGCGTTGAAACGGGTGGTGATTTTGATCAAGCTTCACACAGAAATACATCTTTTCAATATCAGCAGATAAAGCGACTGAGAAAATGCGTAAGTTAATTAAAAGATCAAAAATATTACTTTGTAAGTTTGGGCCAGTGTAAAGAACATCATTTAACGACTTTCCAGAGGTTGTTTTACAACTTGTATCTAAAACGACTCGAGTTTTTGAAGTGAGTTTATCTGGTCGGTATACTGCATGATGAGGTATATAATAATTTGGAGTATTTTCCTCTGAATTCGATGCGTTTTCGACTTTTGACAGAAAACCGCGATCGATACAGTCTTGAATATTTTCATTATAGTTAGTGCGTAAGCCCGGAGTTGAGTCTAACTTTTTCTCTAAGTTATAGAAGCGACGCCTAGCAGTAAAGTAAGAATCGCCGAGTTCTGATGGGTCGAGTTTAAATGGCAAAGAAACGGTATACGTCCCAGAGTCGTCGCGAGAATGAGTTGATTGGAAAATGTTTTCACATATTTCGTCGTCAGGGCTGATGTGTCTCTTAGTAGGTACACTTTCAAGCTCCCAAAAGCGTTGCGTGAGTGATTCTAATGAGTGCGAGTCTACATTGCAAAAGAATGCTTTATTATCATTGCGTGAATGAGCTGAGTAGCACTGAGCGCGTCCCATAGCGAGATATCCGAGCGTGGTTTCGATAGCGATGACAGAGGATTGCGGTGAAGTTATTTTATTACTACCTAAAAGAAGCGGGAATATCTCATTGCCTAACAAACAATCGATTTCAGCAGGGATATCGAAGCTGTCATCAGCCATAGGAAGACCTTGTAAATGCGATAACTGGGTTATGTCAACCCTTACATTAGGTAAATAATCGGTTATTGTATCAATGACGCGTGCGTTAATAGTGTATTTACACCTGGGATCAAAGCGTGAGGCAATTGTGAAAGATACATATCCTAGCGACACACTTTCAGACTGACCTATGCCCTTAATAGTGGTAGGTAGCGGATTGACTTTTAAGTTCAGTCGCGCACAACATTTATTTGTGATAAAGTTGCTCATCGAACCTGTGTCTAGAAACACGCGTAATTTTTGACACGTCTTATTATTGTCATAAGTATACACTGACGCGGTGGGTAATAAGACCGTGGTACTAGATTCATCAGCGATCGACGGCGTGACTGCAGAGAGAGACACATTGTTGGTTGGCATCGATTGCAACGGCGGCGTGACCGGACCGGGCGCGGACATGGACGCGTCGGTCGGCGAAAGCGTCGCGCTGCAAGTCAGCTGTTGTGACGTCATAGGTCTATTCACGTTAAAATTATCTATATGAATAAGAGTGTGATGTTTACGTTGGCAAACTGAGCAACGATTTTGAGATCTGCAATGTTTGATGTTATGAAAGCCTAAACAATTGAGACAAAAGTTACATTTAGTAACTAAAGAGTGGCGAGTTGGCGCATTTTTCGAGAGAAAATAACTGCATTTGAACAGGGCATGTTCAGGTTCCGTCTTACAAAGTTGACAATTCTTGCGTACAGAGGATGGAGTGTATGAGCCTTGCGAATTCGGTTGAGATTGGAAGTAATGTTGCTTGGGTTTTACTCCAGAAGCTGTATTAGAAACAAACGACTGTGCCGGTTTCGAGTTTTTAGACTGCGATGCGAAATTCGTTTTATTATTAACGTACGGCTTATTCTGCGTAAAACATAAGCGTAAAGCATGGATTTTATTCTGTTCTTTTATAAAAGTCTTGAGATCATTAAACGTAGGCATTTTTACGTGCTTAATGGATTGTTCAAATAAATTTAGAGTGTCTTTGTCTAATTTACTGAGAGCAATATGAGTCAAAATGAAATCGGAAAGGTCATCAATCTGTAAACGTCGTAAGGCAGCTTCAGCTGAGCAATACTGTTCCAAAAATTCATCTAAAGTTTGCGATTTGAAGTTTATTAACTGTTCCAAATACATAGAGGCTTGTACTCTTATGTCTTGGTATTTTTCTAATAGGTTGTTCCAAATTATGCAATAGTTCTCACCAGTAGGTGGAATACCCGAGCAAATTGTAAGTGCTTTTCCGGAAAGTTTTCCTATAAGGTATTGAGCCTTTTCACCTGGAGACAAACCAGTGTTCTCATGAATAAGCGTTTTAAAATTTTGGTAGAAAACGGGCCACTTGGAAGGGGCTCCGTCGAAAGAGACTAGTTCTAAAGGCGGTAATTTTTTTACGAAATCCTGTTTGCGACGCTCTGTGTTGGCCTTTAGTTGTGCGATGGAGCTTTGCACCGAAAGGATGTTACAGTACAAATCGTCAAACGAGTTGAGTGCGGCAAATGTAGGTTTGAGTTCCTCATCATTTTTCATATAACACAAATTAAGTTCGTCAATAGTATCAAGAAAATCCGATCTTGTTTTTTCAATCGAATGCATGCGAGACATGAAAATTTGTTCAATCTGAGGGTCGGAGACCTTTAGGCTGAGGTCGTATAGTTCCTGAACCCTCTGAAAAAGCGCTTCTTTTTTAGCTTCAAGCAAATTAATTTTGCGTTTTACTCCCTCCATTGTATTGGTAGGTGAGCAAACACACGCACGAGAGCTAGCGTTAAAAATGAGTTGAGTTGTGCGTATTTATTTATAATCCAGTAGGAAAATAAAATGCGTAGCGTATGTAAGCGAATTTGAAATTGAATTGAAATAAAATTTTAAAAGATTGAATTTAAAAAATACACGTGTTTACAAACAACGAGTTGACGTTTGAGCGAATAGTAATTTCTAGAATGTGTCAAATGTCAAACGAATCGAACTTTCCAGAAAGAATGTGTCAAACGAGCGAATTTTCTAGAATTTTCTAGAGAGTTGTCAAAATGACGGATGCGTGAAAATGTGTAGTTGTGATTTTCTGTAAGTGTAAAGGATAGGAAATGAACCATGCGGCTCGGTAGGACCAGAAAGGAGTTGTAGGAGATTGGGATAGGAATGGGATGGGATACCTTCGATTGAGCAGACTCCACAGGACGGTCCAAGCTTGGTTCTTCTTTCACTTTCACAAACACTTGAATTTTTATTGAGATGAGTTTAGCGCGCGATTTGGGTTTATTTGAATTGGTTTATTTTGGATACTTATTTAGTAATAAACGCCCAGATAGGTAGGCGAAGCGGCGCGTTGCGATGCGAGAGCGAGACTGAAGGTGGGAGGGAGAGGATAGGAAAAGGACTGTCAGAATGAGTGATAGAATAGTGTGACATGAGTTCGAAATGTATGAGGTTTTAATGCTGGCGCGTACAACTCCCCCGGCCTAGAGGTCTTCCTCTAGATTGAGTAGCGTTTGTAAAAAAAAAGTTAAAAACGTAAAAAAACATGCGTTAGAGAGAACTAAACGAGTTAAATTAGCGTTAAAGTTGTGTTAAATTAAAGTTAAGGTTAAAATAAAGTTAAGAACATTATTTGAGTTACTGTAAAGGAAGAGGACAAACTCTAACTACAGGCCGAACATAAGTACCGGTTGCAGTGCGAATCTTTAAGGTGCGAATGATTTTGTCCTTTCCGGGATATACTTCCACAACCACACCCAATGGCCAACAAAGAGGATGCGCATTGTCATCTTTTATAACAACAACAGAGCCCACATCTATCGGTTTGGTCACCGTATTCCACTTTTCACGGCGTTGTAGAGAAGTTAAATACTCCTGACTCCAGCGACGCCAAAAGCTTTGCACTAATTTATTGACTAACTGATAACGCGTTAACCGATTGTCAGAAATATCAGAGACATTCTCTACTGGTAAGAATTTCAGTGGAGTTATATTGAGAAAGTGATTGGGAGTGAGAGTGGATATATCAGATGGGTCAGAGCTAAGAACACACAATGGTCGACTATTCAATAAGCCTTCTATTTGTACAAGTACAGTGTTGAACTCTTCGTATGTTAACACTTGAAGACCAATAACTTTATAAAGATGCGTTTTTACATAACGAACATTTATCTCTGTGATGCCGTTAAAGTGCGGACCATATGGTGGACTATGAAGAAACTTAATGCGTTGTTCAGCCAAATGTAAACTTAAATAATTTTTGTGAGAGTCAGATTCCAAAAGAGCGTAAATTTCGTCAAGCTTGCGTTTAGCGCCAATGAAGTTAGTACCTCCGTCGCTATATATCATGGAAACGGGGCCTCTTCTACAAATGAATCGACGAAAAGCGGCGAGAAATAGATCAGAGCTTAAGTCTGAAACTAACTCTATGTGTAGAGCCTTAGTTGTAAGACAGCAAAATAAACAAATATAAGCCTTCTGGCTTTTAACACCTCTGCGGCGAATGTGAGTAATAAAGAAGGGACCTGCATAATCGACCGATGTATAAACAAAGGCTTTAGCTTCTGAAACGCGAAATGATGGCAAGTCGCCCATAAGAGGGTTTGTAGATTTAGGGTTTAAACGAAAACAGATATTGCATTGATGCACTCTTTGACGTACTAAGTTACGTGCGGAAAGTATCCAAAATTTCTGTCTAAGCAGACTGAGTAGAAGTGAAGGACCAGTATGTAAATTACATACATGAAAGTAATCAACTAAAAGTTGAGTGAAGCGATGTTTAGGCGATAGAATGATTGGATGCTTTTGTCCATAGTTGAGTTGAGAGTGAGTGAGTCGACCTCCGACACGAAGTATATTATCAGAGTCAATGAAAGGGTTAAGTTTGAGAAGCGATTTGTTAAAGGGTTTATTATTTTTAATTGCGTGCATATCTTGAGTAAAAAATAGTGCCTGTATATGGCGTACTAAATAGAGTTCAGCGAGTTCTAAATCAGAGGATGTAACCACTCCGTTTGAACGTAGTATTTTAGCGAAGCGTAACACGTACACAGTAGCGCGTAATAATTTTGGGTACGTGGAAATGCGATCAATTAATCGATCGAAAGGGTGAGAGTTCGATTGAGAGCTTGTCTCTGAAACAAGAGCGATAGTTTTAACGACTCGAGTTTTTGAAGTGAGTTTATCTGGTCGGTATACTGCATGATGAGGTATATAATAATTTGGAGTATTTTCCTCTGAATTCGATGCGTTTTCGACTTTTGACAGAAAACCGCGATCGATACAGTCTTGAATATTTTCATTATAGTTAGTGCGTAAGCCCGGAGTTGAGTCTAACTTTTTCTCTAAGTTATAGAAGCGACGCCTAGCAGTAAAGTAAGAATCGCCGAGTTCTGATGGGTCGAGTTTAAATGGCAAAGAAACGGTATACGTCCCAGAGTCGTCGCGAGAATGAGTTGATTGGAAAATGTTTTCACATATTTCGTCGTCAGGGCTGATGTGTCTCTTAGTAGGTACACTTTCAAGCTCCCAAAAGCGTTGCGTGAGTGATTCTAATGAGTGCGAGTCTACATTGCAAAAGAATGCTTTATTATCATTGCGTGAATGAGCTGAGTAGCACTGAGCGCGTCCCATAGCGAGATATCCGAGCGTGGTTTCGATGGCGATGACAGAGGATTGCGGTGAAGTTATTTTATTACTACCTAAAAGAAGCGGGAATATCTCATTGCCTAACAAACAATCGATTTCAGCAGGGATATCGAAGCTGTCATCAGCCATAGGAAGACCTTGTAAATGCGATAACTGGGTTATGTCAACCCTTACATTAGGTAAATAATCGGTTATTGTATCAATGACGCGTGCGTTTATTGTGTATTTACACCTGGGATCAAAGCGTGAGGCAATTGTGAAAGATACATATCCTAGCGACACACTTTCAGACTGACCTATGCCCTTAATAGTGGTAGGTAGCGGATTGACTTTTAAGTTCAGTCGCGCACAACATTTATTTGTGATAAAGTTGCTCATCGAACCTGTGTCTAGAAACACGCGTAATTTTTGACACGTCTTATTATTGTCATAAGTATACACTGACGCGGTGGGTAATAAGACCGTGGTACTAGATTCATCAGCGATCGACGGCGTGACTGCAGAGAGAGATACATTGTTGGTTGGCATCGATTGCAACGGCGGCGTGACCGGACCGGGCGCGGACATGGACGCGTCGGTCGGCGAAAGCGTCGCGCTGCAAGTCAGCTGTTGTGACGTCATAGGTCTATTCACGTTAAAGTTATCTATATGAATAAGAGTGTGATGTTTACGTTGGCAAACTGAGCAACGATTTTGAGATCTGCAATCTTTGATGTTATGAAAGCCTAAACAATTGAGACAAAAGTTACATTTCGTAACTAAAGAGTGGCGAGTTGGCGCATTTTTCGAGAGAAAATAACTGCATTTGAACAGGGCATGTTCAGGTTCCGTCTTACAAAGTTGACAATTCTTGCGTACAGAGGATGGAGTGTATGAGCCTTGCGAATTCGGTTGAGATTGGAAGTAATGTTGATTGGGTTTTACTCCAGAAGCTGTATTAGAAACAAACGACTGTGTCGGTTTCGAGTTTTTAGACTGCGATGCGAAATTCGTTTTATTATTAACGTACGGCTTATTCTGCGTAAAACATAAGCGTAAAGCATGGATTTTATTCTGTTCTTTTATAAAAGTCTTGAGATCATTAAACGTAGGCATTTTTACGTGCTTAATGGATTGTTCAAATAAATTTAGAGTGTCTTTGTCTAATTTACTGAGAGCAATATGAGTCAAAATGAAATCGGAAAGGTCATCAATCTGTAAACGTCGTAAGGCAGCTTCAGCTGAGCAATACTGTTCCAAAAATTCATCTAAAGTTTGCGATTTGAAGTTTATTAACTGTTCCAAATACATAGAGGCTTGTACTCTTATGTCTTGGTATTTTTCTAATAGGTTGTTCCAAATTATGTAATAGTTCTCACCAGTAGGTGGAATACCCGAGCAAATTGTAAGTGCTTTTCCGGAAAGTTTTCCTATAAGGTATTGAGCCTTTTCACCTGGAGACAAACCAGTGTTCTCATGAATAAGCGTTTTAAAATTTTGGTAGAAAACGGGCCACTTGGAAGGGGCTCCGTCGAAAGAGACTAGTTCTAAAGGCGGTAATTTTTTTACGAAATCCTGTTTGCGTCGCTCTGTGTTGGCCTTTAGTTGTGCGATGGAGCTTTGCACCGAAAGGATGTTACAGTACAAATCGTCAAACGAGTTGAGTGCGGCAAATGTAGGTTTGAGTTCCTCATCATTTTTCATATAACACAAATTAAGTTCGTCAATAGTATCAAGAAAATCCGATCTTGTTTTTTCAATCGAATGCATGCGAGACATGAAAATTTGTTCAATCTGAGGGTCGGAGACCTTTAGGCTGAGGTCGTATAGTTCCTGAACCCTCTGAAAAAGCGCCACTTTAATTTTTATTGAGATGAGTTTAGCGCGCGATTTGGGTTTATTTGACTTGGTTTATTTTGGATACTTATTTATTATTAACGCCCAGATAGGTAGGCGAAGCGGCGCGTTGCGATGCGAGAGCGAGACATGAAAATTTGTTCAATCTGAGGGTCGGAGACCTTTAGGCTGAGGTCGTATAGTTCCTGAACCCTCTGAAAAAGCGCTTCTTTTTTAGCTTCAAGCAAATTAATTTTGCGTTTTACTCCCTCCATTGTATTGTAGGTGAGCAAACACACGCACGAGAGCTAGCGTTAAAAAATGAGTTGAGTTGAGCGTATTTATTTATAATCCAGTAGGAAAATAAAATGCGTAGCGTATGTAAGCGAATTTGAAATTGAATTGAAATAAAATTTTAAAAGATTGAATTTAAAAAATATACGTGTTTACAAATGTCAAACGAATCGAACTTTCCAGAAAGAATGTGTCACGAGCGAATTTTCTAGAATTTTCTAGAGGGTTGTCAAAATGACGGATGCGTGAAAATGTGTAGTTGTGATTTTCTGTAAGTGTAAAGGATAGGAAATGAACCATGCGGCTCGGTAGGACCAGTATGTAAATTACATACATGAAAGTAATCAACTAAAAGTTGAGTGAAGCGATGTTTAGGCGATAGAATGATTGGATGCTTTTGTCCATAGTTGAGTTGAGAGTGAGTGAGTCGACCTCCGACACGAAGTATATTATCAGAGTCAATGAAAGGGTTAAGTTTGAGAAGCGATTTGTTAAAGGGTTTATTATTTTTAATTGCGTGCATATCTTGAGTAAAAAATAGTGCCTGTATATGGCGTACTAAATAGAGTTCAGCGAGTTCTAAATCAGAGGATGTAACCACTCCGTTTGAACGTAGTATTCTAGCGAAGCGTAACACGTACACAGTAGCGCGTAATAATTTTGGGTACGTGGAAATGCGATCAATTAATCGATCGAAAAAGTGAGAGTTCGATTGAGAGTTTGTCTCTGAAACAAGAGCGATAGTTTTCTCTTCCAGTCGAACACTGTTAGATGAAACTTGAAATGGCTCGATAGGCCATTGCGAGATTGGCTGAGCTGTCCATTGAGGAGAGTGAAACCAATTTAATTGATTTAATAATGCTTTAGGAGTTACAGGTCGCGATATTACATCTGCAGGATTTTCATTTCCATTAACATGATGCCAAATTTTTGCGTTGAGTTTCGAATTAATTTCAGTAATTCTATTCGCAACAAATGTGTGAAATTTGTACGCGGGAGAATGTATCCACGTGAGAGTGACAGTCGAGTCTGAAAATGCGTAAATTGAGTTAACAGGATAACGATTCTCTATACTATCGCGAACCGATAATAAAAGATTTGTCAAGAGCAGCGCTGCGCACAGTTCAAGCCGCGCAAGAGATATTTTCTTTAAAGGCGCGACGCGCGATTTGGATGCGATAAGAAAGACTTCACCGGGTGAATCTGCATCAGAGCTCACGCGCACATAAACTACAGCTCCGTAGCATACTTCGCTGGCGTCCGCGAAGCCCATGATAGTGACGTGACAACCCGCGGTGATTCCTATATGACGAGATATTTTTAATTGCGATAAATTGTTAATCTCACTATCAAACCGATTCCATTTATTTTTTATTGAGTCTGGAACTGGCTGATCCCATTCAAGTTCGCGCTGCCAGCATTCTTGAATTAAAAGTTTGAGAAACGCTGTCACAGGGCCGAGCAAACCCAAAGGGTCGAATAATCTAGCGGTTGCGGAAAGAATCGTGCGTTTTGTGCATTGGTCAGAGTTAGTAGAGTTAATTTTGTAAAGAAAAACGTCATCATTAGGAAGCCACTGCATGCCTATGATTTTTGTCGTAATTTCTGAGTCAGTGTCAAAATCGACGAGCTGTGGATTTTTATGCGAATCGGGAATCTTATTTATAAGCTCAGGGTTGTTCGAGATCCACTTAACCATTTTAAACCCCCCGGCCATGAACATCTTAACCATTTGATGGTAAGATTGTTCAGCTTTTTCTAACCCGTCCATCGATGAGACATAATCGTCCATATACATACAGGATTGAGCTTCAGACGCGGCGATAGGATAATTCGCGCGCTCGTCCTCAGCGAGTTGGCGAACGACACGCATAGCGAGGTAAGGCGAGCTAGAAACGCCAAAAGAAACCCTATTGTATTGATAAGTATCAATCGGTGATTCAGGATCAAATCGAAATAATATGCGTTGAAACGGGTGGTGATTTTGATCAAGCTTCACACAGAAATACATCTTTTCAATATCAGCAGATAAAGCGACTGAGAAAATGCGTAAGTTAATTAAAAGATCAAAAATATTACTTTGTAAGTTTGGGCCAGTGTAAAGAACATCATTTAACGACTTTCCAGAGGTTGTTTTACAACTTGCATCTAAAACGACTCGAGTTTTTGAAGTGAGTTTATCTGGTCGGTATACTGCATGATGAGGTATATAATAATTTGGAGTATTTTCCTCTGAATTCGATGCGTTTTCGACTTTTGACAGAAAACCGCGATCGATACAGTCTTGAATATTTTCATTATAGTTAGTGCGTAAGCCTGGAGTTGAGTCTAACTTTTTCTCTAAGTTATAGAAGCGACGCCTAGCAGTAAAGTAAGAATCGCCGAGTTCTGATGGATCGAGTTTAAATGGCAAAGAAACGGTATACGTCCCAGAGTCGTCGCGAGAATGAGTTGATTGGAAAATGTTTTCACCTATTTCGTCGTCAGGGCTGATGTGTCTCTTAGTAGGTACACTTTCAAGCTCCCAAAAGCGTTACGTGAGTGATTCTAATGAGTGCGAGTCTACATTGCAAAAGAATGCTTTATTATCATTGCGTGAATGAGCTGAGTAGCACTGAGCGCGTCCCATAGCGAGATATCCGAGCGTGGTTTCGATAGCGATGACAGAGGATTGCGGTGAAGTTATTTTATTACTACCTAAAAGAAGCGGGAATATCTCATTGCCTAACAAACAATCGATTTCAGCAGGGATATCGAAGCTGTCATCAGCCATAGGAAGACCTTGTAAATGTGATAACTGGGTTATGTCAACCTTTACATTAGGTAAATAATCGGTTATTGTATCAATGACGCGTGCGTTAATAGTGTATTTACACCTGGGATCAAAGCGTGAGGCAATTGTGAAAGATACATATCCTAGCGACACACTTTCAGACTGACCTATGCCCTTAATAGTGGTAGGTAGCGGATTGACTTTTAAGTTCAGTCGCGCACAACATTTATTTGTGATAAAGTTGCTCATCGAACCTGTGTCTAGAAACACGCGTAATTTTTGACACGTCTTATTATTGTCATAAGTATACACTGACGCGGTGGGTAATAAGACCGTGGTACTAGATTCATCAGCGATCGACGGCGTGACTGCAGAGAGAGATACATTGTTGGTTGGCATCGATTGCAACGGCGGCGTGACCGGACCGGGCGCGGACATGGACGCGTCGGTCGGCGAAAGCGTCGCGCTGCAAGTCAGCTGTTGTGACGTCATAGGTCTATTCACGTTAAAGTTATCTATATGAATAAGAGTGTGATGTTTACGTTGGCAAACTGAGCAACGATTTTGAGATCTGCAATCTTTGATGTTATGAAAGCCTAAACAATTGAGACAAAAGTTACATTTAGTAACTAAAGAGTGGCGAGTTGGCGCATTTTTCGAGAGAAAATAACTGCATTTGAACAGGGCATGTTCAGGTTCCGTCTTACAAAGTTGACAATTCTTGCGTACAGCGGATGGAGTGTATGAGCCTTGCGAATTCGGTTGAGATTGGAAGTAATGTTGATTGGGTTTTACTCCAGAAGCTGTATTAGAAACAAACGACTGTGTCGGTTTCGAGTTTTTAGACTGCGATGCGAAATTCGTTTTATTATTAACGTACGGCTTATTCTGCGTAAAACATAAGCGTAAAGCATGGATTTTATTTTGTACTTTTATAAAAGTCTTGAGATCATTAAACGTAGGCATTTTTACGTGCTTAATGGATTGTTCAAATAAATTTAGAGTGTCTTTGTCTAATTTACTGAGAGCAATATGAGTCAAAATGAAATCGGAAAGGTCATCAATCTGTAAACGTCGTAAGGCAGCTTCAGCTGAGCAATACTGTTCCAAAAATTCATCTAAAGATTGCGATTTGAAGTTTATTAATTGTTCCAAATACATAGAGGCTTGTACTCTTATGTCTTGGTATTTTTCTAATAGGTTGTTCCAAATTATGTAATAGTTCTCACCAGTCGGTGGAATACCCGAGCAAATTGTAAGTGCTTTTCCGGAAAGTTTTCCTATAAGGTATTGAGCCTTTTCACCTGGAGACAAACCAGTGTTCTCATGAATAAGCGTTTTAAAATTTTGGTAGAAAACGGGCCACTTGGAACGGGCTCCGTCGAAAGAGACTAGTTCTAAAGGCGGTAATTTTTTTACGAAATCCTGTTTGCGACGCTCTGTGTTGGCCTTTAGTTGTGCGATGGAGCTTTGCACCGAAAGGATGTTACAGTACAAATCGTCAAACGAGTTGAGTGCGGCAAATGTAGGTTTGAGTTCCTCATCATTTTTCATATAACACAAATTAAGTTCGTCAATAGTATCAAGAAAATCCGATCTTGTTTTTTCAATCGAATGCATGCGAGACTGAAGGTGGGAGGGAGAGGATAGGAAAAGGACTGTCAGAATGAGTGATAGAATAGTGTGACATGAGTTCGAAATGCATGAGGTTTTAATGCTGGCGCGTACAACTCCCCCGGCCTAGAGGTCTTCCTCTAGATTGAGTAGCGTTTGTAAAAAAAAAGTTAAAAACGTAAAAAAAACATGCGTTAGAGAGAACTAAACGAGTTATAAGCGTTAAAGTTGAGTTAAATTAAAATTAAAGTTGAGTTAAATTAAAGTTAAGAAAAAAATTAAGTTAAGAGCATTATTTGAGTTACTGTAAAGGAAGAGGACAAACTCTAACTACAGGCCGAACATAAGTACCGGTTGCAGTGCGAATCTTTAAGGTGCGAATGATTTTGTCCTTTCCGGGATATACTTCCACAACCACACCCAATGGCCAACAAAGAGGATGCGCATTGTCATCTTTTATAACAACAACAGAGCCCACATCTATCGGTTTGGTCACCGTATTCCACTTTTCACGGCGTTGTAGAGAAGTTAAATACTCCTGACTCCAGCGACGCCAAAAGCTTTGCACTAATTTATTGACTAACTGATAACGCGTTAACCGATTGTCAGAAATATCAGAGACATTCTCTACTGGTAAGAATTTCAGTGGAGTTATATTGAGAAAGTGATTGGGAGTGAGAGCGGATATATCAGATGGGTCAGAGCTAAGAACACACAATGGTCTACTATTCAATAAGCCTTCTATTTGTACAAGTACAGTGTTGAACTCTTCGTATGTTAACACTTGAAGACCAATAACTTTATAAAGATGCGTTTTTACATAACGAACATTTATCTCTGTGATGCCGTTAAAGTGCGGGCCATATGGTGGACTATGAAGAAACTTAATGCGTTGTTCAGCCAAATGTGAACTTAAATAATTTTTGTGAGAGTCAGATTCTAAAAGAGCGTAAATTTCGTCAAGCTTGCGTTTAGCGCCAATGAAGTTAGTACCTCCGTCGCTATATATCATGGAAACGGGGCCTCTTCTACAAATGAATCGACGAAAAGCGGCGAGAAATAGATCAGAGCTTAAGTCTGAAACTAACTCTATGTGTAGAGCCTTAGTTGTAAGACAGCAAAATAAACAAATATAAGCCTTCTGGCTTTTAACACCTCTGCGGCGAATGTGAGTAATAAAGAAGGGACCTGCATAATCGACCGATGTATAAACAAAGGCTTTAGCTTCTGAAACGCGAAATGATGGCAAGTCGCCCATAAGAGGGTTTGTAGATTTAGGGTTTAAACGAAAACAGATATTGCATTGATGCACTCTTTGACGTACTAAGTTACGTGCGGAAAGTATCCAAAATTTCTGTCTAAGCAGACTGAGTAGAAGTGAGACGCGCCAGCATTAAAACCTCATACATTTCAAACTCATGTCACACTATTCTATCACTCATTCTGACAGTCCTTTTTCCTATCCTCTCCCTCCCACCTTCAGTCTCGCTCTCGCATCGCAACGCGCCGCTTCGCCTACCTATCTGGGCGTTAATAATAAATAAGTATCCAAAATAAACCAATTCAAATAAACCCAAATCGCGCGCTAAACTCATCTCAATAAAATTCAAGTGTTTGTGAAAGTGAAAGAAGAACCAAGCTTGGACCGTCCTGTGGAGTCTGCTCAATCGAAGGTATCCCATCCCGTTCCTATCCCAATCTCCTACAACTCCTTTCTGGTCCTACCGAGCCGCATGGTTCATTTCCTATCCTTTACACTTACAGAAAATCACAACTACACATTTTCACGCATCCGTCATTTTGACAACTCTCTAGAAAATTCTAGAAAATTCGCTCGTTTGACACATTCTTTCTGGAAAGTTCGATTCGTTTGATATTTGACACATTCTAGAAATTACTATTCGCTCAAACGTCAACTCGTTGTTTGTAAACACGTGTATTTTTAAATTCAATCTTTTAAAATTTTATTTCAATTCAATTTCAAATTCGCTTACATACGCTACGCATTTTATTTTCCTACTGGATTATAAATAAATACGCACAACTCAACTCATTTTTAACGCTAGCTCTCGTGCGTGTGTTTGCTCACCTACAATACAATGGAGGGAGTAAAACGCAAAATTAATTTGCTTGAAGCTAAAAAAGAAGCGCTTTTTCAGAGGGTTCAGGAACTATACGACCTCAGCCTAAAGGTCTCCGACCCTCAGATTGAACAAATTTTCATGTCTCGCATGCATTCGATTGAAAAAACAAGATCGGATTTTCTTGATACTATTGACGAACTTAATTTGTGTTATATGAAAAATGATGAGGAACTCAAACCTACATTTGCCGCACTCAACTCGTTTGACGATTTGTACTGTAACATCCTTTCGGTGCAAAGCTCCATCGCACAACTAAAGGCCAACACAGAGCGACGCAAACAGGATTTCGTAAAAAAATTACCGCCTTTAGAACTAGTCTCTTTCGACGGAGCCCCTTCCAAGTGGCCCGTTTTCTACCAAAATTTTAAAACGCTTATTCATGAGAACACTGGTTTGTCTCCAGGTGAAAAGGCTCAATACCTTATAGGAAAACTTTCCGGAAAAGCACTTACAATTTGCTCGGGTATTCCACCTACTGGTGAGAACTATTACATAATTTGGAACAACCTATTAGAAAAATACCAAGACATAAGAGTACAAGCCTCTATGTATTTGGAACAGTTAATAAACTTCAAATCGCAATCTTTAGATGAATTTTTGGAACAGTATTGCTCAGCTGAAGCTGCCTTACGACGTTTACAGATTGAGGACCTTTCCGATTTCATTTTGACTCATATTGCTCTCAGTAAATTAGACAAAGACACTCTAAATTTATTTGAACAATCCATTAAGCACGTAAAAATGCCTACGTTTAATGATCTCAAGACTTTTATAAAAGAACAGAATAAGATCCATTCTTTACGCTCATCTTTTACGCAGAATAAGCTGTACGTTAATAATAAAACGAATTTCGCATCGCAGTCTAAAAACTCGAAACCGACACAGTCGTTTGTTTCTAATACAGCTTCTGGAGTAAAACCCAATCAACATTACTTCCAATCTCAACCGAATTCGCAAGGCTCATACACTCCATCCGCTGTACGCAAGAATTGTCAACTTTGTAAGACGGAACCTGAACATGCCCTGTTCAAATGCAGTTATTTTCTCTCGAAAAATGCGCCAACTCGCCACTCTTTAGTTACTAAATGTAACTTTTGCCTCAATTGTTTAGGCTTTCATAACATTAAAGATTGCAGATCTCAAAATCGTTGCTCAGTTTGCCAACGTAAACATCACACTCTTATTCATATAGACAACTTTAACGTGAATAGACCTATGACGTCACAACAGCTGACTTGCAGCGCGACGCTTTCGCCGACCGACGCGTCCATGTCCGCGCCCGGTCCGGTCACGCCGCCGTTGCAATCGATGCCAACCAACAATGTGTCTCTCTCTGCAGTCACGCCGTCGATCGCTGATGAATCTAGTACCACGGTCTTATTACCCACCGCGTCAGTGTATACTTATGACAATAATAAGACGTGTCAAAAATTACGCGTGTTTCTAGACACAGGTTCGATGAGCAACTTTATCACAAATAAATGTTGTGCGCGACTGAACTTAAAAGTCAATCCGCTACCTACCACTATTAAGGGCATAGGTCAGTCTGAAAGTGTGTCGCTAGGATATGTATCTTTCACAATTGCCTCACGCTTTGATCCCAGGTGTAAATACACTATTAACGCACGCGTCATTGATACAATAACCGATTATTTACCTAATGTAAAGGTTGACATAACCCAGTTATCGCATTTACAAGGTCTTCCTATGGCTGATGACAGCTTCGATATCCCTGCTGAAATCGATTGTTTGTTAGGCAATGAGATATTCCCGCTTCTTTTAGGTAGTAATAAAATAACTTCACCGCAATCCTCTGTCATCGCTATCGAAACCACGCTCGGATATCTCGCTATGGGACGCGCTCAGTGTTACTCAGCTCATTCACGCAATGATAATAAAGCATTCTTTTGCAATGTAGACTCGCACTCATTAGAATCACTCACGCAACGCTTTTGGGAGCTTGAAAGTGTACCTACTAAGAGACACATCAGCCCTGACGACGAAATATGTGAAAACATTTTCCAATCAACTCATTCTCGCGACGACTCTGGGACGTATACCGTTTCTTTGCCATTTAAACTCGACCCATCAGAACTCGGCGATTCTTACTTTACTGCTAGGCGTCGCTTCTATAACTTAGAGAAAAAGTTAGACTCAACTCCGGGCTTACGCACTAACTATAATGAAAATATTCAAGACTGTATCGATCGCGGTTTTCTGTCAAAAGTCGAAAACGCATCGAATTCAGAGGAAAATACTCCAAATTATTATATACCTCATCATGCAGTATACCGACCAGATAAACTCACTTCAAAAACTCGAGTCGTTTTAGATGCAAGTTGTAAAACAACCTCTAGAAAGTCGTTAAATGATGTTCTTTACACTGGCCCAAACTTACAAAGTAATATTTTTGATCTTTTAATTAACTTACGCATTTTCTCAGTCGCTTTATCTGCTGATATTGAAAAGATGTATTTCTGTGTAAAGCTTGATCAAAATCACCACCCGTTTCAACGCATATTATTTCGATTTGATCCTGAATCACCGATTGATACTTATCAATACAATAGGGTTTCTTTTGGCGTTTCTAGCTCGCCTTACCTCGCTATGCGTGTCGTTCGCCAACTCGCTGAGGACGAGCGCGCGAATTATCCTATCGCCGCGTCTGAAGCTCAATCCTGTATGTATATGGACGATTATGTCTCATCTATGGACGGGTTAGAAAAAGCTGAACAATCTTACCATCAAATGGTTAAGATGTTCATGGCCGGGGGGTTTAAAATGGTTAAGTGGATCTCGAACAACCCTGAGCTTATAAATAAGATTCCCGATTCGCATAAAAATCCACAGCTCGTCGATTTTGACACTGACTCAGAAATTACGACAAAAATCATAGGCATGCAGTGGCAACCTAATGATGACGTTTTTCTTTACAAAATTAACTCTACTAACTCTGACCAATGCACAAAACGCACGATTCTTTCCGCAACCGCTAGATTATTCGACCCTTTGGGTTTGCTAGGCCCTGTGACAGCGTTTCTCAAACTTTTAATTCAAGAATGCTGGCAGCGCGAACTTGAATGGGATCAGCCAGTTCCAGACTCAATAAAAAATAAATGGAATCGGTTTGATAGTGAGATTAACTATTTATCGCAATTAAAAATACCTCGTCACATAGGAATCACCGCGGGTTGTCACGTCACTATCATGGGCTTCGCGGACGCCAGCGAAGTATGCTACGGAGCTGTAGTTTATGTGCGCGTGAGCTCTGATGCAGATTCACCCGGTGAAGTCTTTCTTATCGCATCCAAATCGCGCGTCGCGCCTTTAAAGAAAATATCTCTTGCGCGGCTTGAACTGTGCGCAGCGCTGCTCTTGACAAATCTTTTATTATCGGTTCGCGATAGTATAGAGAATCGTTATGCTGTTAACTCAATTTACGCATTTTCAGACTCGACTGTCACTCTCACGTGGATACATTCTCCCGCGTACAAATTTCACACATTTGTTGCGAATAGAATCACTGAAATTAATTCGAAACTCAACGCAAAAATTTGGCATCATGTTAATGGAAATGAAAATCCTGCAGATGTAATATCGCGACCTGTAACTCCTAAAGCATTATTAAATCAATTAAATTGGTTTCACTCTCCTCAATGGACAGCTCAGCCAATCTCGCAATGGCCTATCGAGCCATTTCAAGTTTTATCTAACAGTGTTCGACTGGAAGAGAAAACTATCGCTCTTGTTTCAGAGACAAACTCTCAATCGAACTCTCACTTTTTCGATCGATTAATTGATCGCATTTCCACGTACCCAAAATTATTACGCGCTACTGTGTACGTGTTACGCTTCGCTAGAATACTACGTTCAAACGGAGTGGTTACATCCTCTGATTTAGAACTCGCTGAACTCTATTTAGTACGCCATATACAGGCACTATTTTTTACTCAAGATATGCACGCAATTAAAAATAATAAACCCTTTAACAAATCGCTTCTCAAACTTAACCCTTTCATTGACTCTGATAATATACTTCGTGTCGGAGGTCGACTCACTCACTCTCAACTCAACTATGGACAAAAGCATCCAATCATTCTATCGCCTAAACATCGCTTCACTCAACTTTTAGTTGATTACTTTCATGTATGTAATTTACATACTGGTCCTTCACTTCTACTCAGTCTGCTTAGACAGAAATTTTGGATACTTTCCGCACGTAACTTAGTACGTCAAAGAGTGCATCAATGCAATATCTGTTTTCGTTTAAACCCTAAATCTACAAACCCTCTCATGGGCGACTTGCCATCATTCCGCGTTTCAGAAGCTAAAGCTTTTGTTTATACATCAGTCGATTATGCAGGTCCCTTCTTTATTACTCACATTCGCCGCAGAGGTGTTAAAAGCCAGAAGGCTTATATTTGTTTATTTTGCTGTCTTACAACTAAGGCTCTACACATAGAGTTAGTTTCAGACTTAAGCTCTGATCTATTTCTCGCCGCTTTTCGTCGATTCATTTGTAGAAGAGGCCCCGTTTCCATGATATATAGCGACGGAGGTACTAACTTCATTGGCGCTAAACGCAAGCTTGACGAAATTTACGCTCTTTTAGAATCTGACTCTCACAAAAATTATTTAAGTTCACATTTGGCTGAACAACGCATTAAGTTTCTTCATAGTCCACCATATGGTCCGCACTTTAACGGCATCACGGAGATAAATGTTCGTTATGTAAAAACGCATCTTTATAAAGTTATTGGTCTTCAAGTGTTAACATACGAAGAGTTCAACACTGTACTTGTACAAATAGAAGGCTTATTGAATAGTAGACCATTGTGTGTTCTTAGCTCTGACCCATCTGATATATCCGCTCTCACTCCCAATCACTTTCTCAATATAACTCCACTGAAATTCTTACCAGTAGAGAATGTCTCTGATATTTCTGACAATCGGTTAACGCGTTATCAGTTAGTCAATAAATTAGTGCAAAGCTTTTGGCGTCGCTGGAGTCAGGAGTATTTAACTTCTCTACAACGCCGTGAAAAGTGGAATACCTGGCCAAAGAAACCCTATTGTATTGATAAGTATCAATCGGTGATTCAGGATCAAATCGAAATAATATGCGTTGAAACGGGTGGTGATTTTGATCAAGCTTTACACAGAAATACATCTTTTCAATATCAGCAGATAAAGCGACTGAGAAAATGCGTAAGTTAATTAAAAGATCAAAAATATTACTTTGTAAGTTTGGGCTTCGATTGAGCAGACTCCACAGGACGGTCCAAGCTTGGTTCTTCTTTCACTTTCACAAACACTTGAATTTTTATTGAGTTGAGTTTAGCGCGCGATTTGGGTTTATTTGAATTGGTTTATTTTGGATACTTATTTAGTAATTAACGCCCAGATAGGTAGGCGAAGCGGCGCGTTGCGATGCGAGAGCGAGACTGAAGGTGGGAGGGAGAGGATAGGAAAAGGACTGTCAGAATGAGTGATAGAATAGTGTGACATGAGTTTGAAATGTATGAGGTTTTAATGCTGGCGCGTACAACTCCCCCGGCCTAGAGGTCTTCCTCTAGATTGAGTAGCGTTTGTAAAAAAAATAAAGTTAAAAACGCAAAAAAGCATGCGTTAGAGAGAACTAAACGAGTTAAATTTGAGTTAAATGAGCGTTAAAGTTGAGTTAAATTAAAGTTAAAGTTGAGTTAAATTGAAGTTAAAGAAAAATTAAAGTTAAAAGCATTATTTGAGTTACTGTAAAGGAAGAGGACAAACTCTAACTACAGGCCGAACATAAGTACCGGTTGCAGTGCGAATCTTTAAGGTGCGAATGATTTTGTCCTTTCCGGGATATACTTCCACAACCACACCCAATGGCCAACAAAGAGGATGCGCATTGTCATCTTTTATAACAACAACAGAGCCCACATCTATCGGTTTGGTCACCGTATTCCACTTTTCACGGCGTTGTAGAGAAGTTAAATACTCCTGACTCCAGCGACGCCAAAAGCTTTGCACTAATTTATTGACTAACTGATAACGCGTTAACCGATTGTCAGAAATATCAGAGACATTCTCTACTGGTAAGAATTTCAGTGGAGTTATATTGAGAAAGTGATTGGGAGTGAGAGCGGATATATCAGATGGGTCAGAGCTAAGAACACACAATGGTCTACTATTCAATAAGCCTTCTATTTGTACAAGTACAGTGTTGAACTCTTCGTATGTTAACACTTGAAGACCAATAACTTTATAAAGATGCGTTTTTACATAACGAACATTTATCTCCGTGATGCCGTTAAAGTGCGGACCATATGGTGGACTATGAAGAAACTTAATGCGTTGTTCAGCCAAATGTGAACTTAAATAATTTTTGTGAGAGTCAGATTCTAAAAGAGCGTAAATTTCGTCAAGCTTGCGTTTAGCGCCAATGAAGTTAGTACCTCCGTCGCTATATATCATGGAAACGGGGCCTCTTCTACAAATGAATCGACGAAAAGCGGCGAGAAATAGATCAGAGCTTAAGTCTGAAACTAACTCTATGTGTAGAGCCTTAGTTGTAAGACAGCAAAATAAACAAATATAAGCCTTCTGGCTTTTAACACCTCTGCGGCGAATGTGAGTAATAAAGAAGGGACCTGCATAATCGACCGATGTATAAACAAAGGCTTTAGCTTCTGAAACGCGAAATGATGGCAAGTCGCCCATAAGAGGGTTTGTAGATTTAGGGTTTAAACGAAAACAGATATTGCATTGATGCACTCTTTGACGTACTAAGTTACGTGCGGAAAGTATCCAAAATTTCTGTCTAAGCAGACTGAGTAGAAGTGAAGGACCAGTATGTAAATTACATACATGAAAGTAATCAACTAAAAGTTGAGTGAAGCGATGTTTAGGCGATAGAATGATTGGATGCTTTTGTCCATAGTTGAGTTGAGAGTGAGTGAGTCGACCTCCGACACGAAGTATATTATCAGAGTCAATGAAAGGGTTAAGTTTGAGAAGCGATTTGTTAAAGGGTTTATTATTTTTAATTGCGTGCATATCTTGAGTAAAAAATAGTGCCTGTATATGGCGTACTAAATAGAGTTCAGCGAGTTCTAAATCAGAGGATGTAACCACTCCGTTTGAACGTAGTATTTTAGCGAAGCGTAACACGTACACAGTAGCGCGTAATAATTTTGGGTACGTGGAAATGCGATCAATTAATCGATCGAAAGGGTGAGAGTTCGATTGAGAGCTTGTCTCTGAAACAAGAGCGATAGTTTTCTCTTCCAGTCGAACACTGTTAGATGAAACTTGAAATGGCTCGATAGGCCATTGCGAGATTGGCTGAGCTGTCCATTGAGGAGAGTGAAACCAATTTAATTGATTTAATAATGCTTTAGGAGTTACAGGTCGCGATATTACATCTGCAGGATTTTCATTTCCATTAACATGATACCAAATTTTGGCGTTGAGTTTCGAATTAATTTCAGTAATTCTATTCGCAACAAATGTGTGAAATTTGTACGCGGGAGAATATATCCACGTGAGAGTGACAGTCGAGTCTGAAAATGCGTAAATTGAGTTAACAGCATAACGATTCTCTATACTATCGCGAACCGATAATAAAAGATTTGTTAAGAGCAGCGCTGCGCACAGTTCAAGCCGCGCAAGAGATATTTTCTTTAAAGGCGCGACGCGCGATTTGGATGCGATAAGAAAGACTTCACCGGGTGAATCTGCATCAGAGCTCACGCGCACATAAACTACAGCTCCGTAGCATACTTCGCTGGCGTCCGCGAAGCCCATGATAGTGACGTGACAACCCGCGGTGATTCCTATGTGACGAGGTATTTTTAATTGCGATAAATAGTTAATCTCACTATCAAACCGATTCCATTTATTTTTTATTGAGTCTGGAACTGGCTGATCCCATTCAAGTTCGCGCTGCCAGCATTCTTGAATTAAAAGTTTGAGAAACGCTGTCACAGGGCCTAGCAAACCCAAAGGGTCGAATAATCTAGCGGTTGCGGAAAGAATCGTGCGTTTTGTGCATTGGTCAGAGTTAGTAGAGTTAATTTTGTAAAGAAAAACGTCATCATTTGGAAGCCACTGCATGCCTATGATTTTTGTCGTAATTTCTGAGTCAGTGTCAAAATCGACGAGCTGTGGATTTTTATGCGAATCGGGAATCTTATTTAAAAGCTCAGGGTTGTTCGAGATCCACTTAACCATTTTAAACCCCCCGGCCATGAACATCTTAACCATTTGGTGGTAAGATTGTTCAGCTTTTTCTAACCCGTCCATCGATGAGACATAATCGTCCATATACATACAGGATTGAGCTTCAGACGCGGCGATAGGATAATTCGCGCGCTCGTCCTCAGCGAGTTGGCGAACGACACGCATAGCGAGGTAAGGCGAGCTAGAAACGCCAAAAGAAACCCTATTGTATTGATAAGTATCAATCGGTGATCCAGGATCAAATCGAAATAATATGCGTTGAAACGGGTGGTGATTTTGATCAAGCTTTACACAGAAATACATCTTTTCAATATCAGCAGATAAAGCGACTGAGAAAATGCGTAAGTTAATTAAAAGATCAAAAATATTACTTTGTAAGTTTGGGCCAGTGTAAAGAACATCATTTAACGACTTTCCCGAAGTTGTTTTACAACTTGCATCTAAAACGACTCGAGTTTTTGAAGTGAGTTTATCTGGTCGATATACTGCATGATGAGGTATATAATAATTTGGAGTATTTTCCTCTGAATTCGATGCGTTTTCGACTTTTGACAGAAAACCGCGATCGATACAGTCTTGAATATTTTCATTATAGTTAGTGCGTAAGCCTGGAGTTGAGTCTAACTTTTTCTCTAAGTTATAGAAGCGACGCCTAGCAGTAAAGTAAGAATCGCCGAGTTCTGATGGGTCGAGTTTAAATGGCAAAGAAACTGTATAAGTCCCAGAGTCGTCGCGAGAATGAGTTGATTGGAAAATGTTTTCACATATATCATCGTCAGGGCTGATGTGTCTCTTAGTAGGTACACTTTCAAGCTCCCAAAAGCGTTGCGTGAGTGATTCTAATGAGTGCGAGTCTACATTGCAAAAGAATGCTTTATTATCATTGCGTGAATGAGCTGAGTAGCACTGAGCGCGTCCCATAGCGAGATATCCGAGCGTGGTTTCGATAGCGATGACAGAGGATTGCGGTGAAGTTATTTTATTACTACCTAAAAGAAGCGGGAATATCTCATTGCCTAACAAACAATCGATTTCAGCAGGGATATCGAAGCTGTCATCAGCCATAGGAAGACCTTGTAAATGTGATAACTGGGTTATGTCAACCTTTACATTAGGTAAATAATCGGTTATTGTATCAATGACGCGTGCGTTAATTGTGTATTTACACCTGGGATCAAAGCGTGAGGCAATTGTGAAAGATACATATCCTAGCGACACACTTTCAGATTGACCTATCCCCTTAATAGTGGTAGGTAGCGGATTGACTTTTAAGTTCAGTCGCGCACAACATTTATTTGTGATAAAGTTGCTCATCGAACCTGTGTCTAGAAACACGCGTAATTTTTGACACGTCTTATTATTGTCATAAGTATACACTGACGCGGTGGGTAATAAGACCGTGGTACTAGATTCATCAGCGATCGACGGCGTGACTGCAGAGAGAGATACATTGTTGGTTGGCATCGATTGCAACGGCGGCGTGACCGGACCGGGCGCGGACATGGACGCGTCGGTCGGCGAAAGCGTCGCGCTGCAAGTCAGCTGTTGTGACGTCATAGGTCTATTCACGTTAAAATTATCTATATGAATAAGAGTGTGATGTTTACGTTGGCAAACTGAGCAACGATTTTGAGATCTGCAATCTTTGATGTTATGAAAGCCTAAACAATTGAGACAAAAGTTACATTTAGTAACTAAAGAGTGGCGAGTTGGCGCATTTTTCGAGAGAAAATAACTGCATTTGAACAGGGCATGTTCAGGTTCCGTCTTACAAAGTTGACAATTCTTGCGTACAGCGGATGGAGTGTATGAGCCTTGCGAATTCGGTTGAGATTGGAAGTAATGTTGATTGGGTTTTACTCCAGAAGCTGTATTAGAAACAAACGACTGTGTCGGTTTCGAGTTTTTAGACTGCGATGCGAAATTCGTTTTATTATTAACGTACAGCTTATTCTGCGTAAAAGATGAGCGTAAAGAATGGATCTTATTCTGTTCTTTTATAAAAGTCTTGAGATCATTAAACGTAGGCATTTTTACGTGCTTAATGGATTGTTCAAATAAATTTAGAGTGTCTTTGTCTAATTTACTGAGAGCAATATGAGTCAAAATGAAATCGGAAAGGTCATCAATCTGTAAACGTCGTAAGGCAGCTTCAGCTGAGCAATACTGTTCCAAAAATTCATCTAAAGATTGCGATTTGAAATTTATTAACTTTTCCAAATACATAGAGGCTTGTACTCTTATGTCTTGGTATTTTTCTAATAGATTGTTCCAAATTATGTAATAGTTCTCACCAGTAGGTGGAATACCCGAGCAAATTGTAAGTGCTTTTCCGGAAAGTTTTCCTATAAGGTATTGAGCCTTTTCACCTGGAGACAAACCAGTGTTCTCATGAATAAGCGTTTTAAAATTTTGGTAGAAAACGGGCCACTTGGAAGGGGCTCCGTCGAAAGAGACTAGTTCTAAAGGCGGTAATTTTTTTATGAAATCCTGTTTGCGACGCTCTGTGTTGGCTTTGAGTTGTGCGATGGAGCTTTGCACCGAAAGGATGTTACAGTACAAATCGTCAAACGAGTTGAGTGCGGCAAATGTAGGTTTGAGTTCCTCATCATTTTTCATATAACACAAATTAAGTTCGTCAATAGTATCAAGAAAATCCGATCTTGTTTTTTCAATCGAATGCATGCGAGACATGAAAATTTGTTCAATCTGAGGGTCGGAGACCTTTAGGCTGAGGTCGTATAGTTCCTGAACCCTCTGAAAAAGCGCTTCTTTTTTAGCTTCAAGCAAATTAATTTTGCGTTTTACTCCCTCCATTGTATTGTAGGTGAGCAAACACACGCACGAGAGCTAGCGTTAAAAATGAGTTGAGTTGTGCGTATTTATTTATAATCCAGTAGGAAAATAAAATGCGTAGCGTACCTATGTAAGCGAATTTGAAATTGAATTGAAATAAAATTTTAAAAGATTGAATTTAAAAAATACACGTGTTTACAAACAACGAGTTGACGTTTGAGCGAATAGTAATTTCTAGAATGTGTCAAATGTCAAACGAATCGAACTTTCCAGAAAGAATGTGTCAAACGAGCGAATTTTCTAGAATTTTCTAGAGAGTTGTCAAAATGACGGATGCGTGAAAATGTGTAGTTGTGATTTTATGTAAGTGTAAAGGATAGGAAATGAACCATGCGGCTCGGTAGGACCAGAAAGGAGTTGTAGGAGATTGGGATAGGAACGGGATGGGATACCTTCGATTGAGCAGACTCCACAGGACGGTCCAAGCTTGGTTCTTCTTTCACTTTCACAAACACTTGAATTTTTATTGAGTTGAGTTTAGCGCGCGATTTGGGTTTATTTGAATTGGTTTATTTTGGATACTTATTTAGTAATTAACGCCCAGATAGGTAGGCGAAGCGGCGCGTTGCGATGCGAGAGCGAGACTGAAGGTGGGAGGGAGAGGATAGGAAAAGGACTGTCAGAATGAGTGATAGAATAGTGTGACATGAGTTTGAAATGTATGAGGTTTTAATGCTGGCGCGTACATCCGTCTACACTTGACACCGCGAGTAAAAAGCGGCTTGACTTGCTCGGCTCGCGCTAGCATAGACCCACCTTTAGCTTACGTGCACTGGTCCATTTATTGTCCCGAAGCAGTGGTAGGGTTGAAGTGATTTTGGGACGTGTAAAAGCGCTTTACAAAAGCCTACTTGCAGAAAATAAATTACTTTTATCAATGTTTCTTAAGGTAATCCTGTGGAGGAAGGTAATTAGTACGACGGTAATACCAGGCCTGGCTCACTCCGCGCGGTACATCCGATAATTACCTACAGCGAAGCGCCCCGCCGGCGGGTATTATATCAGTCGAGTGTCACGCGCGCGCCCGTCAGGACGCTGGCGTGCGTTGTAGTATGACAGGCCTGGCTCACTCCGCGCGGTACATCCGATAATTACCTACAGCGAAGCGCCCCGCCGGCGGGTATTATATCAGTCGAGTGTCACGCGCGCGCCCGTCAGGACGCTGGCGTGCGTTGTAGTACCTAATTCTATGATCGAAGTATTAATTTAAAAATGGACATAAAGAGAAAGAAATATTGTGCGGCGTTCGGGTGTTTAAATTCGAAAAGAAATCTACCGGATTTATCTTTTTTTTTCGCTTCCCAAAGATGCTGAAAGGTATGTTGGCCATGTAGGTAATCAATAATTCTTAGGATAGTTTAGGAACCTAACCTACTATGACTACTGCTCATAATGCGTTCGTTCGTTTCAGCCAAATGACGTCCACTGCTGGACAAAGGCCTCTCCCAAGGTTTTCCATAATGAATGCATACTTACCTACATATACGTACCTCATTACAAATAAGTAGATTAATTATTTTTTCACTAGACAGCAACCCTAACAGCGTAAGAAGAGTTCAGAGGCACGCGATAGAAATAGACAAAACTTGTAGGTGAATAAAATTGTAGGTACGTAGTGCTGTGCGAGCTGAATTCCACTGTATCGCGTCGTAGCAAGACTCGCATTTATTTAAATCGTCTTGCGGAGTAATCCTTCTGTACCTGTACTATTACTTATTCTGTGGTAATACTTTGGACGGTTTATTTTTATGTAGTGTAGAATCGGAAGTTTAAAAGGGCCACAAAATTTTTTGAAAGTTTAGATAATTTTTTAACTGATGCACTAATCTACAAACTGTGTAAAGAAGATACTTCCATCCTGTAGAACTATAAATCATGGTAGGAAAATGTATACCTACATTTGTCTCGAGAAAAACTAATCTTGTGTGTGTGAGAAATTCAAATAGTTTATTCAGTACATAGGCCCTTTCCAGGGCACTTAAACACGTCCCAAATATAGCTTGCCCTACCACCACTTCGGGACAACCTGGACAACATATGGGCTGGTGCTGAGAAGAAGTGGCGGAAGAAACTCTGAAGGGCACTCAATGGAACTTCTGAACGAAATTATGTATAAAAAGTTGGTAAAATTATGAAAAGGTGCATCAATTTTTTCAGTATTTCCGGAAGACTACTGTAGATATTATCATAATTTATTAACCAGCCGGATATCATGTCGTGCAGTCATCATTGCAACTGCAGCGACCTTGGCGAAATAAATCGTCTTTTTTCTGCGACATATGAAACTAACGATGCTCTATTATGATGGTCTTAGGTAATCCATTTATTATGGAGGTATATTTTGTTTGCAGGCAATAAGACATGCAAAATATTGTGGTTTTTGTATGACTGCGATGTTCTTTGTTATTTTTTTAAGATAAGTTTAATTATTCTAAGGTGAATGGAAATCTTTTTTGCGAGATTTATCTTGTCCGTTCGTAGTCCTCAAGTAAAGAAGACCCGCGAATCGAATAGCATAAAAAATACAAAACCTCACTCCAGAAGTTTGTTTGGCACATGTTAGGTATGCTAGAATATTGCATTACCCACATGTGCGACATGGAGTAATTTACGCTGCCAAGGTAATGAATGGAACCTTGTTTACGACAGTCGTGTAAACATCGAGAGAATATTATGGAGGCGTGTGGGTTAATACGTCACGAGACATGAGTATTGAGTGTTCGTCACCTTCGAAATATTGCACATTATTAGGCACTAGACAAAGCGATCATCTGATCATCTCTTTTACAGGCGCGGGATCTACATCTACGTTTCTTGAGCAAGAAAATAGTTGATTTAGGGCTCTTTCCCAGGGAAATTCAGTATTGCTGTATTATGCCTTACTGGGTCCCGCTAAACTGGACTTGTGTCTTCACACGGCGACGTTTTGCCCCCAGCTTGATCCTTGCCTGGACCTTTGCGACAGAATAGAGAATTTCTTGGACATTATTAATTACTTATTGCAACTTGTACGACGACGCTACGTTTCAAGTCAAGTTAGCCTTTAGGTGAATGTCAAGGCTACTATGCACTCACACACCATGCACTACAATCGGCGTTTGCGCATGGCCTGGCCCTGCATTTTCTCATAAAACTCATTAGTCATTTATTTTCTGTGTAGGCATTTTTATTTCTATCATAACGTGAGTTATAAGTCAAACGATTTCGTGGAGAGACGTTCTATTGGTTCGTGATTTCGTGCCTTTTCTCTTCTTAAATCTTAAATGTTCAGTATAATGATCATTTAAAGTTAAATAAAAACTAGCTTATTACTCGTAATAGCGCCAAAAATGCGCTCAGTCATTATTATGTAGTGACCTAAGACTTCACATGTGAATAATGTTGTGTCATGTTTCAATTATAATTACGACACACTGTTAATCATCAAATATACATCGCGGATTAGTATTATTATCAGATATATATATTAGTTAGTTATTTTAATCACTATGGCTAAACCAAATAATTTTGAGGAGTAAATAAACAAACAATATCGTAAAGAGATACGTACGACAGCACATCAGGCTACCCATTTTTGTTGCAATCTCGCCCCTATTACAACTGCACAAGAACCCAGTGGTTACGTTGACGTGCCGTCGTCTAGACTGTACCTTGCGCGCACGCGCATGCAAATGCAATAGTTGAAATAAGAAAGATGGTTTTCATGAATGAAACTTCCAAAACACAAATTAAATACATTGTGATTATGATTCAAATGTTATACATTTTATAATGATGTGCTTACATGTAAATAATAATTTAAAAAGCCCACAACTGTTTCATCTTTGTATAACATTAAAGTTGACTGGTAGAAAAAGCAATAAGGCATTAAGTCCTCCAATTGTAGTTTGCAGTGTGCAATTACTGGATATCAAAAATACCCTAATGTTAATAGAACTGGAGCTAGTAAAATAAAGTATTGCTGAAAATATGTAGGTACATTATTATGAATGCTTAACAAGTATTTTCTTATTCATAACGTTACAAATAAGCGTTTGGTAATTGGTTTTATTATTTTAGATGTATTAAACTTGTGTTTGCAATGCAATAATAGCGACGTTTTACCTGAAAATAAAACGTTTATTAAACATACTTACCTTATTCGAAGCCTTTATAATGAGAGTAGTGTCTGTCTTTTCCTGTTTGAGTACTAGTTTTGACGTATAATCTGCCCACGTGACTTCCGCTCCGGTCCCCCACCGCCTAAGCACGCCTCAATTAGCGACACTAGCGCCACCAACGGTAGCTCGAAACTAGGTTTCGATATTCTCGCCATTGTGTTTTATGACACCAGGTAGATTTAAAAAGTAGGCTTCGAATAAGGTAAGTATGTTTAATAAACGTTTTATTTTCAGGTAAAACGTCGCTATTAAACAGTACTGTACCGTTATTCGAAGCCTTTATAATGAGAGACGTGTCTATTATCTCCTGGTGGCGCTGTGTAATCGCCAATGTGATCAATTGAAGAATAAGACATTGATCAGTGAGAAATGTTATGAATTAGTTAGAACTTTAGCTTATCTGTCTACTGAGTGGTAATGTACTGTGTGTAGGTACATTATAATATTTTACAGAACGCAACCTGCATCTGCATCTACGTAAATTCACGTCTAATGCATCGTTTATTAACAACTATGTAATAATGAACTATCGGTTACTTTACGTCATGTAAAAGACGCAAAAGCTACGTCCACCCTCACTCACAGTATCAGACCGTTGGATGAATTTAATAAGCTTCGGTAGGAGTGAATAATTATTAGGTATGGATAAGAATATTCACTGGTACAGTTAAGGTCGCTTGCCGATAGCGGGCGTTTGATGATCTCCAACATTTCCCACATTTAGGTATCAGCTCAGATTTTAATATTTATAAACCTTTACAGGACCGTAGCCTAGGTGGACGGTGTAAGGAATAGGTGACAATAGCTAGCCGGCTATGTATAGGTACGATACTTTTGTATTGCCTGAGTATTCCGCGTTATCGCTGTTCGCTAGGGATAGCGAAGTTTGAGTCGGAATTGATAAAATTTATAATAATACAGACTTTCCTAGTACAAACTTAGTAAACTTTGCGGTTTACAAACGTCGGTGCTGTGGTAAGACTGTGCGACCATTATCTTTAGGGCTAACAGTGATAACTTGTCAGCTAGATCAGCTTATTGACGGTTAGTCAACCAGCTTAATTCAGAGCAATCTTAATATGAAATTACGTATTATTGTAATTACAATTATTATAATAATATTATAGGGCTGAACAAGAGTTTGTTTGCATCAACACAAATACTATCTTTGTGTTGGAGTCCTTTAACCACGAATTCTATGTATAAAATCATAATAACATCATTCTACCACCAATAGTAGCTGTACGCGCCAGCATTAAAACCTCATACATTTCAAACTCATGTCACACTATTCTATCACTCATTCTGACAGTCCTTTTTCCTATCCTCTCCCTCCCACCTTCAGTCTCGCTCTCGCATCGCAACGCGCCGCTTCGCCTACCTATCTGGGCGTTAATTACTAAATAAGTATCCAAAATAAACCAATTCAAATAAACCCAAATCGCGCGCTAAACTCATCTCAATAAAATTCAAGTGTTTGTGAAAGTGAAAGAAGAACCAAGCTTGGACCGTCCTGTGGAGTCTGCTCAATCGAAGGTATCCCATCCCATTCCTATCCCAATCTCCTACAACTCCTTTCTGGTCCTACCGAGCCGCATGGTTCATTTCCTATCCTTTACACTTACAGAAAATCACAACTACACATTTTCACGCATCCGTCATTTTGACAACTCTCTAGAAAATTCGCTCGTTTGACACATTCTTTCTGGAAAGTTCGATTCGTTTGACATTTGACACATTCTAGAAATTACTATTCGCTCAAACGTCAACTCGTTGTTTGTAAACACGTGTATTTTTTAAATTCAATCTTTTAAAATTTTATTTCAATTCAATTTCAAATTCGCTTACATACGCTACGCATTTTATTTTCCTACTGGATTATAAATAAATACGCTCAACTCAACTCATTTTTTAACGCTAGCTCTCGTACGTGTGTTTGCTCACCTACAATACAATGGAGGGAGTAAAACGCAAAATTAATTTGCTTGAAGCTAAAAAAGAAGCGCTTTTTCAGAGGGTTCAGGAACTATACGACCTCAGCCTAAAGGTCTCCGACCCTCAGATTGAACAAATTTTCATGTCTCGCATGCATTCGATTGAAAAAACAAGATCGGATTTTCTTGATACTATTGACGAACTTAATTTGTGTTATATGAAACATGATGAGGAACTCAAACCTACATTTGCCGCACTCAACTCGTTTGACGATTTGTACTGTAACATCCTTTCGGTGCAAAGCTCCATCGCACAACTAAAGGCCAACACAGAGCGACGCAAACAGGATTTCGTAAAAAAATTACCGCCTTTAGAACTAGTCTCTTTCGACGGAGCCCCTTCCAAGTGGCCCGTTTTCTACCAAAATTTTAAAACGCTTATTCATGAGAACACTGGTTTGTCTCCAGGTGAAAAGGCTCAATACCTTATAGGAAAACTTTCCGGAAAAGCACTTACAATTTGCTCGGGTATTCCACCTACTGGTGAGAACTATTACATAATTTGGAACAACCTATTAGAAAAATACCAAGACATAAGAGTACAAGCCTCTATGTATTTGGAACAGTTAATAAATTTCAAATCGCAATCTTTAGATGAATTTTTGGAACAGTATTGCTCAGCTGAAGGTGCCTTACGACGTTTACAGATTGATGACCTTTCCGATTTCATTTTGACTCATATTGCTCTCAGTAAATTAGACAAAGACACTCTAAATTTATTTGAACAATCCATTAAGCACGTAAAAATGCCTACGTTTAATGATCTCAAGACTTTTATAAAAGAACAGAATAAAATCCATACTTTACGCTTATGTTTTACGCAGAATAAGCCGTACGTTAATAATAAAACGAATTTCGCATCGCAGTCTAAAAACTCGAAACCGACACAGTCGTTTGTTTCTAATACAGCTTCTGGAGTAAAACCCAATCAACATTACTTCCAATCTCAACCGAATTCGCAAGGCTCATACACTCCATCCGCTGTACGCAAGAATTGTCAACTTTGTAAGACGGAACCTGAACATGCCCTGTTCAAATGCAGTTATTTTCGCTCGAAAAATGCGCCAACTCGCTACTCTTTAGTGAAAAAATGTAACTTTTGCCTCAATTGTTTGGGCTTTCATAATGTTAAATATTGCAAATCTCAAAATCGTTGCTCAGTTTGCCAACGTAAACATCACACTCTTATTCATATAGACAACTTTAACGTGAATAGACCTATGACGTCACAACAGCTGACTTGCAGCGCTACGCTTTCGCCGACCGACGCGTCCATGTCCGCGCCCGGTCCGGTCACGCCGCCGTTGCAATCGATGCCAACCAACAATGTATCTCTCTCTGCAGTCACGCCGTCGATTGCTGATGAATCTAGTACCACGGTCTTATTACCCACCGCGTCAGTGTATACTTATGACAATAATAAGACGTGTCAAAAATTACGCGTGTTTCTAGACACAGGTTCGATGAGCAACTTTATCACAAATAAATGTTGTGCGCGACTGAATTTAAAAGTCAATCCGCTACCTACCACTATTAAGGGCATAGGTCAGTCTGAAAGTGTGTCGCTAGGATATGTATCTTTCACAATTGCCTCACGCTTTGATCCCAGGTGTAAATACACAATTAACGCACGCGTCATTGATACAATAACCGATTATTTACCTAATGTAAAGGTTGACATAACCCAGTTATCGCATTTACAAGGTCTTCCTATGGCTGATGACAGCTTCGATATCCCTGCTGAAATCGATTGTTTGTTAGGCAATGAGATATTCCCGCTTCTTTTAGGTAGTAATAAAATAACTTCACCGCAATCCTCTGTCATCGCCATCGAAACCACGCTCGGATATCTCGCTATGGGACGCGCTCAGTGCTACTCAGCTCATTCACGCAATGATAATAAAGCATTCTTTTGCAATGTAGACTCGCACTCATTAGAATCACTCACGCAACGCTTTTGGGAGCTTGAAAGTGTACCTACTAAGAGACACATCAGCCCTGACGATGATATATGTGAAAACATTTTCCAATCAACTCATTCTCGCGACGACTCTGGGACGTATACCGTTTCTTTGCCATTTAAACTCGACCCATCAGAACTCGGCGATTCTTACTTTACTGCTAGGCGTCGCTTCTATAACTTAGAGAAAAGGTTAGACTCAACTCCGGGCTTACGCACTAACTATAATGAAAATATTCAAGACTGTATCGATCGCGGTTTTCTGTCAAAAGTTGAAAACGCATCGAATTCAGAGGAAAATACTCCAAATTATTATATACCTCATCATGCAGTATACCGACCAGATAAACTCACTTCAAAAACTCGAGTCGTTTTAGATGCAAGTTGTAAAACAACCTCTGGAAAGTCGTTAAATGATGTTCTTTACACTGGCCCAAACTTACAAAGTAATATTTTTGATCTTTTAATTAACTTACGCATTTTCTCAGTCGCTTTATCTGCTGATATTGAAAAGATGTATTTCTGTGTAAAGCTTGATCAAAATCACCACCCGTTTCAACGCATATTATTTCGATTTGATCCTGAATCACCGATTGATACTTATCAATACAATAGGGTTTCTTTTGGCGTTTCTAGCTCGCCTTACCTCGCTATGCGTGTCGTTCGCCAACTCGCTGAGGACGAGCGCGCGAATTATCCTATCGCCGCGTCTGAAGCTCAATCCTGTATGTATATGGACGATTATGTCTCATCTATGGACGGGTTAGAAAAAGCTGAACAATCTTACCATCAAATGGTTAAGATGTTCATGGCCGGGGGGTTTAAAATGGTTAAGTGGATCTCGAACAACCCTGAGCTTATAAATAAGATTCCCGATTCGCATAAAAATCCACAGCTCGTCGATTTTGACACTGACTCAGAAATTACGACAAAAATCATAGGCATGCAGTGGCAACCTAATGATGACGTTTTTCTTTACAAAATTAACTCTACTAACTCTGACCAATGCACAAAACGCACGATTCTTTCCGCAACCGCTAGATTATTCGACCCTTTGGGTTTGCTAGGCCCTGTGACAGCGTTTCTCAAACTTTTAATTCAAGAATGCTGGCAGCGCGAACTTGAATGGGATCAGCCAGTTCCAGACTCAATAAAAAATAAATGGAATCGGTTTGATAGTGAGATTAACTATTTATCGCAATTAAAAATACCTCGTCACATAGGAATCACCGCGGGTTGTCACGTCACTATCATGGGCTTCGCGGACGCCAGCGAAGTATGCTACGGAGCTGTAGTTTATGTGCGCGTGAGCTCTGATGCAGATTCACCCGGTGAAGTCTTTCTTATCGCATCCAAATCGCGCGTCGCGCCTTTAAAGAAAATATCTCTTGCGCGGCTTGAACTGTGCGCAGCGCTGCTCTTGACAAATCTTTTATTATCGGTTCGCGATAGTATAGAGAATCGTTATGCTGTTAACTCAATTTACGCATTTTCAGACTCGACTGTCACTCTCACGTGGATACATTCTCCCGCGTACAAATTTCACACATTTGTTGCGAATAGAATCACTGAAATTAATTCGAAACTCAACGCAAAAATTTGGCATCATGTTAATGGAAATGAAAATCCTGCAGATGTAATATCGCGACCTGTAACTCCTAAAGCATTATTAAATCAATTAAATTGGTTTCACTCTCCTCAATGGACAGCTCAGCCAATCTCGCAATGGCCTATCGAGCCATTTCAAGTTTTATCTAACAGTGTTCGACTGGAAGAGAAAACTATCGCTCTTGTTTCAGAGACAAACTCTCAATCGAACTCTCACTTTTTCGATCGATTAATTGATCGCATTTCCACGTACCCAAAATTATTACGCGCTACTGTGTACGTGTTACGCTTCGCTAAAATACTACGTTCAAACGGAGTGGTTACATCCTCTGATTTAGAACTCGCTGAACTCTATTTAGTACGCCATATACAGGCACTATTTTTTACTCAAGATATGCACGCAATTAAAAATAATAAACCCTTTAACAAATCGCTTCTCAAACTTAACCCTTTCATTGACTCTGATAATATACTTCGTGTCGGAGGTCGACTCACTCACTCTCAACTCAACTATGGACAAAAGCATCCAATCATTCTATCGCCTAAACATCGCTTCACTCAACTTTTAGTTGATTACTTTCATGTATGTAATTTACATACTGGTCCTTCACTTCTACTCAGTCTGCTTAGACAGAAATTTTGGATACTTTCCGCACGTAACTTAGTACGTCAAAGAGTGCATCAATGCAATATCTGTTTTCGTTTAAACCCTAAATCTACAAACCCTCTCATGGGCGACTTGCCATCATTCCGCGTTTCAGAAGCTAAAGCTTTTGTTTATACATCAGTCGATTATGCAGGTCCCTTCTTTATTACTCACATTCGCCGCAGAGGTGTTAAAAGCCAGAAGGCTTATATTTGTTTATTTTGCTGTCTTACAACTAAGGCTCTACACATAGAGTTAGTTTCAGACTTAAGCTCTGATCTATTTCTCGCCGCTTTTCGTCGATTCATTTGTAGAAGAGGCCCCGTTTCCATGATATATAGCGACGGAGGTACTAACTTCATTGGCGCTAAACGCAAGCTTGACGAAATTTACGCTCTTTTAGAATCTGACTCTCACAAAAATTATTTAAGTTCACATTTGGCTGAACAACGCATTAAGTTTCTTCATAGTCCACCATATGGTCCGCACTTTAACGGCATCACGGAGATAAATGTTCGTTATGTAAAAACGCATCTTTATAAAGTTATTGGTCTTCAAGTGTTAACATACGAAGAGTTCAACACTGTACTTGTACAAATAGAAGGCTTATTGAATAGTAGACCATTGTGTGTTCTTAGCTCTGACCCATCTGATATATCCGCTCTCACTCCCAATCACTTTCTCAATATAACTCCACTGAAATTCTTACCAGTAGAGGATGTCTCTGATATTTCTGACAATCGGTTAACGCGTTATCAGTTAGTCAATAAATTAGTGCAAAGCTTTTGGCGTCGCTGGAGTCAGGAGTATTTAACTTCTCTACAACGCCGTGAAAAGTGGAATACGGTGACCAAACCGATAGATGTGGGCTCTGTTGTTGTTATAAAAGATGACAATGCGCATCCTCTTTGTTGGCCATTGGGTGTGGTTGTGGAAGTATATCCCGGAAAGGACAAAATCATTCGCACCTTAAAGATTCGCACTGCAACCGGTACTTATGTTCGGCCTGTAGTTAGAGTTTGTCCTCTTCCTTTACAGTAACTCAAATAATGCTCTTAACTTAATTTTTTTCTTAACTTTAATTTAACTCAACTTTAATTTTAATTTAACTCAACTTTAACGCTTATAACTCGTTTAGTTCTCTCTAACGCATGTTTTTTTTTACGTTTTTAACTTTTTTTTTACAAACGCTACTCAATCTAGAGGAAGACCTCTAGGCCGGGGGAGTTGTACGCGCCAGCATTAAAACCTCATACATTTCAAACTCATGTCACACTATTCTATCACTCATTCTGACAGTCCTTTTTCCTATCCTCTCCCTCCCACCTTCAGTCTCGCTCTCGCATCGCAACGCGCCGCTTCGCCTACCTATCTGGGCGTTAATTACTAAATAAGTATCCAAAATAAACCAATTCAAATAAACCCAAATCGCGCGCTAAACTCATCTCAATAAAATTCAAGTGTTTGTGAAAGTGAAAGAAGAACCAAGCTTGGACCGTCCTGTGGAGTCTGCTCAATCGAAGGTATCCCATCCCATTCCTATCCCAATCTCCTACAGTAGCGGAGCATCAATAAGAATGTTGCGAAAGCGGGAAAAGTTATGCAAACGAAGTCGCAAGCACAGCTAGAATTAAATGATAGTTTCGTAGCCGATCTAAACCTTATCAGGTTTCATCAAGGCCCTTAGGGTGGGCATCGGATTTAATTTCGAATGATTTATTTTCATCACCCTGAATGCCGTTGGACGATCGCTCATTTGCACGATGTAAAAATATTTATGTAATGATGTTTGTGTAACACTAAGTTTTATATCATCGCCAATGTCACTCATGATTCATTGATAGGCCAGTAGAATTAAACACAAAAATTGATTAAATCGGAAATAATTCCTACAAAAGATTTTTTTGCTTTAATGGCTTCATTGGTTGCCCATTAAGACTCTCCTAAGTTTTCGACTTCGACGGAGTTGTGCTTAAGTGGTGGGGGCCCCCGAAAGCGGCGTTTTTTCGGTTTTCCGGTGATACCGCGTAAAGGACTTACCCTATCGAAAAGTGGTCTTCATGACGGTTAAAGGGCACTTAATCCTGCATTGAATAAGACCAAATTCATATGTTTTGGACAAACCGTTCTCGTGCAAATGTTCGGCAAAGTAGAAAATATGTGTATAATTAATGACCCTCTCCACGTCCAATGGCTTGTTACCCACATGCTTCCAAGCCTTGTAAAGGGTCGCCTTAACCAGTGTAACCCTAACAAGGCTCACGAGTTTGATTCGCTTATCCTTGTTCGTCCCAGCCGTTCCTTAACTGCGGTTGCTGCACCTCTTCCTGACACTCTCCTGAACGACTCTGTGTTACCTAATGTGGCTGCCTCTCTTCCTTGTACCCTCCTGTACGATTGCATTGCTTAGCTATATGCCTGGTCCAAGGTTCGACGCCACAAAATCAACTTTGTACGCGTGAAAAGTTTAAATACTATTTTCCGTGCTTGCAACATTTTTCTTTACTGCTTCGCCTCTATTAGTCGCAGAGTGATTGTATATATCCTATAGCCTTCCTCAATGTATGAGCTATTCAACACAAAAATAATGATTTCAATCAAACTAGTAATTCTTGAGATTAGCGCGTTCAAACAAACAAACAAAAAACTCTTCAGCATTTTAATATGAACTTGTTGTTGTTGATTTTTGGCGTCGAACCTTAGACCAGGCATACGGCTAGGCAACGTAGTCATGCAAGAGGATACAAGGAAGAGGGGCAGCCACAGTAGGTAACACAGAGTCGTTCAGGTGAGTGTCAGGAAGAGGTGCAGCAACCGCAGTTAAGGAACGCTGGGACGAACAAGGATAGGCGCATCAAGCTCGTAAGCCTTGATAGGGTTACACTGGTTGAGGTGGCCCTTTTCAAGACTTGGAAGCCTGTGGGTAACAAACCATTGGACGTGGAGAGGGTCATTAATTATACGTATATTTTCTACTTTGCCGAACTTTAGCGCGAGAACGGTTTGTCCAAAACATATGAATTTGGTCTTATTCAATGCAGGATTAAGTGCCCTTCAACCGTCATGAAGACCACTTTTTGATAGGGTAAGTCCTTTACGCGGTATAACCGGAAAACCGAAAAAATGCCTCTTTCGGGGGCCCCCACCACTTAAGCACAACTCCGTCGAAGTCGAAAACTTAGGAGAGTCTTAATGGGCAACCAATGAAGCCATTAAAACAATAAAATCTTTTGTACGAATTATTTCCGATTTAAAAGCTAATTCTACTGGACTATGAAGTGTACATACCTAAGTTGCCAGTAGGTAGGTAAGTACTAATTTTTGTGACAATAGTCAGCAGAGACAAATTACTTTATTGACCTAGCGAGTCGGGTAGGTATTAGAATATTTCACGAGGCTGTTGTAAAAACTTAAAACAAGTTAACTCGTAAACAGTTGTGTGTGCCACAACATTTTGCTTGTGACTACTTTCGTTACAGTATAATAATTGATGGATTTAAATCACATCAAATACGAATTTTGTAAATTGTACTATGAAGGTAGGCGAAGGACTTTCGGCCCCAAGCAAAGAGCTTAAGAGTGCGGCACATTATCCACAATTAATTCCAACCATGTTTATGTACTTCTGTGTGACCCTAAGGTCACAGTGATAATTGGAAAAATCAGAGTTAAATTACTTTCTTGGACTGAAGGTTTTGATTTATTCCCTTTAACTCCTCGTAAAAGTCGTTCATATTCATACGACAATTTTTATTGAACCACAGAGGTGCACAAAAGGTCGAATTAACAATATGACATGGTGTCATATGACGTCAATAATAAATTATATTTATTTACTTAAATTAAGTAGACAAGACGTAGTCATTGACACTATAATAGGGCACACGGAAAGTTCAGTTAAGAGACCGAAGACTTGTGTGACTTTTGGTATGCAATCTTTTCTCCAACGAATGTAATGGCTTGTATAAATGAGAAAATAACAAATTGTAGTATGTAAACCTACGCGGTTTAATATATATTTAGTAAGTACGGTTTACTAAAGTCACTGTTTTCGTTGTACAGTGAAATTCAATTGCGAAATGCGTTACCATGCAGCGTGCCCAATTTGTTTTAAGCTCAGATAAGCTTTATACTTTTGGTTATTGTGGATCATAAGTATTTGGTATTGGGTGCCATGAGCGCCTCAAGTTGGCGGTTAAAATGCTCTTTGCCTCACGCAAATCATGAATTGTAGTGTTATAACATGAGAAGAGCCAATGCTTTAGGATTTGTAACGTTACGTGACTTGATCTGTATGTTTTTGGTAACCGAGACTCGGTTAGGCCATTTTGTATTTATGGAGTTCACCTTTTACTGTTACTAGTTTGTAAGCCTGTTATTATTTTGTTTATTTATTTTATATAGGTAAGGACCGACTTCATTGTGTTTATTATCCAGACTTGTGTGCTTTTATTACAATAGGGGCATGGGTTATATCTGACCCTGAAGCAAGGATGGGTCCTGAGTTACCCCAGAATGAAGTCGTCCAATAGGTAAGGGCGCGAATGTCGCGACTCTTTCTGTGCGAATCAATTGCCGTCAGAACATTTGCATGAGTCTGTCGGTGTACTATAGGTATGTATAGCAGACAAATACTTATTTTAGTATTCAGTATTTTGTGGTACCCGCCAAGCGTCTATGAATGTATACCTTATTTAAAAGACTATCAGGTCAATAGTTGTAACTTTACTATGCAGAGGCTGCATAAAGGCTTAAGTTTATTTAATTTCTCCAGGCGTTAACTGTTCGGTACCAAAAATTCAGGGCGCATAGCTGCGGCCCCGATTAATTAACATCCTTCAAGATTCTGAAGGTTTAGGGCGATGCCCTTGTATCATCTCGGCAGTAATGAAATAAGCCAAACTGACACGAATCGAGTAATTTTTGCGTAATCTCATGATCTCTGTCTCCACCTTTTACCCATGGCAGGTCTTAAATAGCTTACTTTTGTCATGAAATAAAGCATTTTAATTAGGGTTCCATAACCCTTGAAAATTATGAGGATTTGGGGCGATGCCCTTATGTCCTCCCGGCAACATTACTTTAATTTTGCCGTGCTAAATAGAATTTCAGACCCTTTTATAGTTATGCGGATTTAGGGCGGAGCCCTCATGTCTACTCGGCAACTTTACTTATTTTCGTTTGCCGTGGAATAAGGCGTTTGGGTTCTATAACTCTTCAAAAATTATGAGGATTTAGGACGATGCCCTCATGTCTTTGAACCGCAAATACAAACGAGCGAGGTTGCTTGGCTCGAAATGTAATGATTTGAGTCCGATTCTCCTTGGGTAATCTCCTATCCCAGAGGGATGAGGGATAACATGAGAGTTTAGAGCGATGCCCTAAGATCTCTCGACGTAAATAAAAATGAGCGAGGTTGCTCGGCTCGAAATGTAGTGATTTGAGTCCGGTTCTCTTTGGGTAATCTCCTATCCCAGTGGGATGAGGGATAAACATGAGAGTTTAGAGCGATGCCCTAAAACCTCTCGACGTAAATAAAAATGAGCGAGGTTGCTCGGCTCGAAATGTAATGATTTGAGTCCGGTTCTCTTTGGGTAATCTCCTATCCCAGTGGGATGAGGGATAACATGAGAGTTTAGAGCGATGCCCTAAAACCTCTCGACGTAAATAAAAATGAGCGAGGTTGCTCGGCTCGAAATGTAATGATTTGAGTCCGATTCTCTTTGGGTAATCTCCTATCCCAGTGGGATGAGGGATAACAAGAGGGTTTGGACCAATGCCTTACTAAGACCTCTCGACGTAAATAAAAATGAGCGGCGTTGCCTGGCTCAATATGAGACTCCTTGAGTGTTTGAGTTTTCTCCTATCCCGGTGGGATGAGGGAGAAAAGGTTCTGGCTCCTGGTTTTTCCCTGTTTGCTCCAAGAGAACTTACCCTCGCTACAGGATTATGCTGCTGCGTTTTGGTTACACTGCCATCTAGCTTGCCGAGTAGCCAGTTTGAGTTTTCCACTGTAGGTATTTAGCATAAGGCGAAATCACAGATCGATCTGCGGAGCAGAGTTGCGATCGTATTGCTGCCGAAAAATTTTCCAGACGCCGCTAGCATCAAATAAACTGCGTATCAGGCTGAATAGACGATGTTCATCCTTCACCGTTTATTACACAGACTCACTGTTTATCTACACAGTAACAGCATAGCGTTTTCCTGAAATCATAGTTTAAGAAAACCACAAAGGTATTATTATACCTACGTACCGTATCCTAATAGGACAAACTGCACACTTCACTCTTGGGTTATAAGCCATGCGTTAGACTTCCATAATGGCGGTAGAATAGGTACGTCGGTACGCTACCCTACCTAGTGGAAGTTTTCATACTTTCCCCGGATGCATATTGATAAAGGTAGTTTACCGTTTATTTATTTTGTTGATTTATAAATCAACACAATCCGTCCGATGGAATTCGTATGTCTGAAATGGTATTGGTAAGTTGGTACTTACAGCTTATTGTAGCAAGCAATCACATCTTGCGACTATCACATTACACCACACCATCCTTTGATTTGACCTCTACGCCAACTCTTGCTCCTCTTCTGCACGTGGACATAATATTTCCTCTTTCCTTTTGAAAATAAAGACATCTAACGGAAAACCCTTAGGAACAAACACAGCTAAAAAGGAGTGTTATACCGTTAGGAATGAACATTGCTAAAAAGGAATATTAGTTTTAAAACACATCTAACGAAAACCGTTAGGCACAAACATTGCTAAAAAGGAATGTTAGTTTTAAAACACATCTAACGGAACACGCCGTCAGGTACGAACATTGCTAAGAAGAAAAGTTAGCTTAAAAACATATCTAACGAAAAACCGTTAGAAACAAACATTGCTAAAAAGTAATGTTACTTGTAAAACACGTCTAACGGAATACCGTTAGGTACAAGTATTACTAGAGAAGAAAGATAATTATTTAAAATTACACTGAGTTAGATTGAATGCAATCTACCCCCGAACGGTAACACCGTTGTAAAAATAAATTACACTGCGAAATAAGTAATCACAGTAATTTTTATAAGTTTTCAGCCAGTACATAATAATTTAGAAGTACTTACATTATGATGGTAATATTTTACCTGAATCACGTCACGACTAGTACCTGTGAGATGGGTCGCGAACTAGCGGAGCTAATTCTACGACCGTCTCGAACGGGAACTAAAACACCAATGGCGAGAATATCGAAACCTAGTTTCGAGCTACCGTTGGTGGCGCTAGTGTCGCTAATTGAGGCGTGCTTAGGCGGTGGGGGACCGGAGCGGAAGTCACGTGGGCAGATTATACGTCAAAACTAGTACTCAAACAGGAAAAGACAGACACTACTCTCATTATAAAGGCTTCGAATAACGGTACAGTACTGTTTAATAATAAATTTGTTTGAGTCGATGAATAAAACATTTTTTTTTTTTTTCATTTTCAATGCTATTAGGAGAGAGATGAATTTTGTGAAAACCTATGTTTGTTTATTTATTAGGCGATTATGCCACATAACTAGGTAAGGAATTGGTATTATTATTTAATAATCATTGCATTATCTCACTTTGATATAATGTTTGACACACAAGTTTATAAAATAATTATAGTTTTAAAAATAAAAATGGTACCTACTATAGACAGATAACAGAAAAAACAAGTTTGTCTCCAAAGCTACAGCAAGAAATTAACATACTTAATGGTATGCTTACTATTCACTTCACTCATAACTACATGAAAAATGTTAAATAAGGGTCACTAAGAAAAGTTGAAACAAGTTGCGACATGAGTGAATACAAAGAACCATGTTTTTTCTATTAGCTGTTGTTATTTATTTTATATTAAATTTATCGATTAAGTAGGTACATAAGTGCACTTATTTGTGGTGCTCTAACTACATAATTTAATCCTTGAATTATGAAATTTATTTTCTTATAATATGAAACTGGCTTTTTTTTATTTTAAAACTTTTTGTTTTTTATGGCGGCAAATGTGTGATGGCTGGAACTTACCCATCCTTGTCGAAGGTTTCATAGCAAGCGTCCATATCGAGCAAACAAGATTCGTCGAGTGTCGCGCCGTTAGCAACCTCCGACATTGTTGGTTGGATCGAAATGAGCTGCCGGCAGCCGCGGTGGCTGTTTATAAAGCCCTCCAACTTCATGCTGAACAACTACCTTGTGTACTGTAAGCCCGTAACTAACCTATTTCAGTCCAAAGTTTATCATAGAAACCGAACATGAAATCGATTATTACACAGGAAATAGCTGTTTGTAGCACTTTTATACAAACAAAATATATTAATAACAATGGTTTATTTCAAAATTAATTATTCAGAACGCTGCAAAAATCTAGAAAGTTGCGTAAAGTAAGTTTGTTGCAGAAAAGCGCAAAAGTCAAAATACACCAAAATGTCATTGTCAATGTCATTGTCAGGACGTTTCGTTTTGCTAAAGTAATTTTTTGTTACTTATTTAATTTGCATAATCAACTCAATAAAACTAAAATTTATTTATTAAACAGAAAATAAAACTTTAAAGTGAAATTTATCTTTTTAAATTATTTGCAAAATTAATTAATCTTCTATGTGCTCTGTCTGAAATAGTCTGATTAAAACAGAAAGTGACATTTAAAAACTGCCATAGATAAAAAAAGTGATGCGCGCGCGAGGTTTGCTGAATTTTCTCGTGTCAGCTTTTTATCGAAAAATAACTCTTTCTGTTATTTGAGACGTGCCGGTGTGTTTACTGCGATGGAATTTAGCGTTCCGTGTTCTCTCGAGTCTTGAGTTTGGTTCTGCAAGGTGGTATACGTATCGCACTTTCCCTTCGTCAGTTTAACGCTAAGCGGCATGATGGTTATTGAAAAGGTGCATGGTCTTCAAGCGACCAGCTTGAGCCTCAACGAGAGGTTTACGCTGCTAGCGGCGGCAGCCCCGGACCGTGTGGTCTCGAGGCCGCGGCGGCGCCCGAGCGTCAACTCGTATTTCAACGAGAACAACATGAACCTGAGAAATCAAAACTTTCTGGGGAGCGTTGCCGCCCGGCGTCTTGAATTTGAGGCCAAGAGAGTAAGTGCACTGTTTGCTTTCAAAGATTCTGTACAAATAGTCCTTACCAGTTTACAATGTATAATTTTGACTAATGTTATTGTCCTGTTCTGTTTGGAAGGATTGTTGTTTTATTTATAAGTTAAATTTCATTGATCACAGAATAATATACTGGTCTTTGCAGCTTAGAAATGTTATTTACACAATTTTTGTGCAATCGGTGTAACCTTAAATAGTATACCTACCTAATATTTATTCAAGTGTAGTATTTGAGTTTGCAAACTGTTTTATTTATTTTTCCATAATTAAGCGCAGAATTAAGGACAGGAGGCTTCATTTATATTTATAGCCTAGGCTGAGAGCTTGCTCTTCAATATGGGAGATTTATTTTGTATTTTTTTTTTAAATTGCGCGCTTGCAAACTACTTAAATTACGTTTTCATCTAAAATACAATCTGTTAATGTAATTTTCAGCAAGCACTGAGGCAGCGATTGGGAACATTACGTCGCTTCGGCAGCGAGAGCAGCCTGCCCGGCCTGCGACGCTACAACAGCTACAGCAACCTTAGCCAGGGCAGCTTCAAGCAGAGGCCGTCTTGGAGGCAGAATGGGAATCTGAGGTATCACCAGTTATTCATTTCCGCGGTGGCATAATTTACAAATCGTGCAAAAATTGGAGTTTTTGGTTTTACACTAATACAAAATTTTGTTACCCCAGCCAGTATAGGAGTTAATATTTAATAAGTTCTCATTTTTATCCTATTTATAATAGTCTTTGTCTGGCAATATTAGCATTTATTTCACAGTAAAGATTTTTTTTTATAAGCCGTGTGGTGACGGCAGAGTAGAATACATTTGTCACCAACCCCTACTCTTCCCGCGGGTGTCGTAAGAGGCGACTTAGGGACTACACATCAAACAGAGAATGAGCAGCAGCGCTCTCTGAAAAACATCAATCTTTTAAACTGCGATCTCCAACCCGCCTGCCAAGCGTGGAGATTATGGCAAAACCCTCCACTATAGTGGAGGAGGCTCATAGTCCAGCAGTGGGCTGTAAAGGGCTGTTGATGATGATGATGAAAGATTTTTTAATGGTGTTGATTGGAAGTAGATGGGTATTATTTTAGTTAAATAAAATATGATTGTATATGCATTTGGCTTTGTGGTTAATATTATTATGTTCATAGCGAGAACACTGTTTTATATTGCTTACTGTTCTTGCAATTTTTTACTCATTTTAAATATTTATACATACATATCTATTGTTTGTCACATAAAGCAATCTATATTTTATGTGAAGTACACAGCTAAATTCGTGACTAGCAACTAGGTAAGCGTAACAATAAATTAAATATTTTACTTAAGTATGGCAATAGCATATGAAACTCAACATTTTTATTGCAAAATAACACCTATTGCAATAAAATAAGAAGCCAAAGTGTAGATTGCTGTGCGTACATGCGTTAGACGTCGCGTGCCTCTGGCACTTCGTCGGTCGTGTCGTGATAGGGAATACAGAATACACTAGGCTTATTCATGTTAAATTTAATTATAATTAGTATAATATTTCTTGTAATAATTGAAATGACAAGTTTTCGACTTGAGCAAGAAAGTTATTACTCAAAATAAAATTTGAATGGCTGGTAGCTACTAGTACTAGCCAGTAAACGATACATGCACAAAATGTCCATTATTGTAATGTAGTCTATACTAATATTATAAATGCGAAAGTAACTCTGTCTGTCTTGCTTTCACGCCTAAACCACGAACCGATTTTGATGAAATTTGACAAGGATAGTTTTTGTCCCGGTTTTTGAAACAGGGACGCGCGTGATAAAGTTTTTCTGTGACAAACAAAGTTCAACGCGGGCGAAGCCGCGGGCGGAAAACTAGTAAATAAATATAGCGCCTTTTGGGCATTATATTTGATTGAATAGACTGTGCCTATACGACACAGTGAGTTCGTGTGAGGTTGTATGTGTCGTTATTTGTAAACTACAAGGCTGGCTGTGTTTATCTTTTCTTATTATAGCTGTAATATTTTTATAATAATTTTGTTCAATTCCAGCCGCTCGACGTCTTTCGAAAACCTGTCGCAGGCCTGGCGCGGCTACCGCCGGCGCCGCGGCGTGTGGAGGGCTCGTGGTCGGTTCAGGTACGATTCGTATATCCTATTTCATCATCATCATCATCACCATTTCAGCCAAATGACGTCCACTGCTGGACAAAGGCCTCCCCCAATGTTTTCCATAATGAACGGTCCTGCGCTGCCCGCATCTAGGCATATCCTATTTATCACCACTTTTTAATGGTCGCTAAATAGTAGCGTGGGCAGGCCTCCTACTATATGAACCGACGATTTGGTAAAGGTCGCGGGAAGAGTCTGGATGCGGGTAGCGCAGAACTGTTCAATATGGGAAACTTTGGGGGAGGCCTTTGTCCAGCAGTGGACGTCATTTGGTTGAAACAAACGAAATAGTAACTGCTGGTTTTCTGCCGAAAAAATTATTTTATGTTGGTTAGCCCATTTATCGTGGAAGGCTTTAAGCTATACAACATCACCCTACAGTTAATAGGGGCGGAGCAGTAAAGAAAAATGTTCAGTTTAACCTACAACAATACTTAAAAATTATTTAATAATTATTTAGTAATTACAATGATACTGAAAAGGTATCCACTTAGCATGGTGTAGTAGCATCTCAGTAGATAATGCTACTACGTTGGTCTTCCGCTGGAAGTCGCGGACACAGCTAGTTTCTAATAAATCAGGTTTATAACTTGTTTTCGTAATATTATCATTGGTGTATAATTTTGGTAACTTTCTCATTGGTGTATCATTTTGGTAACTGTCTCATTGGTGTATCATTTTGGTAACTTTATCATTGGTGTATCATTTTGGTAAGATTCTCATTGGTGTATCATTTTGGTAACTTTCTCATTGGTGTATCATTTTGGTAACTTTCTCATTGGTGTATCATTTTGGTAACATTCTCATTGGTGTATCATTTTGGTAACTTTCTTGTTGGTGTATCATTTTAGTAACTTCTCATTGGTGTATCATTTTGGTAACTTTCTCATTGGTGTATCATTTTGGTAACTTTCTCATTGGTGTATCGTTTTGGTAACTTTCTCATTGGTGTATCATTTTAGTAACTTCTCATTGGTGTATCATTTTAGTAACTTCTCATTGGTGTATCATTTTGGTAACTTTCTCATTGGTGTATCATTTTGGTAACTTTCTAATTGGTGTATCATTTTGGTAACTTTCTCATTGGTGTATCATTTTAGTAACTTCTCATTGGTGTATCATTTTAGTAACTTTCTCATTGGTGTATCATTTTGGTAACTTTCTAATTGGTGTATCATTTTGGTAACATTGTCAATGTTTATCGTTGTCTACAGGGGCCGAGGCGGCTTCACGCGCGATGTTTCTCGCTTCGCAGGCGCGGGCGGCGTGGGCACGCGCGGACGGACGCAGCGCGCGCGCGGCGGGGTCACACGTGCCAGGGGCAGGGGACGAGGTAACTCACATTATTTTATTTATTTAAACATTAGAAAGAAAGAAAGACACATTTATTACAATGGACATCACACAAATACAGGCAATTACATAGACATGACAGTGGCACATAATAATGGAAGAAGAAAAAATAAAAACAAGAGTAAACTAAGCAGTGCCACCCACTCACCAACAAGATGCCCACTGCAACGGCACCCCACTCAGCATCCGTGGCCCACGGTGACGAAGGCCACGGCGCTGGTTTCAGTGTGCCCCATGCCGAGTGAGGGTCACGGACCATTGGTAAAATAAATAAAATACTAAGCTGCATAAAATTGTCTAGATAAACATACATAAATAGTAATATTAGTGCACAGATAAATACAAAAGGCGGTAAATCGGTAAGGATGATAAGACTACGTTTATTAAGAATACTAATGAAAAGAATACTAATAAAAAGATAAAACTGTTTGTATAGGACAGTTTGTATAACATTACAGACTAAGTGACAGCGCACACTGAGCGACAATGACTTGTTAATTTCATACAAGCTAATAATGAAACTAGCGGCCGCGTGGATCCCGTTTTACAACCTTAGGGGTTGAATTTTGAAAAATCCCGTCTTATGCCCGTTTTCACCATTAATCGCTAATTTTTAAGTGAGCCTTATTGTTGACAAATAACAGGAATTTTGTTGACATAGGGGTCACTTAAAAATTAAGGATTGATGGTGAAAACGGGCATTAGTGACCTACGTTCTAAAAGGAAACCCCCATGCAAAATTTGAGACTTCTAGCAGTTTTAGTTTCTGAGATTTCGTGATGAGTGAGTGAGTCAGTCAATATGCGTCTGGTCGCCGCGATTGTCGCCCAGTGTACGCTGTCGCTAGACTATAACAGGGGTGGCTGACATGATCCACTGCTTACTGACAAACTACTGTGAACATATACCAATTATATTACATACTTCTTGAAATCTTAAATCTTAAAACAGCCTAAAGCTTCAATACGCGTCCCATAACAGTCCGCGCGACCTGTCATTGGCGGCGATGGCGGCGGCGGCGACAACGATCTGCACGCATTGGTGTGCTTAAATTCAGTACACAATTATGTAGTATTTTTAGGGTTCTTTATTTTATTATGAGGGAAAACATAAAACTGAAAATTATTCTTAGTCAGCATTGACACAATCGACTGGACTAACAGCTGCGATCGACCGGTTGGCCACCATAGTGGCAATTTATGGGACAGTGCTGGGCTGTCCTTCTATAAGCGTTAAAGCAGTAAAAAAATCCACAAAGCAGACAACAACTTTCCGCCATTAAACTTTCACGTTTATATCCACAGCTGGCATACTCAAGAATCAAACCCAGAAGCCGGTTCCCACGCGTGAAGAGTTAGACGAGCAGCTAGACCAGTACATGGCGTGTTCGCGTGCCGCGCTCGACCACGAACTAGACGAATACATGAAGAACGCCATGGAGCTCGAATAACGAGCCAAGGGACAACACTACGCACGCAAAACAAGAGAGCACAGACACGGCAGAAGCATCGAGGGAACAAGAAGTACTTAATACTACCGATAGATGGCGCTATCTTGTAAAAACTGATGGGAGAAGAGACATTGATAAATCAGTCTAAAGCCCGGTCTCCGAGCACGTAGAATTTTGTCCAATGACCCCAAGCTACCCGTCGCACAGTCGCGACAGCAATATAATTACCCGCGAGCGATAAGGATGGGTAGCTTGGGGTCATTATTTGGACAAAATTCTACGTGCTCGGCGACCAGACTATAGCGGGTTCCGTACCCTGCGTTCATTTTGGATAAGGAACGGAACAATTTACGAATCCGTAAAAATAGTTGGCGTTTACCAGGGAAACATCCAAAATAGAGCATACGGCAAAAACATTTGGGAGCACAAGTCTAATCAAGTACCTAATTAAACCAATAGATGGCGCTATCCTGCAAAAATGCTGATCCTAATGTGGAGCATATTCTCGTGATACAAATTTCAGTGTTTCTTGGATCCTCGGTTTATTTCAAATATTATCTAACAGAGACGGAAAAATCGCAAATAAAGACACTCCTATAAAAACAGAAGGCGCTGTATACGGTATTTTTAGTAATTTCTCGAGTTGTTTGGAGCTAAATGACGCCTGTGATATAAAATATGCCATCTTCAACCTCTATTGAGCTATTGTCGTTAAAAATTCTGTGTCGTGGAATCATATCAAAATGTGGTTTTGCTGTGTTAGTGATGTGACAATTTCGAACCACTTCGCACCACTAGTGCTGCGACAAAATTCAAGAAATCACGAAGTTGTGTTATTTTATTAGGCAAGTGAGTAGATTGGTAGTGCTGGTGATGTAAACAATATATCGATAGAGAGTGAGAAATTATTATTTTAAACAATAATTGACTTCGTTTGTGTGTTTGTTGAAATTAAAACATTGTTAATGAAATGACATGTTTTAAAGACCGGCATCAGGGTAAAAGAAAATCGTCTAAGTTATCTTCAGGTCTTCCAAAATACTAAAAATGCTAGACTAATGGTGCCCGCGAATTTGTACGCGTGAAAAACTTTTATCATCTTGCGGCATGAAAATGAAACCTACTGATACTAACACATAACTTGATAAAAAGTACTTTTGCTTGAAATTAAGCTGAATAATTGGTAACAAAAATATTGTTTGCATCACCCAACACCAACACTATTTGTAGACTAAGGACTACTGTGTATAGTGATTGAAAGTATATTTTCGCTACAAGTGTTAGTTTAAGTACCTTAATAAAAACACTATGTAGTCATTCAGTGTACCTTACTATTATATTGCTATAAGAATCTTGAGGATAGTTTTTAAGGTTTGACCGGTAACATACAGCCTTAATCAGAGATGTAAGAGTAGGCGCACACCGTTGATTTTGTATCGGCCGATAGTTTAGTCGGGCAGTTGATCAGTATGGGCATGAATGGGAGTGCGCACACTACGCCGATTCGATTTGGCCGATTTTTCATACAAATTTATATCGGGCACAACTATCGGCCAACTAAAAATCAACGGTGTGCGCCTACTCTAATGGTTTAACTTAACTAACACGAACATTTTCAGTTTTATCATTGACTTTCAAAGATATTTGTCAGTGAGTTGTATTGAGTCTAACTGAAAGTGGTTGTGAGTTACGCAATGTGGGCTACCGTATTTGCGCTCAGTTGGCGCCACTAACCAGTAGGGTTCTGTCACTCGACTTTGGCGGCAACTGGTGAAAGCTTAAACTAGAAAGTCTATCGCGTTATCATTGACCAATTGGCGCCACTATCGAGTAAGAGTAGGCGCACACCGTTGATTTTTGGTTGGATAGTTTAGTCGGGCAGTTGATCAGTATGGGCATGTATGGGAGTGCGCACACTACGCCGATTCGATTTGGCCAATTCTTCATACAATTTAAAATCGGGCACAACTATCGGCCAACTATAAATCAACGGTGTGCGCCTACTCTAAAAGTCCAGTCACTTTGGCGCCAAGTGGTGATCACGAATATGGTAGCCCTTACTTGGGGTCATTTGTCTAGACATGTTTTGTAGTGATGGGACACTTGGGTTTTTGAAAATCCCGCATTTGGTTTAATGTCGAGCTCACTAGTCTTATGGTTAAATAAATTATAAGAGATATGTATTAGTTTATTCACGACATTTAACACATCGTCCTAAATATGACCATAGATAGATAAGACTCGTTTGTAATTATATATTTTGACGTAAATCTTTCTATTTTCGTATCAATTAAAAAGTTCATATAAATATGTTTCTATTTTTTTAGGTTAGTGAACAGAATTTCCTAGATTCATATTAGTTATTAATAATTTGAAAGGTATGCCCATTAACTGTCTAGATTGTAAATTGAATTTTACAGTAAATTGCTCTCAACTTGCGCTATATGCGCCCAGTTGGCGCCACTGGTAACTAAATTAATATGCCAACTAAAAAATTGACAAAAAGCAATTAGTCCCAAACGACATAATATAACCTTCATAATACTTTTTACAGCTTTTAAAATTTCATGCCTAATTTTCAACAAAACAATTTTATGGTGGAAAACTAAAGTAAAAGAGCTTAATCATATTATAAACTAGCTTTCCGCCTGCGGCTTCGCCCGCGTGGAATTTTGTCTGTCACAGAAAAACTTTATGGCGCGCGTCCCTGTTTCAAAAACCGGGACTCAAACTATCTCTATGTCTTTCATCAATATCGGTTCAGTGGTCTAGGCGTGAAGCCAAGGCAGACAGATCACAGACAGACAGAGTTACTTTCGCATTTATAATATTAGTACAGATAAACTACTCCTTGCTTGATATTTTTTTTTATATTTTAGATTAAAAATTCCAAATAATCTAGGAATAAGAAAAATGACAATATGGGCATGACCTATCATTTTTTCCGCCATTGATCATGTTGTTTAAGCCTGCGACCTTTTGTATGAAATTGTTAGTCTTTTTAGTGTATGAGACATTTTAAATTAATTTGTAATGTAAAGCATCATTTGTTTGTTATTTTTTATTATTAAGTATGCATAAAATTAACACACATTAATATTTTTGCACAATGTATTTTTGTAAAACGAAGTTCCAGACATTCAGGCATAATAATAAGCAAGCCAAGCAAAAATTAAAAAAAGTCAATCGCTGCTAGCTCATGAATATAAACTCGCGTCAATATAAATAAAGGCCAATATAAAAAATACCTAATTTTCAATGTTCCTAGTCACCTGTATAAAATAATAACTGAAACAGTGAAAATTAAGTTTCTATAAACACTGACACTATTATGTAGTTGCCTTGAGCTGTTTTGCATCAAAAACAAGTATGCTAAACTATTGAATCTGTAAATTTTCAATATATTGCTTTTTTTGACGCGAATATCAGTGGGCTAAGTCCTTATCGCGTTTATAACATTTCGAAAGGGATCACTTAACCCCGGTCGCCGAGCTCGTACAATTTCGTCCAATGACCCCAAGCTATCCATCCTTATAGCTCGCACGTAATTATGTTGCTGTCGCGCTCGCACACTCACTGCGGGCGCCCGTCGCACAGTCGCGACAGCAATATAATTACGCTCGAGCAATAAGGATGGGTAGCTTGGGGTCATTGGCCAAAATTCTACGTGCTCGGCGACCGGACTATACCAATTAGTATTAAGTCCGTGTCTTATTCGACTAATAAGATAGTTTTCTTTTACAGTGTGTACTTTAGTTTTCTCAACCAGAAAACGACGTTTGTGTTATTATTTTAAGTAAATTTTAGAGCTTCACAAAGATGGCAGCACTCAAAATGGCCGATTTATCGACCGCTGTGTATAAAATATACCACATTTGCTGTGATTGTCGTAACTCATTTTACAGAGAAACAACACATAGTTTATTCAAAAATATGTTGCTGTATGTTTTTTGCTGTCCACTAGATCTAAGAAACATAGACCTAGAAGTCTAATGCTCGTTATCACCATCGATCCCTATTTTTTAAGTGACTCCTATGGTAACACATAACAGGAAAGTTTTCATAGGGGTCACATGAAAATTAGGGATTGATGTGAAATAAATAAATAAAACGGCCATTAGTCTTTCAGTGATGGACAAGCCAAAGTGTGAAAACTCGATGAAGGCAGTCTTTTCTGTCACTTTAAGTTTGTTTATTAACTGTCAAAATCTTTGAGGATCGGTAGCTTTGATCTTGTTAGGGCACCTAAAACGGTGAAGATACGTACTATGGCACTCAAATTAATGGTCCATCCCATAACACAGGGCTATGGCATTTCGTATATGTCTTTTATCTTATTATATCATACGATATATACTGTTTTACATTTTTTTTTATTTAAATTGAATGTCAATTAATTTTGACAGTGTAACTTTTGCGTATTTAATAATTCAAACTTAATGTCTTTACTGTATGTGCTTCCTTTTAGATGTGGCCAAGTTTGAGTGACATTATATTTAATTTTTGGCCTATATTATAAGCTGTCTAGATTATAGCCTCATCGTGAATGCTCTAAGTCTAAACCTTCAGTTATAAGTTCGTGTAAGTTAACTCTTTTTGTTTGATACTTGACGGAAGTGTAAATAAATAGCGGTAAGCGAGAAAGTTGATTGTTTACAATAAAAGCGAATGACGGCGATTTGAAGTTTCATTTTAACAAGGTTATTCCTGTAATTTACAGTCGTAGCACAGTAAGCTCAACATTTTTGTTGAAAAGTAGCCCCCATAGAGATATAGACAGATGCCAATGCGCTAAGATCAATACTCAGTGTCGCATTAGAAATTCACACACAATAAAATCAAATTAAGTGCTCATTATCCACTGCGTTATCAGTACTCAACGTTTGAATAATCTTTAGTACTACCACAGAATAATAATAAGTACTACGTACAGAAGTTTTACTTCGCGAAGGTATTTAAAAAAATGTATGCTCAATGTCATTAACAATATGGTGTAATTTAGCCTGTCTCAAGAGTCAAGCACCATTTTGTTGACAAACGTCAGTGATCGGCACTGCGCCGAAGCTATAGGGCTGACTTCGGTAAAATGATGTGACGTGAGGTGCCAACTGCGGAAAATGGAGGAGGAAATACATGATTTAGCATGAATTATCATGAATAATATTAACTACTTATTTACCTCTCAGTGTCTTGAGGCAACTTAAAAAAGTACATTCTGTGTTTTCATTATTATTTAGGCAGTTAAATACTGCATAGTATTTAGTACACCATTTTCTTTATTTTCTTCCATCATACACAAGAATACGCGTGCGTGAGTCAATGTTCGCTCGTATGTGAGGCCTTGTCGAATAGTATCCTGTAGGTGGGCCATCGTGCGTGTTTTGTTTTCGATGTAAACTCGCGGAGATGAACAGGACTGGTACTACGCAAGCAATGTAAACTGTTCACATTGACATTATGACGTCGCTGCTGTCATCATTGCTGTCACGAGCAATGTGTTCTGTTTTGGGCATATTGCTGCGACACCGGCCCCGCCCCCTTGTCACATCTCCCTTTAGTTTCTGTGATCTGTGTTTATGATACTAGCGTTTGGTTTGGTGTGCTGATATGTTATCTTATCGTACATCTTAACGAGAAACAAGAACTGATTTTGATAATCATTATCTGCTTGTCTTTAAGTTTCAACGTTTTGTTTTAATGTTGTGATGAGGACCTCCTACGGTTTGTTATTTCGTTAAATTGATTTTTGAACTTTATTTGTTTGGATTTAAGAGAGAAACCATGTTTCAGTGGATGTACAGTCGATCACAAAACTCGAATTTGGATGTGCATTGTACATATTAAAAACAATAAGGGGAAGTGAATTGCTGATGGGATTTCTAAACCGCTCGGTTAAAATTCATGTCTCTTCCTACTTGACTACTATCATCATAGCGCGCATAGGTACTTTACGAAAATACATAACCCTCCATGGCGCAGACGGGTAAAAAGTCAATTTACTTAATAAAGCACTTCGTAATTTTGTGGCTCACTGTCCTCGTATAATCTCCAAAATGTTGCGCATACGGTCAGTGATGGCTCGTATTCGTATCGGACCGCCCGCGGAACGATTTACCGACCGCTGCGAGGGCGGCCGAGGAACAAAAGCCAATAACCGGTCTTTTCCAAAAAAATGTGAGGTTCACATCAATTTGTCTGTCGCCTGCAATATTATTGCTACTTATCCAAAATCAAATATTATATTGCTTAAGTCCACTCTACCAATTTTACATGATACAAAACTATTACACCTAGGTATTGCTAAGGTACAAACTATCAAGTTTAGGTAAATGTCATCAGAAAGAAAAGTTTAAAACTCTTTAAAACTGCATCTTTTTTCGACCTTTGGCATATTAGGGAAATGGAGAACTCTCGATCTTCACAGCACTGCTATGAAGTGTCATAGCACAGACTATCCTAATCAATCCTTCAATGACTTAAAAATAGTCTGCATGACCAATTTCAAATTCTTCACTTCAGCCTGCCAAGATGGAAGAAAATTAAAGAATAATGGTAGCTTATCAAATAGTTTTCGGATGAGTTGAAATTTTTGGAATTTTATCGTTTAACCGGTTTCTCCAGTCTCCCTCGTACGTTCTGCTGACGCGGACCGTTAGCGAAGGACGCGGGTAAGTTACGGCAGGCGCGTACGCACAGCGCGGCAAGATAGACTTGGTAAGAACTGAGGGTTCCCGACATAAATGTTCGTTCGTTCGTTTCAGAAGCGCTGGTAGGGCCCAAAAGATAAGGAGACATGTAAAGTGCCCCACAAGGGCTACCTTTTTTTCTATTTACTATATTTTGACGTTCATAAGTGCCACTTGTGGTTTAAATTGAATAAATATTTTTGATTTTCATTTTGAGTCAAATGACGTCCACTGCTGGACAAAGGCCTCCCCCAAGGCTTTTCATAACGATCGGTCATGCGCTGCCCTGTATTCAGGTTCTTCCCGCGACCTTTACCAGATCGTCGTCGTCAGACGTAAAATATGTAGAGCAACAATCAACATAATATGTTAACGTAGAGATTGTTACTCAATATTTTAATTATGTTGAGATTTAGTACATTGTATAAATCTGCAATGTAATTGTTTAACGATAAATGCTTCCTAGCGATAAGACCTCCTAAATTGTGCTTTTAAGTAACTAAACTTTTTTTATTTCTTTACGACTTTTGAGTGGTAACGCAATAAAGTTTATTTATCTCTATTTTATTCTAGTTCAAAATATGAATATGATCATTGGTTTTATCACAAATTCCTGTTATAAACACTTAAAATAAGTATCTTCAAATTGATGAATTATTAGTTTTGAATATTTCGAAATGCGCTAAGGGACCTTAATATCAAAGAAGCAGATGTTTAAAAATATCACAACTTTGAAGCGTGCAGGGTTCGGCCGACTGTTTCTTTATTTATTTCACATACAAATGAGATTTTATATTTATTCCCGCGTCCAGTTACACGTCATCAGGTCGTGATTACTGCATTTTGTTATTTTGTACTGGATTAACTGCCTTTTTGTTTAAACAAGTTGGTAATTACTTACTTGATACTCGTACTTATTGACATATCATGTTTAATGTAGGTACCTAAGTAATTTGCTGTATCTTTTATTTACTATTTGTCGAATCTATACTTAGGAAAAGTCGATTGGTGTCTGATATCTAGTAAATATGAGGCCAGACACCTATGGAAATTTAACAACCAAAATTTTGATTTTGAAATGTTTTCTAATGTTGTAAAACTCGTTTGGCACAGTTATATGCAAAATGGTGGTGATGTCGTAGTTTTTATAATCCCATTCACCTATCAGTACAGTTATCGGAAAAAAGATATAGCGAAGTTGATTATTAAATTGACCTGCAGCAGTAAAATGTACCTGTCGTGAACATTTAAGTAGAAATCGCACAAGGGTTTTACAAGGAGGTATAAGGCTGTAAAATGCTTTAGACAGGGTTAAAATCCAGAACAAGGTCACTTGGCTGAAGACCAAGCTCAGTGGCAGTGGGTCGGCCATCTGTCAAACGGGTTCTCGAGTGGACCACGTTTCAGCAAACATTTGGTGGATTCCGTGGAGGGTAGTTGAACGGGAAGCATGGTCGATCTGTTTTAATGGTTCCAATTTATTATTTAATGGACTTTAGTGTACAAATTTGGTGTTATTTTGTGTTCTAAAGTGCAGTGAAGTGATAAATTATAAAAAACATTGAAATACTTCGAATTTGAGCGCGCATCGAGTGTCGAGTGGGTTGTCGTATGAACAACCCGCTTTGGACCCGGTGGCGTCTCGAAACCTGCTTACGGGCATACTTAACTCCACGGAATCCATGAAAAATCAATAGAACTGAAACACCCACGTTCTATTGATAACTATGTCAATATTTTTCACTCGACATTGGCAGAAATAAACCTCCCAGAGAGGTTTGGTTGCCACAAATTAAAAAAAAAAAAAAAAAAAAAAAAAAAACATTTGGTGTAGGGCAATTTCCAACTCAGTGGACTGATGACCTCAGAAGATAGATGGCAGTGACTGGATAACAAAAGTCAGAGATGGTGGACTTCGGAGGTATGTGGTCAGTTGTGGGTTGCAGTGAGTTACATGACACTCTATGATCATGGTAATCACAGATGTAGGCATGTAGCATTCACTTGGGAGATCCTGGACTGAACTTTGTCCTCCACAAGGTTCTGAGAGGTTTTGGGTTCTAACAATGTAGGTACGTACTGAGATATCTTCTCTCAGCTAGTAAATATTTACAATCTTATGAGTAAATTGGTGCAAGGGTTTCCAATAATCCCAGTGTAATTCAATCATTTACTGTAGAACTAAATTATTAAAGTCAAAGTCAAAATTTCAAAGTCATAGTCAAATATTATTTATTTTGTATAGACTTATACAGTACTTACAAATCATCAAATATTTTGCTCTTCTTGTCTCTTTCTTTTTACCCTGCCTTATTACCCTATCATAATTTGCCTGCCCCTTTCAGGTTACTTTTAACCACGCTTGTACATCATGTTTTCTCACAAGTGCTTCACTAACAACCTACATTATACCTAACCAATATGATATTACAGTTGTGCCTATTTCCTTACCCGATACGATCCGAAGTGGTCACCTACGAGTGTACCTATTACGGTATATTACGGGCTGTGCGCTCGCAACCAGTTCGCTTACTGTAAAAGCCATTCATATGCGAGTAACGGCCAGACTAATGGTGGATCTTCGATACTACTAATATATTGCTTACGTTTTCTGATACAACACTTTTCTCTTAGAGATGTGGCAAGATAAAGTTATTCGGGGCTTTTTTTGGATACTGGGCTTTGGTTCTGGTTGACATAGTAAAATAATAGAAGGTCCGACAGATCAATACCAGCTGTATTAATTTTTGAAATTTCACAAAAACTGGCACATATAAGGTCTTCATAGTACCTGCGTAGGTGTATGTTTTTTCAAAAGTTCTTCCTATATTATGCAGCAAAGACAAGTCCACCTTAAATCTGGAGTGAGATTTATGGGCAGCAAGCTGGTTTAGTCACATCACCTCAGACAAGTAAAGGACACCGATCGTTTGTTTACTTTATTGAGAACCTCCTCCTTTTTTTAAGGTCGGTTACAAATAAGTAGGCATCATATTTCTTCGGTGACGAATGTGGGTAAACGGATTGCATCACTGCAAGCTTCGAAGAAATGAGCTGGACGATGATTGTGTCGTTTTAACACTTTTACTTTGTTAGTCACCTTTTATTGCTTATTCGGAAACTCGGATTATACTTCCCGGATCGAGGAAACAAAAAATAAATAAAGTTAAGACTGTATTCTACGTCTAATTACTTAGTTGTTGCTTTTATTATAACTCGTAAATAAATTACGTCCCGCATATTATGAAACTAGCTTTCTTACTACTTCTTCTCAGCACTGGCCCATTTATTGTCCCGCCGAAGCAGTGGTAGAGTTAAAACTGGGACGTGTAAAAGTGCTTTTTAGAAGCCTATTTGCAAAAAGTAAATAAGTTTTATGAGTTTTTTTTTATGTTTTTCTGTAGAGCCTTATTCCTTTCATGTCTCATACGAGATCCAGTCCAGTGTAGTTTGTGTGAATTTGGGTAACAAAGTAATGTTAGCTTTTGTGTAGAGCTTAAAGTGGGAGAGCTTCAGAAAGCTCTCTTACCGTAAAAGGAAACTTAATATTAAGACGTTTATCGCTACGAGGTCGTCAGATTCACGGCCCCTGGGGTCAGCAGACAAACGCCTATTGTGTTCGCAAGTTTGCAGACGAGGAGCACGGTAGAGCAATAGCCAAGTGTAGAAAAAAACTCACAATTTCGCTTGGACGAAAGGAGTTTCGTTTGACTTCAGTTTTACATTTTAAAGTAAATCTTTGTTTTTTTAGTAGATGGTAGGTAGGACAGTATACAGTATCATCATCAATGATATTAGATGATATTTGAATTTATTTTTCGATAGCCCAGGACAGACTGTTGTGTGTGGCGCCTCAGAACAAATAGAGCCGACCCCAAATAATGAGAAAAAGGGTTAGGGAAAAGAAGAAGATTTGAATTGTGTAAATTACCAGAACTTTGCTTATAAACATACAAGTGAAAGAAAACAATGCCTTTTAATACGATGAAGATAACAGATCAATCTAGCACAGTAAGTAATTGTGCCACTTTTTTCAGTTGTTGCTATTTGAGATTCAGTTTTAGTTGAACTTTTGTATTTTAAAAACGTTTCATTATTTTTTTACATCGAGAACAGGAAACATATTTTATTTTCACAATTATTTATTGTATTGAATTTGTTCAATTCGAAAAAATTAGTAGTATATAACTGATTATTAGTTTCTTATCTGTTTGAACCTACCGAGCATCGATGCGACGCGACGCGACGTCGTAATGTAACTAGTATAGTTGCATACAATGAAAGTTAGTTTCATTATTGATCGGTATTCGGCGTGTATCGGTTAAAAGCGCTTGTAAAGAAAGATAACGTCTAGTTAACAAAATCGAGCCTCACACGCCGGCAGCCGCCGTTAAATGGCGATAATTTGACCAAAGATTAACTTACAACTCAACGCAGATGTCAAAAAATAATTTGGTATAAATCCCTTTGATTTATTTACATTTCAATCAAGGCTTTTACTCAATACTCAATCGTTTATTGCATAACCACATTAGCATTCACATTAGGTCTTACAATTTAGGCAGTAACTTTTAACTTTCGTACTTTAGTTAAGGTATCGATTCTAAATTCAGTTATCATATTTAAATTAAATAAAATCATAAAGGTAGCAGGAAGGCGCTAGACGCAGGCCGCTACCAACCGGGCAACATGGAAAGCATTGGGGGAGGCCTATGTTCAGCAGTGGACGTCCTGTGGCTGAGATGATGATAATGATGAATTAAATTAAAAATGGAGCCTTATTGCTTGTTTCCTCTGTTTCAGTTGCAATTAGGTATTTTTACGCCTAAATGGGGTGCCTCGTACGTCTGACATCAGTGTAATCTCGACGTTCTCGAATATTATGGTTATATAGGTACTAATGAGGGAACGCTAGAAAAGCTGTCATATTAAATAGGTATGTATTAACGTTAAGCCTTGGTTGGTGCAGCCTCAGCGCAGCAGTGGTAGTCATAAATCGTAATAGGTATCTAGATGGAAATAACATATAAGACCATTTTGCGAAACTGCTACAAAATAATTTTAAGACTGTCCTGCGCATCTGCGTTTTATTCTTTGGCTCGTTAGGCACACGCAAGCACACTCCTTTCTTTCTCCGAGACAGTTGAGAACCGCGCGAGTCGGCGAGCGGTCGCGCCATGCGAGACAGACAGTGACAGTCAGTGACAGCAGTGACAGTTGACAGTTACAGTGCACCATGACAGTGACGGTGGTTCTGGCGTTCCTGGCGCTCGCGGCGCCAATTGCCAGCCAGGATGAGTCGTTCGCGAGCTCGCTTCTCTCTGGTAACTTTCTCTTGGAGATGGGTCTGGTTTTTAGGTTTAAACTAAGCTGTGCTGATTTTGGCAGTGCTGGTATTTATTGTAACGGGGTACACATGCCCTGATCGATGGAAATGATAGTTATTTATCAAAAGTTTCGTAAAGTTTACAGATCAAGTACAGGTAGGTAGACCAAGTAAGTTCTTAATTGTATGCCTGTCAGTTGACTGGTAGAGTTTTCCTAAGACCGTTAAGCATTTATTTAAAACAGCTAAAAAGTAAAAATCTATTAAATCATTAATAGTATAGAGATAGGTACAGTCAAGTACAGTCATACGCCAGTAACAAGTCCGCTACATTATTTGTAGAATACGCATACAATATGTGGAAACCAGGCCACCAACCGTCAACCACGTCAACAAACGCAGACGAGTTTACGGTTCAACTTGTTATTATACCTCAACTAGTTATTAATAGTGGCTACCAGGCCATACAATGGTCGGTTTCTAGTGTCCAACAACTGCACCCAGGTGGGGTAGCTACGTGCCGCCGGACCGAGAAAGTTGTTACAAAAATAGTCTTTTCATTAGATATTTTCAATGGAGTTTTCCCCATTTCATTTCAGTTTGACCGCTGCTAATTGTGTAAAACAAAAAAACCTCTTCATTTTAATTCTAGCACGTTACATAATAGTTAACTGTAGTTTCTACAACGTCGAGGAATTTTTTAAAACATTTATGGCTCCAAACCAAAAAAATAATTACCGTTCGCTCTGGAAGTCGGATCTTCTTACGACTAATAATGATGAAGCATCAAAGAGGGCAAAATAAACATAAATACTTTTAAGTGATTACAAACTTCTTTATACCTCTTGCAAACCTCTATGTCCCATAACCTATCGCGACTTGCAGAAATCGCTGAGTTTGTTCCGGCGTTTCTTCTCAGCACTTGCCATATGTTTGTCTCGAAGCGCTGGTAGGGCCCAAAAGATAAGGAGACATGTAAAGTGCCCCATAAGGGCTAACTTTTCTTTTTTATTATTTTCTATAATAATTTTGACGTTCATAAGTGCCACTTGTGGTCTAAACTGAATAAATACTTTTGATTTTGATTTTGATTTTGATTTCGAACTCTTGACCCCACAGCTTTTTAGGTAAGAATTAAGCATAATGGCTAAAATATACTGGTGACAAGCCAATCGTTATTGTTTGAAACTGTCGCATTGTTTGGACAAATCACTTATTTATTCTGTAATTTGTTATTAATAATAAGTAAATCTCAAACGTGACGGAAATTAAGATAATAAAGTGTTTTGTTTGTACGTAACTCAAAAGTAAAGTACCTAATGTGACACTGCCAACGATCAGATTTGCAATAAACTATTTAATAGTTTATATTTAATTACAATGTTAATAAAAATAATTATTTTAAATTGTATTATTTATATTGCTAACTACATCGTCGTTACGTGAGTTATTGTTACGAACTTAAAGTTCTTTATCACAAAACATTGACAACACGTTTTATTTTATTTTATTGAAAACTAGCGGCCGCCTACGACTTCGTGCGCGTAGACCCCGTTTTACCCCCTTAGGGGTTGAATTTTGAAAAATCCCGTCTTAGTGAGCACCTACATTCTAAAAAGGAACCCCCATGCAAAATTTGAGACTCCTAGCATTTGTAGTTTCTGAAATTTCGTGATCAGTGAGTGAGTCAGTGACCTTTCGCTTTTATATCGATAGACTAGCGGCCGCCCGCGACTTCGTACGCGTGGTACCCGTTTTACCCCCTTAGGGGTGGAGTTTCGTAAAATCCTTTCTTAGCGGATGCCTACGTCATAACATCTACCTGCATGCCAAATTTCAGCCCGATCCGTCCAGTGGTTTGGGCTGTGCGTTGATAGATCACTATGTCAGTCACCTTTGATTGAGAGTAAAGTCACACTTGATTAATACGAGTATTTATATGCAATATAAAGATATTATTTACCTTTATGGTTAGAAATTGAAATGTAAGTAATCGAGCCGCTCTTCTAAGGTTACGCTGAAGTTGTTAACTGATATTACCACTTTCGTTGGCTACAAAAAGTTTATACGAGTAGTAGGTATTAAAGGAACGACGTTCTTAACTTTTTTTACATTAATACGATTGCAACTTTAAAAAATCTCTTAATCAAAGGAGGTCACAGACTAAGTAGACGTCTAAAACGCAGAATATGGTCTAGATTTGGCAATAAATACGCGTAACTTTAATAGTACTATCATATTTGATTTGTTAACTGTAATAATTACTATCACATCTTTATTTAATTGTCGAATAATGTAGTTTTATATCTTTTTTCATAGAAATAATAGTTAAATATGTCATCTTTGTCTCTGCCATAGAAAAGACTTCAACGCGTCAGCTACCATATTCGTATTATTTTTTATGAATATCGAATGAGTGAACTAAAATGTAACAATCATTATTCTTAAATCTGTCTTATTAATAACTTTTAATAGTTATTTAAGTATTATCGGTTTAATAATGTTGTTAATGTAGCTAAAAGTTGTGGTTAAAGATATTTATTTTTTTTTCTCAAAAAGATTACAATGCAATCACTTACAGAGAAACATTAATTTGTCTTAATAATAATAAACAATACAAAAACGATTTAGCGTAGCAGTTCTATTAAAAGTGATTTTTTTTTTTTTTTTAAGTTGATTTAATAGTAATAATATTTTTACGCGTTTATTTTAATACGAATTCCCGTTCAACACTAAATCAAAATGCCATGTCACTTATGATGAGTTTAAGTATTAAGATCGCCAAGATAAGCGGAAGGACCTTCACCTAGTACGTAGACCTTGGGTATGTGGGGCGTTGACTCGTGGCCTAGTGAGGGCTATGGCCGGACCCATTGCCCGAGTTTGTTATAATAGGCTGTTGTTGGCGTTGCTTCTAGTTTGGTGCTATGCATCAACTTAATATAGGTGTTCAAGAACAAGTTCATCATTGCACTTTAATAAAGCACAAAGATTCAGAACTTATTCTTAAAAATATTCTTAAAACGATTGTGACTCTCGAAAACAGTTTAGCTGACTTTATGAAAGCAGAAGGTTATAAAACAGGATCATAGAGATTCAGATAATTATTTAACCACTTATCAACGAAATATTCTTATTAATTATTATGTATATTAACCGAAATAATTTCCACTCTTAACTAAGATAACAATAAAAACTATACGAAGGAAATACAAACACATTTAATAGAAAATATACGTGGGTCAATATTGAAATTGGGCGTATTCGGTTGATTCCCCTGGCACTTTTTAAAACTTAAGAGTTTAAACTTTTACTAACAAAAGGCTAAATATCACACCATTGTAAACATATTTCACAAATAGGCATCACTGTCACATGTTTAGATAAAAAGATATATGACTTTAAAATTTTGGTGCCAGGGGAATCAATATAAGATGCCAGGGGAATCAAAATAAAACATTTTGTATAGAATAATCGTTTATTTTAATTAAATTTATGAGACTTTTGGTTTCATTTTATATTATCATTAATCTTATAAGTAGTATTATAAAAAAAAAACAATATCTCTCTCTAGGAAATCAATCAACTGTAACAAATCAACATAATTATTTAGATAATTTGATAGTTTTTAGAAACTATCAAATTATTCTAACGTAAACAAATTCTAACACAAGTCAATATTGTAGGCGGTATTGTATGCATAAAATTATAACACCCTTTTATGCGGCGTATGAATCTAAAAAAATAAATGAATATGATTTGCAAATGGACAAACAATAAATTATTTTTTTTTATATTCATCAGTAGAATCCGAGTCTTCCCCGCCATAGAGAGCAGACGTTACTACTTTACACATAGAATCGGAAATTAAGATTTTATTTTACTGAAGGCACATTAATCCAGAAGCTATCATCAGATGGAATATGATTATCCGATTGAATGCTTTGAATTTCAGTTGCAGCTAGCCCATAATTTGGGTTCGAAGTAGAAAGTTTATCGAAGTAATTTTCTTTTACAGTGTTGTTTGATTTCGCGGTTTCAGATGTACCAGTGCTGTGCACATTTGAACTTTTGATATTATAAAAATCTATATGGTCAACATATAGATTGCTCAACATATAGATGAGGACAATGAATTGGTTCTTCCGATCATTTTTCTAAATGACAGCTAAGACGTCTCATGGCGAGGACTTCGGGAGTTTTATTGATCCATATCACCTGATGAACATCCATGGTGCCCCGGAATTCTCTTAAATCAGAGGGAATTAACAGATCCTTCTCCAACATACCAGATTTTTTAACCTCCACTATCGTAACTCCCGGATTTATCTTTAAGATAGTTGATAAGGACATCAATGTCTGGAATGTCATTGCCTTCAGCGACGATTCGATCTGCTATTCTTTTCAATACTTCGCTCACGCCATCGGGAGCTCCTTTGCCGTGTCCTTTCTCCGAGTAATTCCAGATTACACGCCGTAAACTTGCATAATCCTAGTGAAGCTTACCCATCACGTAAACCTATAATCATAAAATGAGAGTATGATAATGTAAGGAAGCTTTGATTCCCCTGGTATTTTGCCAGGGGAATCAATGCCAGGGGAGTCAAGAAAAGTGAATCTTCTTTCGATTTTGTTTAAATGGATTGATTTTTGCCAACGATTATTATAAAAACAATTAACAGTCCTATATACCCTACTGTTAATCCTAGTAAAGAAATTCTTAATCATCAAAAAAGATTTTTTAAAGTGGCCAAGGTAATCAATGATCTAGTGAAACAAAGCCAGGGGAATCACATTCTTACCTTCGTAAATCCGGCTTGGAAACGTCAAGACGTGCGACCTCTCCTCGTGATGTTCAGAGCGCGACTAAAGCCACTTGCCGATATGCACGCCTTCTCCGTAGACATTTATAATAGCAAGGCAGGTGGCATTTAGTGACGCGCCAAGGGAATCAATCGTTGCGCTCGGACAAACACAAAATATTTTTTAAATAAAAAAGAGTGATTGGCACAGACTTTGTGTATTTATTAAATCATTAAACAACTCACCCTTTAACTCTTAAATTACAAAAAAATTTAAATTTATGACTATAGATAGGTAAATTATTAATGGTTTGTTCAAAAAATTACAAAGGGACAGCCCAGGGGAATCAAATATCAAGGCTTCGAAGATTTTTTTCAGATGTTTTAAGCTAAAATAAACACCGTTTTTGTTGTGCCCCATTTAATTTAAACATGAGAGTAACAGAAAAAAAATATCTTACATTAAAATTTAAACGTTATGGGTAGTTTTTTCCCCCGGACAGTGTTTTTTTTTGCTTTCAAGATTGACATACGTATTTGTACTCGTATGCAAAACCCTGATATACGAGCGTGTCAGTATAATTAAAATTTAATATTTACATATCCATTTTACCTGACTTTTACGCTTTTGAAGATGAATGTATCAGAGCGAAACATTGGGTCTAATTTTGTATTATAATGTTTGTTAGAATGTTTAAAAAGCGGAAAATGCTCATTAGTCGAGTCATCTACTGGACTAGGTCAGAAACAAAAGTAGATTTAAATAAAAAACTGTAGGTGGAGCATATTCTGAACTTAGTTACTTGTTTGAATAGTGTGACTGGTACTACCGTTCTATTCATAAATAAGTTAATGAATAAATGGCTATCACGCAATAATTTTATACGAATTTTATATTTTGTATGCAATCTAGGGATTGCAAATATTCGATAGATTTCTATTTCGAATATTCGAATATTTTTTCAGTGATATTCGAATATTATTCGAATATTCGAATACTTTAAAAAAAAATAAAAAGTACTTAAATTATCAATGTTTTATTGCTGGTTTTATTGTTTTAGGAACTATATTTTAACTATTTAACAATATAGTTTTTAAAACAGTTAAAAAATTCTCATCATCATCATAATTTCAGCCATAGAACGTCCACTGCTGAACATAGGCCTCTCCCAATGATTTCCACAATGACTGCTTGGCAGCGGCCTGTATCCAGCGCCTTCCCGCTACCTATATGAGGTATTCGGTCCACCTTTGTGGGTGGACGTCTCACGCTGCGCTTTTTGGTACGTGGCCTCCACTCCAGAACCTTGCTGCCCCATCGGCCATCATTTCAGCGTACTATGTGATCTGCCCATTGCCATTTCAGCTTGCTAATCCGTCGGGCTATGTCAGCGACTTTAGTTCGTTTACGGATCTCCTCATTTCTGATTCTGTCTCGTAAAGAAACCCTGAGCATAGCCCTCCCCATAGCACGCTGTGCAATTTTGAATTTTTTTATAAGACCTATTGTAAGAGGCCACGTTTCCGAGCCGTGTGCCATCACTGGTAGAGGTAACACACACTGATTGAAGAATTTCGTCTTTAGGCACTGAGGTATTTTGGACGAAAAGATGTTGTATAGTTTCCCGAACGCTGCCCAGCCGAGTTGGATTCGACGATGTACCCTTTTCTCGAAATTTAATCTACCTAGCCGAATCGTTTGTCAGAGAGGAAGACATACTTGTCAACAGTCTCGAGAATCGAGCTCTAACCGAAACATGGACGTTGGACCTAAGCTTCGTTTTGTCCACGTACATCCGAAGGCCTGCCTGTTGAGAGACTCGATTAAGGTCTTCGAGCATTGTGCCAAGGTCTTCAAGCGATTCTGCCATGATCACAATATCGTCAGCAAACCGAAGCTGAGTGATGTATTCGCTATTGAAAGGTAATTATGCCTAATCCTTTCCATTCAAGGAGCTTGAAAGCGTCTGCCAATGCAGCGGTCAACGGTTTCGGAGATATAACATCTCTCTGCCTCACGCCTCGCTGCAGAGGAATCGCTCTCGTGCTCTGCTCCTGTACTCGGCTCGACATGGTAGCGTTTTTGTACAGGCATTTCAGCATCTCGATATACCGATAGTCAATACGGCACCGCTGAAGAGACTGCAGCACTGCATAAGTATCGATCGAATCAAAGGCCTTCTCAATTCTCATAGTCCAAGAAAAGCATCACCACGCTTCTATTCCATACCTCTGGCGTTGTTCTTTAGAGTAAGACGGGACGAGTTTCGGTGTTCCACCCGCGTTCAGAAGCTCCCAGGTTATTCCGTCATCACCCGGTGCCTTGTTGTTCTTTAGCTGTTTGAGAGCCTTCCTAATCTCGTATAGGCTGATATACGGGATGTCTTTGGTATAGTGTCGCGTTAACCTAGCACTTGCATCTGTTTCTGAGTTATTAACAGGTTTGGAGGTATGCAGCTGTCCATAAATCTTTTCGATCTCACCCAGAACCTCGGCTTTTGTTGACATTACCGTCCGCCGTCTTCAGCATCGTTAGCTGACTTTGCTCAATAAAGTTGTCTCTTTCAGGTAATTTGGAACCTTGCTTTCGCAAGACAACTTATTGTTCACCAATGAAGTCGGAAGCATCAATGACTAGTTCTTTTAGTTGGTGATATGTATTTGATGTCTCCAACCACATTTGCAAACACTAAGTTGTCTTCGTTCTATCTTTTCTGTTAATTTTTGTAATATTCGAATATTCGAATACGTGTTAATTTACTATTCGAATATTAAATTTGGAATCTAAATTCGAATATTCGAATATTCGAATATTCGATTGCAACCTCTAATGCAATCCCATAAATCCCGGGATCAGTCAACTATAATCTCGAAATTTTCGGGACCAAATATGTATCGTCCGGGATCTCGGGATCCCGAATCTCGGGATCAAATCCTCTAAGCATATCTCATTATTGTATGAAAGACTAAGGCTGAGTTGTACCATCTAACTTTGACCGTAACTTTGAAGATAACCGGTGTTTTTTGTATGGATTTTGACAGATTTTGGACGTTTGTCAAAGTTAAAGTAAGATACGGGACTATTCCCACCTCTCGTTCCCACCACTGCAACTCCTGTGTAGCCAGGATCTACAGCTTGACCGCCACAAAAACCCAACCAATGAAGGTCAAGTTTGTCCCGGGGGAAAGTTAAACTGTCATTAGACCCGCAACGAAATTATATTAAAGTAAGATAGAGCCTAATTGTTTGTAGAGCAGTAGGTACTTATTATTATTCTGTGGTAGAGCTATTAAAATGATTATCATGGTCAAGCTAACTATTTACGCGTGGGAGTGGTGGACGAATACCGCTATGTGTAAAGGTACAAGATTCGTCAGGTTTTCATTTTCAGTTTCTAAACACGTCATATTTAAGTATGCGACAAAAATATGTAGGTATCTGAATCTGCCCATCGCGTATTATATACGATTACATACACGTCTTTTAATACCGCATCATATAGCTTATTGGGTTGAACTCTATATTTATTAACTACACAGACATCGGACAACAGTCTTTATTACTAGGTATTATAAATGAAGCATCTCAAATTCAGTCACTTTTCCATGACCTCATATCTTGCTTGGCCAAAGTTTCTAAAGCAGTTGTTCTTAACCTTTAAGTTACGAGGGACCATTTTACCAAATTTCTGTCTTTTCAGGGACCACTTCTTTTTTTTCAAAATCCTATGAAAGAGGCGTTCGATTTCTCGCCCACTGTGCGCAGTTTGCGTTGTGTTGACTCGACTCATCACGTCACGTCACTTGTTTATTACGATATCTTCGTGGACCACTTGGAATGCCTCCAGGGACCACCAATGGTCCGCGGACCACCGGTTATGAACCACTGGTCTAAAGTATTAGATAATGAAGAAGTAAAACGTGGCTAGGAATTATAATATTTTGCTTGATTTTTTTCCCATGTTTTAGTTTAAGGAGCGTTCGTTTCTTGTAGTAGCAAGTAGGCAGTGCTAGCGCATAATTATTTTATGACTGGTCCACTTCAAGTTAACAAAAGTTCTCTCAAGTCTTGGTCAAAGCAATGTTTGTTCCATTCCAAACAGAAGCTAAGCTAAGCCGATGCGTGGTGCTAGAACCCGTAACGGGACACCGTTAGGCGCCCCGGTATACCACCATATGCGGCGATCGCCGTTGCCACCCAACGTACAAATAAACGTTCGTGCGAGCAAATACTGGAAATAGATTATCAAATCGATCTGAGATCATCGTAAAGATATTATTATATTGTTTTCAATCCGACTAGAAACCTAAAGATAAAGAAACTAAAGTATTTATTAGGCCCTTTATAGGACACTTTATATGACCCAAATATAGCTTTCCCTAACACCACTTCAAGACAACAAATGGGCTGGTGTTGAGAAAAAGAAACTCAGTCACCTTTTTCAGACACTTTTTCCATTAAAAGAGACAGAAGATGACACGTTCGTTCATTCGTTTCAGCCAAATGACGTCCACTGCTGGACAAAGGCCTCCCCCAAGGTTTTCCACAATGAACGGTCCTGCGCTGCCCGCATCCTGGGCTCTTCCCGCGACCTTTACCAGATGTCGGTCGGTAGGAGGCCTGCCTACGTCTTCCAGCCCGTGGTCGCCACGAATTTTTCTGCCCCAACGGCCATCGTCCATATACAGCATCACGAACTAGATATCTACCAAAATTGTGTCTTATCCACGATTTACAAACTGCAAATCACTGTAATCAACCGAGTTTGGAACATTACCAGATCAAACAACAAAATTGAGTGCTATGCACTTTCATCAAACATTAAACCAACAATAGCACATGAGCACAGTCAATTGTAATTTTGACAGCAAAAAGTGGCAAATAACAGCTTGGACATAACAATAATGACATATCACATACATATTACTTGTTAGCGAGCGTGCATTATAGTCTATATTATTTGCTAAAAAAAATGCTTTTCGCATGTAACTCCTAACTAATAATAATGTACGACTGCTATTTTCCGTTTAGTATTTTATCATTGTATTTATTAGAAGAGTTCGATAACCTTCATGTTTGATTGATTCCTTTTTAAACGTCGGTATTTAAGACTTTTTTTTTTTTAGAATCCGTGTTATAATAAAGAAAAGAATTTACTTAACGTTAATAGATTGTTATTTTTAAGCTGTCATATTTTTCACAGGTAGTTCTGTTGGTTTAAAAGTTCTCGTCTTCAATAAATTTCATCAGCACCATCATCAGATCATTTATCATCTGAGTAAGTCCCTCCCTAGTTTACCAGAGGCGGTTATATCATCGATTTCATTGCATTTTTCCATTATATTCACACGCTTAGTAACTATACATTCATTTATTCTACAGCAGCAAGTTAACCATTCGCTCTTACTATTATTTAAAAATCATACCCAAGGCAGGCAATTTGAAAACTAGTCGCGCTTTCCTATTCGCAAAAGTTTGTAATAAATTAATTACAAACAGAGTTACAGTCAACATACATCATGAGAACGCTTCTCCGGCCGGTGGCAGGACTTTCTCCAGAGCCCCCCCCCCCCCCCCCCCTAATTGCCCCTCCCCCTCTCAGACTGCGCACACGCACTGATTGCGCGACATTGACTCTGATAGAGTTGGATAATCCGTAATAGCCACCGTAATATAGTCATTATTTTGTTTTTCTTTTATTGCACATGTTGTAAAGTTGTTGTGTTGTGATAACGGCTGAGTTTGCTGCGAACCTTTTATTGGAGGTGGTCTTGTTAGAAAATTGTATCTTACGTTGAATGAATAAAAGTCACTTATTCTTAACAGGCTATAGATCACTATTATTCATCATCATCATCATCATTTCAGCCAAAGCAGGACGTACACAGCAGTAGATACTGATAATTTAATTTAATTTACTTTACTTTACTGCTCTACATTTAACTTTAATCTTATCATAAGTCCTATAGAACTCATCGTACATTAAATTCGTCTATTGTTTCGTTTCTATTTTATTTGCTTCATTTCGCATTACTTAGAATAGTATTTAATTAATTTTATCACTAAATTCGCCAAACTTCCAGTACTTACCTAAACAAGAAAACATTTGTAGTACAAAAAGCTAATGAAAACGGACTACAATTTAACTAATTTTACATTGTATCAATAAAGTAAAGTAAAACATTGTAACGTCATTAAACTTACAATATAAAGAGGGCAGCCGTCGGCGATCGCGATCAATGGAGGCAACCGTCTGTTCGAGTGAAATGTCACCGCGAATGACTCACTCCCATGTCGGCTGTCGGCTGTCGGCTGTAGGCTTTCTATTTGAGGACTAGGTGATGAATTAAATATTTTGACTGATTGCGTGTGATTCGATTGATGTTAATTGGCTGTCGTCGAACTGTTCATTGAGGCAAAATGAAGGACAAGCCGACAACTATATGTACATATTGAAACATACTAGACTACTAGTATTATTAGAAAACAGACTGGATGTCAAGGTAGAGACTATGATCTACACAGTAGGGATGTTATGGATATCGTAGTTTCGGTTATGGATACGGTTACGGATATAGGAATAATATTATACCGGTTTCGGTTACGGATATCTGTGCTTTAGAATGCAATTTGCAATAGTTGTCCAACACGATTCATTCATGGCCGCACACTACATCGAATAAAAAGTAATGAAAAAATAAAAATTGATACTAGATGGCATTATAAAGGTAAATCAGGCTGTTATTCCTTTACATATATTGCTACACAAAAAACAATTTAAACTGTCTACATCCGAAACTATCCAAACTTTTGAATCGGTTACGGTTACGGTTTTGGATATATTTTTATTTCGGATATCCGAAAGTTTCGGTTACGGTTACGGATATCCATAATATCCCTGCTACACAGTATCTATCTACCAAGTATGTCTTAAATTTATTTAGAATCGATTAGTCGATCGAGATCGATGTATGGCTGTGCCTTTTTGTCAGAGGGGCACAAGCAGTTATCTGTCCACTTATGTATCTCTCTCTGTATTTATCTATGTCTTAGTTATTTAATTTTTAGCGTTAAGAGTCGCAACTCAAACTAATTTGAAAATTATAAATAACTTGAAAAAATCGAACTGCCTAAGGCGAGAATTGAACCCACGACCTTCTGCTTGCCTGCTTGTAAACCTTTCTTTCAAATAAAACGTTTTCTATTTTATTTTTGTTTAAGTTTGTTTAAGCAATAATTTAGATATTTTTCTTACACACATTGAATACAATTTTCACAAGTTTTTATTGTTCCAAAATACTGGACTGTCCTATCGATGACATTGACAGTGGGGCGCCACCGTCAATACTGGATCGCTGGTTCCGATTTTTGCCATGTTGGAAACCATATAGTTGAACGATGGTAGCGCCCCCCTGTCATTGAGTTTGGTGGGACAGTTCAGCGTGGGTCATCTATACTTGTAAGTTCCGGCAAATGCGTTGTCAATTACTCGTCAAAATTGATGTGTTGTGTCATTGATTTAATTATATCCTTGTAAATATGATAATAATTAAGTGTTGTGCTATTTTAATTTGAATAATTTCGTGCCGAATAATTTCTAACGATACTAATGAAACGAGTTATAACTTAATTTAAACTTTATTTATGTTCAATCAAACTATAATGATTAGTTGCTTGACGGACACTACCAATTAAGTTGTACTTTTTAAGACATGTAACGCGGGTTTCCGATAGAAGTTATGTGTCACTTATACCTACTCGTACTTTGCATTTAAACATTTCTCAAATATAGGTTACCATACACCACTTTAGTACAATACAATACAATACAAATAATTTATTGAATTTAAAACATACATTAACATTTACACTTGTATACCTTAACTAATACAGAAACAAAAAACAAACGGTGAACATTTTTGCTGACTACCGTCAACACCGACAATATCACTCGTACGTCCATTCAACGGAGCAGCAGTCGGGCGTCATAGAAAAACGAGCGTTAATAGTAGGACTTAGGTAGCGCCGCGATAAGCTTTATCGCATCATTTTATCCATTTTACGCGATTATCCCATACGTTTGTCGTCAAAAATCACCGTAAAATTCATAAAACTCTAAGCATTTATTCGCTTTGCTACTAGGACATTATTTTTTACGAATTCCCAGTTGCCCCCTGTGGGGACGATGCCTGTGGGGGCGACTGGAATAACCCCAAAGCACTCTTTTACACGGCCCGGTATTAGATATCGATAAGATTTATCACGGCGCGCATCCTATCCGTCCCGGCAGGACAATATATCGGCCGGTGCTGAAAAGTGATTGATTAAACTGAATTCTTTAACAGAGTCAACCCTAATTTCAACATCACCCTACAGCCAATAGGGGTGGAGCAGTAAAAAAATTTTTTGCAAAAACGGGAAATATTAATCAATCTATTTTTACGCGTACGAAGTCACGGGCTGAAAGACGTAGCGTGGGCAGGCCTCCTACTAGGTGGACCGACGATCTGGTAAAGGTCGCGGGAAGAGCCTGGATGCGGGCAGCGCAGGACCGTGCATTGTGGAAAACCTTGGAGAAGGCCTTTGTCCAGCAGTGGACGTCATTTGGCTGAAACGAACGAACGAAGTCACGGGCACAGCTAGTCTTTAAATATGACAAGCAAATTAGCATAGAGTCACTCTTGCAGTGTAATCGCTCGCAAACTGCGGAATGTCCGAGCGTGAGGCGATTCTGAAGCGCCCGCGCAGCGCGGTGAAACTTCACGGCGTGCCTGAAAGTGAATTAATCCACACGAATGTTCTAGATGCTTCTAGAAATTACAAGCATTAGCATTTCGTATAAGCCAACATTTGAATCCCAAAATTATTGCCACTAAAAAGTTTTAATTACACTTTGCTTTAATTATTCATTATTTATGTTATTTGCCGCGGCTTCACCCGCGTGATATTTAGTTTGTCACAGATCGTCATAAATTATAGCCTATAATGTTATTCTTGGTTATAAACAATAATACTGTAATGTGTTGCATCAAAATCCGTTCAGTAGTTTTTGCGTGAAAGAGTAACAAACATCCAAAATGTTCAACCAAACTTTCGCATTTATAATAATATTAGTAGGACTTTGGACATTAATTTCGTTGCCACGTGACGCAAAGATATTTCATGTAAATGTTGCATGTATAGATACTTTAAATGTATATTTCAAGTAATTATTTAACTGAAACTGCTTGTTCTTCCGTAAAAACTACATACGAGTTGTGCTTTTATCGGTGTTTAAAAATAAATAAACATCTTCTATAATGCATGAGCGGAACTAAATATTTTTTACGAATTGAATATTTCTAAACAAAACCGTTTTTAACATAAAGGCGGAAATAATTAAAGTAATAACGTTTGTGTTTACCGCTTTTTGCCCGCGCTTCCTACTCTATGTGTGAACGCTACACTTGGCACGACGCTATAACAATGCGGCTTCATATAAATTAAATCAGGTGTAAATTAACAATGATTATTAAAGGTTTTGTCAAGGCAATTACGAATGCATATTTCTTCTAGTAAGATGTTAATCATAATTAGAATAATTGAAAACACATGTAGTAGAATATTACAAGTACTTTTGCGAAAGGCATGAGTAGTTTAATAATAATTTAATGAATGAGTGACATAAATCACTTTTAATTTTAATTGGAAATAATGATGTAATCTGTAATAAATATATCAGTGGTCTAAAGCGTTGATGTCTTTTTCAACCAAAGGACAGTTGTGATTTTATTAATTATATTTCTTTCAAAATACACTTATTTTAGCGTGATAAAAGTGCAAAAATATAAATAATAATAATTTTACTATATTTTGTGTTTATGGTACAAAATACAATAGCGTTATCGTCCAAAACATTCGCAGACAATCCCTAAATAGATATGCCTTTTTTAATTCGTAGAATATAATTTACGGGACTATTCCCACCTCTCGTTCCCACCACTGCAATTCCTGTGTAGCCAGGATCTACAGCTTGACCGCAATTAAAACCCAACCAATGAAGGAGAATATAATATTAGAATAGAATTAGAATATAAGGTAAACGGCTACTAGTTCGTGATAGTACGTAAGTTCGTAAGTTTTTTTTCTAGCTCAAATAATAAGCAAATGGAATATTATTTATAAAAATTCTTCATTACTACAAAAACTCTATTATTTAAGCTATCTAAAAAACCAAGTACCAACATTGTGGCGCCAAAAATGAGAGCTATACGAAGCTTCAAACTCTCAGAGAGCCAAAAACAGCCGTGCGGCGTGCAAAGGTTGCTCTCATCGTAAGGTTAGCGCTCCAACTTCTTAAGCTTATAAAAAGGCGAAGGAACGTCCATTTAAATAAAACTTGTAATAGTGGTTTCATGTGTTCCTTGACAATTGATTTGGCTTAGAAAAAAGTTATATGAATACGTAGAATTCCTTTAAAATTGCGATTAATTGACTCACGAAATAGCGTACATATTATTTTTCGGGTGTCCCCTATTTCGTGACACTACCGATTCAAGGATATTATGGATAACATTTTGATGCTTGGTTTTTAAATAATTATTTATGATAATTTAAATGTAAGTTATGAAACAAATAATGCATTTATTTAAGTTTCTCATGACCTAAATTCGGTATATGTTTCGTTCACTAGAATTTATATGACACGAGTTTGAAGTTCACATTTATATGACCAATTTTAAGATAAATTAGCTTAAGTAGTACCAGCATAATTTTGGTTTTATTTCGATTTGTTTTATTAATCTTTGTTTATTTGTATTGTATATGGGATAGATAATAGTTAATTGACACATTTTGACAATAATCCATGAATTTTACTTGGGGAATTTGGAATAATCAGTATCACGAAACAAGGAACCGTATTATTGTTACTTTTTTCCAAGTTCGTGATATATAAATGTATGGTGTTAGGTACTTTTATGACACATACCATGAAAGAAATCGATATATTTTTTAGTTTTTAATACTTACCTACCTAAGAAATTAATTAATTACTTACTTTTTATTATGAGTCATTGGCGTATCTGTGGTTATTTTCAGGGGGGGGGGGGCTACCCTCACTTGAAACAGCTCCAGGGGTGGGATTATGGGGAGAAGGGGGGGGGGGGGTTACAAATCAAAATTTTATGGGTACGAAGGGAGGGGGGTGTAAGTCCCACATTTCTAATGGTTATATAAATATTTTCACCTATCGCTAGAAATAACAAATCGAAATTTTATGGGTACGAAGGGGGGGGGGGGGGTTAAGGTCCCCCCCCCCCCTACATTTCTAATGGTTATATAAATATTTTCACATATTGTTAGAAATAACAAATCAAAATATTATACTAGACGCATTATTTCAGGTAAGTAATATAGTCAATTTCACATTATTATTTTATTCAAAATTTTTATTATAGTTTTTAAATTTATTAAACCCTCAATCATTATTAAAATATCCTAACTGGATGCATAAAACCTTATCCCGAAATAGGGGACATGAGTTCACGAACTTAGAAACAGAGCAAAATTTTGTCACGAAACAGGATCCAAACAAGAGGTCCGCAGAACAATTAATATAAAAAAAAGTTCAAACTATATAACTATAAATTATGTATTAACTTACTGTCAAAAGACCAAAGTTTAGCATAAAAAAGCTTTCATACTGATATCATGCTTGGTTATTTTTAAATAAAATGTTGAAGTCGTAAGAGCCTTAATATACCGAAGTAGGGGGCACTTACCTTAATATGTGAATTTTATGTGTTGTAAAATAAACATAATCTAGTATGTTATATTTACTCGTATAATTGCAACAGTCTGCGCGGGGGCACGTCGGCCCACGTGGTGGATCATAGCTACTTTCGCGCGGTCAACGACCACGAGAAAGCCTGATAGTCGCCGACAGAACAACCGGCACGGGTGGAGTAGGCTCAGTAGCTATTATAAGAATAATAAGAATAAGAATAAGAATGTCTTTATTCAGCATAATTATCATTTAGCAAGAGTAAGTACATAAAAAATAACATAAAAACATAACAGACAATAAATAAAAACATATGCTGAATAGGCGCCTGCTCAGCAAAAATCGCGACATGACACAAACGTCATGCCGAGAAGCTGGTTTTCAGCGGGAACCAATTCGTGATGAGGGTTGCGCGCCCTTCTGGTCGAGACCTGTGGCCGAGACGGTTTAATCAGACAGAGTCAGACAGGTTAAAGGCAAGCTACAATCTGGTGACACAGTCCCTGTCTCATCTGTGACACAGTGAGCCAGGTCGGTCTACTGGCCATAAGGGCGCGCAGTTAGTTGACAATTTGTAAGTACTAATAGCACAGAATAATAATAAGTACTACGTACAGAAGGTTTACTTCGCGAAGGTATTTAAAAAATGTATGCTCAATTTCATTATAGATGACCCACGCTGAACTGTCCCACCAAACTCAATGACAGGGGGGCGCTACCATCGTTCAACTATATGGTTTCCAACATGGCAAAAATCTGAACCAGCGATCCGGTATTGACGGTGGCGCCCCACTGTCAATGTCATCGACAGGACAGTCCAGTATTTTGGAACTATAACAATAATTATGGTGTAAATAAAATTTAGCTTGTCTCAAAAGTCAAGCACCATTTTGTTGACAAACGTCAGTGATCGGTACTGCGCCGAAGCCATAGGGCTGACTTCGGTAAAATGATGTGTGACGTGAGGTGCCAAACTGCAGCAAATGGCGGAGGAAATGCATGATTAAGCATGAATTATCATGAATAATATTAACCACTTATTTACCTCTCAGTGTCTTCAGGAAACTTAAAAAAGTACATTCTGTTTTTTTTTTATTATTTAGGCAGTTAAATACTGCACAGTATTTAGTACACCATTTTCTTTATTTTTTTCCATCATACACAAGTGCGTGAGTCAATGTTCGCTCGTATGTGAGGCCTTGTCGAATAGTATCCTGTAGTGGGCCATCGTGCGTGTTTTGTTTTCGATGTAAACTCGCGGAGATGAACAGACCTGGTACTATTAGTTCGTTTGTTTCCGCCAAATGACGTCCACGGTTGGACAATGGCCTCCCCCAAGGCCAAGTGCTATTATCACTAAAAAACTCATAAAACTCTTTTATTTATGCCAGTAGGCTTTTAAAAAGCACTTTTACACGTCCCAGTATTAACCCTACCACTGCTTCGGGACAATAAATGGGCCAGTGCTGAGAAGAAGCAGCGCAAGAAACCACTCACAAACTATTCACGATTTCTCAGAAACTGTAACACCTACAAACTTGAAATGCGGCAGGTAGGTTCCTTAGTTGTAGGGTCTATACATCTGCTAAGAACGGATTTTACAAAACTCCAACCCTAAGAGGGGAAAACGGGGATTGGAAGATTTCACGCGTACGAAATCGCGGACGGCCGAAAGAAATTATCGACTTTGATTTATTTGTTTATGGTGTCACCCAAAGGAGCCTAAATCGACCCCGCAGTCAATTGTGATCTCCAAAGGCTCCTTGGGATGAAGTGACCTAGATTTTTTTCAATGTAGACAGGCAGTCCACGAAGTATGTGATAATTTTGCCATAATGTAATATTAATCTTGTGTATAAAATTTGAGATAAAAAAACATAAAGAAGAATATCTTTATGGGTCCAAAAATATCTATGGTGTATTCGTAAATAGATTTTTTACCAATGGATTCAAACTTCCTGGTATAACAGATGCTATTTTATGGTTTTACATTCAGATTACAAAAACAAGAACAGTAGGGTTTTTAAAAAAGAACACAGAAACAGCGCGTATCAGAACACTATACTCGTAGCTCCGTGTCTAGCTAAAGAATTAGCGCTTAGCAAGCATGTAGAGGCGTGGTATGATTAATTTCCCTGCGATTGGACAGCTCACTCTACTGTCTGACAAATTGTAAGGAAATGTCACGCTACACCGCACTCTTGCCGGCTTTGTCTGCAGTCAATCGCGATACAGGTCCGCGTGAAATAGTACAGAAGTACTAATAAGTACACGGCACTTAATTAGTCTGATTAGGTTAAGTCGACTTGTCGGCAAAATTGGACATGTACTAATTAATTGACTTATTGGAACAAAAGACGCGTTTGGCGCCTGTCAACTGTTGCATGCATGCGGGGCATGTCAGCTGCATCAGTAAATCACTCACTAGAATACGCTACATGCACATTATCGTAGTTAAGTTATTATTAACAGCTACAATATCATTTATACGCCCGCTGCAAGTTTCTGTAACTGCGCCCATGAAAAATGTGTAACACATTTTTAGTCAGGCAGGTCTTTTCCGCGCCTACAGGCCTAAGATGTACGCCGTGATAAGCTTTTATCATGCCATTTTATTGATTTTACGCGATAAGCCCATATATTTGTCATCTAAAATCATCGATAAAATTTTGTCACAGCGCGCATCCTAGTCCGGCTGGGCTAGTGGGTTGGTTGGGCTGGGTTACCCCTAGTAAGGCATTGTACACTAGTCTTCGAATACGTCTTAAAATGTCCAGACAGTGCCAAGTTAACTGTACTCATTGATTGCACTCTCACCAAGAAGTGATCTTTATTTCTGTGTCGATTGTGCTTTGATTCTATAATCTGCCTAGCTAAAACCGTCTGTCTGGTTTATAGACCTCAGGCTTTTAGCTAGAAAGGTCGCAATGTAAATATAAATTCGCCTCGCATAATCCAACCGAGATATTATCGTGTTGAATCACGACTTTTATGACGCATAAATTTCTTCTTTCAGATATTATTTCTGTTATTAAATGGTTGTAAAACTGAAAGTTTGTATTTTACATTGCATATGGTAATCGTTTTAAAATAACTACACGCCAATTATACAAATTACTTACATTCAATAAACATGGACGAGTATATTTGCATACACACATGCACACTCACTTGATATTATTATACAAAACATAAACTCTAATGAACCTAACCTAGTATCTCTAGTTAAAATTAACATAATTATAATATTACGGATATAAGATTAAGCACATAATTAAGACGGATTGTTAAAATAATTGTGTTAAGCTAAAACTCGTTCGTTCGTTCGTTCGTTTCAGCCGAAAGACGTCCACTGCTGGACAAAGGCCTCCCCCAAGGATTTCCACAAAGACCGGTCCTGCGCCGCTTGCATCCAGGTACCTCCCGCGCCCTTCACCAGATCGTCGGTCCACCTAGTGGGAGGCCTGCCCACGCTACGTCTTCCAGCTCGTTCCAGCAGCTAAGCTAAAACTAAGGTCTTTAATTTGATTTTAAGTCTAAAGTTACCAACTTTTCTTTAAATGAACGTTAGAGGGTATCCACCCGTATTCAGAAACGATACTTGGGTACTTCTCATTTACACTCAAATTTGATGGTCACACAATAATAGTTTATAAACGGTATAAGTTAGAACAATAACTTTGAAATCAGATGATAAAATATCTATTTAGCTACATACAAAATAAATTTTATCGTAATAGAAGCAAAAATAATACGAAAAAATCACATGAAACGATAAAAAACGGGGTCATTTTTCGCGTTCTCATCGTGTCACACCTTCGGTTACGCTGAAACATTTGGTTACTGCATTCACAATTTTCATTCAATTTGTGTGTAGCACATACTAAAATCATCGTAATTAAATATACTTTCCACACAATAGTCAAAAAAATATCTTCTTATAATTATTTCGAATTGAGAAAGCGAAATACGTTGGTCACACGATTTTAGGTACCTAAAATTTTGAGTAATAATACAAGATTGCCGTTAAACCGAACACCAGCAACCAATCACAGCATTCTATTCCGTTAACGTCCGTCGCGCTCCGGCCATTGGGGAGGTAAGATAGGCCGATCGTCGCTCCGCAAAAAAAATACGTAACTTTTTGTGATTATCCATAGACATACCGTCGCTTGCTTGAACAATATTTTCTACCTCTAAAATTTAAAGAATTTAATTGAAACTTAGACCATTGAAAACTTAACATGTTGGACTTATTTGTGTAGTATTCGACTTGAACCGTTAAATTCAAATTTAAGGATAATGCATAAAAAACTAAAATTTTCGTCACCTTCGTGGCATCACCTTCGTGGTGTTTTATACACGAAGGTGATTTTAGGCCACGAAAGTGATTTCTTGCTTTGGTTTATTTTAAAATTTTATTTATTTTTTTCACCAAATTAAACTACATAGTGAATATAGTATCAGTCATACCTTTACATAGTGAAATAAATAAATAAATAAAAATATAGTAACTGGTGTTTATGTTTTTACAATATATTTTAATAACTAATAAATTATACGTGGTAAGTAGAGTTCAGTACATCAATAAAAAAATAAGTGTCTCGTGTTTTTGTTGTCTGTCTGTCTGTATGACTGTATGTATGTCTGTATATATGTGACTGTGTATCTGTTTGTAAGATAAATTTAATCTGAAGTTTGAGTTAAAAGTTGTACAACAAAAATACGAGGCTCTCTGGCCTCAATAAAAAATAATGTTTTGTTGAGGGACTGATAAATCAGTTAGAGTTCTTTTTTACTGAGGTACTGATAATCCTTTTTTTGCTTCTTTAGCATTTTAGAATGCCACCAGTATCATCCTTAAAACCAATTGCGTAGAATCTTGTAACTTAGTAGGTGACGTTATCGGTAAAATTTTATCTTGTATTTAAGTAGGTACCAATTTATATTATGTTATTGCAATTTATCTATGAAAATAAGACAAAATATATGTTTTATAAACACTTAAGAGACATTTACAGTAGTAAAGTTTGAAAAAAATATTGCTGTGAAGTACAGAATCACTTTCGTGGCATCAAAAAATTCAAAACGTTAAAGCTTCCAAACGAGACTCACTATTTGACTGATTTACTGAGAATACACTCTTCACATCAAGCGCTACATTTTTTGTTTACAAAAAGTTGAAATAAGTTAGAAATAAAATTTGCCACGAAGGTGACGATGAGAACCGTGGCGATGAGAAATACCCACTTGCTTTTGTGAAGCAGCAAATCGAACGCAGCAAATAGATTAAGTTTAAATACGTTGTAAATATTGATTGTCTTGTAGACTTGTAGTGTATGTCTTGTTGGTTGTCCTATTAAATAAATAAAATAAAATAGCTTACCATAACCGGGTCAGGCTACTAGTAGCTTACACGCTCCTTCTAAACCTTAGTTTTCTAGCACCTGTAGGTAGCACACAAGCTCCTTCGAAGCCCAGCCTTTAGCTAAGTACTCGTACTAGTAGTACTTATTCTGAGTTTTTAGTTACTTGTCTAGTTTCCTCTAACCGGGCCACTCACAGCACCTGTAGGCAGCACATACGCTCCTTCGAAGCCCAGCCTTTAGCTAAGTACTCGTACTAGTACTTATTCTGAGTTTTTAGTTACTTGTCTAGTTTCCTCTAACCGGGCCACTCACAGCACCTGTAGGCAGCACACACGCTCCTTCGAAGCCCAGCCTTTAGCTAAGTACTCGTACTAGTACTTATTCTGAGTTTTTAGTTACTTGTCTAGTTTCCTTTAACCGGGCCACTCACAGCACCTGTAGGCAGCTACACGCTCTTTTTAAGCCTTAGCCTTTGGCACAGTATAAAATACGCTTTAAGTTAGTTTCCTAGCTTCCGGGTCAGGCTACTAGTAGCTTACACGCTCCTTCTAAACCTTAGTTTTCTAGCTTCCTCTAACCGGGCCACTCACAAAAAAATGCACCTGTAGGCAGCACACGCTCCTGCGCAGCCTTTAGCCTTCAGTCTAGTGCGCGCACTTTCGTTTTCGGCGCGATTTCTCCTACTCCGTGTTAGGTCATCGGTAACGGTACCGCGGCGCGAGCGCAAGCCGGTTTGTAGTATTGGACATGTCAAATTTACAAAGCGAAATAGTTTAGGTTTTGGTGTGAATGAACGTTTTTTTGAGCTTCATAATCGGGCAATGAAATGTGGTGTTTTGAGGCGATAGTGTGTTAATTTAAGACAAATTGAAATTATAATTAATGAAGGCTGTATAGGTAAGGATCTGAGTAGGATAAAGTTAAGGAAAGTCAATTGCTTAATTTGTAAAACAGTGACGTTGCAACTTATTACTAAGGTACATTTTACAAGCAGCATTTAATAAGGGTTTGTATAAAAAACACTCATTCTTAATTTTCAAGCTTGTCAAAGTGATATAGTGGCCTAATGCAATTAAATGTACCTAATTGTTTCTTTATTCTACAATTTAGTTTTATTCTGAGCAACTTTTTAGTACTTATTGCTGGAGGTACTTAGTTTTTATTTTGAGCAACTTACAAATTCTTTAGTACGTTGTAAAAGGTACTTAGTTTTTGCTAACAATGGCTGTATTCAAGACAAAACACCGCCACATCTCCCAATGGCGGCGGCTTCTGTTTTCCTTTCGTTTGTTCCGGATCTGTGTCAGTGAGGAGGCAGGGAGGAGGGAGTAACGGCACTCTTTAGATCTCGGAGGAATGCCGCCCAGCGCAGGGATGCTAGTGATAGATCGACTGTTTCATTGAAGGTCACTAGCTATGTAGTTTTAGAATTCATTTAGTTCTCAAAAATGCACTGGACCGCAAAGAAGAAAAGGGTGGGATAAAAAATCTTCAATATCTTCAAAGTACCTGACCTAGCTTTATGAAACAAAACATCGATAGTGGAAGTATCAATTAATGTAAGGGACATTTTGGCCAAAATGAGTTATATATACCAACGCATTCAGAATTTTCGGCTCTATCGATTGGTATACTTGAAATGTTGATATCTTTAAAAAAATGTCCCTTACCTTAAACATTTTTAGTCGTCTGAATACGACTTTTGGGGAAACAAATGATTTAAAGGACGTAAATTCCTTTTAATAATACAATTCAGCCCTTACCCTAAACTGTTGGTTTTAACTTTTGAACTCATTGAACCTTACTTCATTTAAAACTTTTTGATTTATTATAATTAGGCCCTTACGTTAATATGCATATAGGATATCAATTACTTTTTTTGGTGGTGATATGCATTTAATGCCTCCCACTCCTACTACACTTATGAACACTAAGTTGTCTTGTTTCTATCTTTTTTCTGTTAATTTTTACGCAGTTGGGTTTTTGACCGAGGGGCTGAAGGCTCTTCAGAAGCTGTTCAATTCCGTCATCCTCGAAGGAAAAACGCCTACGGTATGGCACAGAAGTGTGGTGACACTCTTCTTCAAAAAAGGCGACAAAACCTTGTTGAAGAATTATAGACCCATCTCACTTCCGAGCCATGTCTACAAGCTGTTTTCGAGAGTCATTACGAATCGTCTTGCTCGTAAGCTCGATGACTTCCAGCCTCTCAATCTCTCAATCGCTTTAGTACACCACATACATACGCCACGGCAGATTATACAGAAGACCGAGGAGTATAGTCAGTCACTTTGTCTGGCGTTTGTGGACTATGAGAAAGCTTCGATCGAGACCTGGGCAGTACCTACTACAGTTTCTCCAACGGTGTCAAATTGACTACCTATAATTATCGATACATCGAAATGTTGAAAGGCTTGTACGAAAACGCCACAATGTCGTTCCGTCTCCAGGATCAAGACTCGAAACCAGTTGCAGCAGCAGACAGGGGGAACTGAAAACTCCGAAACTGTTTCTGGACTGGAACGGATTCGGCATAAATATCAACGGTGAGTAAATAACCCACCTTCGATTCGCAAACGATATCATAGCCATGGCTGAGACCGTGGAAGATCTAGGCACAATGCACAATGGCCTGAGTCGAGCCTCTCAACAAGGGGGTCTTAAAATGAAACATGGACAAGACAAAATCATGTCAAATGTCCGTGTTGCACCCACTCCTCTAAAGGTTGGATACTCTACACTCGGCAGTTGTTGACACTTATATATACCTAGTACAAACAGTCCAGTTAGGCTGGTTATAGTGTCACGCGGACCGTCCAGTGCGGATCCGCTTCACACAGCCGATCTGTAAACTTCGAGGAAGCGTTTTAGAGTAATGCGGTCCGCAGGAATCGCTCGCTCCCTATCAGTTCATACAGATTGGCTGTGCGGAGCGATCCGCACTGACGGTCTGCGTGACACTAAAACCAGCCTTAGGTAGGTCTAACTTCGAGGAAGAGGTCAATCGTCGAATCCAACTCGGCTGGCAACGTTCAGGAAGCTTCGTGATATTCTCACGTCTGAAATATCGCACTGTCTCAAGACAAAAGTCTTTGATAACTTATGGATCTGAGACGTGGTCGCTTACTGTGGGCCTCATAAGAAGACTCAAGGTCAAAGGCGATGGAGCGTGCTATGCTCGTAGTGATTGAACCAGAAATGACGTGATCCGCAGGAGAACCAAAGTGACTGACATAGTCCGCTGGATGGAGCTCGTAGCTTGCAAAGCTGATGGCCGCTGGGGCAGAAAAATTCTTGAGTGGCGACCACGAGCTGGAGGACGTAATGTGCTGCAGACCCCCACTAGGTCGACCGACGATCTGGTGAAGGTTGTAGGAGGTGCCTGGATGCGGGCGGCGCAGGACCGGTTGTTGTGGAAATCCTTGGGGGAAGACCTTTGTCCAGCAGTGGACGTCATTCGGCTAAAACGAACGAACGATGATTGAAAAAAAAAAACCTTACTGCGTAAAAATGAACAGAAAAACATAGAAACAAGACAACTTGTTCACAAATGCAGACGTAGGCATCATCAGTGACTAAATGTTTTGCTGGTGATGTGTATTTGATGTCTCCAACTGCATTTGTGAACACTAAGTTGTCTTGTTTCTATCTCTTCTCTTCGTTTTGTTAATGAATACTCGAATGCAACCTCTACTTACATCAGGTTTCAATGTTAAAATTGTCAAGTTACAATAATATTACTGTCGTGTTTATTCTTAAATGTACCTTACAACATACATGACATTCCATACTGTGAAATTTCAACATTGTAAGGTACAGTCAAGCTCGTTTTTTTAATGTAAGGGACATGCTATCTTTTAAACTACCCATTTTTCGAAAATTTGGCGTTTATATTATGAAAGAACAGAAAATTCTAAGAAACTTTGCCATAGAAACTATTTAAATCGTAACATCACATAAAAAGATATTGAGGTATAAAGAAAAAAAAAGTCGTTTTTTGGCTCTCCTGAAAAGTCGTGTTTTGTCCCTTACAGTAATTGATATTTCCACTATCGACATACTGGATAAACTACGCGTATTGGTTTTTCAGCGGATGTACATACAATACCAATTTGAAATAAATACGTATCAGAAAAATCTTTCTTATGAGTTCCAGAAAATGGTCTGGTTCAATTTTAAGCGCTCAAAGCAACAGCCACAGATATATCTTTTCTATTAAAACTGAAACAATTGTTTGAATTTCTTTTTTAAATGTAGAGTTTTTAAAGTCAGCAGTAATAAGGTGACTTTTGCTGCATTATTGCTGACTTTGCTTTAGGATACTTGATGCATTTCATGCAGTTAAGTATCTACTATACAAAGTTCTACATTATTGAAAAACTTCGAAACTATCCTCAAATCAATCCTGTACAAATGATGTTTCTTTTTCAAACAGTCAGGGGGATTACTTAACTCAAAGGTGACTGACTGACTGACATAGTGATATCTATCAACGCAAAGCCCAAACCACTGGATGGATCGGGCTGAAATTTGGCATGCAGGTAGATGTTATGACGTAGGCATCCGCTAAGAGAGGATTTTACGAAACTCCACCCCTAAGGGGGTAAAACGGGATCCACGAGTACGAAGCCGCGGGCGGCCGCTATTAGTCTTTCAATAAGGGCTAAAATCGCGTGGCTAACCTCAGGCGCAGCTCAGATGCGCAGTGGAATGCGCGGGCGCAGTAACGATCGGCCATGATGTGATAACCGTTATCAAGCTGTTACGAGCTTGTAGTAACTTAGCGGTGTGAATGAATTCGTATTTTGTGCGTCACTTTTTATAGATGACGTTGACTTCTTTTTGGAAGATAGAGTTATTAAAGAAAGTTTTCTATTTTACTTCATCATAAAATATCAGCCTCTACTCTAAGAGCATGACCCTGTCATGATTACAAAGGTCGAATTTGATCAGACGGTTTGGCGATTTTACTTCCAGGATTACAAAAAGATGGAAGAAAATAGTATTTTTACAACCTATTAACTCTAAGAAAGATCAAAGCCTATCTCAATCGTTACTTTTTGAGGTAAAGTACGAGTTTAAAATCGAGTCCTTCAAATCCTGTTTTTTTACCAACAATGAGTTATGAGTCGTAATAAACACAAATTAAACTGCCTGCCTCAAAGTAGTAATTTCACTACGTACCTACTTCGTCAATCCATCTTTTCCAAATCAAACAATCAGTTTCCAAATCTTAAGTCAAGACCGCATCCTACTCCTTTCTATCCCATTCTTAAAACATAATTAATGATGCTACTATTAGCACAGAATAATAATCTTTGTTATACCTTACGTTATTCTCAATGACCTCTATCGCATCCAAAATAGGTTAACAGGCCCGCCACCTGACCCAATGGCGGAATTGAGCCACGAATTTGAATCGGCGCCGGCGCAGGGTCGGAGCGGAATGCGGTCGTAACGGACTAGGCGACGCGCCGCGCATAACAACGATAATTAGTTGGTCGGACGGGATGATCGATCTAGAGGCTGTTTCGGAACTAGTATAGTGGAGATTACAGTGATTAGACATCAATGGTGTGAGGTTATTGAAGTATGTTTAAGTGTACAGTCACCTAGTTATTAATTTGAAATGACACAGAGAGTTCAAGTTTATTCGAACTTTAGTCAATCACTACACTAATATAGAAACGTCCAAGAAATGGGAAAAACTTTAATAGGCTATTTCCCTCCAAAAATCTTGTAGTCCGTCAATTTAAATATAAAAAAATATTGGACACGTATATTTTTAATTGTCAATCAAACAAATAATTACTAAGTTATGGTGTGCTGCACTTTTAAGCACTCATTGACGTCACGGGCATCTTCTTTTGAACTTTGGCGCGCTTAATCTCTTTAAATTTTCATTAGTTTTAAAAAGTGAAAAATACGTGTCGAGTATTTTTTTATAAGTTAACTGACGGACTAATTGAAACTCTTGCTTTTTTACCCAGGTAAAAGGTATATCCTTATTAAAATAATATACCTAATTGTAGTACGATGCTACCTTATAATAAAGTCTACTGTCTTACCTACTCATACTACGTGTAATAATAACCCTAGACAAAGATAGGAAGAAGGTATTTCAATGCGCGACGAGATCCCATCGTTTGGACTCATATAGAAGGAAGGCAAGGCTCTGTCATGCACGGCTATTGTAATTGTAAGACGCACTGGGTGAAGGAGCTGCGAACGTTCACGAGCGAACGAGCAATATTCAGTTCGTGAGCGAACATGACTGACCGGCATTTGTCACCACTCGCTTCAATAACGAACTAACCGGCCTACCATTATTAAATTATCAAAATCAATTCAATTACAATTTATACAGAGACTTGATGAGCAAGCTTGAACAGCTAGGGATTGGAATTCGCTGCCTGCTGCTGTCTTTCCCGAAGACCTTTTCAAGGCGAGAGTGAATAGGCACTTACAGGGCAGATATGTACCATCGTAGACTGCATCCTACTTAACACCAGGTGCGAACTGAACCACTGTCCACTGCTGAACATAGGCCTCCCCAATGCTTTCCATGTTACCCGGTTGGTAGCGGCTTGCGTCCAGCGCTTTGCTACCTTTATGATGTCGTCGGTCCACCTTGTGGGTCACCCTTAGCACCACAAGTAATATATCCACTTACCCTCAGGTCTCCTAGATACGTTGGATACGCAGGTGGACGCCAAGAACTGCCCGGGCGTGTGCATGCACGCGCTCGCCTCGCTCATCTGCTCCAACGTCCTGGACGAGGTGGAGTGCCCCAAGCCCTCCATGAAGTGCTGTGTCGATGAGCCCCTGGGTGAGTAGATAGCAAACCCTGATTTTCAAGTAAACCTACTATCTAAATATACATATAAAAGGAGAAACTGACTGACTGACTGACATATCAACGCACAGCCTAAACGGCTAAACATAGGCATTTGAAAAGAAGGGACGTAGCTTAGATACCGTAGAGGTGCACTAAGAAAGGAATTCTCGAAATTCCCACGGGAACGGGCCCCTAAGGGGGTAAAACGGGATCCACGCGTACGAAGTCGCGGGCGGCCGCTAGTTATAATATTTTCGAAGCATTTTATCGATTTTAGACGATAAGTCATTTGTAGTCTAAATACCACGATAAAATTTTATCGTGACGCGCATCATAGGCCAGCTGGGCTGGCCTAGTGTGACAGTCTTTGGGCGAATTCCAAGTATCATGGAAGCTAGTGGAACTACAATGGCGCCCACAGGGCTCTTATCATCTGTAAAAATATTTTTCAAAGATGTCACCAACATTAAGCCAAGACAGACCATCGACTTTTAGTTGGCCGATAGTTGGTCCCGATTCTAATTTGTATGAAGAATCGGCCAACCCCAAATCGGTGTAATGTGCGAACTTTCATACATCTCCATACTGATTAACAGCCCGACCCAACTATCGGCCAAATAAAATCAGTGGTCTGCGCCTAGGCTAAGCAACATAACACACAAATTGCCATCTCTTCATGGATATTACCCTGGACCACGTCACACAGAAACCGATTTTCTCGCGCTGATTATTTTTTAAAAAGCCCAAAACTTACCCCATGAAATCGTAATTGAATAAATACTCATACACATCTTATGTTCCACAATCATTGATTTGACTAACGCCCGTATTCACAAACGATGTTTTCTTATGTGAAGCAGCAAATCGAACGCACAGCGTTGAATAGAGCTCTGATTGGTTCGTTTGTCATCCTGTGCGTCCAGGCGCACTGTGAGACCCCATAGTAATGTTTGTGAATACGGGCGTAAGTCATAAATTAAGATTTTAAAGCAGGTCGAAAAGGAATTAAATAACCAAATCATCACTAACCTGATCACCTCTTCCAGGCAACGACACCCTCATCACCACGCGCCGTCCGTTCACCACGCGCTACACGACCACGGAGGCGGAGGAGGAGGACTACGACGAGCCCGTCACCAGCCCCTCCGTGCCGCAAGACAAAGACAGTGGTAATTATTAGGTACACCCTTACTTCTATAGGACCTTTAGCGAGGTAGGGTTTCAGAGGGTAGCAAGATTTTTTTTATTAAATGGCAACCAAACCTACTCTTTGGGAGGTTCATTTCTGCCAATGTCGAGTGGTTTTTTTGATATAATTTGTTGCTTTACTTAGTTCTACTGTTTTTCCGAAGAGTAAAGTATGTCCGTAAGCAGGTTTCAAACTTTCAATATTTGTCACTTCACTGCACTTTAAAACACAAAATAACACCAGATTTTTACTTTACACTAAAGTTCATGAAAATATTAATTAAAATCAATAAAACAGTTCGACCGTGATTTTCGTCTATTATTTACAATACTTTACACGGAATCCCTTTGAGAGGGTAGAAAGAACATTGTCAGTTATAAGCTCATGGGTAGCAAGAAAATTAAACGTAATGATAATGACAGATGAGGGTAGTTGGAGTTTAGTAAAATTAAGGCGTGTACCCTATTTTTACTTAGCTAATTATCTGACAGTCGTTTATTTTTGAACAAGTTGTAATTTAAACAGTGTAATAAAACTTAATTCTTAAAAAGAAGTGCTTTTGAAATTAATGAAATAGCAAAATTAATGTGTATGTATTTAAAATAAATGGAAATGTACTTAACATGAAAAAATACTATGTAAAGATTTTAAATAGAAAACTCCTTAGCAAAAAAAAACTTATTTATAAATCCTTTTTTCACAAAATATTGTTTAATAATTATTTTCCTGGCTTGGAAATTTTATGTTGCCAGTATTAAAATAACAAAAAATATTCCAATAGCATCCAATTTTCTTTCCAGGCAACATCTCCTGCCCAGGCTTATGCGTGGACACGAGCCTGACCAGATACTGTATCTCATACTTGACCTCGAAAAGTCTGTGTGTCCCGGGCCGCCTGTGCTGCGTCTCCAAGGAGGGCTATGGGGACAAACCACCAGCTGACCTGGTCATCCCGGGGGAGTACCACAAGAACAACAAGCCTACGAAACGACCTACTACCACGGTAAGGTTCTGCTGGGTGAGGCGTGCTTAGGAATTTAGAAGTCTTCACCTTCAACCTTGAAAACCACTGCTTGACGGGTTCCCATGGTAAAGCAAGAGGAAAGACACCAAGGCATGATATAATTTCGATCAACGTCTGTATACAGAATACTTATGTTAGAAACATATATTTATTAATTGGCAGTACGTAGATGGCTTGATTAATGCACGCCCCAATCTACTCGGGCCATCAGGGATATTTTAGATTAGGTACTTAAAAACCTTTCAAGTAACTAAGTTTGTAAAGGTTCTAGTTGACGCTGCTGCCGATCTGGTTAATGTTTATGTTTAAACAACTATTAGTTATTAATATAATATTGTGCCGTCTCTTTTGTGAATTTCTTTCTTTTCATGTCTTAATATCTAGTGTTATCTATCTATTAATTTCTCAGACTACCCCCCCGCCGCGGCAGAAGCCCGGCCGCAAGTGCAACGGCGACTGCGTCGGAGGACTCTTCGCGTTGCTGTGCGAGGAGGTCGACGAGGACGCAGTGTGCCCGGACGAAGGCACCTGCTGCAACAACGAGCCCAAGGCCGAGACCACCACCAGGCGGCCTACCACCACGCCCAGGCCTACGCAGGTTAGTTTAGGCCCTGAATCTTCTAACACATTGAATTCTTTTTGACAAATACAATAGGGGGTAAGCTATTGCGAAATTGAACTGTCTAAAGCCTGGTCCGTGAGCACGTAGAATTTTGTCCAATGACCCCAAGCTACCCATCCTTATCCCTCGCATGTAATTATATTGCTGTCGCGACTGTGCGACAGGCGCCCGCTGTGAGTGTGCGAGTGCGACAGCAAAATAATTACGCGCGAGCGATAAGGATGGGTAGCTTGGAGTCATTGGACAAAATTCTACGTGCTGACGGACCAGGCTTTAGAAGCAGTTCATTCGCGATAGCTTCACGCGAAGTAGTGTAACGCACCAAAAAGGATCAGATGAAAGAATTTTGCAATTAAAACTGATTCGAATGTTATCTACATTCAAGTTGAGAGGGTAGACAGCTTTTTTCTTATAGTTTTGACGAAAAGTAGCTACTGGTATGGCAAGCTATAAGTATTTGAGATTGCTCTACCAGCAGTTGATAATGATGCTTGCCTCCCTAAACAAGTTACAAAGAAATCGCTTAATGGAGCAAAGTTTAATTGTTAGGTACTTGTCTATGGAGGCTGGGAATGAAATCTATAGTCTGATCTGCGAGCACGTAGAATTTTGTCTAATGACCCCAAGCTACCCATCCTTATCGCTCGCGCGTAATTATGTTGCTGTCGTGCTCGCACACTCACTGCGGCCGCCCGTCGCACAGTCGTGACAGCAATATTACGCGCGAGCGATAAGGATGGGTAGCTTGGGGTTGGGGTCATTAAACAAAATTCTACGTGCTCCTACGTGCAGACCGGGCTTTAGTCATCAACGTGCACATAATTTTCTAGACTAAGTACTAGAAATTAAAAGTAATTCATCATGGCCTTACAGCCTCCGTTGCGCCGCTGCCCGGGCCGCTGCATGCTGCCGCTGATGATGGCATTCTGCGAGGCGCCGGCGTCGCTCATCCCCAACACGGAATGTAAAGCCAGCGGGAGGATCTGCTGCGACAGCGTCAGGTAAGAACAAGAGCTCTTAAATGAGCAATTGATGTTTTCGCAGCCTATGGTGTAGCTATCGAAGGGTTTAAAGGCAGGTTTTGCTGTGATAGTATCAGGCAAGAAACACGAGCATACGATATGAAGACATAGAGGCAATTGATCTTAAAGCAGTCTTTGACGTAGCTACCGAAGGGTAAAAAGGGGGGGGTAAAGGCTTCTGCTGCGATAGCGTCTGGTGGGAATAGGGCTCCTCACGTAGAGGCAAATTGCAGTATTTAACATAGCTACTGAAGAGCTTAAAGGCAGGATCTGCTGCAATAGTGTCTTTTCATGTAGAGGCAATTTCATTCGCAGCCTTTGGCACAACTACCGGAGGTTTAGACGGTGCCGTGGATCTTGGACATGGATCAGAAATCTTTCTAATACTTACTTGAAAGATTCGCCGGCCAAAACCTCTGTTATATTTTTATTTTTTAATTTGTAGAACCTTAAGTTCCTTAAGATCCCCAGAAACCAAAGTTTGCATCTAGACCTCTGATTCCCAACCTTCTGTCCGCAGCGTGAAGCGCACCAAGAAGCCGCCCACCACAACGACGACGACGACTCCGGCACCGCCCGCCGACGCGCGCGCCGACTGCCCCGGCTCCTGCATCGTGCCCTACCTGTCTTTCACCTGCTTCCGTGAGTATCCATCATCGTCAGATTTCACTCACCCCATTGGATAAAAGTTCACTATCCCTCATGGATGGGGCGTGGGGATGTGTGGAATAACATAAATACAACAGGACTATCACCTCCTCTCTTGGGGATTCTTGGATGGCTCAAACTTGGAGTGCAAGTGTGGTTTTGTTGCCTAGTCGACGAAGCACATGATGTCGTGCTAATGAAAACTACTGACAACGCCACTCTTGTGGCGGATTTTTGGGCTGACACTGTGTAAGTAGGTTTGTTGTCGACACGACAAGAAGAAGACCTCCTCTCTCCGTATCCACCACTGCAACTCATGTGTTCTAGGATCTACTTACAGATCGTCAATAAAAAAAACCCAACCAGTGAAGGCCATGATCACTATTAGGTCATTTAGCCTCCATTGCAGGAACTCTCTCCCAAAACCAAAGGCAAATGGTTGATTAGGTCCCAAGCTGGCAAGACGGATTGGCCATTTCGCCTCCTACGACGTCCACACGGCATGTTATTACGGCACCTACTCCTAAAATGTACCCTATTTATTGTCTGACCCGAAAGAGACGATTATTATGACATACTTAATTGGATGATTATATAGGTATTACTTCAGATAAATTATTTCGAGAAAAAGATAGTGTAGAATGTAGATGTTACAATAATGCTACAAGTTACAACACCAAGCTGTTTCGATACTTGATGTTTAATAATTCCGTTTCCGGAAAACGCAGCGTGGGACGTCCACCTACAAGGTGGACCGACGACATCGTAAAGGTAGCAGGGAAGCGCTGGACGCAGGCCGCTACCAATAGATCTACATGGAAAGCATTGGGGGAGGCCTATGTTCAGCAGTGGACGTCCTATGGCTGAAATGATGATGATGATGATGAAATAAACTATTTCGAGAAAAAGATAGTGTAGATGTTACAATCATACAACTTTGTGGAAACTGCTGATGATCTGTCCTATTTTTTGTGTGACTATTTATCTGTTTATGAAAATTGTTTCCCAAATATTGATAAACAAATAAATAAACAAGCTACAAAACAAAGCTGTTTCGTCCATGTTTAAGGCTTGATTTCCTCCTACGCTGACGTCGGTCGCGTACATCGGTCGAGCGTACGAATAAACACAATTTTCTATGAAGCACCGCACTGCAACGCCGTCGTCAGCGGCAGATGATTGCATAGAACTAGTGTGTAATCGTGCGCGCCGCTGACGTCGGTCACCGATGTCAGCCTAATAATTCCGTTTCCCCAGGCAACGCGGAGATGACGGACGTGTTCAAGTGCAAGAAGTCGGGCACACAGTGCTGTGCGCCCAAGCTGAAGATCCAAGAGGCGCTGGGCGGGCGCGAGCGCAACGACTCCTTCCCGCTCGCCACCACCACGCCTGCCTATGCGCCGCATACGACGCCTGCGCCGCCCTACACCACCGCTATTTGTAAGTTAGGACAATAGTCTAATGCCTTATGTTCCACCTTCTCCTGATCATCTTTTTCCAGAGCATATAAGACACCCTGATCCTTCATCGTCAGAACTGTCACTATTTTAGACTAAGAGCTAGTGAACGCCAGACCTACGTCATTTTATAAAAGCTGAAAGTTTATCAGCGTATGCTCCCAATATAGGATATAGTGTTGGTGAATTATGAAGTTTGGGTCATCGTGGCTTTGGCAGCTACCCTAAAAAAACTGATAAGAAGTAATTTCCCCATCAGCCAGACAGTTTTGACAGTTCCAACTCCTTGTCAGACAGTTTTTTTAAGTAGACAAAAGAAATAGTGACAGTTCTGCTTACGATGAAGGACCAGAGTGCTCTGTATCTTAACTTACCTGCCCTGGAAAAAGATGATCAGGCGAAGATAGAACATTTTAGAACTTGGTGGACCACTGTTTTTTTTCCATCATTAGAGCTAGCATTGATGCTTTTAAAATGTTCTTGCTTTTACGTTCTAATGAAATGTAATTCTTAAGAATCGCGCTAACTTCTTTTACTTTTATTTTCAGCTCAATATGACCAGAACTACGATTCAACCCTGAAAATCCCTGAAAAATACAACAAATACGTATGCGGCGTAAAAGGTGACTTTCTTTCAGTTTCTTATTGTCCTTATTTAATTTAAAACGGCCCTCCCTAAGTATATCTTAGGACATCACGGTGGCGCCACTAGTCCCGTGACCAACAAAATATGTATAATACAATTTTATTGTATGGAGGGTACCAGCTTGGTTGCCCAATCAACTTATTGCCGGCAACTGAAAATGTAGCTAATTTAGTAGCTCAATGAGGGCTATCGTTTTAGCGCTCACCAGTTAGCGCCACTGTAGAGTAAGGTCCTGTCACTTGCTAGTAGCGAAGACAGTGGCACCTTGGTCGTTTCTAGTACCCAAGGCGCCGACCACTATGCGGCAGAGGGAACACCCCAGGTTTTTAGTGGGTTCGAGCCCCACATAACCTGCCGTCCCCCGGCGGTAGGTATGGATAGGCCATTTTCCTGGGTAAAAAAAAAAAAAAAAAGTGGCACCAACTGGTGAGCGCTAAAGTGGTAGGAGGACTATCGCATTTGCACTCATCAAGATGGCGCCACTGTAGAGCAAGGTCCTGTCAATCGCCAGGGGTGCCAACTGTTAAGTATAAAAACGATAGCCCTCATTTAGCAAAGACAATTGACCAGTGCCGGATTAACCCTTAAGCAAATTGCTTAGGAAATCACACCATGGGGTGCACCAAAAAGAGCACCAAAATAAAACTGCTCAAGACACCACAGAGGAGCGACCGGTGGCGACACATGTTTAAAGGTCTTAGCATACGTAACGAGTAATTCCTCGGACGGGTCTAGGACGGGACGGGCTCCGTCCGTGTTTCTCGCCACGTTTATTTTATTGCTATGTTTTTAAATGCAACGATGTCAAGAAATCGTCCCGTTCCGTCCGGCACGAGAAAAAAGCACGTCACGTATGCCACCAGTGAGCTATGTGGTGATAAATAATTCCCTAGGCAGATAACAATGTAATAATTCCCCAGGAACCTCATCCCGCTCCGGGCGAGTGATGGGCGGCGCGGACGGCGAGCGCGGCGAGTGGTGCTGGCAAGTGGCGCTCATCAACTCGCTCAACCAGTACCTGTGTGGCGCCGCGCTGATTGGTACTCACTGGGTGCTGACGGCCGCTCACTGCGTTACCAAGTGAGTGGAAACACACAGTTACGTGCGGTTACAAAAGTTTTGTCGTGCACTTCTTATTGAGCGATCAATCAGTAAATTATTGAGACCTATTCATACCATATAGATTACTTGTATAAAGATAAGACTGGACGCATCCCAACCCAACACGACTTGGGCAACGAAATAGTAATTGCGCTTTGAATCAACCTGACAGGTATATCAGGATATCTCTCTGATGACATTATCTACGACTGTATACAAAGACTAGCCTCCCTAGACAAGTTGCACTTTTTGATCGAATTGAAAATCGAATTCATCAAAACTCTATACAAAAAAGGCCCTTCGACCACTTTTCGACTGGTGCACTTTGTCTATACCTACAGATTTCAGCATCAAATAGCTTATTTCCATTTTTGTCCTTATTCTAGCATCGTGCGATCCGGCGAGGCGATATTCGTGCGGGTAGGCGACCACGATCTCACGCGCAAGTATGGTTCTCCCGGCGCGCAGACGCTGCGGGTAGCCACCACCTACATCCACCACAACCACAACAGCCAGACGTTGGATAACGACATCGCGTTGCTGAAGCTACTGGGCAAGGCCGAGCTGAAGGAAGGTGAGTTGATCCAGCCTCTCTACTCCCTAGACATAGTAACATTCTAAAGCCCGGTCTCTGAGCACGTAGAATTTAGTCCATTGACCCCAAGCTACCCATCCTTATCGCTCGCGCGTAATTATGTTGCTATTGCGCTCGCACACTTACTGCGGCCGCCCGTCGCACAGTCGCGACAGCAATATAATTACGCGCGAGCGATAAGGATGGGTAGCTTGGGGTCAATGGACAAAATTCTACGTGCTCAGCGACCAGACTATAGCAGATTCGATGTTAAGTTAACTTCTGTTTATGTACTTGTTTAAACCAATATTAAAACTTGATTCTTGAGTAAAGTTTAGTCATTTGACAAGAAGTCTCGGAAAGAAAAAAATCCGAGTAGGTACGTAGACACTAATAGACAGATCGGAAAGTCTTGAATCGAAATTCCGTTGCTGCTCCTTTGAATTACTAGTAGACCTTACTCTTCAAAGTTTTAAAGTACCTGTAAATCACCTTGAAGCATATTTTCTTTTTCCCAGGGGTGTGCTTAGTTTGTCTGCCAGCGCGAGGGGTGAGCCACGCCGCCGGCAAGCGTTGCACTGTCACTGGCTACGGGTACATGGGAGAGAGTAAGTATCAGCCACCATAATAAGTATTGCAGAGATTATCTGACCAGACGCCCAGATTTTCCAAAAAACTGCCAAGTGATTTAGTGGGCTAGTTCAAGAGTAGTGTTGGATGCCCTTGCCTCCTAATCCATGGACGGATGACCTCAAGAATACAGCCATCAATGGTTGGATGAAAAATGTGATAGATCCTGATTTGTGACACTCCTTTGGTTACTTTTAAATGTAGCGGATTGCCATCAGCTGAAGCGGCTGAAATGACAGAGAAGACTGTTGTCACTGACGAAAGTTAAATATCCTTGTGTTAAGAGCGGGGACTTTATCCACTATAGTCTATCCAAGTCTTGCACTCGACGGGGATCGAACGATCGTTCCTCGAATCTCGAATCAGCAGTTCGACAGCTGAGTTATCACTTACGTACTTTCACTCTTCTTCTTCCTCGTTCCCTCACTGATGAGGATCGCGACCACATATTATAGTGTTACTATAACGTTGAATTCCTTTCCAGCTGGCCCAATCCCGCTGCGCGTGCGTGAGGCCGAACTGCCCATAGTGAGTGACGCGGAATGCGTGCGTAAGGTCAACGCGGTCACGGAGAAGATTTTCATCTTGCCCACCAGCTCCTTCTGCGCGGGAGGCGAGGAAGGCAACGACGCGTGCCAGGTAACCGCCGCTGAATTAACTGAATCTATTTTGCTGTGAACGGGACTTTTCCCACATCTTGGACACACCGTTGTAACTCCTATGTAGCCAGGATCTACAGCAAACCATTAATTTTGCTGTGAAGTCCTCAATGATACAACCCGATCGAGCTAACTGCGACTCTCCCACCCACTTACCCGCACACCCCGCGTTCACCCCGTCCGTACCAGTGTCCATGTGACGTCACGGCAGCCAGGTTCGCATTTAATGAGGGTTTTCGCGAATGAAAAATCCGCCAGATGGCAATACGTAGACGCGAGGTCCAAATGCTGCATGATTGGTTATTTTTGACATGACATTGACGGATATGTCAAAATCCACCAATCACGCAGCAGTCAGACTCCACATCCACGTGCCGCCATCTAGCGGATCTTTCATTCGCGAAAACCCTCATTCAACCGGGTTGTACTTAACAGTTGGCACCATTGGCGATTAACATGAAACTACTCTACAGTGGTGGTACTACCCTGGTGAGTGCAAATGCGATCATAAGTCCTTCTGCTTCAGCGCTCGCCAGTTCTGGTTCTGGCTAAAGTCTAAACTGTACAGAATTCAGAATTGCAATAAAGTTGAGAGGGGGATTTGATGAACCATGTAACCATAGAGCTCATAAAAACTACCTTCCACTTCCAGGGCGACGGCGGAGGCCCACTAGTGTGCCAAGACGACGGCTTCTACGAGCTGGTAGGCCTGGTCTCGTGGGGCTTCGGCTGCGGGCGCCGCGACGTGCCCGGGGTCTACGTCAAGGTGTCTTCCTTTATCGGCTGGATCAACCAGATCATCTCCGTCAACAACCTATAGCGGCGGTAGTGGCTGGATTTTGCCAAGGTTGTGAACTTTTGATATTGACAGAGTAAATACAAATGAGTAGGTCATCTTCATAGACGCACCGAGCGCGGTTTGTATGTGAGCGCGTCAATACACCCCGCTAATCCACGCTAAATTTTGTCAGTGTCTGCGTGCGCGCCGCATACTAGAATTGCCCATTCATAAATTTAAAACACATATCAAAAGCACCTTAATGAAAAAGGGCTACTATAAAGTTGATGATTATATAAAAGATAAAAATGTTTGGAATGTTTAACTACCTAGCTCGCATCAATACTTGACTATAATTTGTATATTTTAAAGACTGTAAACCCTTGAAAAGGAGGCTGACAATAGTGACTGAGTTTCTTGCGCTGCTTCTTCTCAGCACTGGTCCATTTATTGTCCCGAAACAGTGGTAGGGTTAATATTGGGACGTGTAAAAGTGCTTTTTTAAAGCCTATTTGCAAAAATAAATGAATTTTATGAATTTTTATTTTTTATACGTATTGGTGCGCTCACATACAAACCGCGCTCAGTGCGTTTCTATGAAGATAACCTACTCATTTGTTTTTATTCTTATATTTATCTGTCTTATGCTTCAACCACATTAACGCGTGCAAATCGCCTTCGCCGGCGCGATCATAGGTCAATGACTGTCCGCGCGACCTGTCATTGCACTATGATCGCGCAGGCGATGGCAATCTGCACGCGGTGGTGTGGTTGAAGCTTTACTAAGGCTGGTTTTATAGTGTCACGCGGACTGTCAGTGCGGATCGCTCCGCACAGCCGATCTGTATGAACTGCTAGGGAGCGGAGCGGTTCCTCCGGACCGCATTACTCTAAAACGCTCTCTAGAAGTTCATACAGATTGGCCGTGCGGAGCGGGTCCGCACCGGACGGTCCGCGTGACACTAAAACCAGCCTAAATGGTTAGAGACTATGTCCACGACGCGCCCCTTTTGTTTTATTGTCGGTTAACGTATTAAAACAAACCAGACGCGTGCAAAGACTTAAGGAAGTTGGTTAATCTTTTAAAAGCGTCTCCTTCTTGGTCACTTTTTACATTAAACTACAAGTTACAGATGTACAGTCTGCGTCAAATAGTTCTGTCACGAACCAAAGTGGCCAAAAAATTGATCAACCTTATTACAACAGTAAGAAAGAGGCGTCGCGAACTTATTTGCTACTCTGGGTGTCACGAGCTATTTGAAGCTGTTTCGCATTAGTTTTTTAAAAATTATCTATAAACAATCTTGGCATAATTATACTGTATGAATGGATCAAATAATATGAAAATGCAATATTAATATGGGAGTCAACGTTATGTTGACTTTTAACAGAGTAAGTACAAATGAGTAGGTCATCTTCATAGAAACGCACCGAGCGCGGTTTGTATGTGAGCGCGCCAATACGTATGCGGCGCGCACGCACACATTGACAAAATTCGGCGCAACACCCCGCTAATCCACGCTAAATGACTTACTCATTTGTATTTACTCTGCTTTTAATCAACATAAATTGATTAGTCACTGGCAACAAGAAGAAGCGAGTGTTTTGATATTATTAAATTAAAAGTTAGCAGACAATATGATGAGCGCTGACAAAGTAAAAAAAAAACACGAACAGTCAAATAATGAACTATAGTTTGAACAAAATTAATGATAAAAGTATGTTTATATTTTAGGTGCTATCACACACAATCATTTCACAAACTATTCCACAAGTATTTTAGTGTTATTGTTGCATTTACAACTAAACTTAAGTTTTATGAAGAGATTATCAAAAAGTTTAAACAAATTGTTAAATTGAATGATTTTTCTTTTGGTTTCGATTTCAAAAGGCATTTTTAGCAACACTTATTTTTAAGACATATTGTAAATACAAATATCTTTAGTTAGTTTAAGTTAAATTATTTCTTTAGATTTAATTTATTATTTGAAAGCATTTAATAATTTTACTCTCCCACCATATACTATTTATTTTGTATGTATTTAAAATGCTGTGTTTATTTTTAATTTATGTATTAACTTCAGTATTTTGAAAAACTATTTTAGCACATAATTTGTAATGCATACGTCACAGTATGGCTTACATTTAAAATCTTAAGTAACACTACAAGCATTTATAAATAGTTTTGTTAGACAGCTTTTAGTTTTAGTACGAAGAACCAAACAATATTATTTATGTACGTACTCGTGTAGTATTTAGTTATTTATGTATTTAGACGCAAGGCTATGGTGTTAGTATTGAGTTTCGAGCCATAAGTCGAGGTATGAACTCTAGTTAGGATGCTACGTTCTCTCCGAGGAGAGGTGTAAATAGTTCTACATTTTGTAAGCTATTCGAGTCTTTTGGCAATTTTATACAAAGTCAAAATAATTCTACATTTTCTGTTATTTGAGTTTTTTGTTAGTTTTATGCAGAATCAAGTTTTAAGTCCTATTTAATATAGTTGGAATTGGACAAACTTCCTGATAACTTATCAGGTACATTTTAGACAAATTAACAGTTAAAATGTACTTACAAAATATAATCTACAATGCTAGAATCAACGTGAGTTTACTTACTATATTAATAGTGAACCAAATGCTACAAATTAAATTAATAACGAAATGATAAAAGTGCCAAATAACTCGAAAAGCATTCTTTATTTACTTGATGAGTTCTGTTTATTAGTTTATAATAAAACCACGCTAATACAAAACCCATCAAGTAAAAAATTACCTTGTTATTACACACAAAACTACTGTCACTTTACATAAAAATAGTCGTCAGTACATAAGTCGACATATCATCAGTATGTTTGTGTGTAGATAACATTTATTGATAAGTCCTCTTGCTAATAAATAATAAAATTTATTTCTGGTTTTAATTTATACCTAAAATAAAAAATTGGATTACGAATAATTATTTTATTCAGAAACGTATATCAAATACACAATATAAATCTAAAGTAAAGATAGATTATATTCATACCTTAATAATAAAGAGAAACATTCAAAGATACATACAGAAATACTATTGAAAGTAGTCACGAAGACAGACTGAAATACTTTTTTGATAAAAATAATAGAAAATTGGAAGATTTTACTAAATATTCAATAAGTTGTTGCAAAACCATAATTTTTGCTGACGAATGTCTTAAAATTGATAGTTTTTGCGGTAGTTAATGTTGAACTGACCACGATATGCAGATAAAAATTAGACTATCCTAAATGTATAATATAATAATAATCTAAGAAGCTAAACAATATTTTAGTTTGTGATATAAAAACATACAATTATCAAATATGCACATAATCTAACTTAACTTTTTGTACGACAGTATAAAAGTATAATATTTTAACCAAAATCATAATTCTAATTATTCGATAATACTATACTATAGTAAAAAATTACAATATACCTAAAATACAGTCGTAGCCTGTATCAACAATTTGACATCATTCTCGTATAGCTAATAAAAGACAGTATAAGATTTAATATATTTTAGACAATTGAAACTAAGTTTAATGTACTTCATTTACTTTCATGTCCTTTGTATGAATTGTATTTCTCATTCATCAGTTGAAGCTTGGGGTCATTGGACGAAATTCTACGTGCTCGGCGACCGGGCTTTAGCTACTAATCGCCTGCATGACATACCATGCTTGTCACAGAAAGTACGACCTATCGTTGTAAATTAGCCAATTAACTTGATTATATTAGTTATCAATTATAGCCTATTTGTATGTAGTTCTGATGACTATAATACTGTAAAGTTTCATCAAAATCCGTTCAGTACTTTTTACATGAAATAGCAACATTCATCCCATAAACTTTCAAATGAGATAACTGCGTCGAATACACAAATTCTGTTGTCAACTTTTGAAGCCCCGCTTCAAATAAATCTAATGGAGGTGATTGGGCTTTTAAGTCATTTCAAATTACAATTCTGCTGGGTCATGGTCGTGATTTTATCGATAAATATATTTACTATAGGTCTAACTCTTAAGGTGGTTTAGAAGCGCTGACCGCTCGCTGATCGTCGGCGCTGACAGATCAATATGTATGTAATTGAAGGGAGCGCTCCTGAGTGACGCTGATCGCTCGGCGCCGACGCTTCATACATTTCGGCTGTCAGCGCCGACGGTCAGCGTGACTCTAAAACCAGCCAACTCAGTCAGTGCCTAAGGTATGAGAGCGGCTAGTGAGGATGTTTTTGTAATGCCAAACGTAAGCGAACGACATCTGAGGTGGAATTGTGTAAAGCAATCGTTATCATTTGACAGTTCATAACGTACGATTATTCTGTCAAACGCTTTGTTTAACTGACTTTATCGTACGTTATGAACTGTGAAATGATTGCGATTGCTTTACACAATTCCACCTCAGATCTCTTTCAGATTAATATGCTCTGTCACGTCATAATTTGTCAATGTCACCCGTCCCGCGCCGCTCCTATATAGATGACCCACGCTGAACTGTCCCACCAAACTCAATGACAGGGGGCGCTACCATCGTTCAACTATTATGGTTTCCAACATGGCAAAAATCAGAACCAGCGATCCGGTATTGACGGTGGCGCCCCACTGTCAATGTCATGGATAGGACAGTTCAGTATTTTGGAACTATACCTCAGGTACTGACTGAGTTGAAAACTATACCTATAACACCGCTGGGCTGTTGTTGCCTAAAGAAATGTTAATTGATGGATGATAAAAAAAATATTCCTATTTTCATTGGTCACGGCATCACGCGTTAACGTCTGGACCGATTTTGCTAATTCTTTTCTGTTGTTTGTTTATCTATTTAGGAAAACCAGGGAATTTATTTATTTGTCAGAGGAAGGTTCTTATGAAAGAAAAATATAAGAAAATTGCGCGGATAATTGGAAAATTTAATCACACGTACGAAGTCGCGGACACAGCGAGTATGAAATATAAATCATTGCTATAGAAACGAAAATACATGAAGTACACAAACTCACAAGTGGCATCAGTCGCGCGTCGCGTTGCGGTCTACTAAGGGTTTCTTATGAGAAGCAGGTGCGGGTAGTTTGGAAGGCTTCTTGTACTGCATCGAGCGGTCTGCGTTCTCTTTGCCTTGCTGCTCTTGTTGTTTCTGTAGAAAGACATATTTGTTTACACATTATTGTGGAGTTTAGAGAGAAAGAGATACATTCTCAGCGAGAGAGACATTCATATTTAGTCTGACGCCATAACATTTATGTTATTGCTTCATGAGTGTAGGGAGAAATATGCGAATATGAGACCAGCTATTCTGGCCAACAGCATTGGGAGTGCAGGTAAAATCCTCAATTTGCCTCTGATAAAAATCATACATCATCATTTCAGTCAAAGTACGTCCACAGCTAAACATAGGCAGCACGTGTTCTACTGCTGTGAGCAGTAAAAGTAACTTACTCGACTACATTTTTGGTGTTCAGACACGTTTTTAGCAACCTATTAATTAAATTAATCGTCACTCGACTAATGCGATCAGGGCGTGAAGGACCAGAGGTGGAATTGTGTAAAGCAATCGTAATCATTTGACAGTTCATAACGTACGATAAAGTCAGTTAAACAGCGTTTGACAGAATAATCGTACGTTATGAACTGTCACATGATAACGATTGCTTTACACAATTCCACCTCTGATAAGGACGGAGCATAACTCACCCTCCTAACATAGATGTCAGTCTCAGAAGTGCACTTGACAATAGGCGCGTGCTCCGGTGGCGAAGGCGCTGCGAATACCGCGCCCGAGTCCTCCGATGCTGAGGATTCGGCGTCACTCGCTACCATGCCTAAGGCGTAGGAGCGAAGACGTTTCATTTGCCGGTACGTGTTTTACAGTGGATACTATGGACTGACGATGATGACTCACCCTTCTCACATAGATATGTCTCGGATGTACATTTGACCTGCATCCAGTGCCTTCCTGCAGCCTTTTAAGGTTACCTTGTGGGTGGACGTTCCAAGCTGCGCTTGCCGATACGTGTTCTCCTACATAAACTAAAGGACCTGTGTGTGTGTGTGTGTGTGTGTATGTGTGTGTGTGTGTGTGTGTGTATGTGTAGTGTGTGTGTGTGTGCACGTGAGTTCTTCCGCCACTTCTTGGCTTGGGCACCAGCTCATATAATATGTTGTCCCGAAATGGAGGTAGGGCAAGCTATATTTGGGACGTGTATAAGTGCCCTGGAAAGGGTTTATGTACTGAATAAAGTATTTGAATTTGATGGAGCATAACTCACCCTCCTAACATAGATGTCTGTCTCAGAAGTGCACTTGACAATAGGCGCGTGCTCCGTTGGCGAAGGCGCTGCGAACACCGCGCCCGAGTCCTCTGATGCTGAGGATTCGGCGTCGCTCGCCTCCGCCGACTCTATTACTACGCATTCCTGCGTCAAACGATTAATTGCTATAGCTTATACGTTAAAATTTGATGTAGTTTTGTCGTGAAACGAAATGATGACAATAACATGAACATGATAATGATAATTAAATAACAGCTTTCCGGTTCGTTATCGTTCCGATTACTGTACAGTCAGCGTTAAATAGTTGACACCCAAAGTAGCCAAAAAGTTCGCAACACGTCTTTGTTACGATTGGAATAAGATTGTATTATCAACTTTTTAATCACTTTGGGTGTTATGAACTACTTGACGAAAGTACGATGATACGTAAACTTGGCCAAAATGTACTTATCCTGTATTACCACAGAATAATAATAAGTACTACGTACAGAAGTTTTACTTCGCGAAGGTATTTAAAAAGTGTATGCTCAATGTCATTAACAATATGGTGTAATTTAGCCTGTCTCAAGAGTCAAGCACCATTTTGTTAACAAACGTCAGTGATCGGCACTGCGCCGAAGCTATAGGGCTGACTTCGGTAAAATGATGTGACGTGAGGTGCCAAACTTCGGAAAATGGCGGAGGAAATACATGATTTAGCATGAATTATCATTAATAATATTAATAACTACTTATTTACCTCTCAGTGTCTTGAACTTAAGCAACTTAAAAAAGTACATTCTGTGTTTTTATTATTATTTAGGCAGTTAAATACTGCACAGTATTTAGTACACCATTTTCTTTATTTTCTTCCATCATACACAAGAATACGCGTGCGTGAGTCAATGTTCGCTCGTATGTGAGGCCTTGTCGAATAGTATCCTGTAGGTGGGCCATCGTGCGTGTTTTGTTTTCGATGTAAACTCGCGGAGATGAACAGGCCTGGTATTACCTTGAATTATGAAATACATTCACACTTCTAAGCTTTGCATTACATAAATTGTGACTAAATGTTTAGTACAACAAATACTGTGGTAGACTAGTAAATGTGTATTCGACAGCACATCAGCCTATATTTTTGTTACATAAAGCTCTTAACCCATTTAGATCGATAATTATTTTTGTAAATAAATATCGTTTTTTCAGCAAAAACTTACAAAGGGAAGCCTAAAAATCGTGAAAAAAATATTTAAAAAAATAATCCATAAATAGGGGGCCGTGGGGAGCCCGTACCATATAGGGTACAGTAGGTCTATAAGCAAGCAAAACATAGTCGTTGTTCAAAGAAGATTTTTAATTATTTTTGTATGATATAAAATAAAAATAAAATCACATGATCACTAGTATCACACTTGGCATATCTTGTAAGACGTTTTCTGTGATACTAACCACATTTGGTTCTTTTTTCCTAACTTCTCCTAAGTTAGTGAGGATAGCTGAAGAAGACCTGGCTTCTTCTGATTTGTTACGTTTAGTGCTATCCATAATCGCATTTAGCAACACGATGATGGAAATTTAGCAAATCCATCGAAGAAAACTCTGAGGGTTATTATTTACATTGACAATATCTTTATCGCCTAAATCTTCGTCAATCTGATCATCATTAGCGGTCATCTGATAAGACAGCAGTAGAAAAATACCAAGACTGCTTTATGTTTGCTGAAATTATCAAATTTTTCATGAGTTGTGGCAATATAGTGAAGCATCAATAGCCTAAAACAAATAAAAATAATAAATATTAATTATATGTTTTAGCATGATTTGCTCATGCATAGACCTACTGTACCTTATACGGTACACCTATTTTAGACTGGAATAAACCGTATAAAAATAATCGGAATAATATTTTTTTTGTAGTCATGATATCTATTGTACTCTATTTTTAAAATAAAATTGATAAATAATATAATTTACCATGAGTAATAAGAAATTATACCTTCTAAAATACATTGTAAATATTTTTTTGGTTTTCTGTCGAGGAATTTCATAAATATTTCCGAAACCACTTGTTAAAACATATTTTAAAATATTTTTATGTAAAATAATCACTTTAAGCTTACCGTCACAATCATTTTTACAAATTAACAACAGTTTGGTACTTCGAAATATTTTCAAAAAGATACCGTACCACATAGGGTACGGTAGGGCTAAATGGGTTAATAGTCGAACCCGATTTTAACTTGTATGAAGAATCGGCCCATGTAATGTGCGCTTTTTCATACATATCCATAATGATTAACAGCCCGACTCAACTATTGGCCGACAAAAAGTCGGTGGTCTGCGCATAGGGAGCATTCAAGTATTACGTAACGCAATTTGGGGGGGAGGGGGGTCTCGTAAAACGTTACGATGCGTTACAGGGGCGGGAGGGGACTTTCTTAAAAGACGTTACGTAACATTGTTTTTTTTTTTAATAAAAATTTAGGGAATTAAAACTCCCAAATTGGCAACCCTTTTCGTTTACGTTTTACGGGGAATCCTTCGATTGTATTATAGTCTGGTCGTAATTTTTCATTATTTTGTTCTCGCAAGTTGGCAAACCTTTTCGTTTATACACTCGACATCAAATAAATCGCACCTCCCGCGACAAGCACTTTCAAAGTTTTCAAACGCATCCCCACTTCCCACCAATATTGGCACCATTTAAAAGCCTAGTTCTAAACTTAATTTCATTAAAGGAAAGGTTTTTACCCCAAAAATGTGTCTTTAGAAGGATCCAGAGTCACTTCTTCAAAAAATAGGTAGTTACGCTTGAGCCAACTTTTATGGCTATAAAACTGTTAAGTTGGGATTAATCGCTATCCATCTGTTAAATGGTCCCTTGAGTGTTACGTAACGTTTAGAAGTCAAAGTCAAAGTCAAAATTTCTTTATTTGTTTAGACTAATAAATAATTCTTACAAATCGTCATATGCTCTTAAGGAGCCTCTACATGTCTACAGAAAAACGTTACGGTGCGTTACAAGGGGGGAAGGGGGAGTCTAAAATCTGCAAAAATTGCGTTACGTAATACTTGAATGTTCCCCTAGGCCAACACTACAACTTGATGTGCCGTCGTCTGTACACATAACCAACGTACCTCCTCGTTGACGTTTTCCCGCATCGCTCGGAAGCGCGCCAGGATCCGCTCGTGTGGAGACGTGGCGCTCAGCGCGCGCGGGTATTTGTACTCCGTGCGAGATGGGGTCTTGCCTGCGGAAGACCAAAATAAATAATTATAGTATTTAAAGTTCAATGTGTGTGAAGTGGCAATGGGCAGGGCATATAGTACGCAGAACTGACGGCCGATGGGGCAGCAAGGTTCTGGAATGGAGGCCGCGTACCGGAAAACGCAGCGTGGGACGTCCACCTACAAGATGGACCGACGACATCGTAAAGGTAGCAGGGAAGCGCTGGACGCAGGCCGCTACCAATCGATCAACGTGGAAAGCATTGGGGGAGGCCTATGTTCAGCAGTGGACGTCCTATGGCTGAAATGATGATGATTTAAAGTTCTACTTATTTCAAAAAAATCTGTAATGACACCGAAGACTTTCGATTCGCGAGGAGGATTTCAATTACTGGTTTTTTGAGTTTTTTTTTCATCATCATCGTTTCAGCCACAGGACATCCAACGCTAAACATAGGTCTCCCCCAATGATTTCCATGGCTTCCTGCGATCATCTGTCCTTGCGGGATGATATCTACGCTACACTTGCCGATACGTGGCTTCTATTCCAGAATATTGCCTCATCGGATATCAGTTCTGCGTGCTATATGCCCTGCCTATTGCTAATTCTAAACCGTCGATTCTACGAGTGTTGGAGTTTACTATAGAGATCTAGAGATTCGAACTAATACCAGGCCTGTTCATCTCGGCGAGTTTACATCGAAAACAAAAAACACGCACGATGGCCCACCTACAGGATACTATTCGACAAGGCCTCACATACGAGTGAACGTATTCTTGTGTATGATGGAAGAAAATAAAGAAAGTGGTGTACTAAATACTGTGCAGTATTTAACTGCCTAAATAATAATAAAAACACAGAATGTACTTTTTTAAGTTGCCTCAAGACACTGAGAGGTAAATAAGTAGTTAATATTATTCATGATAATTCATGCTAAATCATGTATTTCCTCCGCCATTTTCCGCAGTTTGGCACCTCACGTCACATCATTTTACCGAAGTCAGCCCTATAGCTTCGGCGCAGTGCCGATCACTGACGTTTGTCAACAAAATGGTGCTTGACTCTTGAGACAGGCTAAATTACACCATATTGGTAATGACATTGAGCATACATTTTTTTTAAATACCTTCGCGAAGTAAAACTTCTGTACGTAGTACTTATTATTATTCTGTGCTAATACGCTGAGTTCGAAACACAGTGTCGCATTAGAAATTCACACACACAAAGTAATCAAAATAAAAACAATACGTCGCGAAGTGTGTGTCATGCACACATTGCATACAGTGCGATTTTTCGTTTGCATACCAAGTTGCAAATAATGTACGTACAGCACCAGTACATACACAATGACGTTCGAATGAATGTATTTTTATAGTTTGAATGTGCTCATTATCCACTGCGGTATCAGTACTCAACGTTTGAATAACTTTTAGTATTACGCAAGCAATGTAAACTGTTTACATTATGACGTCGCTGCTGTTATCAGTGAGTAATATGTTCTGTTTTGGGCATATTGCTGCGACACTGGCCCCGCCCCCTTTTTATATTTCCCTTTAGTTACTGTGATCTGTAGAGTCTACACTGACCTGTAGGCGAGTACACCCTGTAATCCTGCATGAGGTATCTGGCCTCTAACTGCTGGTGCCTGTCCAGCGCGCTTCGTAGTGAAGCCCCGAAACCAACAGCCTCCAAGGTCCGCGTCTGCGCAGCTAAGTGCGCGGTGGAAGATGACGTCAGCTGGGAGAGCGAGATGGCTAGCGAGGGCGATAGACTGACCGGCTTTTGACGCCCTTCAGACTCGAGTTGACATGCGAACTGTAGCCTTATTCACGTAACAAAACTTCAACGACAAAAAAACCCTGATTTGCGATCCTATCGAGTAATCGTTCTATCAAAATGACCCTTGTGAATACGGATTTAGAACTGTTTTTCAATGGGACGACGTAATAAAACTTCAATGACAACAATACACTGACTTGCGATTGCGATCCTATCGAGTAATCGTTCTATCAAAATGACCCTTGTGAATACGGATTTAAAACTGTTTTTCAATGGGACGACGAGGACAGACGAGGCGAAGAAGATCGGCAAGACTTGGAGCGAGATCAAACGCGAAGTTCAAGACCGAACGCGATGGAGGACTGTTGTGGACGCTCTCTGCCCCATCTAGGGGACATAGGGCCTTAAGGCCCAGAACAGACGGTGAAACGCAACTGCAACGAAACTGCAACTTTCTGATGATTCTGATGAATGAAACTGAAACTGAAAGTTTCAAACTGGTCGCGTCATGTGTGGTCTCTCAACGGGCGCTATGGCAGAAACTTAGATGCAACTCAAAAGTAACTAGCAGTTGCAGTTTCGTTGCAGTTGCGTTTCACCGTCTGTTCTGGGCCTAAGTCAAGTAAGTCAAGAATCGAGTTGACATGCGTACTGACCTGTAGGCGAGTACACCCTATACTCCTGCATGAGGTATCTGGCTTCTAACTGCTGGTGCCTGTCCAGCGAACTTCGTAGTGAAGCCCCGAAGCCAACAGCCTCGTGCTGCACAGCCTCCAAGGTCCGCGTCTGCGCAGCCAAGTGCGCGGTGGAAGATGACGTCAGCTGGGACAGCGAGATAGCTAGGCGAAGGCGATAGACTGACCGTCTTTTGACTCCCTTCAGACTCGAGTTGTCAAACGTGGTCGCCCCAAGCAAACTTGGCGGCGCACTGTGGCAGACGAGGCGAAAAAGATCGGCAAGACTTAGAGCGATATCAAACGCGAAGTTCAAGACGAACGCGATGGAGGACTGTTGTGGACGCCCTCTGCCCCATCTAGGGGACATAGGTCCAAGTCAAGACTCGAGTTGTCATGCGGTCTGACCTGTAGGCGAGTGCAATGTGTTCTGTTTTGGGCATATTGCTGCGACACTGGCCCCGCCCCCTTTTTATATTTCCCTTTAGTTACTGTGATATGTTGAGTCTACACTGACCTGTAGGCGAGTAGACCCTATACTCCTGCATGAGGTATCTGGCCTCAAGCTGCTGGTGCCTGTCCAGCGCACTTCGTAGCGAGGACCCGAAGCCAACAGCCTCGTGCTGCACAGCCTCCAAGGTCCGCGTCTGCGCAGCCAAGTGCGCGGTGGAAGATGACGTCAGCTGGGAGAGCGAGGTGGCTAGCGAGGGCGATAGGTAGTGGTCCCACCGCCGGCGAGTATACGACTAACTATCGGCTATTTTCTCGCTCAAGAAACGTACGAAAGATATCCATTCCGTGTGAACAAAAGAGATGCATATACAAATAGTTAAACGCTGACTGTTCTCACTGCCGGCGACGACTCGTTTTACTAGTTTTGTCGCTGAGCGACGAGCTTTCATAAATAGACTCGTTCAGCGATGCTCGCTCGCTTGATCATTTCTTTACAATGCGGCGCGAATAATCGCTCGTCGCACTCGCACACTCGCTTAGCTTGACGATAAAACTATCGAAACTACACACTCGCTTCCCGCTGATCGTCAACTAGTTTATAGTTTCTAGTTCTACTCGATTCTCGTTCATCGTCGGCGGTCTGACCACTCCCATAATAGACTGACCGCCTTTTGTCTCCCTTCAGACTCAAGTTGACCTTACTGACCTGTGGGCGAGTACACCCTGTACTCCTGCATGAGGTATCTGGCCTCCAACTGCTGGTGCCTGTCCAGCACACTTCGTAGCGAGGACCCGAAGCCAACAGCCTCGTGCTGCACAGCCTCCAAGGTCCGCGTCTGCGCAGCCAAGTGCGCGGTGGAAGATGACGTCAGCTGGGATAGCAAAGTGGGTAGCGAGGGCGATAGGTAGTGGTCCCACCGCCGGCGAGTAAACGACTAACTATCGGCTATTTTCTCACTCAAGAAACGTACGAAAGATATCCATTCCGTGTGAACAAAAGAGATACATATACAAATAATTAATCGTTGACTGTTCTCACTGCCGGCGACGACTCGTTTTACTAGTTTTGTCGCTGAGCGACGAGCTTTCATAATTAAACTCGCTCAGCGATACTCGTTCAGCGATTAATCGCTCGTCGCACTCGCACACTCGCTTAGCCCGACGATAAAACTATCGAAACTACACACTCGCTTCCCGCTGATCGTCACCTCGTTTATAGTTTCTAGTTCTACTCGTTTCTCGTTCATCGTCGGCGATCGGACCACTCCCATAATAGACTGACCGCCTTATGTCTCCCTTCAGACTGAAGTTGACCTTACTGACCTGTGGGCGAGTAGACCCTGTACTCCTGCATGAGGTATCTGGCCTCGAGCTGCTGGTGCCTGTCCAGCACACTTCGTAGTGAAGCCCCGAAGCCAACAGCCTCGTGCTGCACAGCCTCCAAGGTCCGCGTTTGCGCAGCTAAGTGCGCGGTGGAAGATGACGTCAGCTGGGAGAGCGAGATAGCTAGGCGAAGGCGATAGACTGACCGGATTTTGTCTCCCTTCAGACTCGAGTTGACATGCGAACTGTAGCCTTATTCACGTAACAAAACTTCAACGACAACAATACACTGACTTGCGATTGCGATCCTATCGAGTAATCGTTCTATCAAAATGACCCTTGTGAATACGGATTTAGAACTGTTTTTCAATGAGACGACGTAACAAAACTTCAATGACAACAAATCGCTGAGTTGCGATCCTATCGAGTAATCGTTCTATCAAAATGACCTTTGTGAATACGAATTTAGAACTGTTTTTCAATGGGACGACGAGGACAGACGAGGCGAAGAAGATCGGCAAGACTTGGAGCGAGATCAAACGCGACGCTCAAGACCGAACGCGATGGAGGACTGTTGTGGACGCCCTCTGCCCCATCTAGGGGACATAGGACCAAGTCAAGACTCGAGTTGACATGCGTACTGACCTGTAGGCGAGTGCAATGTGTTCTGTTTTGGGCATATTGCTACAACACCGGCCACGCCCCCTTTTTACATCTCCCTTTAGTTTCTGTGATCTGTGGAGTTCACACTAACCTGTAGGCGAGTAGACCCTATACTCCTGCATGAGGTATCTGGCCTCCAAGCAAACTTGGCGGCGCACTGTGGCAGACGAGGCGAAGAAGATCGGCAAGACTTGGTGCGAGATCAAACGCGAAGTTTAAGACCGAACGCGATGGAGGACTGTTGTGGACGCCCTCTGCCCCATCTAGGGGACATAGGGCCTTAAGGCCCAGAACAGACGGTGAAACGCAACTGCAACGAAACTGCAACTGCAAATCATCAGAAGATGATTCTGATGAATGAAACTGAAACTGAAAGTTTCAAACTGGTCGCGTCATGTGTGGTCCTCTCAACGGGCGCTATGGCAGAAACTTAGATGCAACTCAAAAGTAACTAGCAGTTGCAGTTTCGTTGCAGTTGCGTTTCACCGTCTGTTCTGGGCCTAAGTCAAGTAAGTCAAGACTCGAGTTGACATGCGTACTGACCTGTAGGCGAGTACACCCTATACTCCTGCATGAGGTATCTGGCTTCTAACTGCTGGTGCCTGTCCAGCGCGCTTCGTAGCGAGGACCCGAAGCCAACAGCCTCGTGCTGCACAGCCTCCAAGGTCCGCGTCTGCGCAGCTAAGTGCGCGGTGGAAGATGACGTCAACTGAGAGAGCGAGATGGCTAGCGAGGGCGATAGACTGACCGGCTTTTGTCTCCCTTCAGACTCGAGTCGACATGCGAACTGTAGCCTTATTCACGTAACAAAACTTCAACGACAAAAAAACCCTGAGTTGCGATCCTATCGAGTAATCGTTCTATCAAAACGACCCTTGTGAATACGGATTTAGAACTGTTTTTCAATGGGACGACGTAACAAAATTTCAATGACAACAAATCGCTGAGTTGCGATCCTATTGAGTAATCGTTCTATCAAAATGACCTTTGTGAATACGGATTTAGAACTGTTTTTCAATGGGACGGCGAGGACAGACGAGGCGAAGAAGATCGACAAGACTTGGAGCGAGATCAAACGCGAAGCTCAAGACCGAACGCGATGGAGGACTGTTGTGGACGCCCTCTGCCCCATCTAGGGGACATAGGACCAAGTCAAGACTCGAGTTGACATGCGTACTGACCTGTAGGCGAGTGCAATGTGTTCTGTTTTGGGCATATTGCTGCGACACTGGCCCCGCCCCCTTTTTATATTTCCCTTTAGTTCCTGTGATCTGTAGAATCTACACTGACCTGTAGGCGAGTAGACCCTGTACTCCTGCATGAGGTATCTGGCTTCTAACTGCTGGTGCCTGTCCAGCGCACTTCGTAGTGAAGCCCCGAAGCCAACAGCCTCGTGCTGCACAGCCTCCAAGGTCCGCGTCTGCGCAGCTAAGTGCGCGGTGGAAGATGACGTCAGCTGGGAGAGCGAGGCGGCTAGCGAGGGCGATAGACTGACCGGCTTTTGTCTCCCTTCAGACTCGAGTTGACATGCGAACTGTGGCCTTATTCACGTAACAAAACTTCAACGACAACAAAACCCTCAGTTGCGATCCTAACGAATAATCGTTCTATCAAAATGACCTTTGTGAATACGGATTTAGAACTGTTTTTCAATGGGACGACGAGGACAGATGAGGCGAAGAAGATCGGCAAGATTTGGAGCGAGATCAAACGCGAAGCTCAAGACCGAACGCGATGGAGGACTGTTGTGGACGCCCTCTGCCCCATCTAGGGGACATAGGACCAAGTCAAGACTCGAGTTGTCATGCGTACTGACCTGTAGGCGAGTGCAATGTGTTCTGTTTTGGGCATATTGCTGCGACACTGGCCCCGCCCCCTTTTTACATCTCCCTTTAGTTTCTGTGATCTGTGAAGTTCACACTGACCTGTAGGCGAGTACACCCTATACTCTTGCATGAGGTATCTGGCCTCCAAGCAAACTTGGCGGCGCACTGTGGCAGACGAGGCGAAGATCTGCAAGACTTGGAGCTATAGTACGACCGCTTAAATGAGACCTCGCATGCGGAACGTCTAACGTTAACCACTTCACTGTGACGTCATATATCTTGAGAATTATCCAGTGAACTTTTTTGATTTTATCTCATGTCTGACGACTCCGCCCGCTTCTTAAGATATGTGACGTCACAGTGAAGTGGTTAACGTTAAACGTTCCGCATGCGAGGTCTCATTTAAGCGGTCGTACTATAGATCAAACGCGAAGCTCAAGACCGAACGCGATGGAGGACTGTTGTGGACGCCCTCTGCCCCATCTAGGGGACATAGGACCAAGTCAAGACTCGAGTTGACATGCGTACTGACCTGTAGGAGAGTGCAATGTGTTCTGTTTTGGGCATATTGCTGCGACACTGGCCCCGCCCCCTTTTTACATCTCCCTTTAGTTTCTGTGATCTGTAGAGTCTACACTGACCTGTAGGCGAGTAGACCCTATACTCCTGCATGAGGTATCTGGCCTCCAAGCAAACTTGGCGGCGCACTGTGGCAGACGAGGCGAAGATCGGCAAGACTTGGAGCGAGATCAAACGCGAAGTTCAAGACCGAACGCGATGGAGGACTGTTGTGGACGCCCTCTGCCCCATCTAGGGGACATAGGACCAAGTCAAGACTCGAGTTGACATGCGTACTGACCTGTAGGCGAGTGCAATGTGTTCTGTTTTGGGCATATTGCTGCGACACTGGCCCCGCCCCCTTTTTATATTTCCCTTTAGTTTCTGTGATCTGTGGAGTCTACACTGACCTGTAGGCGAGTAGACCCTATACTCCTGCATGAGGTATCTGGCCTCGAGCTGCTGGTGCCTGTCCAGCGCACTTCGTAACGAAGATCCGAAGCCAACAGCCTCGTGCTGCACAGCCTCCAAGGTCCGCGTCTGCGCAGCCAAGTGCGCGGTGGAAGATGACGTCAGCTGGGAGAGCGAGGCGGCTAGCGAGGGCGATAGACTGACCGGCTTTTGTCTCCCTTCAGACTCGAGTTGACATGCGAACTGTGGCCTTATTCACGTAACAAAACTTCAACGACAACAAAACCCTAAGTTGCGATCCTATCGAGTAATCGTTCTATTAAAATGACCCTTGTGAATACGGATTTAGAACTGTTTTTCAATGGGACGACGTAATAAAACTTCAATGACAACAATACACTGACTTGCGATTGCGATCCTATCGAGTAATCGTTCTATCAAAATGACCTATGTGAATACGAATTTAGAACTGTTTTTCAATGGGAGGACAAGGACAGACGAGGCGAAGAAGATCGGCAAGACTTGGAGCGAGATCAAACGCAGACCGAAGACCGAACGCGATGGAGGACTGTTGTGGACGCCCTCTGCCCCATCTAGGGGACATAGGACCGTTTAAGTAAGTCAAGACTCGAGTTGACATGCGTACTGACCTGTAGGCGAGTGCAATGTGTTCTGTTTTGGGCATATTGCTACGACACTGGCCCCGCCCCCTTTTTATATTTCCCTTTAGTTCCTGTGATCTGTGGAGTCTACACTGACCTGTAGGCGAGTAGACCCTGTACTCCTGCATGAGGTATCTGGCCTCCAAGCAAACTTGGCGGCGCACTGTGGCAGACGAGGCGAAGAAGATCGGCAAGACTTGGAGCGAGATCAAACGCGAAGCTCAAGACCGAACGCGATGGAGGACTGTTGTGGACGCCCTCTGCCCCATCTAGGGGACATAGGGCCTTAAGGCCCAGAACAGACGGTGAAACGCAACTGCAACGAAACTGCAACTTTCTGATGATTCTGATGAATGAAACTGAAACTGAAAGTTTCAAACTGGTCGCGTCGTGTGTGGTCCTCTCAACGGGCGCTATGGCAGAAACTTAGATGCAACTCAAAAGTAACTAGTAGTTGCAGTTTCGTTGCAGTTGCGTTTCACCGTCTGTTCTGGGCCTAAGTCAAGTAAGTCAAGAATCGAGTTGACATGCGTACTGACCTGTAGGCGAGTACACCCTGTACTCTTGCATGAGGTATCTGGCCTCGAGCTGCTGGTGTCTCTCCAGAGCGCTTCGCAATGAAGCTCCGAAGCCAACAGCCTCGTGCTGCACAGCCTCCAAGGTCCGCGTCTGCGCAGCCAAGTGCGCGGTGGAAGATGACGTCAGCTGGGATAGCAAAGTGGGTAGCGAGGGCGATAGGTATTGGTCCCACCGCCGGCGAGTAAACGACTAACTATCGGCTATTTTCTCGCTCAAGAAACGTACGAAAGATATCCATTCCGTGTGAACAAAAGAGATGCATATACAAATAGTTAAACGCTGACTGTTCTCACTGCCGGCGACGACTCGTTTTACTAGTTTTGTCGCTGAGCGACTAGCTTTCATAAATAAACTCGCTCAGCGATACTCGTTCAGCGATGCTCGCTCGCTTGATCATTTCTTTACAGTGCGGCGCGAGTAATCGCTCGTCGCACTCGCACACTCGCTTAGCCCGACGATAAAACTATCGAAACTACACACTCGCTTCCCGCTGATCGTCAACTCGTTTATAGTTTCTAGTTCTACTCATTTCTCGTTCATCGTCGGCGGTCGGACCACTCGCCGCTGTTTTCGAGAACCGGTCTATTTGATTTTACGCATAAGATCCTGCCGCTCCCGCGCCGCTACCGCCGCCGCCCCGCTGCCCGCTAAACTCGAGGCTGAGGCCTAATAGACTGACCGCCTTTTGTCTCCCTTCAGACTCAAGTTGACCTTACTGACCTGTAGGCGAGTACACCCTATACTCCTGCATGAGGTATCTGGCCTCTAACTGCTGATGCCTGTCCAGCGCACTTCGTAGTGAAGCCCCGAAGCCAACAGCCTCGTGCTGCACAGCCTCCAAGGTCCGCGTTTGCGCAGCCAAGTGCGCGGTGGATGATGACGTCAGCTGGGAGAGCGAGGCGGCTAGCGAATTCAGTTCGTCGGCTGTTAGGTTGTTGTGTTTCTGGGGAGGAAATTGATTTATGAATAAAATACGAAAATACAAACATTCGTGGATGTCGTAAAAATTGTTTAAGATACTAAGGTTGGGTTGCACCATCTTACTGTAACTTTAACGCACCGGTTATCGTCAAAGTTATCGTTAAAGTTAGGTGACGCAACTCAGCCTAAGAAAATTGTATAAACTATCAAGTAGGCTTGTTTACGCCATTCATTTATAATATTAGCACATACGCGTAGTGCGTACTATGTAATTCAAGTGCACACCGCTAGATGGCGCTGTAGGCTTTTAACACGCGGTGATAAAGTATTTTTCGACTTACATAAGTAGTCTGAGATGATGTTTTTTAAATATACACATTGTGGTTGAATCTTGATAGTGGTTTTATTTCGCCTACTTCTCAAGATATTTTTTGGGACTTGAACATGGTCCTTCGAGCCGGATTGGCATCTGAGAGGCTTTGTCTTGTCCACTTGCGGTACCGACTAGGCGGCCGATTGCCGTCGATGGTGCTTTCTGGGTGTTTGGTGTTCCGAACACGACTCTTGGAGTTAAGGAAGTTGAGGAGACGGGAGCTATACCGATCCAGAAGAGGCGCAGTTTACCAATCGGGCCGACAGGGGGAGCCACGTACGAGCTTCGAGAAAGGAGCGGATTGAGGAATGACGGATTATTTACAATAGGACAGTGACAGTGAGTGAAGTGATAAACTGTAAGTAAATTTGAACTTTATTTACATAGACAATTGTACTTTGAAACTTTGAAGTGATACAATCCAGCAGAAGAATTTGAACTTTATTTATATGGACAAATTAACTTAGTGATTTTAAAGAAATATTTTATGGACTTGTAATAAATTTAGTGTAAATTTAGACTTAGAATAGTTTCGTTAAAAGTTAACTTACGGGGAACCTATGCCCGATTTTTTCTAAGTGTCTTAATTTTAAACACTTAGAAAATTTTTGCAAACTTCTCAAGGGACTTAGTCGTTTTTTAGCTAGTGAAATTTTACTAATATCGAACTTTTGTTTGGTGATATTTTTAAGTGTTGTAATTTTACAAATCATTTATTTATTATTGTAATTAAACAATTTTGCTATTATGGAGGGTTTAATACAGTTGCAAATTGATTGTCAAAATACTATATCTAAGGGAAAAACGAACTTTAAAAAGGCTGGTAAAGATCGTTTAACTATTGCTTACATTGAGACACGATTAGAAAACTTAGATCAACTATGGCAAACTTTTTGTGAAACACATAGGCAAATTATTAGCGAGTATGAACCTAAAGAAAGAAAACAATCAATATATGAGTTACAAAATGTTTATGAAACAACAGAGGAATTATACTTAGATTACAAAACAATACTTAAAGAGGGATTAAACAAAATTTCACAAAATAACACTGAAAAAAGCTGTACAATTGAAAATAAAAATCCTATTAATACATCATGTCATGTCAATTTGCCGAAGATTTCTATACCTATGTTTTCAGGTTTGTACACTGAATGGGCTTCATTTAGAGATTTATTCATTTCACTGATCCACAAAAATGATACATTGGATGACGTTCAAAAGCTACATTATTTAAAAAGCCATTTATCGGGCGAAGCGGAGAAACTTTTGCGTCATGTATCTATTACCGCTACTAACTATCAGATTTGTTGGAAACAGTTAAAACATAGGTATGATAACAAAAAATATTTATCGGACAATATTTTAAAGCGTTTAATGGGTATTAAGCCATTACAAGTAGAGTCATCTAGTGCTATTAAGGAGGTATTAGACACAACAAATGAATGCTTACACGGTTTAAATAATCTCGGCATTGACACTAGTTCCTGGGATATAATTGTTATTCACATAATAAGTCAAAAATTAGATTCAGAATCAAGAAAATTGTGGGAAGCTAAGGCTAGCGAGACTTTTGATGTTTTACCTACTCTCACTATTTTTAATGATTTTCTTGAGCATAGATTCAGAGCCTTAGAATTTTTGAGTTCGAAATCAAGCAAGCCTAATGTATCTTCTCGTAGCAACCCATCTAATAATACATATGTACAAAAATCACTTCATGTATCTACATTGTCATGCCCCTTTTGTAACGAGAATCACAAAATAATTAATTGTAAAAAGTTTCCTAAAGAGGACTCGGATTCTCGACGTGAATTTATCCAAACTAAAGGGCTTTGTTTTAATTGTTTGGGTCCTAATCACTCCGTCTACACATGTCGTCAAACCTCTAGATGTCGAATCTGTAAACGAAAACATCATTCATTGTTACATCCCAAATCTATCTTAAAGATATCGAAGTCCGAGGAAGGAGTAGAGTCAGGCGATCAGAGTATAAATGTTTCAGTTGCAACCACTAATGCTGAAGAAACTCATGATCAAACCACAAATGTTGTTTCTTACTTCTCTAAAGCTAGTAGTCAGGTCTTATTAGCAACTGCTTTAGTTAAAGTTACGAATAAATCAGGAGTTCAAGAAACGTTAAGGTGTTTATTGGATCAGGGATCTCAAGCGTCTTTTATCACCGAGTCTACAGTTCAAGCTCTTGGATTGAAGAAGGTGCCTAGCAAGGTTTTTATCTCCGGAATAGGTAGTGGCACAGATGACAACGCTTCATTGGCGTCGAAATCTGTAGTTTTTGTGAAGATTCAGTCGCTACACGATCCCGGAACTGTTTTGGTTGTTAAGGCACATGTTTTGAACAGATTGACATCAGTCATTCCTTCTTCCAGAGTTGGTGTTAAAATTTGGCCACACTTGGTAGGTATAAAGTTAGCTGATCCAAAATTCTATATACCAAACAAAATTAACATTTTGTTGGGAGCAGAAGTATACAGCCAGATTTTAGTCGATGGTGTTATTAAAGGTCCTGTAGGATCTCCTGTAGCTCAGAACACCACCATCGGCTGGATATTATCTGGTCAGATTCAATCTGAATCTCTAGTTGAGCCCAAGGCATGCCACCACAACATCGTAAGTATGCACACACAGTTAAATGAGACCGAAATATTGCGAAAATTTTGGGAGTTAGAGGCAGAACCTTCAAGCAAGAAGCAATTGACTGAAGAAGAGAAGTTGTGTGAAGAAATTTTCACCAAAACAACCACCAGAGATCCTACTGGGCGGTATATAGTCAAGCTTCCATTCCGTAATGAAGATCCGCAGTGCCAATATGGAAATTCAAACCTCATCGCTGCCAAAAGACTTCAAATGTTGGAAAGAAGACTGGATAGAGACCCAAATTTGAAGCAACAATATTCTGATGTGATAGCAGAATATATTGAGTTAGGTCACATGGAGATCGTACCCGTAGATCAACAAGACAAGTTAGGAACTGTTTATCTTCCACATCATGCCGTTATCCGTGAAGATAAGACCACTACCAAAGTCCGAGTCGTATTTGATGCATCGTGCCAAGGTGATAATGGCGTATTACTTAATAGTGAACTCATGATAGGGCCTACCTTACAACCGGACTTAAGGCATCTTGTGTTGCAGTGGCGTTCACATCCGATATGTTTGATTGCAGACATAATAAAAATGTATCGCCAAGTCAAAGTCACTGAGTCGGATGCAGACTTTCAACGCATATTGTGGCGTAACGATTCTGGGTTGCAACATTTGAGAAGTCTGCGTGTTACTTTCGGGACGGCCTCAGCACCTTACTTGGCAGTTAAGGTATTACAGCAGATAGCTAAAGACGATGGTAAAGAATTTCCATTGGCAGCAGAGAGAGTTTTAAGTCATTTCTATATGGATGACTTAATGAGTGGGTGTGAGTCTATTGCGGAAGGCATCCAAGTCTTTACGGAAATGAACAGCTTGCTAAACAAAGGCGGATTTCAGCTTCAGAAATGGAAGAGTAATGATGAAGAGTTACTGCAAAGAATAGGGGCAAACAAAAGAAACAAGGATGAAAAGGTTGAAATTAAAGCGGAGTCTAGTAACATTCAGAAAGTTCTTGGTTTAGCTTGGGATAGTGTAAAAGACACATTTGAATACACTATTGAACTTCCTGAACTGAAAATTCCTGTTACTAAGCGTAGAGTGATATCCGACATCTCACGTTTATTTGATCCTCTGGGATTCATAGCTCCTCTCATTATTACGGCCAAGGTTTTTATACAAAAGCTATGGATAGCGGGCATAGAATGGGATCAAGAACTTCCACCTCACTTGCTTAATGAATGGATTAAGTATAGAGATAATCTTTCATCTATTACTACCTTCCACATAGCCAGATGGATTGGAACGAGTAAAAATGACACATGCGTAGAGCTGCATGGGTTTTGTGACGCCTCTACTGTGGCATATGCAGCCGCTGTGTATGTGCGTGTGGTGGATCAGGATGGGAACGTAAACGTCACACTTGTGACCGCCAAGACGAAGGTAGCTCCCATTAAACAAGTATCCATTCCTCGCTTGGAACTTTGTGGCGCAGTCTTGTTGGTCAAGTTATTATTGGAGGTATCTGAAGTGCTTGATATACCTAAACATCACATTCATGCTTGGACCGACTCGTCTGTCGTGTTAGCCTGGTTAAGTAGTCATCCAAGTAGGTGGAAAACTTTCATTGGGAATAGAGTTTCGGAAATTTTGTCTGTTACTGATAGAAGCCAGTGGTCCCACGTTCGGTCAAGCGATAACCCTGCAGACTGCGCGTCCAGAGGCATTACATCTTTTGATGAGTACGATGCGCAGTTATGGAAGAAGGGGCCAGGTTGGTTGAATAACATATCAATAAATTACAGTCCACTCGAGAGTTTAGAACAGGATACCAACCTGGAAGAGAGAACTCAAAAGTTGTGTTGTTTGACCTCACAAGACACTGTTGACATCTGGACAAGGTTTTCTGACCTTCGTAGGTTATGTAGAGTCACTGCTTTATGTAAGCGATTTTTGCAATTGACACACTATTCGGGTCAAAGACCTCAGTTTGCGCCATGGTTGACTGCTTTAGAGTTGCGAGAGGCTCTAAATTTGTGTATACGATTTTTCCAAAGCATACATTTTCAGGAAGAGATAGAAAATCTCAGCAAAAATAAAACTGTGGGTAAGAAAAGTTCAATTCATTCATTGAACCCGTTTATGGATGCTGACAACATTTTACGAGTTGGTGGACGGTTGAGAATAGCCGATGTCTCTATAGATATGAAACATCCTATTTTAATACCTAAAAAGTGTCATTTAACGGAATTAATTATTGCTGACGCTCATGACAAAACATTACACGGAGGAACACAATTAATGTTAAACTTTCTAAGGTCTCGGTATTGGATTATAGACATGAAGCGACAGGTTAAGTTCCACGTTAAAAAATGTGTACGTTGTGTGCGCTATTCCTCACGTCCAATGCATCAACTGATGGGTCAACTGCCTGCATCCCGAACCACTCCAGCTAGGCCTTTCTACCGAAGTGGTGTTGATTATGCAGGTCCCATAGCCGTAAGATCAGCAAAGGGTAGAGGACAACACTCCACAAAGGGTTATATTTGCCTATTTGTCTGCATGGTCACGAGAGCAATACATTTGGAAATGGTAAGTGATTTGACCTCAGAAGGATTTATCGCTGCCTTTAAACGTTTCGTAGCCAGACGTGGCCATTGTGCTGAGCTGTGGAGCGATAATGGCACCAACTTCGTTGGCGCTTCACGGGAACTAAAGGAATTGTTCGACAAGGAAAGGTCTACAATTGCAGTAGAGATTGCAGATTGGCTATCGACGAACGATACCAATTGGCATTTTATTCCACCCCATACTCCAAATTTCGGTGGATTATGGGAGGCAGGAATAAAGTCAACCAAGCATCACCTGATGCGAGTCATTGGAGAAAGTAAACTCACGTTTGAAGAAATGACAACGGTGTTGTCTCAAATTGAGTCTTGTCTCAATTCGAGACCAATATCAAGACTCGCTGATGTTGACCCACTGGATCCCTTTCCTTTGACTCCTGGACATTTCTTGATAGGAGAGCCATTAGTATTAGTTCCTGATGTAAATTATGAGAACTCCAACATTAGTAGCTTGCGTAGGTGGCAATTGACTCAAAAAATGATTCAGGAATTTTGGCGTCGTTGGTCCAAAGAATACCTGACTCAATTCTTTCATCGGTATAAATGGAACAATGAGATGTCTGAACCCAACATCGGAGATTTGGTTTTGATAATGGAAGATGATCTTCCCCCAGGTCGATGGTTATATGGCATAGTCGTGGAGAAGCACCCAGGTTCGGATAAGCTCACTCGAGTAGTTAGCGTTCGATGTAAGGGGTCAAATGTTATTAAAAGACCTATATGTAAATTGCGAACATTACCTGTTACACAATGAAAGGTAACACTGTAACTGATGTTTCATAAACTAATTGTTTTTGCCTTTAAAAATTACATAGAAGCCCTTTTCATTATTGTACAATTAGTATTAAGTAATTTTCTTACTATCAACGTTTTAGATTTAAGATATAGTGATGGACAGTTGTCCATGGGAGGCGGTATGTTTACGCCATTCATTTATAATATTAGCACATACGCGTAGTGCGTACTATGTAATTCAAGTGCACACCGCTAGATGGCGCTGTAGGCTTTTAACACGCGGTGATAAAGTATTTTTCGACTTACATAAGTAGTCTGAGATGATGTTTTTTAAATATACACATTGTGGTTGAATCTTGATAGTGGTTTTATTTCGCCTACTTCTCAAGATATTTTTTGGGACTTGAACAAGGCTGGATAATTAGTTAATTACTACATTGTAACCTTGGTGGTTGTGCTGTGTGCTATTACCAAATAAATAAAATTGATTTTAATTTCTGTCTTAACTTGTTAACAGACGATGAGATGTCACCCGTCAACCTCTGCATTTGGTACAGAGTAGTAAAACTATCTGTATGACAGTTTACGCACCAGAGGTGGAATTGTGTAAAGCAATCGTAATCATTTGACAGTTCATAACTTACGATAAAGTCAGTTATACAAAGCGTTTGACAGAATAATCGTACGTAATGAACAGTCAAATGATTACGATTGCTTTACACAATTCCACCTCAGATCTGATTTTCACTATCCGATTTTTCTAATAGTTTTCCAGATCCGTATTTTAACGGATTGGATCCGGAGGAGACATAGAGCGAAACTACTCTAAGTAGGGAATGTTTCTCACCACAGAGGTGTTAACCCTGCCGCAATAAGTAATTATAAATATTTGACCGTAAAATATAAGTAATTAATTACCTCGGCAACCTCCACGACGGAAGCCAGCGTCTGTTGTGTGCCGCGCGTGACGGCGGCGAGCGTTTGGTCGCTGTCGGCAGTCAGCTTAGCGGTGGATTCCTTGTCAGTCTGCACCAGTTGCTTTACTTCTTGCTGGAAATAGATGTTAAATAAATTATGTAGTCAAATTCTACCTTATACCCTCAACTGGTAAAAGTGAAACAGTCTGAGACTCACAAATGTGAATAACTCGTACAAGATTTAATTCTGTGATTGGATCAAATATGATGTTACTAATCCCTACTAACAAACTATGGATGAAAGTCTGAAATAAATTATTTATTATTATTATTTCTTAGGCTTTTTTTTTACTCGAAGTCCATAAGTTCTTCGGTATAACGTTAACTCACGGGCTCATGCCAAGTGAGTTACGTGTTCAGAGTTGATTGCGGAGTTGGAGTCGTACTGCATGAACTTTCTGACGATACGACAGGTGTTGAGAATCGCTGCCTTTTGCATAGTCATATAGATATTTTCTTTAATGTCCAAATTGCGTAGGGCAGTTAGCAAGTGGTTTGGGATGACTATTAAATATTTAAATTCAACCAATTAGAGTTTTTAGCATTGTCCCAGAGTACGGCTCTTCTTTAGCTCAGATTTTTAGTGGGAGACTTAAGGTTCTGAGTTTTTAGCGAAAAAATTTCGGACTTAAGTGCCATTGGTGCGCTTTTTAGTTGGCGGGTTACGGGCCACAGTGCTATTGGTGAGATTATTTTGAGGATGAGTTATAGACCTGTCCCAAAGAGATAGTTATGGGCATTTGATGAGATTTTAGTGGGTAACTTATGGGATTTGTATTGCACAAACTAATAACAGTCGTTAACTCCTCGTACTATGCTAAATATGCTTGTGTTACGAGTGGGTGTTCTGTTCACCACATTAGCCGAGCAGCGGCAGGATTCAAACCCGCGTTATTTGGAAATCGAGTTGGCCAGTCGTCGGACTAGTGGTAGTTTGGCTACCCTCTGTCTTCACTTAGCTAGAATGTTAGTTTTTACAGTAACTCACGTCAATCTTATATGCGTTTTCTTCCTGGAAGCGGATGAAGTGTTCCGTGGCGGTGGCCACGCGTGCCACCACCGCGCCACTGAACCATTCCATGTCGGACTGCACCTCGCTCGCCACTGAAATTATACCATGTAAAGAAACCTCGTCTGATTCGAATAGTGGGTGATTTGCGTGCTAAAATACAACAACTTTGGTATTCAGAACTAAAAAAACACAATCGACTATAGTCTGGTCTGCGAGCACGTAGAATTGGACAAAATTCTACGTGCTCACAGACCGGGCTTTAATCAGCTGTTGTCAATTTGTTGATTCAGACAGATTCAGTTCGTGATCAGACTAAGCGTGATCAGTGTGCTTACTTAGTTCACGTTAGGTGTGCTCGCTAGCGAGTGCGTCAAAATGAAGATTTTAGTTCTTGAATGTAGCCTCTAGGGGCGCTGTATAATCTTTCATACATTTTATGTCATTTTTTACGCAGTTGTTAGCAACCACACCTAACGTAAACTCATGGTAAGGACACCGATCAAAGGGTCACTTATTTATCACATAGATTACCTAACACTTAAATAACAGTTATTATGAAGTTTAAAAGTAATAATTGTTGCTGTGTGTTTGAATACGGGGTAAGGCTATCTAAAGCGAGTCATGTATATGTTACGGTCAATGTGATAAATTGAAAATTATTAATAATAACCGGTTATTATGAATAATAATTCGTCGGCCGTTTGGTGTAGTGGTTCGAAACGGACTACTATTCCGGAAGTAGCGGGTTCGATTCCCGCACAGTACAAACATTGGTGTGCATGAACATATTTGTTTGTATTGGACTGGGTGTTTTCTATGTATAAGTATTTATTTACAAAAAAAAAGTATTTAAGTATGTTTATATCCGTTGTCTAGTACCCATAGTACAAGCTTTGCTTAGTTTGGGTCTAGAAGCGCAGTGTAAAATGTCTAAGGATATTTATTATTATTATTATTTATTATAACCGACAGTCGCGGTAAAAGTGATAAATTAATCACATTTAACAGTGATTATTTAATAATTCAACCTTAGTACTAACAAATTTCATAAAAGAGAACAACATCTTGTGTACGTGCTCGTGTACAGCCAAACTTTTGAACGTTTTGATATCATATATATTAATATAATTTGGCATAATGAATTTGGAATGTTTCATATATTTGCATTTATTATGATTGCATAATATTACTTTTCCATGATGCTTATAACATAATGTTTTGATTTAAAGTGAAAAATAGGTTAAGGTGCGGCGGGGGTGGCCCTTGGGCCACCCCTAAGCCGCCTATTTAGTTTTATACACACATAAATGACCTCATATTAATCACATTTACCAAATCATGCGGTAATTATTCATAATAACCGGCGATTATTCATAATTTTCACATTTATCACTTTGACCGTAACATATACTTTGTTTTTCTATGTCAATATAATAAAAACAAGCCTAACAAACGCTGCATCATAAAAATTTCCCAAATAAATTAAAAAAGAAAACTTACAGGCATTGAACTCGTTGACGAACTTGCTCAGATTCTTCTCGGCCTGTTCCTTCTCACTGTCCTGTTCTTCTAAAGCTTGATCGGCACTGTCCATGTCTTCTTTGGTCGCTTCCAACTGACTCTGCTGCCACATCACATGTCTGTTTATCCTCTCTTCTAGAAGATTCTTTTCCTGTTCGATTTCTAGAACTTTCCTGCTCAGTCGGTCTTCTAGCGCTTTCTTCTCGGCGGCCACGTGGCGCGCCAGGCGTTCTTCTAGCAGTCTTCTCTCTTCTTCCATCCACTGGTTGAGACGGGACTCGGTCTCCTGTCGTTCTGTTTCTATTTCGGCTAGTTGTTTTGATAAACGTTTCTGAATTTCTTCTTTTTCAGCTTCGATTTCCTGATTGTTAAATTAATTAATTAATGAGAAACATACAAAATATGTTTGACGGTGTTTTGGATTGTAATTATTTTGGTTTGCATGATTTGGGAAAAGATGCCAGATTAAAAAAAACTGACCTTTTATAAATGGTTTGCTCAGCAGAGATTTTTCTCATAAATGATTTCCGATCACTAAAAGATTAAGGAATTAATTTCATTCTGACGTTTATCGTAGGGGCTTAAATTAATAAAGCACAGACAGCTTAGTTTTCATGCAAAAGTGAGGCAAAAATCTTATGTCATATATTGTCATGACATAGTGAAAAATGTAAGTAATATAAAAAAAAAATTTGGATTTTTTACTTGATGTGACGTTTCAAGTGAGCCAGAATTGTCCACTCAAGTTGCTTCACAATTCATATTACTTGATTTATTTTTGCAAACAGGTTTTTAAAAAGCACTTTTGCATGTTCCAGTATTAACCCTACCACTGCCTCGGGACAATAAATGGCCATTCTTGCGAGTTTTATCTATCTAGGCTTTATTAATATATGAGTAGGGGCAAAAGCGAAGACTAGTAGCATTATCCCTCACTGGGGGTTATAGCACAGAATAATAATAAGTACTACGTACAGAAGTTTTACTTCGCGAAGGTATTTAAAAAAATGTATGCTCAATGTCATTAACAATATGGTGTAATTTAGCCTGTCTCAAGAGTCAAGCACCATTTTGTTGACAAACGTCAGTGATCGGCACTGCGCCGAAGCTATAGGGCTGACTTCGGTAAAATGATGGTGAGGTGCCAAACTGCGGAAAATGGCGGAGGAAATACATGATTTAGAATGAATTATCATGAATAATATTAACTACTTATTTACCTCTCAGTGTCTTGAGGCAACTTAAAAAAGTACATTCTGTGTTTTTATTATTATTTAGGCAGTTAAATACTGCACAGTAACAGTATTTAGTACACCATTTTCTTTATTTTCTTCCATCATACACAAGAATACGCGTGCGTGAGTCAATGTTCGCTCGTATGTGAGGCCTTGTCGAATAGTATCCTGTAGGTGGGTCATCGTGCGTGTTTTGTTTTCGATGTAAACTCGCGGAGATGAACAGGCCTAGTTATAGCATAGTTCACTGCACAAATACTGCAGTCTTCCTAATAAAATCGCCAGAAAAACCTCTTGAACTTATTTACCTGGATGCAAGCCTGCGCGCGACTCGCTCGAGCAGCGGCGGCGGCGCGGCGTGCGTTCCGGCGGCGGCGGGCGGCGGCGCTGCGTTCCGTTTCTGTTCCGCGTGCGTTCGCCGCCGCCGCCGCCTGCACGCTGCGTAAAGCGGCCACGCGACTCGCTGCCGACGGGTACTGGGGGAAAAGACGAATGAAAATAAAATGAAAATGCATTATTTTCTAGTCTTAGAAATAACACCCGCTACGTCAGCGTGACGTCATATCGTTAGATTCTGTTGTCGCTGTGTTAGAGTGAGAAGGCACGAGAAACCGGCCGCCGCACGGTGGATCGAGCCCATACAAGGTGTTGGACATGGTGCTTTAAATGCAACTACTTAAAACAAGATTGATTTGCATATAAGTTGAAAGATGAGACTTCATTCTATCAAATATCATTAATATCAAGTCATGATCTACTATCATAGCTATGTGGTGCGACCGTAAAGTGAACAAAGTCAAAATCATGGATTTTCTGACTTCTGTTTGTATTGTCAATATATCCAATTTCGTTCACTGGTTTTATGTTAGTACTTAATAATGTATTAGTTTATACCTTTATCTTAATCTGTGTGTTAAAATGAGTGCCTAAAAAATTCTAGCTTGGCTATTTTGACGTAATTTTAAAAGGTATTTTTTTAAATGAAAACTGCGTGTTTTAGTTGACATCTTGGGCGATCTTTAACAAACCATGAATGAGAGATGATAGATGACAATGTGGGCGATATTATTACTCAGTTTTTGGACCCTTGTTCATCCATATTTTCGAGAAAATCACAAAAAACTAAATAAAAGCGCCTCATTTTTCCGCATAGCAAAATTAACTTAGGTAAAATTCGTTACACTAAAATAATGTCAGGTAAACCAAAGATGTTTATTTTGGTTTATGAGTTATTTATCGTGTGCAATTCAGTAAAAAATACTCATTAAAATGGAAAACCTCAAGGCAAATAGAGATTTGTATGCATTATTAAAAACCACGATGAAAGATCGCGCTAGTTCTTTAGCTAGGATACTAGAGCTGTTTTCCCATACACTCTCTTCAGATAAACAGAGGTAAGTACTAACGTAGTTAATACTTTATGAACTTCTGTCGGCGCTCTATACTCGGGTAGCAGGGTTCGTAGGTTTTTATAAATAAAAGTTCATATAGACTGGTAAGACGGTAACTGTATTGTGTAAGCGCGAGGATGGGCCTTCAAGGCGTCCGACCGGTACCGAGGTTGTGTACTGACTGACTAAACTAAATATTGGTTTTTACTCTCGACGGTCGGCGGCCTTTTCAGGTAACAATCGTAAAACAAAGTGAAAATAACACGAAGGTACAAACAAAACAATATAAGAAATACTATAAAACAGACATAGTAAAAAAATCACACTGTCATCATCTCAAAAGATTGTCGTCGTTGAATTTAGTACATACCATACATACATTTTGTATGTATTTTTTTCTTAATTTATGATTGTGTTAGGTAGGTACTAAGTTACACATTTTATTTATCAGATAACTATCGAAAAAAATCAATAATTTCATTGACACTGTTTGTCGCAAGAAGAAGCAGTGTCATTATAATGAGAACCAGTTTTTAGCTACAAACGTATATTGGCGTATATAAACGTATAATCTGTTGATTGGAGTCAGTTTTGTAGTCCGCCAAGTTCCTACAAAATTGCATTAGTATGTATCTAACAGCTAACAGAATATAAAATCAAGCTCGACAAAATCGAACAAAGTGATTGTGTGCAATGAAAAATCAGGCGTTTACAAAAAAATTTCTTTCATAATTTTAACACTTAATGAGAATAAATTTAGAGTATTGTTAGATTATGTATCTAACAGTTAACAGAATATGAAATCAAGCTCGACAAAATCGAACAAACTGATTGTGTGCAATGAAAAATCAGGCGTTTACAAAAATATTTCTTTAAAAATTTTAACACTTAATGAGAATAAATTTAGAGTATTGTTAGATTATGTTACTCTTTAAATATGGAAATAGACCAAAATGAGTGAGTATTTGCTTTTCATTGAACAATAAATACAAGTTTTTCATCACTATATTTTAAGAATTTTTTTCACTTATATTAATTGCCATCTAATAAGTAAAACCTATCACATTAGAAAGATAAACTTATCAACCTTACACTGTAAAAATTTGAAGTTACTACGTTGACGCAATCTCATTTTATTTTAAAAACACTGAGTAAGGAAGCGATGTCCAACGCTTTGTATGGGCTCGATCCAGTGTGCGCCGGCGCACCGCGACACTTTGCTCGAGCGCTTGGCTGTGACGAACGTTCTCTCGGTTCAGGGACTGTGATATTTTTTGTGACCTAGATCATTATTTCTGGCATAGGCGTATTTCTTTATTACGTTAATTTGATTTGTGGAATTATTGTTTTCGGTTATTTATTAAATCGATATTTGCTGGTGCCGCTGCGAGTGTTTTTAAAAAAGCACTCTCTCCTCTGATCCTTAAGACCTAGGTTTATAGATCGTTTCATCCACGACGCGCCCCACCATTCTTCCACTATGTCTGAGTGTTATCGGTACACGCTAAATCATCCATAAGTGCACTCGCACACTACAATAATGTCGCTCGGATTGCTCGGATCAAACTGCCCGCACCCCGCGCTTCCTTCGATCAAAAAATGGTGGAGCGCGTCTTCGTGGGAGAAAAAATATTCTGGTATCATACCTACGATAGTTATAATATTGTATAAAACAAAGACGCTCCCACTGTTTTTTTTTAAACTACGAAAGAATTTAACAAACACAAGAATTTTATTTGTTTCTGCTTGCTACAAATGAAGATTATACATGAACCGCTCTTGGTATAAAGGGCGCAAGCGCAAGTAACCACGTGAGCAATCGAAAGCTTGAATAGTCGCTTGCCAACCGCCTAAAGCAGTCACAGCTGCTCTAGCTGTTTGGTGTACGTAGAATACTGTAGTTTGCTATGCAGTCGCAGCTTGAATCTGTCAATACTAGCTGCTTCAAGCTGTATTAGAACCTAAACTTTTTACAAATCCACTCACCCACTCCTCCACAAACTTCTCAATGTCTTTAGCTATCTCTACGTCCTTCATCCGATGCGTGTGCGCCCATAACGCGGATACGAACAAGTTGATGAAGTGTTCTAGGTCGCGCGTGTGGACTAGTAGCGCTTGTTGCAACTGGCCGCGGTGGTTCTCGGCGGCTTTGGAGAAGCTGTCTTGGGCTGTTGCTGTGAGGGTTTTAATCTGAAAATAAATTATAAATATTATACAACAGAGTGCTAAAATGATGATGCTTCCTTTTGGCTTAAAGAAAAGGTAGGGTAGGGTAAAAGAAGCTGTTGTTGTGAAGAGATTTTGTGTTATAATAAAATTAGTTATTTTTCAAGAATTTATAAAGTCCGGTCGCCGAGAAGATATAATTTTGTCGAATGACCCCAAGCTACCCATCCTTATCACTCGCACGTAATTATATTGCTGCCGCGATTGTGCTACGGGCGCCCGCAGTGAGTGTGCGAGCGCGACAGCAATACAATACAACACACGCGAGCGATAAGGATGGGTAGCTTGGGGTCATTGGACGAAATTCTGTGCTTGGCGGCCGGACTTAGATATCTATCATTGCATCCACTAAAACACATTTTGGAAATAAACTTTATACATACCTCAGCTGTAGCGTCGACTAGTTTCTGCACTAATTCGGTCAACTTGTTCTTATTCTGGTCTTGTGCTTCTACTGTATTCGTAGTAAAGTTGTCTGTGGACATAAATATGTTAATTTTATTACATAAATTATAACAACCCAGGTAAAAAGATATACAACATTATCATACGAACTTCAGGAAAATAGCGAAGGGGATTTTTAGAAGTGTCAAGTGAAGGGTTGTTGCGCCGACTCCGCGCGGAATGTATGAGTCACTTCTAGGTTGGTTGACTTCACGCTAATGCTTAATAACGCCTACAAGGCTTCGTAAAACAGAACGCGTACTTAGCGTGCGTCAGAGCGCTAACTTGACGCCGCGTTATGACGCTTAGATGTGTTGTACTACCATGGTAAAATACCGTCAAACAGAGCGCCAGCGCTAGAAGTACGCAACGCTCTGTCGCGGCGTTAGGATGGTGTGACGACGGGTTCTACATCAGCGGTTCCCAAACTTATTTTGTCTACTGCCCACTTTGAGTATAAATTCTTTTTAGCGCCCCCATTTGTAGTCGAGAGTCGAGTGCTCAGTCGGTGTCTAAGTGACCTCCTAGTAAATGACACCTCCTAAGCCTCTACACAACGTCCCGATTTTTTTTCTGGGTCTCTTACCGCCCCCCTTTAAGCCTGCAGCGCCCACAAGGGGGCGTTATCGCCCACTTTGGGAAAGACTGTTCTACATTCTAACAATACAAATTTTAGTCGGCCGTTTGGTGTAGTGGTTCAGAACGGACTACTATGCCGATAGGTCCCGGGTTCGATTCCCGGCCGGGCAGAAATTGAAATGATGTATTTTAATTTCTGTGACGGGTCTGGGTGTAAATATGTATAATATGTATGTATTTAATTTTAAAAAAAAGTATATAAGTAGTATATCCGTTAAGCTAGCACCCATAACACAAGCATTGAGTTGCTTACTTTGGGGCTAGCTGGCGCTGTGTGAAATTTTACCAAAGATTTATTTATTTAAAAAAAAAATCGGTGCGAAAGCGCGACGTTAGGTTACCGCTCTACGCCGCGTAAGTACGCGTTCTATTTGGCAAAGCCTTTAGAGCCGACTTACAAGATGATTTGACGATCGACCGGCTGACCAGCCCTGTGCTAGACGATGATATCTTATGAACAAAGTCCTTACCAAGCGTGGAGTGTAGCCCGTTGAGTTTGCAGCAGTGAGTCAGTAAAGTGCTGTGCGCCGGCGGCTATGTGCTCTTCTAAGTTGGTTGACTTCACGCTAATGTACGCTTAGTTAAGAGTCCAATAAGGGCTATCGTTTTTATACTTAACAGTTGGCACCCCTGGCGATTGACAGGATCTTACTCTACAGTGGCGCCATCTTGATGAGTGCAAATGCGATAGTCCTCCTACCACTTTAGCGCTCACCAGTTGGTGCCACTGTCTTCGCTACTAGCAAGTGACAGGACCTTACTCTACAGTGGCGCTAACTGGTGAGCGCTAAAACGATAGCCCTCATTGGTCAGCCCTGTGCTAGACAATCATATCTAATGAACAAAGTCCTTACCAAGCGTGGAGTGTAGCCCGTTGAGAGTTTGCAGCAGTGAGTCGGTGAAGTGCTGTGCGCCGGCGGCTATTTGCTCGCGCTGTTGCGCCGACTCCGCGCGGAATGTCTGCGTCACTTCTAGGTTGGTTGATTCCACACTCCTATTAAGGTAGAAAATAAGATTATTGAGACAAAATATTGTTGAGAACAGAAGACAGTAAATAAAAGACGATATGAAATCAGTGACAATCGTAGGAAGTATCTGGATATCCATCATGTATGATGTCCATCATATACATGGCACGGCACTAAATATAAATATATACAATTTATTTAAAACTACCACACGGTTTTGTTATGGTGACTTGCTTTTCTCTCTAGAGTTTTCTTGCCTTGTCTCCTAAATAGTTTTATATCTGGCACTTAGCCAGAAGAATATCTTAGACTTGTCATGCTCACTAAAATGTCTCTGGGGTAGTGGCGTGTGAGGCGGGTCGTTACATTCCCTATAATATGGTCGAGTGAAGCGATGGCTGGTTCACACGTCATGTCTGTGAACAGGCGCTGCCTTCGGGGACTGGTCAAGGAAAGATATACCTGACATAAAATATATATGTATCAAAACGCAACAATTAACCTACAAATTAGCACGGCACTAAATAAATATATTCAAAACTGCCACGCGGTCTCGTGCTAGATGGGCGTCTTAAAGGCCACCTTCTATCAACGGGAACGCGTGGTAAGTAACTTGCTTCCGAATGTATTGTAACTTCCTACTTTTTTATATTTTTAAACCGGCAGACAGTGGTGACTGAGTTTGTTGCGGCGCTTCTTCTCAGCACTTGCCAAATGTTTGTCTCGAAGCGCTGGTAGGGCAAAAAAAGAATGAGACATGTATAGGCTCCTTAAGAGCATTTGACGATTTGCAAGAACTAATTTAATTAGTCTAAACAAATAAAGAAAATTTTGATTTTGATTTTGTACTACCCATTAGTACATGATTGGTCATAGTGGAAATCTTTGAGGGAGGCTTTTGGCCAGCAATAGACGTCTTCTGGTTGAAAAGATGCTCAAGAAACGCACTAGCGTTATAACGCTAGTGCGTTTCTTGAGCATCTTTTCATACATACATATTATATAGAACATACAGTACACTGTATGTTCTGTATCGAAAAAAAATAAGCAGTTCAGTGGCGCGGACGTGGCCCACGTGGGCGACTTCCACACACACGGTCAAGGGAAAGGAGACGTGCAGCGAATCTGACAGGTTACTTTCACTAAAAAGAAGAGGAAAGGACAAAAGAGGGAAGTAGATGTGAGCTGTGTGTAGCTGTGAGTCTAATGCCCGTTTTCACCATCACTCCCTAATTTTTAAGTTATTCGAAAGATGAGGAAATATTGAAATCTGATTGGTCAAAACACTGTCGGCCGTTTGGTGTAGTGGTTCGAAATGGACTACTATTCCGGACGTAGCGGGTTCGATTCCCGCACAGTACAAACATTTGTGTGCATGAACACATTTGTTTGTATTGGACTGGGTGTTTTCTATGTATAATAAGTATGTATTTACAAAAAAGAAGTATTTAAGTATGTTTATATCCGTTGTCTAGTACCCATAGTACAAGCTTTGCTTAGTTTGGGACTAGAAGCGCAGTGTAAAATGTCTAAGGATATTATTTATTCTCATCTCTTCACCGTCATCCTGTGTGCCAACTTACCTGCGCTTGTCGACGGTATCGTGAAGCGCTGAAGCGTGTTTGCTTGCAGCGTCGGCGGCGGCCAGAAGCGCGCGCGCCTGCGCCCCCAACGCGGCCTCGGTCTGCTGCTGAGCGACCACCAGGTGGCGTTGCTCCTCGAACCGAAGCTTCGTCGTTTGCAGCACCTGTGGAAGTGGGAGATAAACAAAAGTAGGACAACTTCGAAGATAAAGGTCGATTCGGTCTGCTGCTGAGTGACCACTAGGTGCCGCTGCTCCTCGAACCGAAGCTTCGTCGTTTGAAGCATCTGTGGAAGTGGGAGAGAAACAAAGTAGGACAACTTCGAAGATAAAGGTCGATTCGGTCTGCTGCTGAGCGACCACTAGGTGCCGCTGCTCCTCGAACCGAAGCTTCGTCGTTTGAAGCACCTGTGGAAGTGGGAGATAAACAAAAGTAGGACAACTTCAAAGTTAAAGGTCGATTGTCAATCTCCACTTAAACAATCTATATATATAAAAGAAAGTCGTGTTAGTTACACCACTTATAACTCAAGAACGGCTGAACCGATTTAGCTGAAAATTGTCAGGGAGGTAGTTTAGAGCCAGGAGAAGGACATAGAATACTTTTTATCCCGTTCGAAATTAAAAAAAAGTCTGCTTATTTATTGCCATTAAGGCGGAACAAAGTTCGCCGGGTCAGCTAGTTAACTATAAATACAAAAAGAAAGTAACTGAATGGCTTAATACAATCAGCTATGAAGAAATAGAATTGCTACTAAAATATACTAGCTAGGTTTAATTAATTAAATACTCGTATATTAACACACGCACACACACACACACATACATACACATACACACACACAACACATACATCAAATATAAATGGAAGCAACATTTTAAGATTTGTTAAGTTGTAATTGTATAATTTTATTAAAAAGGCAACCGCTGTTCACTTGTACCATACCACAGAACAGAACGGTTACCAACTATTTTTGGTTCTACCCCCGAACTGGAAAAAAGTGTATTTTATGTAATGTAACTTAGTTTTTATTTTATTCCAAAACAAGTGTTTAGATAAGTAATAAAATACCTAGATATAGAAGAGCCTCACTTCCTGGCACAGGTATATTTTTACCTAAAAGGAAGTTTGGTCAATATTTTAAATATTGTAAACCGTTTTATATTATGAAATAAATTATTTAAATTACTAGCTTTCCGCCCGCGGCTTCGCCCGCGTGGAATTTTGTCTGTCACAGAAAAACTTTATCGCGCGCGTCCCTGTTTCAAAAACCGGGATAAAAACTATCCTATGTTCTTTCTCGGGACTCAAACTATCTCTATGCCAAATTTCATCAAAATCGGTTGCGAGGTTTAAGCGGGAAAGCGTAACAGACAGACAGACAGACAGACAGACAGACAGACAGACAGACAGACAGAGTTACTTTCGCATTTATAATATTAGTTGGGATTTATTATTGAAATTTAAGAAATGAAATAATTTACGGCCCTGGGACAAACTCAGCCTTCACTGGCCGAGATTTTGTGGCTTTGAAGCTGTAGATCATGGCTATAGTCTGGTCTGTGAGCACGTAGAATTTGTCCAATGACCCCAAGCTACCCATCCTTATCGCTCGCGCGTAATTATTTTGCTGTCGCACTCGCACACTCACTGCGGGCGCCCGTCGCACCGTCGCCACAGCAATATAATTACGCGCGAGCGATAAGGATGGGTAGCTTGGGGTCATTGGACAAAATTCTACGTGCTCACAGACCAGACTATAGCTATATTTCCGTTATTAAATTGATATTTTTTTGTGACCAGAGCTGTTTGCTAGCACATTGCAACTGCTGTTTGATTTCCGGAGTCATGAACAGGTTCCCCTCATATTCTACTCTCTGGTAGAAGCTAGCTACCCTATTATTCAGCTAACTTACATTGTTGGTGTCAGCGAGCTTGGCCTTGGTCGTGTGGAGCTGGTTCTTGGCGTCACTGAGCTTTCCAGCGTGCTCCAGCTTCTGGTTGATGTCCTGGAAGACCTGCTACTCATGACTCACATTATTGGTGTCAGCGAGCTTGGCCTTGGTCGTGTGGAGCTGGTTCTTGGCGTCACTGAGCTTTCCAGCGTGCTCCAGCTTCTGGTTGATGTCCGCTGGAAGACTTGCTACTCATGACTCACATTATTGGTGTCAGCGAGCTTGGCCTTGGTCGTATGGAGCTGGTTCTTGGTGTCATTGAGCTGGTGTCCAGCGTGCTCCAGCTTCTGGTTGATGTCCTGGAAGACTTCTACCTACCCTCATAGCCCACTACTAATGACTACTCATGGTCATGACTTACATTGTTGGTGTCAGCGAGCTTGGCCTTGGTCGTGTGGAGCTGGTTCTTGGCGTCACTGAGCTTTCCAGCGTGCTCCAGCTTCTGGTTGATGTCCTGGAAGACCTGCTACTCATGACTCACATTATTAGTGTCAGCGAGCTTGGCCTTGGTCGTATGTAGCTGGTTCTTGGTGTCGTTGAGCTGGTGTCCAGCGTGCTCCAGCTTCTGGTTGATGTCCTGGAAGACGGTGCCGAGCTTGTCGCGCTCCTCCTCCATGGCGCGCTTCTTGAGGAGCAGCTCCTGTATTTCCTTGCGCTGCTCCTCCTGTTTGAGCGTCATCTCGGCGAAGGTATCGCTGGCTAGGTACACACCTGGGAGGAGATGAAGATTTGTAGTGTAGTGACTTGTGTGCATATTGCAATACTTTAATAAACTGTTCTAAAAGGTCTACTCCACTTTGATCACCTAGATGAAGTCAACTTAGATTACCTAGGTGATCTTATCCATGCGTGATTACACAAAAGTGTCGCCTGAAGTCCACTTTGATCACCTGGGTAATCAAATTCAGGTGATCAAATTGGAATAAACCTTCAATATTTGAACAAGCTTAGCTGATGATCACCTAAACTTGTTCAAATATTACCAGCTAATAATCACTTGGTGATGTGCTGTGAAAAAGTTAATAAAATAACCTCATAACAAATTGTGGCAACGTATGGTGAACAGCGATATTTTTGACCCTAAATCAGGTCTATTAAGGGTTTGTAGTTCGCGCATTTGGATTATGTAAAATACAATGTTAGATGCTACACTGGAAGTCTACTTTTTCAAAAGCTTTGCTAAGTTTAGGACTAGATAACGCTGCGGAAAATGTTCCAGGATATTATTAAAATTAAAGTTACACTATACCGTTCTTATCCCTCGCGGCCTGCAGATCTCGTTTCAACCTATCAATCTCCTCGGCGTACTCTTTAAGAATGGCCTTCTTGGTCATCTTCTGGTTGACTTCTGGCTTGTTCTGGATGTTCTTGGCGCGGTGAGCGTATTCTAATGTGCTCATGGTCTCCTCCAGGTCCTTGTGTCCTGGCGAGATGGTGGCAATGATGGAAGTCTTGGTGCGTCCGCCGAGGGACTCTTGCAGGATGCGTGTGAGTTTGGACTCGCTGTGAGAGAAATGTTTGGTTAAAATTGATTCATAGTTGTTGTGCTACAGGTCTAAAGTCTGGTCGCCTAGCACGTAGAATTTCGTCCAATGACCTCAAGCTACCTATCCTTATCCCTCGCGCGTAATTATATTGCTGTCGCGACTGTGCGACGGGAGGCAGCAGTTAGTGTGCGAGCGCGACAGCAACATAATTACGCGCGAGCGATAAGGATGGGTAGCTTGGGGTCATTGGACGAAATTCTACGTGCTCGGCGACCGCACTATAGTACATAATGAGCTTCAGATATGGGAGCGGCACTGGAGTGTGCTTTTGTGACGTCAAAAGTCAGCAGGACTTCAGGTGTGCTTTAGAATTGTATGCTTTGTCACATCGTCACCCCTCTTGCGAAACTCCCTTAGTTTAGGCATTGACTCAATAATGTGCAAGGATCTGCAAACTGGATACGAGTGGCGCAGGACCGGTCGTCGTAAAAACTTTTGGGGGAAGCCTACATCATTATTCGGCTGCAACATACGCAACTTAGCTGCTATGAACCATCCGCAGTCGGCTACGTATTTGACGTGAAGTGCGTTAAAAGACTCGAGCAGGTGTATTTTCATTTGCCTTGGATGGCCATACTCAAATTCTTAGCACCTTAATTCATCCAAGGCATTCAAGGAAGCATGTGCAGTCGTTGTCGGATTCTTTGGGAGATGCCTTTGTCCAGCAGTGGACGTCAATTAGTTGAAACCAGCCAAGTGCACCAACTTCCCAGCGCAGTGATGACCCGGCCGAGAGTGAGCAGCGACTGGTTGATGTTGCCGCACTCCCGCGCTCGCCGGGTTGACGGGGACCTGTGTGCGACTCACCGGTAGGGGATGTGCGGGTGGCGCTCCACCAGCGCAGTGATGACCCGGCCGAGAGTGAGCAGCGACTGGTTGATGTTGCCGCACTCCCGCGCTCGCCGGGTTGACGGGGACCTGTGTGCGACTCACCGGTAGGGGATGTGCGGGTGGCGCTCCACCAGCGCAGCGATGACCCGGCCGAGAGTGAGCAGCGACTGGTTGATGTTGGCGCACTCCCGCGCTCGCCGGGTTGACGGGGACCTGTGTGCGACTCACCGGTAGGGGATGTGCGGGTGGCGCTCCACCAGCGCAGTGATGACCCGGCCGAGAGTGAGCAGCGACTGGTTGATGTTGGCGCACTCCCGCGCTCGCCGGGTTGACGGGGACCTGTGTGCGACTCACCGGTAGGGGATGTGCGGGTGGCGCTCCACCAGCGCAGCGATGACCCGGCCGAGAGTGAGCAGCGACTGGTTGATGTTGGCGCACTCCCGCGCTCGCCGGGTTGACGGGGACCTGTGTGCGACTCACCGGTAGGGGATGTGCGGGTGGCGCTCCACCAGCGCAGTGATGACCCGGCCGAGAGTGAGCAGCGACTGGTTGATGTTGGCGCACTCCCGCGCTCGCCGGGTTGACGGGGACCTGTGTGCGACTCACCGGTAGGGGATGTGCGGGTGGCGCTCCACCAGCGCAGTGATGACCCGGCCGAGAGTGAGCAGCGACTGGTTGATGTTGACGCACTCTCGTGCACGCTCGCGTTTCGCCGGGTTGTCGGAGCCCGCCTGCGAAAACAAAGGTTTTAATGGCGATTCTTTCTCTTACGATCATCATAATTTTAGCTATAGGACGTCTAGTGCTGAACATAGGCCTAGCCCGATAATTTCTAGGTTGCCCGGTTGGTAGCAGCCTGCATCTTTCGCCTTCCTACAAACTTTAAAAATAGACTGTCCACCCCGTGAGTGGACGTCCGATGCTGCTCTTGCCGGTACGTGGCCTCTATTCCAGAACATTTCGTTCCCTTGGATCTTCAAAGGCTTTAGTGCGAGTTTACAGTGAACCTCATCGCTAGCGAGTGCATCAAAAAACTATAAAGATTTTAGTTCTTGAAAGTATCCGTTAGAAACACTGTACAATCTGTCATACGTTTCATGATCATGACATTTATTTACGCAATCGCTAGAGATGACGTTCGGTGTAAACTCGCACTAAAGCATCAGTTCTGCGATCTATGTGCTCTGGCTTGCTAATTCGTTATTGTCGTCATCTGATCTTTTAATTATTCAACGAAATTAGTGGAATTATATATAGATAACCGGCTGAACCGGCGAACTTCGTACCGCCAATAAAATACTATGCCTATGTTCATCAGAAATAAATGAAGGAACAAACAATCTAATATTTCCTCTTTACAATATTAGTGTAGATAAATTACCTTGCTGATGTTCTCTGAGCCGGCCAAGTCCACCAGATTGAGCTTGCCGATCTTGACGAGCTCCTCACCCTCGGGGCTGTTCTCCTTCATGTGCACCACGATGGTGAACACTGTGTGCGAGCGGCTGGACGGAGAATGATACAACGTATACATGATATAAGGTCAAAAGATATATTGATGATGCTGCGACGTAGGCATCTATAGTCTGGTCTGTGAGCACGTAGAATTTTGTCTAATGACCCCAAGCTACCCATCCTTATCGCTCGCACGTAATTATATTGCTGTCGCGACTGTGCGACGGCCGTCCGCAGTGAGTGTGCGAGCAATATAATATAATTACGCGCATAATAAGCAATATAATTACGCGCGAGCGATAAGGATGGGTAGCTTGGGGTCATTGGACAAAATTCTACGTGCTCACAGACCGGGCTTTAGTCTAATTTGTAAGCATTTTTGTGAAATACAAAGACAGAAACATTACATTAATCATTGACATATTTTAGTTAGACATTGACTAGCACAAGACAAACTACACATTGCTTGTAAGCCTAGGCGCAGACCACCAGCTTTTAGTTGGCCGATAGTTGGGCCCGATTGTAATTTGTATGAAGAATCGGCCGATACCAAATCGGTGTAATGTGCGCACTTTCATACATCTCCATACTGATTAACAGCCCGACCCAACTATCGGCCAACTTAAAGTGTATACCTCTATTTTGCAACAACATATAAATTGTAATGTGACATGCAAAAAACGTTTGAATTTAAATTTGAAAAAGTCGGTGGTCTGCACCTAGGCTAAATTACTATAGATTTTTTCTATTCACGAAAAATACTAAAATAATATTGATGACATCAATTTGATTTCTACATTTTTTTAACTAGGTACATTATCAATCAGAATCTACATTTAGTTTTTCTAATAAGAAAATCCATGAAACTTTTTACGATGATTAAGCTACAATAAGTTATTTGTGTATGCTTCCTCGACATAATTTGCAGTCACCAACCAATTTTACAAACAATTTTATCTGAATTTTAGAGGAAACATATACAAACTTAAGGCTGTTACTTGTACTTTATGATAAACATTTTATAAAACTCACGGGACTGGTTTGTTATTGGTGGGGTTGCTGCAAATTATGTCATGTTTAGTTTCAAAATAGGGTGAGGTGACCTCATATTTTACTATCACTCAATGGAACAAAAGTCGTGCGTAGATTTTTTCGGGCCAACGAAATAAGGTGCTGTTTCGCATGAGTGAATATTAAACTATAAAGATTTTAAAGTTTAAAGGAAGATAGATTCAAATTGTTACTGATACTATTGATAAGGAACATAGAACCTCAACCTTTTAAATCGTTTATTAATCTAATCTAATCGTGGGAGGTGCAGGACCGGTCTTTGTGGAAATCCTTGGGGGAAGCCTTTGCCCAGCAGTGGACGTCTTTCGGCTGAAACGAACGAACGAACGATTAATCTAATTAATATAAAAACTGGTAATTGGATAGAAACATACCTAGATTGCGCATTCATGAGCGTAGAAGCGACTCTCTTCCTCTCTTGTCCTTGGGCCATGATCTTGTATACTTCATTTTTGTTGTATACCTGAATTAAAACAAACAAAAAAAAACTTAGTAACAGAACATAAGTACTTTTAAGGACTTCTTGGCGGGAATCTGAAGCGTCATGTTAGCGGTTTTGTTTTATTTCCTCAAATTCGTGTGTGGGCGACTATTAATGTGTAATAATGGAGGATTATTAACCATTGAGTGTTCGTGAACGTGCATGAGTGTGGGCAAGTGAAGCAAAACAGTGCATCGTGATTCTTCTGGTTCTCTCAAGAGTAAAGCACCACAACTTTACTGAGACTCAAAGGGTGGGAAGGGGTATCATCTATCATCCTTCATTATATCATTACTTAATCTCATTTTGTAACTCGTATCACTTATACATATACTTGAAAATGGCACAAATCAAGTCGGCCTCGACGTGTATAGCCAACATCATCAAAAAAGAAGAAGAAGAAGAAGTACTTTTAACCCAAAGAGACTTGTTTGGGTTTACTAGCTTTTATAACAGATATTAATTCATCCGTTATTATCCAAGCAGATTACCTTCAAGTCTCATACTGATATGTCTCTATTTTAATTTGACAGTTTCTTATAATAATAATCTACTAGATAAAATAGTCTTTTCTGCTTTGTCCTAAAACTACCTCACATTTAGATATATACACCTCATACAGCAATCACTACTTGAATAAATTGCTACTTAGTTAAGAAATCGAGAGCCGCACTTGCGTCCGTATTCACAAACGTCGCTTGCTAAAGTGAAGCAGCAAATCGAACGCACAGCGTTGAAAGAGCTATGTCATTGGTTCGTGTGTGACCCTGTGCGTCCATACGCACTGTGAGACCTCATAGTAATGTTTGTGAATACGTGCGTTAGTCTCTTGATTGGCCATTGTGCGCGTATTAATAGGCTAGTTTCCTAAAAAAAATTTTTTAGTCCGTCATGTTTAATATCAAAAAATATTGGACACATTTTTATTTGTCAATCTAACAAATAATTACATAGTTATGGTGCGTTAAAGTTCCGCACGACGTCACAACGTGCGGCACTTTTATGCACGCATTGACGTCACGGGCCTCTTCTTATGAACTTTGGCGCGCTTTATCTCTTTAAATTTTCATTAGTTTGAAAAAGTGAAAAATACGTGTAGAGTATTTTTTGATAAGTTAACTGACGGACTAATTAAAACTCTTGCTTTTTGACCCAGGAAACATCCCTATTGCTACTATTCTTACCGTAATCTCCTCCAAGCCGTTAACAATGTTAGATCCCTTCCTCGTAACGTCTTCGTAGATCCTCAGTTTGGAGTTGTCTTCGGAGGTAGAGAGCAGATCGAACAGCTCTTCGTTGTACAGTTCCAGGTACGACACCCGGACGGTGTACTCCGTGTTTGATATACGGAGCTCGTCGAATAGCTGGCTGAGGGCTCGGGGGATTATACCGGCTAGTGGGTCCTGGGGGTGTACAAACAGACATCTTATAGAGTTGTAATTAGAGGTATTTTTCAACGAATAAGTAGTCTGATGTGCTGTTGACTGTATAAAAATGTTCTCTAGAATTAAATAAGCTATGAATTAAAAATTTTTTTTTATTTATTTATACTTTTGCACATAAAACTGTACAGTGGCGGACTTAATGCCAAGTGGCATTTTCTGCCAGTCAACCACAGGTCTATTAAAGAGACTAAGACGGTGCAAAAAATATGACGGGTTAGTTAATTTCTTTCTTGCAGCTGAATAGCTTAGTCATCCAATTACTGGCCTTGCTTTTTAATTAAACTTCATACACAACTACTAAGTTTGGGACCTTCGGGCACAAAACAGTATTTTTCAAATTGAAAATCTCCTCCTTTTTAGAAGGCAGTTAAAAATCATTATTTATTTTGACAATTTTAACTATCAACATAAAATATTGTATTTTTAAATCAAATATTTAATACACAATTTATAAAGGAGTGAAGACATTATAAAGTTTAACCCTTGTTTACTAAATAAGATACAATATCACACATCCTTAAACAAGATGTGATAGAACTCGACATAACTTACATTCTGCCAAGTGGTTTCGTCCCCGGTATTCTCCCCCACCATGGTGTGGGTCTTGCCCGTGCCGGTCTGTCCATAAGCGAACACTGTGCAGTTGTACCCGGCTAGGACCTCCTCGATCAGAGGGCTCACCACCTCTTGGTACACCTCGACCTGAAATAATTATTATGTACTTTTTATTACTGTAAGGCTTACAGTGTAACCCCCTTACTAATAAAAAGTTACACAGTTGTTGATCACTGTTTTAAAATTACATTTCCATACTAAACGTCACTTTAAAACACTGTTCAATGAGCGTATAAGTTTCATTAGTAAGGGGGTAAGTATTTTAATTCAAATTATTAACAGTTGGATCTCATTTTCATAATATTGAAAGATAGCGATTTTTGATGGTCTAAAAATTTGCTTAGGTAAATGGCATGTCTGGTATGGAATGAGAAATGTATTGAATAAGTCAGAGGTGCAAAAAAAGGCAGATTCCCAAGGGCATCACAGTTAAAAAAAGTCAAGATGCCCCTGGAAAAAGTAAAATAAATAACTTAAAATAACAAGAAATACCACTTTAAAAAACTCAAGTAATTAATTTATACTGAATAAGAAATGTATTCAGTATACAACTAGCAAAATACAAGTATGCTAACAATTTTTTTTATTCAAAAACTATGTTTTGTGGAAATAAAAGCTTTTGATTTATTATTATTTAAGAAATGTACAATTTGTTACCTGTTTCGCATGAGGGCCAAAAGCTCGGTCAAATGTGAACTTTTTCGTATGGGAGGTCTGCTGTGACTGTCGGACGACCACCTCGCGGTTGTTTACCACTTCGATCACTCCCAGCGACTTGATGTCTCGTTCTCGCTGATTCAGTGGTCTGCAATACAATAATATTTTTTTTTTATCTTTATTTTATGAGCTTGTTCACTGAGTGATAATAATAAATTTATTTATTTTCTCCCATTCAAAACAAACTTATAACTAACGTTTAATAACACAGTATCAAGTCTATGCTACTAAGCCTATTTATAGCATGTTATTTAGTGGTATTTTTAATATACCATTTCAGTAATATGTGGAAGACCCTATCAAAACCTTCAAATGTTTTGAAATGTACGCTGTTCATTTGTAATTTGGTTTTTATACTTAAAAAATAAGGCGAAATGAATGTAACAATTAAATTTGGTACCAATTAAAATAGAGGTCTACTTAATTAATACAGAATTAGGTAATAATTAAAAAACTAGGACAGAGGGCTAAGTTTGAATTACAAAATATTCATTATCATAAGTAAAATGAGAAAAGAGGTGGTGTTCATAGAATGTTAGAGCCGGGAACGCATAAGTATAAAGTAGAAACTGAATAAACTCAGTGATCAACATTTCTGATCAATTCAATGAAATAAGTCTAACTAAATTACAAATGAGAATAATTATTTATTTAGCTTGTGAGTACATTTGAGATATGTAGAAGCTTTAATGTAGGGGCTGTAGGGGTAAATCTAGGAACTTGTAGTGTGGGTGAAGCTAGCGAGGCATCTTCATTGAATTTTACTAGAATGTTAGTCCGACATGCTTTTTTAGACAAAATATATATTTCATAAGTAGTATCATAGTGATAATCCGTATTTTCTAATTATTTAATACAGTAACAGAGCTACAAATACAAATTAATTACCTCAGTCGAACGAACACTTGAATGTTCTGATTTTTGTCCTTTCTGCTTGGCTTTTCCGACGTCATAATTTCGCACTCAACATACAATTTATGCACAAATCTTATACACAACGCAGTTGCGTATATCTTACACTAAATACACAATTTTCAAAATAATTTGTTTTCACGATCATCAACAAAAAAATCGTTGAATCGTTGGCTTCACGCAGAATTCAAATTTCGTTTTAGTCGGTGTTGCAAGCGTAAAAAATGTTTTGACAGATTATAAGAAAATTATCAAATGACAAGATTGATATCACGTGATATTATATTAGTATTACCTAGTATTTATTCAGTGATGATGCTTATAAAGCGCCATCTATTAAGAAACGATGACAGTAACACTAGAGTTTCACAATAGTTCAAAATAAGCCGTATAGATGGCGTTTATCGCAAGTTGTGACGATGTTTTTTACATAAACCAAAAATATTGCGGATTTTCAAAAACCTTTCGTTTGGAACGAAACCTAAGCAGGTATTTTTTTAGTAAGTAATAAAATCTTGCTTGCTAATTGGTTTTTGGTTTTATTTATCTATTTGTTATTTTATTTTGTACTTGCTTTGAATAAATTATTTTTCTTTCTTTCTTACTTTCTTTCTTTCTAATGTGTAGTTAAGTGTACATTAATGGCCTACCTACACGGAAGTGCTCTACATTCACAATTATTATTTTTGAAACCCCACTTTATAACAGTTTATTAACAAGTGACGACCCTCATGATAATATGACTTGTTGGATTTATTTTAAGTAAGTAAATATGTAACCTACTTGTGTTGTGCACGTTTACAAATAAATAGGCAACAGCGAATAGAGCAATTAAATTTCCAATAAGATCGATTTGTTCATAAACCTATAAGACACCCCGCATCTTTTTTGATCGTCCGAGTGCACTCGATAAATGAGGCCCGCCATTATACAGATAGGCGTTTTTGCCGCGACACTCATTACACCATTTCCTCCCGCGCTTTCTTGAAGAAAATTAAAGAGTCGCCGCATTAATTCTATCCGTATGTCGCAATGTTTTTGCGTCTCTTACGGCGTTATGGCAGTCGCCATGTCGTTTTTGCCCACCGGCAGCTCGACGCGATCTTCCCAGACTACCGCCGGCAAAAAGTCGGCGTGGCTTGATCTGGAATGTTAGCAAAAACCCTATCCCCGCAATAACCGGCGACGACGATGAAATACTATGAGTTCCTTCGTGTTTTTACCCGAGCTTTAGCTTTTTCCGCGCGCAATTTGCATTTGAGTCGGCGGCCATTTTGTAGTTTTTCCCGCGCGCGCGTTCCCGAAATTGCGGTCCAACAAAAAGCTTCTGATGAAATTCTTGTTTGGAATGGACATTTATGTATAATGATATTTTTTTGATATTCAGCTGCGTTAACGCGGATAATGTGTGGAAATCATTTGCTTTTGAATTAGTAATACATTCCTATGAGCCTTTCGGACGACCCTATTATTTCTTGCGGGTAATTCTTATTGGAATTATGAAGCAGACGGCAACGGTTGGAATTTTCTAACGATCCTCTTTTATTTGTTCTTGTTGTTTTTACGAATTTCGGCATATTTTCCTGTCATAAAATGTGTTAGTAACTCAAGTATAACTCTCTTTTTTGCAATATGATTAATATTCCAATAATCATTCTTATTAGAAAAAAAATGTGTGGTTGCTACCAACCGGGAAACATGGAAAGCATCGGGGGAGGCCTATGTTCAGCAGTGGACGACCTATGGCTGAAATGATAATGCGTGTGAGTTTTCAGTTACGATGTGACTTTTTAAAATGGGACTAAGTAGGTACTTATGTATCTAGGTAGTTAAAGTTAATTATGTAAGTTTAGACCTTCCTGTGCAATAAACTTGAGTTATAACCTTTTGTTAGGAGTGTTAACTACCAATGATCTGAGGTTAACTATGTACAATAAGTCGAGCGGGGACGAGATTCGAACCTGGGATAGTTATATTGAAGAGATCCAGTCCAATCCGACACCGATACCATTGCAGCATTGGGCTATTGTCGCTTTCTATAAAGTAGTTACGAACCTAACCAAATTAAAGAAACTAAAAACGTCGCCATAATTAACTTAACATAATTAAAAAGATACGCAGCTGGAGAAGAATAAGTTTCAATTTTTTGACGGTATCTTACATCTGTCATGTAAATGCATAATTTGCAAGGTTTTGCAATTATAGCCTCGCACTTTGGGTGTTAATATGTGAGATGTTATTTTTATTGTCAACAAAAAAACCAAAACCTACTAATGGCATTCTTGAAAATTGTGCCTTTGAGGCATTACTTTTATAAACTCTTCGTAAATACACAGTCATGTCGTAGCTATCATACTGTTTGTTACCTTAAAATTAAGATCTTAACTTTTGGTTTAGACAAGTTATCCCCTTAGCATTTAATGATTAGGTACCTACGTCTTATTAATCTTATTCCTAGACTTAAGAATTAATAAAATCACAGTAAATTAGGAATCTTTATTTAAGTTTTTTTTAACTTTAGAGTAATTAAAATTTGTTATTGCACAAATTACTATAATAGTCCCGTTAGCCCCTCATACTAAGCTTGTATCACGAGTGAGCTCACCACAATAGTCGAGCGGCAGCAGGGACCGAACCCGCGTTCCCCGGATCACGCCAGTCCGACCCCTTCACCGATCGGCTATCGTGGCTTCAAACGTTCTAAATTTTTCTAGATCAAGCAAAACTAACAGTCACATGCAAATTGTAATTCATGGTAACACAGTCTTTGATATTTGAAATTTAATGTTGGGATTAATAGATGAAACGTTTATTTTAAATGTAACATAATACAGATTTTTTTACAGATACGCAATTTCACTTTTAATAAATCACTATTTAGTATACCTACATAAAAGTCTTGTTTAAAACTTTGTTTCCTTAAGCCAAGTCCATTCTAACATCCTATTACAATTTGGCGCTATTTTTAGGCGTCCCTTACTTCCCGCTTCAACCTTCCCTAGCAAGCTCACGCCTTCCATCCAACTGCCAAGGGCGTGGCATTGACACACGGACCGTGACCTGGATTGCTGACCTTGGAGGCCTCCCGAGACCCTGAAGGATGTATCGATCGAAGGACGAATACGAGGCTGTTCAAGAGCTCTTAAGTTGTTTTCTTTTGTAACGTTACTTTTGGTAGGCGAGCACCGGAATTAGGTCACAATGGTTTTTGTCTTTCAAAGTTCTATCTACGTAAATGGAATTATGCAGATTTATTGAACTAAAGTTGAATTAATATCATTTTCATGAAATTCTGACTCCTATCACAGAAAGCAAGTTCTTAGTGATAAAATGAATTTGACTGTGTGTGCTAAGCATGACGTGGATTAACTAATTACTATACAATAGATGTCCCAACTCCATAAGGAGCAATAAGTAATTCCTCCAATAAGTCATCTATTCTAGTCTTATCTTATGTCATTATTAGACACTGTAAAACCCTGGTTTTCCTAAGTAAATAAGATAAACTACATATTTAAGTCTTAAATAAACAGCCACAAAGTCCTATAAGTTAAAGTCCTAACGATTTTCACATGACCACTACAACGCCGTTAGTACTTTTTGCTCTAAAATCAAAGTTATCGTCGAGATATGTTATTGTATGAAAAAAAATAGAAAACAGTAAACCGCTTTGGTTTCTCCGATGTCACCGGGCTCCTAAAAAAGCGAATAATTAAAGGCAAAGTTAGTAAGTCTGCCTAGGCGCGCCGGTCACCGTGGGAAAACGCTTGATGGAGAGTGTCTACTGTGTGTGGGGCCACGAAGTGAGCGGGCTTCTAGAGAACCGCTATTCTCCAGACTTTCATTTGTTTCTTTCTCTTCTTGTCGTGTCGACAACAAACCCATACAGTTTCAGTTCAGTTCGTTCGTTCGTTTCAGCCGAAAGACGTCCACTGCTGGACAAAGGCCTCCCCCAACCTATTACAGTATCAGCCCAAAACTCCGCTACAAGAGTGGCGTTGTCAGTAGCATTCATTAAATCTTCCTGCGTGCAGTTGTTTGGGCACGCAGGGAACAACTTCATGTGCTTCATCGACCTAAACGGATAGTCCTTACTACGGCCGACTTGCGACTTTCACTTGCTGAAGCTGAAGGGTAAATGCTAAAACGGCAAAGTAATTTATTCGACCGGGTCATGCATCTTCAGTTTTCTATCCCTTATTTATTTAAAATCTTTATTACACAAAAAAATGCTGTACAAAAGGCGACTTCATGCCATGTGGCATTCTCTACCAGTTAACCTTTAGGCTAAACAGAGAATTTGTAAAAAAATAGCAAAATAGTAACATACAATACTTCTTACTCCTCCAAATACCTTAGGTTTTTATATTTTAATGACAGCTTCGCTTTAATCTGAATTTGCATTCATGCATCAGGCATTCATTTTAAGTAAGTGGCCAATTTGGACCCAGGTTGATATTTACTAGTTAGATAACAGCGAGCTAATAAATTAATCCATTTGACTCGTCCCGTTGTCGCTTCGTTCCCCTCTCGTTTCCTGGCCTCGGTTTTTCTGTAAATAATATCCGAGCGACTGTTAAGGTAGTGTTGGTTTTTCCTTGGTCGGTGAAAGGTTGTAGACGGTGGTAGCTGGAAATATGTCTATATGATGACGGACTAACGGCCCGCGGTGGGAACCGCGCGCTTATGCGAAAAGCGCGGGAAAAACGGACGCATAGAAAATTCAGACTGCGTTCCTGAAACGAGTATTTTACTATGTACACGCGAGAAAAGGAACACGTCGTTTCGCTTTCTACTACAGCTATTCATACAGGGTGTCCCAAAAAGTAGTGTCAAGCCGAAGCCCAGAGGTAGAGTATAACTAGGGCTTCCCAAATCACCGTGACTTTTGATAGTTTTCGAGTTAAGATTTTTTTATAACTTACAGGATTTTAGTTCACATTCGTGTTATGGATGTAAATACTTCGGAATCAGCTAGGTCTAGTATTTATCTAATATTATAAAAAAAAAACAGGCATATATAACTTGACTATTCGCGCCTAAGCAATGAAATTTGAAACAATCATAACACAAAAACTATGAAAAATCGCGGAACACACATGGGGGTGATTTGAATAGCCCTAGTGATGCTCTACTTACCTCTGGGCTTCGGCTTGACACTACTTTTTGGGACACCCTGTATAGTGAAATAAGGTTACCTACTTATTATCAGTGTCTCGATGAAAATTATAGTTAACGAAAATCTTCCACGTTGTTTTTTTCCTGCCTCACCCTAACATTGAATCCGCCAATCTCAAAACCGGTTTTCATGGTGGAGATGACACCTTTTTGAACGTTACCTATTTCTCTCTTTGCAAAAATATTGAGTGTAGAGTTCGTGACCTGTAATTTTATTCATTGACACATATTTTGGTGTGTTGACAACTATTTTTAATTACATTTTAGGCATCTTTCAGTAGGTTAAATTTTAATGTGCATTCGTTAACTTCTGTTCCTCTTATTTGTTTTTAGACTAGGTACAGAATGTTTGTGTTAACAGACACAAGACAATGTTGCAACAATAAAGTTCTTTAGCTCCCCTGGCACAGAATCATAAAAAGATAATCATTCCGCTCTCACAAGCAAACTTACAGGCTCCTACCAGCCCAACTCAATTTAACAACCTGTAATTCCGAAATTATATTTAGCCCATATTCGGGGCTTGTTTTATCTGTGGCATAGTTTTTTGCAAATGGCGGAGCCCGCCAACTTTTGGGTTTTTTATCGTTTCCGCGAAACGACTTTCCGTTCTTAGCAGAATTGAGCTTTTGCAAAATTATCATTTTTAATTTGTTCCTCGCACGATCGCGAATGATCGCAGAGATTTGGTTTTTGCGATCAGATATTATGTAACACGAGATAATAAGTCCGGTGCGATCTTTGTTTTGGTAAACTGCGTAACTGTAAAACCAGGGGAGTTCGATCTTTAAGAGTTCCGTAGGATCTTTCTTTACTAAGGTAGAGCGCACCAATGGCGCAGAGCGGTGAAACGGTTTAAGCGCTGGGAGTTCAAAGTTCGAAGCTTTATAAATAAGCTTAATTTTTTTATAAGAACGTTGTCGCATTTATTTTGCATGTCAGTCTTACGGGGATCCCAATTTAATAGAGATAAGATTTTTTCATCTTTATCATCATCTATTGAATTTTTTTTTATTTGCAAAACTTAATTTCAAAGTTAAATTCAAACAAAAATTATGCTTTACATGTAGAGTCGTTTATTTCGAGGTCTAAAATAATTGTCTCTTTAGGAGCGCCATAAAAGACGATGTAAAAGTTGATCTCTTGATATTCAAAAGTTAAATTAACTAAAATGCCCTTCAAAAATACTGATTTCATATCCAGTCCCAGCTAAAATTAAAGTCGCCGTCAGCTCTCACCGGTCGATAAGTATAGGGACGAATTTTAACTTAATAAAAAGCGGTCGCACCGTCCCTCAAGTCGTTCAGTCGTTCCACATAAACGCAGCACTCATACATCGACAGAAATTCGTAGCACGGGGCCTTTATGTTCTTTTTTATGTACGCCGAGGGCAAAGGAAAGCCGTGGGGCCACGTGGAGGGGTCGCGTGGGGTGCTGGGCGGAGCGATGCAGCTGCATAGGGCTCCAACGTCAGTCGAGGCGCGAGCGTCCTACCGCTACGTCACGGCCACAATTCCCCGCGAAAATCACGCGGAGCAGTTCCGAATACTACGTGACTGCATGCCTATGAAAAAAAAAACTTTTTCTTTTTTATTTTCGAGTATTTACTTGCCAGTGAGTTGGGAGATGTGAAGAGGATAATTAAAATTTGACAGTTTTCGAAAGATTTTGTGAAGTTTTTGAATTGGCGGGTGTCGGGTTGATGTGTGCGAGCGAGAGGGGCGATATGGAGAGCTCGGGCGAGGAAACGGGACGGAGCGCTCCCCCCGCGCCGCACGCCCCCGCCCCGCTGCCCAACGGGTCCAATAAGATCATCGGACGCAACGTGAATGGAACCAGTAAGTCACCTCATGAAATTTTAATGGGACTTTTGAAAAGTTTAATTTACTGTTGGCGCGCCTGCTGCGAGCTTTATTAATTAGGATTTCATTTATTAGAGGTGTGTGGGTACATAACATACCCAACTGTGTATCTATAGGTAGGTAAAAACTAGTTAAACATGCTCACTTTTGTAACTTTTGTAAACAAGTTTGCTTTCCGCCCGAACAGGATAAAATAAAGAAAATGAAAATTGGGTGTATTATTACCTATTAAAACCTTCAATAAGTAATTAAATAAATAAATAACAAATAAATAAATAATTAAAAAATAATCAATAAGTAATTAAATAATTAATGTGCACGTACGAATAACATTAGAAACTTCAGTCGTTTTCAAAGACGAACCTACTTAAAAATAACTCTACATTTTTTACATCCGTCCGTATACTTACTTACCTAGTTTCATTGATAGACTATGAATGGCTGAAAGTTTGTTTGCATCACACTAAAATTCGAACCCGTAACCACAGTGGGTGCGTATTCTGTTACGCAAACCACCAAGCCAGGCGGCCACCAATCATAAGGTAGAGCGCTTTAAAAGCTCTCAAAAGCTTTTATTTTAATTTTATTTAAATTTACTATTTACAAAACTGCCTGAAAAAATTATAGAAGATTTAATATCAGCAGTGCAATTTTATTAGGCATTTTAGTGTTTAAAAAATCGTCAGTCTAGCGTAGGTCATGGCTTTTCTCTCTCTTTTTTTTCCTTATTTGGCATTTTTTTCGCATTTGGCAAGTGCTGAGAAGAAGTTTCAGTAAGAAAACATTGTAGTTTCTTCAGCTGCCCCATTGAATCCGTCTTAATTGGATTTCCACATAATCCATTTGCTGCTCACCCCCCACAAAAAGGGATTCAAAGAACGCGGTGGGAACACCGCGTCGATTTGCGTTTTTGCGTACGCGCAGCTTTGTCTTGCGTTTTTGTCGCGCGACTGTCGCGTAGTCGTGCGCAGGGTTAGGCTGGTTTGAGAAGAGACCTAAGGTCTGCACAACAAAATATTATTATGTAGTGTAGTTATTAAAACATTATCAACAATCTTAAAATTCTAATGACTAATCTAGATTATATTTTGTAATTGGTCTAAATACTCGTATTGAAATTAAACAAATGAAAAGCCTCAATTTCGTCAAGTTTTGACAGACTTGAGCCTCTTAAGTATATTTGATTAACTGACACTCAACTTGATTCAAATTCAAAAATTATATTTTGATGTAACTAGGTATTCTGTAAATCTTTTTGAGTACGTAGATAAGTATTCTTTAGCCTGAAAAAGCTAAAACCATAAAACTCTACATAAAGTACAGAATTTCATTAAAATTTATTTATTATAGGTAAATGCCTATTTATTTTAGCAAATTGCCTTATAGTATGACCTAATGCGGGTAGAAATTAAATTCAATTACATACTTTCTTTTAAGTAATTACCTTTATTTTCGCCCGTATGCTTTTGCCTTCATTCAAAATGCAAAAGTTGGAAAATTACAACTTTTTACAAAACGGAGAAACAAACAACATGTGAACGTTAACAACCTACCTAAATAAGTAATTAGTAATTTAAAAAAATGGACCTACCTACATTTAAGAAGGTTATCACTATAGTTGTAGAGTAGTAACTCGTATACCATTATTTATTTATTTATAGGGTAACATTATAGGTACAATATTAATGTAATTTAAATTAGAATAATGTACAGATATGGCCCGGCCTCCTACTAGGTGGACCGACGATCTGGTAAAGGTCGCGGGAAGAGCCTGGATGCGGGCAGCGCAGGACCGTTCATTGTGGAAAACCTTGGGGGAGGCCTTTGTCCAGCAGTGGACGTCATTTGGCTGAAACGAACGAACGAACAGATATGGCAGAACGTCTAGGTAAAAACACTATTGTGTCTTATGTAGATATAATACATATAATAATGCGATTTTGCAATCATATTTTTTTTATCAACCACGAGGAAGCTCTTGGTCTGTATCTCACCTGATGGTAAGTGATGATCAGGCCGAAGGTGGAAGCGAGCTTCACCCGGAATCCTCAACCACGGAGGAATTGGCTATCTTACCTCTAACTGCCGGAACACAACAATGCTGTTAACATTGTTGCTATGGCGACAGACTTAGGTAAGATGCTGGTAGATAGCCAGGCGGACTTAGAACAAGCCCTACCAAACCGAATAGAAAAATCTGCCCCCACTGGGAATCGAAGCCGGGTCCTCTGCGTCTGAAGCAGGTGGTCTTACCACTAGATCACAAGGGCGGTTAAATGTCAAAACATCACGTTGATGTGCTGTCCACTTTACCCACATAGCTTATAAGTAGGTTTAAGGAAAAGGCTGTTATAAATACTTCACTAATTTAAAAAGGTACTTGCCAAATGAACAATATGGTCTCTATTAATTTCTTTCTATGACTACTGCGGTACATACAATGGTATCCTATACACCAGTAAAAACTTATGCACTATAAATGGAAGGCAAATTAATTTATTATACTGAGCTGTGTGCAAAAACTCCGTTACACGTCGAGGAAAAACCACGTAAATTATAAAAACAATAACAGCATAGATAAACTGTGTTAGTATCGTATTACTTAGGTGGTTTAGGTAGGTCAAATTCTTTCGACTTAAGACAAAAGTCGACTGAAACTTAAGCTTACATCAATTGAATCTATCAGAATCCTGAAATCTATTTTTAAGATTAGATTCTTAGTTGAGTGTCATTTTATTACAGGGCTAGGATGTCGCTAAAATGCAAGAAGTAAGGAATGGTATATTTTTTACTACATCTAGTCTAAGTAAAATTAATTGAGTATCAAGAACTTTTAGTTGCAGTATACAGCTGGACAGACAAGAGCATACTGTACAGTAAAAAATAACGCAAACAATGTTTAGAAATAAAAAATATGGAAAACAACACCATTCGCGTCATTTTCAACAATTCAAGCATCGAGATTTTACCGTCACCGTAAATAAAATAAAAACATTGGCGTGCGTAGATCGTGTAGAGTCCGCGTAATGTGTCTCTATGAACGATCCTTACTAATTAGATAAAATACCATCTTTGTACAATCCGTCATTCATTTAATGTCATTTTTAAGCAGTCACTAGTGAAGACGTTTGATGTAAACTCACTCTAAGCCCACTGAATAAAATCTTTGACTTTGACATTACTAGAAGTGCCCGACTCTATCAGCCTTCATAAACATCTAACATGCTTCAATCAAAGATGAATCGCATTTCTTGTCGATCTACCACGACGATCAAGCCCGTCCGTCTCGACTATTATTTCTCTGAAAGTATCAGTTCCCACAGTCGCAGTACACACCAGCAAAAACCTTGGCGTACGTAGATCGAGGAAAAACCGTGGAAATGCTGGAAAAACTGCGCTCACACGACGCAAAAACGCGCGGGGAGCCGCTCTCATACGTACCGGAGGCTTCTAAGACTAGAATACTACTAGACAAGCTGTTCAGAATAAAAATAGTGTCACCAGAAAAGATGAGTAGATTTCTAACTTGAAATAACGTAATCAAAATTGGATAAAAATTTGAAAAAGAGGAGCCTTGCAAAAGAGGCTTACATAAGTGACTAATGCCCGTTTTCACCATCAATCCCCAATTTTTAAGTGAACCCTATGATGGCAATTAACATGAATTTTGTTGATATAGGGGTCACTTAAAAATTAGGGATTGATGGTGAAAACGGGCATAAGTTTCTTGCGCTGCTTCTTCTCAGCACTGGCTCATTTATTGTCCCGAAACAGTACCTAGAACCCTTGTTAAAGTAATACCTGCCACATGTAAAAGCGTCTTTGAAAAGCGAAAGTATCCATAAAATAAAAATAACGTTTATAAATGACTTTTATAACGACGTTAACAAACCTGTTATTTTGTCAACTACAATATTCGTGGGCCTCGCGGCACATCTGCTCCTCTTGTTCGCTCATCATCAGGGTTTGTTCCCGCTGTCCTCCACCATTTATCCCCCACTGGTGGATATCGCATTTTTTCCTCGATTTCCGCCAATTGGGGACAATGCCAATGGTGGGAAAATGGAAATACAAACACGGACCATAGCAGTCCACTGTCAGACAAAGTATCTCCCAGTAGGCGCCATTTTACCCTGATCTAGCTTCTTTCAGCGACTATTTGCAAGTCAAGACTCTATCTACCTGGGATATGCTAATAATGCTACACTACGACTGAGTAGTGGTCAACACTCCTGAAATTTTTAACCTCAGGCAGTTACGATTGGGCAACTGGAAAATCAACTAGCTAAATGAATTTGTAAGCTTTGTGAGCTGTATAAGTGCTTGTCTAGTTGTATAGAAGTCTTAGCACCGAGTCTTTGTATCAAGTTTTTATGTTTGCCCGTTTCCAATCAACATTGATGCCACTTTTAGCAAAGAAAGTAAAGTTTTTGTAACGAATAATGTCCCTTATGAAGTGTTTCAGCCATGAAGCTATCGTTTGTAATAATTATTATACTTTTCCGACGTTTAACAGAGTTTTTATGGTCTTATTTATTACATAATTCCCATTTTTATGAAGCAAATTTTTACATACCTTTTTATTAATAAAGGTTAGCCAAGTGAAATCAAAGGTTTGCAGTTATTATTTCCTTATTGTGTAATTTTTAATTATATATCGAAAATCATCTGTCTTAGGTGGGTCTTGAACAAAGCTGATGCTCTATCGTTGCAAGATAGAATAGATTCCTTCTAGTTTTAAAGTAAATAAACATACATAGGTATAAATCTCTGAAAAATGTAAGAAAAATATTGTTAGATTGCTGCTCTACGTGTATTTTTTAGTGGTTATTAAACCCAAACACATATTACTAGTTAGTGTAATCGTTTCCTTTGATTTGATAAAGTATACAGGGTGTCCCAGAATGGGTGAATCAAACTGATAGGGAAGTTAGCTCTACTAATGTACTATCCCTAAAAAATATGAAAAAAAAAGCGCATAAGGACACAAACAATTTTTTTTTTAAAGTGAAAACAAATCAGCTTTGCCTAAGTATCTGGCTATAATTGCTGCGTTTGGAGTTTATTTGTACTTGTTTCTTACTAATATTAATTGTACTTGATCGCTTCGTTTATCTGTGAACAAACTTTTGAAAATAATGACTAGATTTCGAGTTTAGAGCACATTATTTAAAAAAAAAATCCGAACTCAATTATTTTTTTCATATTTTTAGGGATAGTACATTAGTAGAGCTACCTCCCCTATCAGTATGATTCACCCATTCTGGGACACCCTGTATAAAGTATACAATTAACAATAGCCTCAATACAAAAACTGTTTCTTTTAGCGCCACAACTGCACATAACTCGTACTTTCTCAGCTCATTTGCAAGTTTTCAGACATAAAGTATGATTTCCCGCCATTTTTATAGTTCCTTTCAAACAAAGGAGGTGTATGTAAAATAGATGCATTTTTATGCGGTTGGTAAAAACGGACGCCGTATATAATAACTAATGATACGTGTAACGGTGTGTGGATATTAAAAAAATAAGTCAAGTGCGAGTCGGAATCGCGCAAGAAGGGTTCCGTATGGACGCTTTTGTTGTATGGGAGCTTAATTTAAAGAGAACATGCAACTATATCTGTGAATATTTCAAGCGTCTACATGTTTCCGATATTAAAACGAAACGGCGAAAATCACATTTGTTGTTCAATGAAATATTTATTTTATTTGTTTTTATTTTAGTATTTATTTATTATTTTAGTTATAGCGACTAGAAATACATAATCAATCTATAATCAACTGCCTAGCTATCATGGTTCATGAGATACAGCCTACTCCTAGTGACATAGAGAGAGTCGGACAGTGGAGTTTGAGTAATAATGTCCCATTTTTACCCTTTGGGCACGGAACCCTAAGAAATGAGGTCAATAGTGAGGAGGTAGTGAAAGGGGTTCTGTACGTTATAAATAAACATATCCAGATCTTTAGAGATAAAATAAATATGATATAAGAAATTCCTGATTATCCTATCATTCGATCAACCAATTACGTTGGGCATAATTTAAAGCTGTACGAAGATGTACGGAATTTTATTTGATCAGGTATAGGTATTTATTATTTTCATTTTATTTCACTGATTATTCGTATGATAATGAGATAATTGCTGTGTGAATAATGTCTTACAAAAGTAATGTTCTTTTAATATTCATAAAGTTTTTTTGAAAAGTTATTTTTAAAAGCTTCCTAATAACACAAACCCAAACATCTGCAATACCTATATTATGTTACTAGCTGACCCTTTGCGTGTGTGATATTGTTTATCAAACATGTCACTTTTTGTTGTTGTTGTACAACAAACATGTTGTCGAGATGTTTAAACATGTTTAAACACAGGTCAAGACTTTCTTTGGACTTGGAGATTCGGTTTTCAGGAGAAAGGCAAGAGCTCTCCTGAAAATGTCACATTATGAAAATGTAAAATAAGTTCGTATTTACTTCCAGTTCAGTTATTGGGATTATTTATTATGTGTAGTTATTGGTATTTGTTCCTAGTGTAAGGACTTTGCTGGCTTGAATCAACCTGATTCTGTGATTTCTAGAGCACATAGAGTTGGCCAATTTACCTATGACGACTGTTCTAAAGTCTACACTTAGCTTTGACTCCAGTTGTGCCAAAATAAGAGTGTGTGGAACTTCTTTTCACCTGTTAGTAGGATTTGTTGCTAGTGCAGGACATTGCTGGCTTGAATCAACCTGATTCCGTGATTCGCACGTAACAGTTGGCCAATTTACGTATGACAACTGCTCTTAGACCCTAACACTTAGCTTGACTCCAGTTGTTCCAAAACAAGATGTGTAATAAACTTTGCAGGTCTGTTAAGATAGGCAAGGTAAAGGTCGGAAGACGTAGTGTGGGTAGGCCCTCCACTAGGTGAACCGACAATCTGGTGAAAGTCGCAGGAAGAACCTGGATGCGGGCAACACAGGACCAGTCGTTCTGGAAATCCTTGGGGGAGGCCCTTGTCCAGCAGTGGACGTCATTTGGCTGAAACGTATAAAGGAACGAAGATGGGGAAGGTTTTTAGATCAGCAATAGCTGCTTACTGGCCCCCAAACATAGCTTAAGAATAAACCCCGCGGCGGTACGAATCTGCATATTATGGAGATTCCCGCCGTCTCCGCGTCTGCTTTATAAACATATAAACATTATGTTTTATCGTTTTTCTCAAATCTGAAGTAAACGGAGGTCCAAGCATCAAGTGCTATTTGAATATCGTGAATGTATAAGTGAATGTTTGTGAAAATAAATTATAAATTAAATAATTGGTGGGGCACAAACTTTGCCCTTTATGGGGTCGAATCCACGACTGAGCTTTAAGTACTTACTAGTTACTTGATTGATTTAACCGTATAATTATGATGAGCAGCTCCATGTTTTACGTTGGTCCTATGAGGAGACCAAGGATCCTTATTATCACAAAAAGCTTAGGTTGAGTTTGCACCACCTAACTTTGACCGTCGTCGTTTCAGCCGAAAGACGTCCACTGCTGGACAAAGGCCTCCCCCAAGGATTTCCACAAAGACCGGTCCTGCGCCGCTTGCATCCAGGTACTTCCCGAGTAAACTTTGACCGTAACTTAAACGATAACCGGTGTTTTTTGTATGGATTTTGACAGATTTTTGACGTTTGTCAAAGTTTTAAAGTAAGATGGTGCAACCCTGCCTTAAAGTTCCAAAGTTTAAAAATCATACAGGGTTCTTTTTATTGTACCTACTCTACTTATTTCTGAAAAAAATATTTATCACTTAAGAAGTAGATACTTTTTAAAGTATTTATTTACACTTTTAAGAAGCTGTTAAAATGACAGTTGGCACTAATTCCCGCCACTACAAGACAGTTAAAATAAAAAGGTTTTTTTCCGTCTCTCCCCCGCTGCGCTGTACAAAGAGCACGATTCAATTCAAATAGAGAACGCGGTTACGCAAAGATGCGTTCGAAAACTTCGTCGTCTTTTTTCTTTTTTCCCTCCATTCATCCTTTCTGGAGTTGGCTTATTTAACAATGCCGTGTGTGAGTATGCAAATTGTCTTTGATTGTCTAACGCACGCTCCTTTCGGCCTGTTGCGTCCACAGACAAAACGGAGTGACGCATCTGTCATCTTTGATATTAAAACGGTCCGTTCACCACATTCGGAACACACAATAATGACTATTTTTTGCCCCGACTCCGTCTGCAGGCGATGAAGTAACTTTTTTACTAATGAAATATCTCTAAGGAATGGAGTCAGTTTTTCAGGCGATCGCCTCTCGTCTCGATAATGCCCGCTGAATTTTCATGAGTGCAATATTTATCGTGTTGACGCCATTACTGTGAGCCACCGTCCTTTCCATACCCTTTGTGAATGACAAAAACTGTCGCCGCAGCGCGAATATACCTTTATCGTATCGGTGTTTTTTTACTGTTGTTAATTCCTCAGATAATGACTGGAGTCAAATGACCGGGCGGCAATAAGAAACTGGGGGAATTTCAGCGATGCCCGCGCAGTCTTTTAAGCGTGTTTTTTGCGCGGGCAAGTCGGTCGGCGGCGGCCAGAGTTTTTTGCGGCTCCCGATGAAAACCGTAATGGCATTTTATCGTGCATAAGAGCGGAGGGAATCATTAATTATTTATAATAAGCGGCTAGCGCCGAATCGACGCCATGTTTGTTTTCGGCCAGTTCTACGATTTTTTTCGCGGCATTTTCGCGGCAGTGTGCAGCTCTGATTGGCCAGTTTTTGTGGTGTCTGAAAGTAGGTTGTAAACGATCATTAACACAAATGTGCAATGGCGACGGGCGGAGTAAAAAGCAATGTGACAAACGAGTCATTATGTGTTAAAACGCATGATCTCAGATTCTGTGCCGGCTGCGTACGCGCTACATGATGTATTTATTTTATTGGGTGCGCTGTAATGTTGCCACGCTTTTAGTATGTAGGCAGTGTGAGAGCAATGGTACGCCTGAAAAAAGCTTCAGAAACCCTTTTAATTTTACAAAGTTATTTTAACTTTTACTGCTATCAACCAAAGAATCGTACACAATGATGACAAATGTAGCATCTCATAACAAAAACTTACTTGCCTGAAAGCCTGAAACTGAAACCTATAGAAATTAATTCATCCAAACAACTATCTACAAACTATGAAAAAACTATATTAAGCTTTGTTTCATTTAACAAGAAAATGTGTTTTTAAGTTTTCTTAGAAGTAGAGACACGTTAGCATTAATTAACCCATAATTAGACATTTATAAACAAGACTTTTTTCGTACACAGTAGCCATCATAATGGGATGACACTATACATTGTTGAAGCAATTAAGCACTTGTACGGGCTAATAACCGCACATAAAACTGTACATTTCTTACTTGACCTATTTTAAATTTAGCTAAGTTAGCTTTACGTCATTGCTCGTCACTATGCATTAAAATATAAGTGAATTCATTAAATCACTTCAGTGTCCCATAGCGAATCCTTAATGTATGGTTTACTACCGCTACAACCTATGAGAACGACTTACATACGATGCCACATAGACTAAGAGCTAGTGAACGCCAGACCTACGTCATTTTATAAAAGCTGAAAGTTTGTCAGCGCATGCTCCCAATATAGGATATAATGTTGGTGAATTTTATTATGAATTTTGGGTCATCGTGGCTTTGGCAGCTACCCTAAAAAAACTGTCTGGCTGGCGTTTACTAGCTCTTAGTCTAACAGTCTTATTTAGTCGTTCGTAAAATGTAGAGACGCGCGATCTTTTCCATTATACACAGCGTTGCTATTTATAGAGACAACCTGTCAAATATCTATTTATATTTCAGTTTTTACACTTAATGAGTAATGGACACAAATACTCACAATTATGCGACATTAGTGCAAGCATTCGCGTTTTTGTCGCGCGTTCGCGAGCGTTACAAAAAAACGACATCGACCGTTGACATAATATTGTCGACAATATTCGCTTTTTAAAAAGTCTACGTTAGCATCCAGTGCTATGTAGGCCATCAATATTGATAAGTTTTTGACAATAAATGGTATTTTGCGAAAATAGAAACGCATTTATGATGAACAAGGTGTACAAGAGTGACAATTTTATGATTATTCATACGTTTTTGTTTTATGCGTATACGCATAGGTGTTGTGGCAACGCGCGCTTGACATTTTGATGACAGCCGTGGCTTACGTCAATGTCACAGGTTTGATAATGCAGAGTGCAGTACCGTCCATATAAAAATACAATCAAATACATACTTAAATTTAACAGTCTAATGATTAATCATCAGAAAGCTTTTATTTTTTTAAACTTTAGCCTTTTTAATTCCGCAAATAAAATTCTTAATAACAAAATATTTTTCAGCTTTACTTTCTAACAAATCTTTTAAGTTTATCTGCGCATTCTATTTTAGCCAAAAGTCTTCAAAGACTATTTTTATTAGCATTAGAAGTTGTATGTAACAATTTGACTAGTATTATTAACCCTAAACGATTTCTTAACCGACTTATGGTCAGTCAAAAATCTGAATATCAACCCTTCATCGCCCAAGAAATGGACAACGCGATCTAATCTCCACTTACAGCTGCCGGGCAGATGTTTGACTCATTGATTTTCCATATTAAACTCTACTCCAAAGAAAGAAGATTCAGTTTCGAATAACAAAAAGTATGATTCCATTTGGGATACAAGCCAATTTGAAAAGATAAAAGTTGTAACTCATAAGTGTGGGGGTTAAAGTCGATTTTAAAACCATAGTTCCCTTTTGAATTTTTCGAAGTTGATTTTTTAAATGTTTCTATCGGTTTTAAGAAAAGTTTACTTAAACTTTATTTCGATAGATGTCGAGACGACATTTGTAAGTTTTTTGATGTTATTGGTAAAGGTCAATGACCTCGGCTGATGTTTTATTGAATTTGATATTATTGTGATTGATTGTTTACTTAAAGGGGCAAGTGTTGAAAACTGTGAAATCTAAACGCCTGATTCTTTTGTTAAGAGAAAATATTATGACTTCATTAGAGTTATTTTACCGAGATGTCAGTGAAACAGAAGGTTAAATAAAAGGTTAAAAGGTTCCATAAAATAAGTACAGTAAGTCCATACAGTTTATAATAATACCTATGATAAAAAAACTGTGTGTCAAGATCATACGACCCTTAAAAATAACAGTGACCCAGTTCTCTACATTTCCTTCAAGGGCAGTCTACTTTGCAAAATAATTATGCGACGTTTTGCCTTAACAGATTGCAGGCAGAAAAATAATTTTACCCTATTATTTTTAAACAAAATACAATCAAGGTATCGACAACTGTCATTTGACCTCAATGTTAACACATTGATAAAAAGAACACATTTTAAAAAGTATTCCACGTTCGAATTTCGACTCTACCATTAAAAGTTTAAGAAAAAGGTACTTTTTGATGGACAACGTTGGAGTTTGTAAAAAGTTTAATGACAGGATATGAACCGTGACTCGGGCGTATTGTTTGTTTAAAAAAGCCAGTAAAAACCCTTTGACGGTCATTGTTTAGGCTTTCTTTTGGGTATTAAGGTCAATAAAGTTTATTAGTGCTGGCAGTTGTTTTAGTGTCGTTGATGATTAATCGATTTTCAAAAATGTAGAGTCTGTCGTCAAAAGATATAATTGATGATTATTTTTGAATGACCAATATCTCGCTTTAATGTATGATGGTCACAAAAAAGACGCTAGCCAAAATCAATTGATTTTGAACAATAACAATAAATTTATAGGAAACACTGAGGCGAAAGGGTTACTTTCAATTTCTTCCCTAATTAATTAACGCTCGCAACACATGTTTAGACATGTACTATTTGTCACGCTTTCTCTATCCCAAAAACCATAAAATACATTAGTCAACATCTTTAACAACCCTTTACCACCTGTCGAATTAAAAAAATAAACAAAAAAGTAAAACGTCAGTTGCTTTCCCGCCTTTTCGACCACAGAGATTTGTTTTATTTCTTTTTAATTGTCGACTTGGATCATTGCGGATGAGCGGCATCCTTTTTTTGGAGGTTTAACTGATTTTGATGGCCAACGAATCGGAAGTAACATGTGTTCTTTCGAATCATCATTATTTTTAATGTATTGATAAAACTTTTTACTGGTGTTCAAAAAATAATTGTCGACTGTTCACCTACTGATACCTAAGTATCAGTCCTTTAGTATTGAGTAACAGTTTTAAGATATAAGTTACTGTTTTATGACGTCAAAAAAAAAATGAAGTGCAGTCAGTCAAAACAAATAATAGTTACTTAAACCAGATTTTTTACTATTTTTCATTTCTTTTTTTGAATACGCACCTGTAGCAAGGGAGTGTGGAGGGCTGAGTGTGAGGGCCAAAGAAAAAATGCTAGAAAAAGCACACTAATGATTCAATCGTGAGAATCTCGGTGCATGGCATGGGAGAGGTTTTTTGCCGTGTTTCTTGAGTATCAAAAGGAAATAATAAATACTATTGAGGTTTTATTGACGTTAGTAACGCATTTAATAAGGAATTTAATGATTAATTTCTAGAAGAACTTTTTTAAACATTTCTTTTATGTTTTCACTACATAGGTAGGGTCAAGGAGGCAACAGTGACTCGGTCGGCTACAGTGGCTCAGTCATGTTTCGACCTGAAGGCATAGGAATATATATTTGTCTCTTTTACCGATTCAAAGGTCTTGGTACCCGAACACGTTTAAACCAGTTTGCTCGCCGGTCAAGTGCCGTGCGGAAGGGTGAGGGAATGTTTTTTGTTTTCGCGCCTACTAAATTACATTCTAAGGTGAGTTTCGATTGTTTTCATATCTTTGTTTGTTGCTATAGGTAATAGCCGTTATATTTATCGGATAGTAGGTCTTGTATCAATTGTCTTTAATCCGAATTTTGACTAATTTGTTTTACATCTTGGTTTTTTTGATCAAATATTTACAAAATGGCGTAGAAGTACACAGTGACTCAATTTTAATACTTTATACGAATTCAATATTTTTATAACTTTAAATCGAATTTTGTTTTTTATTTACAGAATGCCACGGAAAAAAACCGACAGAAAAATAGGGAAGAAATAAATAACGAAGAGATTGAGATGACTTAAGATCTTATAGGTAGCAATAAAAGTACTAAGAGTCGTGTTGAATTGTTGATTATAATAAGAATAGCTTGTGCAGTTTTGTTATTATTTCTAATAAAAAACTACGCGGAATGGGCATTTTCTTTTCATATAAATACTGCCGTACCACGTTAATACTGTGTACCACGGTAGTGAGTCAGTGTGTACACCTAGTAGTCCACAGTGGCTCAATTATCATTTTTTTGTTTTAGGTTCCTACTTTGACATAAGTAGTAAATAATGTAGAATCATGAGTGCTCAGTTACAGTTCAATAGTGCATCTAAAATGTGAGCAAATTTTAGGCCAATATTAAAGCGATATCTATTTTTATTAAGCTTCGAAAAAAAAGTGAGTCACTGTTGCCTCCCTGACCCTAGGTGTGCCAATATTAATTTAACAAGTGACGACTCTATGTAAGTAAATTATTGTTTATGTCTTTTTCCATTCCATCCAACTTTTGTAATGAAAATAAAGTAAAAAATAATATATGTCAAGACATCCGTGAATATTTGTTAATAAAAGTCTATTAAAAAGAAGTAAAGTGGTCAAAATTACTTTACACGCTATAAAACCATTCAATTTAATTTTACGCACCTTGTCTTTAATCTGGATAATCTCCTATCGGAAACTATTTATATTCAAACGAAGCAATAACTTTTTTGACCCTCACAACTGGCCAGTCGCCCCCATTCCGGTCTTTTTTGCTCGACCTCTTTACACTCTCGATTTTTTATCTATGCCGTGTTTGACGTTCTCACGGAAGAGGCTGAATGGACGCAGTGTCAGACTAGGACTTTTTTAAGAAAAAAACACGGAAGGGTTGAATTAAAATTATTATAGTGTCTGTGGGAATGAATGACCCCTGATGTTATGATTTTTTAGCATCCGGTAAGATGTAATGAGAGGATGTGGACAGACAAAAGTATTCGTTTACATTGACTGGACCACGAGTGTAGGGTTACTTAGATGAAGGTGCTAGGGGAGATTTGAAGGGTTAAATTGTCTCAATGGACGTCTAGCCGCGTTATGGGAACCGTTGAATGTATTAAATGTTGTTAATTACTTTACGAGTAGGTATGTCCGGTATCACTTTGTGTTAAACAAAGGAAAAAGTTTCAATCTGTGTCATGAATGTTGTTTGTTAGGCAATACGTATTTGGTAAACGTGTCGTTTAGTTGACGAAGATGCAGTGTTTTGATTTTTGTGTACCTCTAGTAAGTGTAACAAGTAATTATTTTATTTAAATAACAAAAAAATTACAAATATAGTCAGTTTGATATAGTTGAAAATGACAGAACATTAACTGGAGTTGATTCAGTTAATCTTTTGCTTTTTCTTAATATGCTTGGATATTTTACACTGAAACAATAAAGGCTTCTAAACTGGCTTGCGTTTAAGTAAACCGAAAACTTTACTTTTAACAAAAGCATGATTTTTATTTATATTCAAGTTATTAAAAATAAGTTAAAAAACCTCAGACAACGGTGAAACAATTTAAATCATTAATAATTTGCTATAATGTTATGCATAGAAAAGTACCTCATTACATTTTCTATCAGACCCACTGCTCCACATTCGCGGGCACGCCACGGCCGGGGTCGCGCGGACCCGAGTACCGAACCCGCGCAAACAAACACGGGAAGGGTTAACTACCGCTCACTGACAGATGGCCGGCGCAGGGCTGGCCTTTGCGTTAAACGGTTAAACTCGCAACGGTAGGAGTGGATAAGGAGTCATAAAATGATAAGATAACAATAGCCGAGTCATAAAAGAAGTTAAGTATATTTATTTTGACTATTAAGTAGAAAGTATAGGACTCTATTATTGATATTAGACTTTCTTGGTTCAAATAAAATAATAACCTAAACAGCCACACACTCTATGCCAATCTAATCCTATCTAACACTTCGTACATAGGAACAGGAATTCGTACCACCTACACATTATGATTTTTTATACAATTTTCCTGAAAATAAGCTATTATAACAATTCTGATGAATATTATGGGATAATTGACTTCACAACCTTTTGTGCAAAATTCATATTTTAAGATTTTAGGCAACCTATATTCGCGCCAACCCTACCACACCAATTTGTGCCCCACAGTCGGGGGTGGTCAAAAACTGGCAATGCATTTTTTTCTCCCCATTTTTTGAACCAAAAAATTGAAAAAGCGTAGGTGAGGTGCTAACCATCGCTGCCACAGGTATCAATTATGCAGTATTAAAATAGGAACATGTGTAAATTAGATAGCGCCCCAAGCAAATTGTGGCTTTTCAATTTTGTTGTCAGAATAATTTCAAATGATTGATTTTTTTAAATTAACCCTTTTTCCAGTATTGAAACTTGAAAATGGTAAAAGTAAAAAATGCGTTTAAAACTTGACCAGACAGAAAAAAGTTAGACATTATTTAGGACCAATAGAAAAATCTTTTAAGACTTCCAAAAATAAGAAACGAAAGTAAAATAATAAGAAGACAATGCAAAATTGGAGAACTTGAAAAATGGAATTAGAAAATGTTTCAGATTAGTAAATATAGGCTAATAGGTAAGTAAGGCTAATAACAACGAAATCACACCTATATGATGTAAAGATACCAATGGCTAGCACATTTTCTAAAGTTTTAATCTTTTCATCATGAAAATGCGAGTATGTGTTGAAAATAAGAAGTTAGACAATAACAACAACCGGTGCTTTTTGTATGGAGTTTGACAGATTGACGTTTGTCAAAATTAAAGTAAGATGGCGCAACTCAGCCTTAATAATCCCAAAAAAATTTTTGGGATATCCAAAAGCTTACAAGAGCTTCACCAAGGTGCTAAATGGTAACCGTAGCCGCGTGCGCATATCAATTATACTAATTAAGTATGGCGCCACCAGTTCAAACATTGCGGGGTGTACGGTATTGACCGACTTCGAAAAAGGAGGAATGTGTATTTTTTAAATTTTTATTGTTTGAGTCATGGGCAAACGCTGTAGTTTCATGGTAGAGCCAATGAGGGCTATCGTTTTAGCGCTCACCAGTTGGCGCCACTGTAGAGTAAGGTCCTGTCACTTGCTAGTAGCGAAGACAGTGGCGCCGGCTGGTGAGCGCGAAAGTGGTAGGAGGACTATCGCATTTGCGCTCATCAAGATGGCGCCACTGTAGAGTAAGGTCCTGTCAATCGCCAGGGGTGCCAACTGTTAAGTATAAAAACGATAGCCCTCATTACTATTGCATGTATTGAAACTCGTTAATAGTCTCTACTATTTTGCGAAGTGGTAGGAAACGTGACATGATTAACTTTCCTACTTCATAGATTTAAAATTTCAAAATCACATTTGTAATTATCTTTAAAGACGATGTAGAGACAAAACTCACATGAATGAAATACAAAAAGAATTTGTGGTTCAAGTTTAAAATAAAATGGGAACTTACGAAAACAATGTTTACAATGATTGCCAAAAAATAATAGGTTCGGGTCGGGAGCGCACAAAAAAAGTAGGTTTTGCTAAAATCGCGCGGCGACCCAACGGATTCAGACTAAAAGTTTAGTTACGTTTTTTATAAAAAGAGGAAAACGTTTTTGTCCAATTCATAATTATGATTTAATAGTATCAACGACGCTATAAAACCTTAAATATCATCATTGGTCAAGAAATGGTCAAAGGTTGGCCTTTGTTATTAGGCAACTACTCAAATATCCAAAATAATTTTTAACTCATCGAAGTTATAAAAACCTGGCTGTAATTATCCAGAAAAAAACTAAATTAAAACTCTCAAAAAATAATCAAACGCCCAATCTTAACCTGTGGCAAAAACCGAAAAAACACATGTCTGCTCTAATTTCTTTATTATGTTTGATTAACCCTTCAAACGCCGCGTAATTACAACAGATGCATTTTGATTAATTAGTCAAAAACCCTTTGGGTCAGCGCCATCCACCTGCCCACGATTCACTTTCGATTACAAAAAACAGGGCAAGTGTAGTCTTGTAGAGATTTAGAGTTAAGAGTTCCGTACAATCAGATCTCTGTGAACTCTGTCAATTCGTGACGTAAAAACAACCGTAAAAATACTTATACAAAGGTCAACTTGAGGAGAATGCCGAATGATATTAAGTTCGCCTTATGTTCTGTGATGTGATTAAGTTTTAAATAAATAAAATACCCTCCATTTATTATAAATTTGTTTAATAATTACCTAGTGCTTGTGCACATTTTTATTGATATTATCTAACTGCCAAATGCCCATAAGAAAGATTTAGAATTTTCATATTACCCATGTAACTTAGGTTTTTTAGGTATTTTTGGATATAAAAATGCCTTTACTTTTTTCAATTTACAAAATAACAGCAACATAAAGAAATAAAATCAAAGCACGCTCAGCTAACTCGTACCTAACGATTTCCAACGTCTCTACCTATCTCCAAAAGGCACCCAATGATTTTTTCGGGTTAATCTCATATGTAAATCGGCCAGTCATTGTCTTTTCGGAGTTTTCGGCGGAAGTCATGTGGCCACGGTTTTTGTTCACTTTCATTATACTCGTCGGAGATCATTAGACAAAGGGAGATGCAGCTTGAGATCTTGTTCGGATCATTTAATAGTCAATTGTAGATTCACACTTCGGCAATCACTAGAAACGTAGGTATCAAAAAATGATTTGGTCATTGTGATTCATAAATTATTTATTAATAATCTATAAGCTCCACCTGGTTAATATCTAGTTAATTTTTAACAGTTATTTAAAAAAATTCAATTGTCTTTAGAATGTACGCTTAAGCGATTGCAATTTCTACTATTCTACCATGGCGATAGTAGAAATTGCATGGCTAACGTAGGACTAATTCCGTTTTATGGAAGGAGTTAATTCTTTGAGACGTGTAATTGTAAAAAAATAATTATTAATGACTGACTCTATTACCAAAATGTGACTCTACCAAAATACTTTCTCAAAGAAAAAAAAACTCAATAAAAAACAATACCCTTAATGCATTAGCATACACAAACTTTTTTCTTGAGCTAAGACGTTCTGGCACGAATTTCGCACGGATGCGACCATCAAAAAAATAAACTTAAAAAACTCTTTCTAGTTAGCACGCAACCTGTACAATGAATCTATTAATATTCATAAACCAAGACACATTACGCATATCAATCACTGTATGCAAGTGTTAAAAAATACGCGATCGCATGCAAGATCACATCCCCATCTTTGTTTTCTATGGCTGCACTATCATTAGCGCCTTTGCTTTAGGAGCTTCTTTTATTCAAATTTCGAAATCCGAACGCTTGACAAAGACTTGTTTTTGTTTATCGGCTAAAGAAATTAGGTTTTATTCAAATGGGGCATAGACAAGGCAGGTAGGGGAGTTTTTGTTCTTTTTGCGTCGCGTCTTGGCATAGGCGGGCTAATTACAATCGTATGTTGAATTAGTTGCGATTTTCACACGGAGCGGAATGCACGTGTGTTTGCCGCAGCGGTAAGTGAGTAGGTAATTACCACGATGTTTGTTATGGAAATTACATTTTACCAAAGGATAGATAGATGTAACTGTAGAGGCGTTTTAGGCTTATTTTTCCATTTGGGTAGTTTTTAGTCCTTCTACTACAAATTAAGATTATTTTTAGAAAAAATAAAAAATAATCTGGTTCAAAAATGTTTTTTTTTATAAATTGCACACATTTCATATTTGAAAAGTATGTTTTTACAACCTTTTGTAGGTACACAAACCCTAAAGTTAACGAGATATTATACCTACCTAAATAGCAAATTATGCCTACCTACCTAAATAAGAAATAAGGGATCTGATTTCAGTAAAAACGATTTTTGAAAAAATATTACATCAATCAGAGGTTAAAAAACATAGCTTGTGTTTAATGAATAATATCAGTTTACAAGAGTCGCTTATAAAGATAGCATTCTCACAATGAAGTATTGACATTAAAAGAAACCAGTCCATGATAGGACAGGTCCCCAATATTTCATTATGTAGCTAGAAACTACTTTTATTTAAAATATCGTTTATTATTATTAAACATCGATTCTAATTGCGTTTTTTTCCTATTCTAAATCTTTTTTTGATACTCTTTTCTCCAAGAAACCGTGAGACACGCATAAAATTAAAAACAATAATAAGTTAAGTATGCAAATGTGATACGTGACCACGTTTTTTATGATAAAAAAGAAAGAAAAAAACAATAGTCTGCCCGGTCGCACCCCTTCGCAGTTAAAGGAACGTAATTTGCATACGCTGCTGTGGCGATTTTTTTATCGCACACAGATTATGCAAAGCGGTTTTTTGGACATCGCAAAGCGCGAAAGACTTTTTTTTTCTAAAAAAAAGTTGAGAGTGATCAAGAAAAAATGTTCTCATGACGCTCCGCTTTTTTTGACAAGACATTGAAAGGGTTAAGATATTTTTCTAATAATTATTCTTTCATGAGAACCTAAACATGTTTTATGGATAGATGTTTACCTAATAAGCAATGATTACACTCATGTTAAGCTCATTAGTTAATGAGCTTAATTACGTTATTAATATTAATAAAGAAATTCTTATTAATTGTTCAATTATCGTACTTGTATGTTTAATTATTTATTTACTCAGCAGTTTTTTTCTGTCTGCCCTAGTGGAGACGGGTGTTCTTTATTGAGTTTCTTAATTTTATTAAAGTTATTATTTGAGAATTCATGTAAATATCACTTTAAATATAAAAACTGGCTGCAATGGTTCAATAAATATTCATTGAATTAATATTAAACAAACAAATGCTTTTTTTGGTAATGAAATGCTTAACACGCAATGTGTATGTAAACGGAACTGAATACAAAAATAATTATGTAAGCTGCACACAAAAATTATAAATAAACTACATAACCTTTTCAATTTTTTGTTGCATGTAAACTTTTTTTACCTGCTCCAGGGGTGGAGTCGCGACCCACCCTATTTTTTCTAGAACTAATAATATCTATCGGAGGGTGGCAACAATTTTTTTCGTGTCATGGCGTCGGTCGATATTTTTCCCGCCAAGACAGCTCGCGCGTTTGTTTCGAACAAAGACTTGAACCCTTTATGTAAAGCATTATTCATCTATTTTTTCGTCCGGTAACGGTTGGCGCGATTCTTTTCGGTAATGACTGGGGTGGAATGAAAGGGTTGTTTTTTATACGCGCCTCCTCACGCGATTTGGTGCAGCGAAATCGGTCGGCGCACGCAAAATTTTGAGTTTGGAAGCTTGATAATTTTGAATGCTAACGGGATTAGGGCCTTGGAATAGGTTTTGAGGTCCTGCCTCACCTATAAACATATTGAGTATTGAGTATTGAGTATAATTTATGGCATTTAATGCGGCTAAAAGTTGGTTACCTATAATCTTATGAATGGTTTTTAAAGTCAAGATTTTAATAAGTGGTTTCCTTTAATAGCGCATAACCAAAGCTGATTCCGTGGCTTGATTGAAAGTAATATTTCCGCAAAGACATTCAACGTTTTAAGATAGATACTTATAAGAAAATATATTCTAAAACGCAGAATATGACGTCAAAACATAACACGAAAATAATTTTGGTAGAGACGCTCAAAATATATGTATAATAACCTACCTCTACCTAGGGAGGGATCAAATCTAAAACCTGAGATTCGATATCCATTAACAGTTTACATATACATACATACCTACCTACTTTATTTACTAAACTACAAACCCGCGGTGGTGATGTTAAATCCTAAGTTATTAGTTATTACTGTAAAGCTTAATAAATCCGTGTGAGTTACTCGAATCGAAACTCATCCACGCTCACAATCTTTCGCGTATAAAATTATTATTAGAGTAATTATTCAAAAAGCCACCTGGATGCAAAAAAGTTTTTTGTCGCATAATCGGTTCATTTATCCAGTAATTGCTTGTAAGTAAAGCATTTTATGTTTTTAACGACTCCGAACAAAACTTTAGCGGGCAATCTTATTAACACGGCTATTATACAGAATGACATACACGCTTGTAAATCTTAAAATTTCTCGCCCATCACCATATTTTAACGCATTTTATCGATAATTTGACGGATGCGCTGCCTTCACGTATTGAGCAATTCCAGCAGCATGAATATTTTTCTTTAACATTTGGAGAATTGACGAAACTAAGGCTGGGTTGCACCATCTTACTTTGACTGTAACAAACGTCAAAAATCTGTCAAACTCCATACAAAATGCATCGGTTATCGTCATAGTTACCGTTAAAGTTAGGTGGTGCAACTGAGCCTTAGACTAAAACAAGTTCTCGAATAGAGATCATCATCATCTCAGCCATAGGAAGTCCACTGCTGAACATAGGCCTCCCCCAATGCTTTCCATGTTGCCCGGTTGGTAGCAGCCTGCGTCTAACGCCTTCCTGCTACATTATGATGTCGTCGGTCCACCTTGTGGGTGGACGTCCTTCGAATAGAGACCACTGCAAATAATATTGTGTAGGGCGCTACTCTACTCAACGGTCAAACGCCTTTAAAAATGTAAAAGAGGACGCTTCTCTTACGTCCAGTAGGCTACCATTAGATATGCCATATGAAAATGATGAATGTATACGTTTAATACAATGGATAACGGAGTAGGTACTTATTGGTGGTACCAATTTGTTAACTCCAGAAAAGAACTCCTAAACGAAACGGCGAAAACTCATCGAGTTTGTTTTTGGCCTTTTAGTGCAGTAATTAAAAGCGTGTTTTTAGTTTTTGAAACTATTATTTTTTCTATTCCTAAATACTCAAGACACAAAGTTTTCTATTCCAGTTTCTAAAATCCCCTGGCCATCCTAAATACAATAAAGCAGAAGAACCTATCTATATTCAAGATACTACATTGGTATACTTCTGTTCCAGTGGTGGTGACGTCGGCCCCAGCCAACGAGGCCGAGCTTCAGCTGTACCGCGTGATGCAGCGCGCCAGTTTGCTGGCCTACTACGACACGCTGCTCGAAATGGGTAAGTTTATTTCTTAAACTAAACTAACACCCACATTACAGTGAGGTCTCACATTGCACGTGGACGCATAGGCTCCCAAAAACGTATTCATAGACAATACTTTGAGTGACGGAGTGACACAGAGCTCTACGTGCGTTCGACTTGGCATAGCGTTGCTGCTTCATTTAAGCAAGCATCGTTTGTGAATAAGGGTGTAAAACTGTTTAGCTAGGTAAAGTAAGGTCCAATAAGTTCGCAAACGATCTTTACATGGGAATTTACGAGCGATCCGTTAGATCAATTGATTATCTCATCAGTTAGCTACTTACGCATATTGATACGTGAATTTGAAGTATTATGCTTCGTAACCTACAGTATAAAAATCTTTGCCAGGAGATCTCCGTAACTCCACGCAACTTATCTTTTTTACGAATCTCATCCATAGCCCAAATTGCCTTTCATAGGTACAGAATCTGGCATAAGAACTGAAATCCCTAATCAAATCGTGATCACGCGAAACCATCTTGTAGGAACGCCAGAAAAAACGCTTTCTCATCGCTCGGGATGTCCAAAAAACACATTTCCATACGTACAGTCTACCACAATAAGAATCTTATAATCTTTTTCATATCTCAACGGTCACAAAGCCGAAGAAAGTAATCTTCCTCTTGTCGCTAACTGTACTAATAAAAAGCCCGCGCGAGCAAACGTCATGCAAATGTCTTTTTTTAATGTTTTACTTTTAATTCCTTCAATTACCTCCGTGGAAGGGTTTGGCCGGGCCGCGCGTCTTTTGTTTTTTTTCTCTCGGCCCCTTCGCAAAATGGTCACGTTGGATATTAGCATATTCGCCTAAATTATTATCGAGTGTGTATCTGTATTTTTTCTAAGCATCACACGTTTTTGTGGTGAACAATGATAAACCTGCCTTGCAAGATAGTTTTGCATATTAATATGATGGGATTAGGTTTTTTCTAGCTTGAGAAAGTTAGGTTTGAAAGCAAAGAAAGAGACTAACGAGCTTTGTTTTTTGTGACATCGCATTTGAATTATCTTTGTAATGGAAGAAAATAATGACGTATCATTGTGTGATGAATACGAAATAAGTATTTCGAGGGAAAGAGTCGTGCAATTAATCTTATTATTGCTGTCTCGTTAGTAGTTAAAATTGTCTAGTAACTGGGCGTTATAGTTAGTTATACTCCAAAAACTTTATCATTTTGAGTAATGGTTCCTATTAACGTCCGAGTATGATAGACAATAATTAGATAATTGCTTTTTTTAGGTGGGGACGACGTCCAACAGCTGTGTGACGCCGGCGAGGAGGAGTTCTTGGAGATCATGGCTCTAGTGGGCATGGCCTCCAAGCCGCTCCACGTCAGGCGCCTCCAGAAGGCCCTCCAGGAGTGGGTCAACAACCCCGCCCTCTTCCAAATACCCATCGTCCCGAACCTCTGTCCCGCAGAAAACCCCTTCATCCAGTGCAACCAAAGATTACTCAACATACCCCCTTCAATACCCAACGTTTTACCCAGAACTGTAGCGTCACCAGATAATAATAGACCAATGTATAGTCCGTCTCCTGGGGCTCCAGAGAACAGCTGCGGTTCGAACGCGTCAGGTCCCAACGCAAGTCCAGTCCACCAAACGAATACCTTCACCAAAATAGTCCTTCCAACCTCCCCCGCGCCTGCTACTCCTATAACCACTACAGCATCCAGGTCCTTCTCCCCTCAAAGTGCGTGTCCACCAGCGTCTGCAGGCTCTAGTCCCAGCTCCGTCACATCCCCAGTGCAGTTAACGCCAGTTTTATTAGACGTTCATGTACAGAAGTTGGCGGGTGCGGCCGAAAAGTTGAGCAAACATTTGCCCCAACTGGAACCCAAGCCACAGAACACAAAAAAGAAGATGTGCAAAGACCTGGAGCTGGTGATGATGATGCCAGAGTCAGATCCAAGGCGAATGGAGGAGATCAGGAAGTACGCGGCGATATATGGCAGATTCGACTGCAAGAGGAAGCCAGAGAAACCTTTGACGCTTCACGAGGTACGATTACTTGTGTTCATTCTTAAAATAAAGAGTTATTTTTAATGATGTAAGTCAATAATGATGATTTATTGTGCTTGGCGATGCGTGGTTGGGTTCTAACTTTTTGCGTAAACTATTTATAGTCCTGATAGAAATACGTTTGAAATCATAATTAAAATTGATAATCTAAGAAAAAAGTGCTGGTACTTAGGTTTAGTCGAAGCATGATATCTTCCCATTTATCACTTGAATTCTAATGTTATATTTTATTTGAAAAGTGTGCAAATTATGTTTGATTAATTTTTTTGTGATTCAACATGGGCCGATTTCCAATTTGATTTATTTTCAAAAATGACAATAATTCATTTCTATTGCTGTTATTTCCTATTATTACTGTAAAGTTACATATTATACTTGGATTTAAACATTTATTTTCTGCAAATACTTGCTTTTATAAAGCGGTTTTACTCGAAAATAAAAATATTAATGGGCCAGTACTGAGAGAAGCAGCGCAAGAAACTCAGTCACTAGGACAAAAACCTGGAAAAGGGTAGAATAAACGCGTTTCGAATGTAGACGTTTGGACAAACATAGGTAGTGTTTGACGTCCAACTTTTCGATGCCCGGAAGAAATATTTGACAGAGGTTAACGCGTACCGGAAAACGCAGCGTGAGACGTCCACCCAAAAGGTGGATCGACATCATAAAGGTAGCGGGAAGGCGCTGGACGCAGGTTGCTCCCAACCGGGTAATATGGAAAGCATTGGGGGAGGCCTATGTTCAGCAGTGGACGTCCTATGGCTGAGATGATGATGATGATGAAAGGAGATCAGGTTTCGGCAAAACAGGACATCCCTTTATTATTGAATCCCCCATTCTTCTAACCTTCACTGGTTGAGTTTCTCACGAACAACATGGCTACACGGGAGTTGCAGTTGTGGGAATAGTCCCGTTAATACCTCGCTGAGTAAAACTCATAAAACTAGTTTATTTAGGCAAGTAGGCTTTTGATCAGTATGGGCATGTATGGGAGTACGCACACTACGCCGATTCGATTTGGCCGACTAAATAGTTGAATGCGATTCCCAACTGCGTTCCAACTAAAGTATCGTCCAACTATCGATAGCTTGATCAGTATGGCGTTCCTCTACGTGCGCACACTGGCTGATTTTTATTAACCCTACCACTGCTTCAGCACAAGAAATGGGCCAGTGCTGAGAAGAAGCAGCGCAAGAAACTCAGTCACTATTGTCATCATCATCATCATCATCATTTCAGCCACAGGACGTCCACTGCTGAACATAGGCCTCCCCCAATGACTTCCACATCGCACGGTTGGTAGCGGCCTGCATCCAGCGCCAACTATTGTCTAGTCTCCATCAATCCTTCCAGGTGATGGTGAACGAGGCAGCCGCGCAGATCTGCCGCTGCGTGCCAGCGCTGCTGACGCGGCGCGACGAGCTGTTCCCGCTGGCCCGGCAACTCGTGCGCAGGGCTGGCCTACACTACTCGAAACACGGGTCAGTATCAGGGGCGTAGCCTTCGCCATATCTGCCGTATTAATTAATGTTTTTTTGAAGATTATTGTATTGCACAAATTACTAATAGTCACGTTAGCCCGTCGTACTAAGCTAAATATACCCGCGTTCCTCGGATCTCGAGTCGGCCAGTCTGACCCCTTCACCGTTCGGCTATCATGGCTATGAGTTCCGTAGTTTTGGAGCCTAGGTAGGTATTCATAAAGCCATTGTATTCATTAGGCAACATTTGTTAATAAACTGTTTATGACTTGTGTGAAACAAGTTTACCATAAACACAGGTCTCTGAAACTTGGCCGTCCACACTTGCTCTCCACTCATAGCGGGGAGGACGGCGTCATGTATCATAAACAATGTTTCATAACCTATGTTTATGTACTGTTTATAAACTGTTTACAGAGATGATGAAACATTGTTTATGAACATGTTACGTACGCCTAATCTATGAAGATCGCTGCATCGACGCTGACCCAGTTTACCCAAATCAACATTGCAACTGCACTATGGACCGCGAGGAGCAGCATCAGCAAAATGCGCCTCTCATGACGACAGCGGCGACGTTTCGTTAATTTTACTAATTATTTTATAATCATATTCGTTTCATACTTCGAGACGGTATCACTAGGCTAGGCTAATTTTAGTTTAATTGTAATTTCTTTCTTTTAAATTAAATTTAATTAAATAAAGTTTGCTTTTTCTTGGAACCTCCGGTTGCAGCTAACGAAATTAACAGTTTATAAACAGTGTTTATCAACAAATGTTGCCTAATGAATACATGGCTTTACACACATAAACGAACAATCAAATTCAGTATCAGGGGCGTAGCCTTTGCCGTATCTGCCGCATCAATAGGGCCGGAATACAGGGGCTCTTGTGCCATAGTTTTTGTAATTAGGCTGAGTATCTGCTTAGAGAATTTCTATAAAATTTTGCCATGACTTTTTTTGGATGAAAAGAGCACATTGATATAATAGCTTTTTTAGATGGGACTCCTAACTAATCTTGGTAGAGGAAGGGCTAATCTAAGGTACGCTACGCCACTGGTCAGTAAGTAAATAACTAGCTGACCCGACGAACTTTGTACCGCCTATGTTCATCAGATATACTTACCTAATGTAGGATTTTTAAGGGTGAAATAATTTTTAAAATCGGTCCAGTAGTTTCAAACTTATTAATACTTAGTAGGTAGGTACCTAATACTTTTTAGAATAGCCTCATACATAAACAACAGTGTTTGAATTTATTGATATTGTCTACAATTGATTTTGCATCACATAAGAGCGTTTTCTTTAAAACCATATTAATAAACATTTTACACGTTGGTAACAGTTTAATTTTTTTTTACAAAATTATGTATTTTATACGCACTTGTAAACCAAAAACTTCCAAGTCACTAATTCTCGAACCACTAAACCATGCGTTAATATTTTCAACACAGTAATAATATTTATTTGTAACCTTTCAATAGGTAACCATAAATGTAATACGAGTATACTTCCATTAATTATAAATCTTTCTCCATTCAAAACACGTCACGAAACTCCCCCAAAAATAAATGTCCATTTAATCTAGTAATGAAACCTTCCCCTATATTAAACGCTCGTTTAATCGAAGGAGGTAAGCAATAGCGTTATGAACGCGCCCTCATCCCTCCGCGACCCTCCCTGCAGAATCTAAAATGGAGGCCAGTTCATAACCTCTACAACCTAGACTACGTTTCGCGTCGAGTGAAAATTTATTCCAGAAAATTTTCGCCAACGATGTGCTTAGATTTTCGCGACAAAATCATCGTTGAAACGTTTCTCGTGTTACAAAACGTTTTTCGAAGTGGATAGAGTGTGGTAAAAAGCTATATTTGAACGAATTTGTGAATTATAACCATGGCGAGGGCCCAGTTCAAGCAAACCTACATCCATGGCATCAAAACGGAGCCTTTATGCCCGCAGATTCGCAAGTAGGTGATAGCCTAATGCAAAAAAAGTACCTATTTATAGACTTCAGTGTTTTTGTAGATTCTCCCAACTCACAAACAAAAGGTTTGTGTTTGTTTCCAAATACTGAAATTTTTATTCGCGTGGTTTAGGCCCTTTTTCATGTTAAAATCCAATATCAATTTAATCCTTTTAAATGAATATTATCTCTCTAGAACAATGTCCTAGATTTTAACAAAGGTACCTACTTTTTTTTAAGTTATATTTAAATGTTATTGCCACAATGCTATAGCAGTAAGTAGCATGTTTTCACCATTTCGTTCCAAGAAGTTTAAAATTTTTTGAGGGATTTGAGTGTCTTGCTCAGCAACAGGCAAAATATTGTGTGAACCATTTTGCTAGAGATGGCTTTCAGCTAAAAATGTTCACGATTTATTCATAATTATAGTAGTGAAAGCTACTATGTACCTATTTAGGAAAACAAATCTAAACTAATATGTTATCGCCCAGATTATTTCACAGCAAAAATAATAATATGGACCCCTCCTTTTATTTCTCGTAGTATTAAAGAGACCAAGTTTGTAATTTTGCGTGTTCCTTTTGAAAAGTAATCTCTGAAATTAAAGAACCGATTTTGAAAATTATTTAATCAGTAGAAAACTCCATTATGTGACATAGGCTGTAAAAGAGTTTCCAATAATCCCTTGTCGTCTTAGCATAAAGATATTAGAAATGCTGCATAATTTTTTGTAACAAATTAAATGTTTGTTTTCCAGGCTTCCCCCAACCGCGTCGACGGGCGAGGAACGTGAGCGAGACGAGGACGAGACGCCTGCGAAACGCGCGCGCCAGGTCTCCACACACATAGACCTCACTGACTAGCTAGCTGCCTGTGGGACCTTGGGCCTGGCTAGGACTTAGGACCTGGCTAGGGCTTTGTAGATGGCACAGGACTTAGTAGATGGGACTCAACACATAGACCTCACTGACTAAAAGTAGCTGCCTGACGGGATCTAGCTAGGACTTCGTAGATGGGACAGGACTTCGTAGATGGGACAGAACTTCGTAGATGGGACTCCTCAACACATAGATCTCACTGACTAGAGCTAGCTGACCTTGGACCTGGCTAGGGCTTTGTAGAAGGGACAATACTTAGTAGATAAGACTCAACTGGGACGACTAGTACTAGCTGCTTGATGGGACCTTAGACTTTAGTAGATGGGACTCCACACACATAGACCTCACTGACTAGAGCTAGCTGCCTGTGGGACCTTGGGCCTAGCTAGAACTTAGGACCTGTAGGCTTTGTAGAAGGGACAAGACATAGTGGATGGGACTCCACTGGGATGACTAGAATTATCTGCTTGATAGTAGGACCTTGAACTTTAGCAAATGGGACTTCACACACATAGACTTCAATGGCTAAAGCTAGCTACCTGGGGGACCTTGGACCTGGCTAGGACTTAGGCAAACTAGGACTTTGTAGCTGCCTGATGGGACATGGCTAAGACTTAGGACCTTGCTAGGACTCGGTAGATGGGACAGGACTTAGTAGTTGGGAGTCCACTGGGACCTAGAAATCTGGCTAGGATTTGGTTGGAAACTTAGGTCCTAGCTTGAACTAGTCGGGACCTAGGGATCAGGGTTCAATAGGTTCTGGTTGGGATTTAAATAAGACCTTACTGGGGTGATTTCCTATCATGTGTTTTGTAATCTTCTCGATGCATCGTGCTGTTATGATAAATAAAATTCTTATTAAACTCCCTTGCTTTTAAAGTCGATGTTATAATATAAAATACTGTCTTATTGGACTGCATTTCTTGTTGGAATATTCACATAGCCTGATTGATTAAATCGGTGGTGTTAACTCACATTCTGGCCTCTTGATTTGTGATGCAATAAGAACAAAGTAGTTTAGAACTTTACTGGCCTGTTAAATTGTGATATTAATTCTTGAGAGATTTTAATATTTTAGCAGTTAATTCAAATACTCAATCGGTAGATTACTAAACACATGATAAACATTCACAAATGGGCATATAATTTTACTAACCCGATAATTTAAGCTTAAATAATAATGTTATTAGAATGGAAATTCTAACTAGAAGCAAAAAACCCCATGTAAATAAAATTGGACCTAAAACTGACCCTTGGAGAACCCCAGGGAGTTTTAGTTTATTGTAAATGATGTATTATAAAAAAATATATTAAAATGCATAATTCTAAGGGATATTAACAAGCTAAATGCATGGTCTCATATTATTTTCCTTCTTTTCGGTTGCACCATAGAGGTAAGCATGATCTACTTTATGTAAAGCCTTTTTTAAAACTTTTTAAGTTTATTGTAATTGTAGGTAGAACATTATTTGCTTTGAACTAACAGGAATGAAAACGAGTATTTATTGGTGAGTAGATGCTAATTCTTATTTATTTTTGCATGTGTATAAACTACTGTAAATAAATAAATTTATGTTTCTGTAATGGTTATAAAAACCCAACATCAAATTTTTTTAAAACTATCTTTTCATATTCTTATAATGCTATATTATTTTTCTGGCTTTATTAACTATCAGAATTTACCAATTTTCCGAAACTGGTTGCAAATAAATAGCATCTTACCAAAGATATGCTTAGTTTTGAACTAATGATTGACAACAGTAAATAATTTAAGACCGTTTTATACGACCTTATTAATCTTGTTTAAAATAATGTATGTTCCTATTTTATTAATTTACTCCTAAGATATGACAACAAGGTTTCTAGAACAACAGTTAATGTTGATCAAACAGCTCTTAGTCCTGTTAATATCTTATTGATTGTGAAATCAACTAAAGAAAGTGTAGATATACAATCGATCGAATCAATTGCAAGTTTAATCAAGCGACAAAGGAAGTGAACTAATGAAATAGGACAATCTCCATGTATTTTACTGTATAATGATTGATGATGATACTAACAGTGATACAACTAGTATTAACAGTGATGATGTGTGTTAGGAAGGCGACGAAGCGGCGGGTGCTCGCGTCAGCCCCGACGCCGCGCGAAGCAACTCTAACCATAGGTATATTATCCTTATCCTTACTAATATTTGTTATTATTTGTAAAGTTTGTACATGATTATAGCATTATTGACTGTAGAGGTAGTGTTAAAATTGTGATCATTAATCATCTCTTTTATATTTTTTAAACTTTGCATTGAATCTCTTTCTTGAGATTATCTCTTTAATATTGTTGGTTCTATCAACAGATTTGTTCACAATATTTCATATTGTATCAAAATGAGCAAGTTTTCCTCCTAGATCACTTAATTTTCATTAATTGGGTTTGATTGCTGATGCAGCCAGAAATTCAAAACAGTTAAACTACTTTTAATTAAAAACATAAATAAATCTGTTAAATAATCTTATTGGATTTTCAAACTTATTGCATGTGTCTAAGATTCTAATTAGAATATTTCAAGTTGCAGCTGGTGGGGCGTGAAAGCCGAGAGCGATGATGCAGACTCCAGGTGTTCGTACTCAAGCACCAGCACTCCTCCTCCTGTGAGTATCTAACTACAATTTGTCTCTATTGTTCTATCTACCTATACTCATCAGAGGTACCGGGAATATTCCCATCTCTCGTTCCAACCCCGCACCTCCTGTGTAGCCAGAATCTACAGCTTGACCACCAATAAAAACCCAACCAGTGAAGGTCAAGTTTGTCCCGGGGGAAGTTAAACTGTCGTTGGACCCGCAATGAAATTAAGCAGAAGATCTATGAGGGAGTGGCCTTAAATGAATGGTTGAGAGAGAAGTCTTGACAGCTTGGGGGGAGGCCTACTGATTGGCCTACTGCTGCCTCCATTTTATACTAACATACTAGTGGATGTGGTAGAATAAATAAATATTTCAAAGACAAATTTTCATTAAGAACCAGAGGTTTAGGTTACCACAGCTCTACAGTTGACAAATATGAAGTTTGTTGATTAGGGTTTGAGAGTCTTCTGAACTTGAAGCCTGAAGTTCGGCATCACTTAGCTCTCTGATAGCAACGATACAAGCATGTATTTGGATTCTAGAAGCACTTCTTGTCATTATATTGGTGCTTAAAGGACTTTAAAAAGGCCTGTTTGCAGAAAATAAGACTTTCAACTTTAATTTTCAGGACACCGAGGAGTCTCGGCCGCAGGTGGTGGCTGCGCGTGGAGACAGCATCATTGCCGTCGCCAACCCCGCGCTGCAGCCGCCACACCCCGCGCGCAACCACTCCAACTGACTACCGCCCCCGCCCCGCCGCCCGTCCCCCTCACCTTCCCCATCCCCCTCTCTTACTTCAGTGGACCAGGATATGCCGCTGCAACTCACTACCACTCAAAATCGAATTGACCATCCTTTAGTGCTCCGGGATATGCCGCTCGAACTCACTACCCCTAAAAAACAAAATGACCATCCTTTAGTGTTCCCGAATATGCCGCTAGAACTCACCACCACTGATCGAAGGACTCAACCTGTAGCTGACCGAGACACAAGTTCTTGCCCCGCGGACGAAGATATGCCGCTTCAACTCACTACCACTAACCGAAGTACTAAAGCTCTAACTGAAAACGCTGATAACTGACAGACGCTGCAAAATTCCGAACTTCGCGTGAAACCACTCCAACTGACTGTTGCCCCCGCCCTGCTGCCTCTCCCTTCCCTCTCACCTTCTCCATCCCTCTCTCTTACTTTAGTGGATCAAGATATGCCGCTCCAACTCACCACAACTGATCGAACGACTCGACCTGTAGCTGACCGAGATACAAGCCTCACCTCCGCGGACTAAGATGTGCCGCTCCAGCATTCTTCCACTCCAACTGACTACCGCCAACGCCCCGCTGCCCTTCCCCCTCCTTCTCCCCTTCTCCCTCCCTTTCTTTATTGCACCAGGTATGCCGCTTCAACTCACCATCAGTAACCGAAGTAACTACTCAACCTCTAGACAGACAGACGCTGCAAGAATCCACACCCCGCGTTTATCCACTCCAACTGACTGTTGTCCCCACCCCGTCGCCCCTTCCCTTCCCTCTCTTTTACCCCTGACCATTAGGACATGACAGACATCCAACACCACCATTAATCGAACAGCTCAACCCGTAACTGACCAACGCACCAAAAACTGTTTCATAGAAAAACCCACTAATTTGAAATTGATGCCCTCGTCGAGTGCCGAGTAAAATACGAATGTTTACTACTAACATTTTGTGTGCATATAAATCCTAAGCAATCCACTTCCCTGGCAGTTTTTATGTTAAAATATTTTTAACGCATCATAATAATATTAATCTAAATTTTCTACAAAAACCATTATAATGTTAAAATGGTGAAATTATCATTTATCTCCTAATTATAATTTAAGTAAGGGACAAATTGCAAAGAATAATGTTTTACACAAAGTGTACAAAAACTATGCATTCCACCAAAAAGGACAAAATTATTTTTAAGTGTGTAAATATATTTTATATTCTGTAAATGTTTTATACTTACTTTTAACATTTTAATCTAGGTAGGGGTACAGTCAGAGAGAGATATATTTTATTAATTAGAAAATGATGTAAAAGGAACGTGGCATAACTACAGAATGCAGTTTAGCCTGTATCCAAAAAACGTTATTTTGTCGTAGATTTTGTTGTGGAATAGAAAAGCCATGACGTCACTTTACGCCAACTCTGTTGTATATTTTTTACTGATGGGTCTGGTTGGGTTTTCAGGGCTAGACTTTGAGTCTTTTTAGTCTTTTGGCTAATGGCGTCAACTACAGAATTCCCCACTAAAATTGAAGAAGAATTTCTTTTTGACTGTACCACATTTTAAAAGCCATATCATGCCTTGTAGTCATTATTATTTTGACAACTTTAGACCGCTTTTATGAGTATTTTATTTAAAAGGTTTTTAAATGTAGACTACTTTTTAGTTAATTCTCATAAGTGAAAGGTTGTGTTTCTTATACAATATTTTTAGTCGTTTTAGGATTGTAAATAAAAAAGAGTAACGTTTACGTTTCCTGAAGGTAATCATTCTAAAATATACATCGATTCGATCTACATGTGTGACTTTAGCGAATGGAAATATCTCATTATCTACGTTGTAAACTCTACCATCTTAGTGAATTCCTTCATAGGTGCACAGTAACATTATAGCTGGTATGGTATTCAAAGTTCACAGACAGGGAAACGGAAGTTACAGAAATAATGTATTTATCACAAACATAATATGTAAAGCGGTCTAACTTGTGGGTAGATAGTCACTTTTTTTATTCTGAGTGCATAATATCTACAACGTGTATTTGAAATAACGCAAAATACTTCTAGAAAATATGATACCAACATATCATTTGATACTGTACGGCCCTTGCTGTAGTTGCTGACACTTAAAAAAACTTTTTTGAGCGTCAGCAAGGTTAAACTTTTGATATTTTTTAAAATATTAAAACAACGCATTAAATTTCAGTATTTTCTATCTTTATAAGAGCCCCGTGCTGTATGCTGACGCTTGAAAAGCACTATATTACAACCCGGTAGAGTAAATTGCGCACCTGAGCCCCGATTACGGTAACTTCTAACGTCTACAATCCAGACACGCTCCTCGATTCTGCGATACGATTGGTCAAAACAGCTGACGTACGCTGTTGAACGACCAATCGTATCGCAGAATCGAGAAGCGTGTCTGGATTGTAGACGTTAAAAGTTACCGTAATCGGGGCTCTGGCAGCCATGACGACACATCGACGCTCTGGTACGGAAGGGACAAACAAAGGCGTGTGAGTGCGAGGGAGAGTCGCATTCCAGCTAGGTGCTAGTTAGCTCGATCGGCTTGTAGTATCTAAATTTTTGTTGAAATGGATACTTGTAATATTGTTGAACTGTTTTTTATGTCCATAGTCTTTATAGTCTGGTCGCCGAGCACGTAGAATTTTGTCCAATGACCCCAAGCTACCCATCTTTATCGCTCGCACATAATTATATTGCTGTTGCGACTGTGCGACGGGGGCCTGCTGTGAGTGTGCGAGCGCAACAGCAACATAATTACGCGCGAGCGATAAGGATGGGTAGCTTGGGGTCATTGGACAAAATTCTACGTGCTCAGAGTCCAACTCAAAAAGAATGAGCACGCTAGTTGGTTGCAATGTCAATTATTAACAAACTGATTTTCAGTTTTTGCTGTTCGCAATTACACGTTGTATAGATAAATAAGCACAGAATAATATTTTATAATACATTCTATACACTTACCGTACTGAAACAGTTTTCATACAGGTCTTCGTAGTAATTGGTGTCTATTAATTTATTTATCTTAGCTTAGACTTATCTATCACATTGTAAACTACTTATCCAATAAAGGCTTAGAACTCATGGCGCGATTTTCACCCGCGCCCGCGGCGGTTGCGGGCCCGCAGCTTCTGTAGAATGCAGATGGGCATTTCTACGGGGACGACCGATCGACCTACTGGGGCGAAAAAAGTACCTTTAAAATTGAATTACGGACTTGAAAAAAATCACACGTATTTATAGGACTCTTGACTTGATGGAGAGCATATTTAGAAGACCGCCAGGTTTTACATCTCGCCTTGAAAAAATCCGAAAGTTCAAAAACGGGCGAAATTTGGCCTAAAATGGAGTGTCCGGTTTCCAGAATTTACTCGTTTTTGCTTCATAACTTTTGAAATAATAACTTCCCCATTATGAAACCCACATTCACAGAACAAGGGATAGTTAATAAAGCTATATAAATAAGTTTCTTTATTGCAAGTCCTTGGGTTTTATTACAGTAACACATTTAAATTTTGTCAGAGGTGTGTGCCTCAATTCCGTGATTTTTACTTTTGTGCTCCTATATCACTAACAACGCACAATACGAACACCCACGCCTGATTCCCATAAACTAGCAGTTGCACTCGAGTGGTCGAGCAGTATAAAAGAGGGATCAGTCGCTTTGAGGAGCATTTTTCAGAGGTTTGAAATCACTCAGAATTTTTGGTCACTGGTCATTTCTCAAACCGGTGTGCGACATTAATAATGTTCATGAAGTATTTAATGAGATTACTGCTGAATTAATTAAGTATTTAACTGATATCTGCCATTACGTTTGGTAGAAATCGTTGTAATTTATAATATTTTCGAGTAATTTGATGAAATGTGATTTTTCCTCAATTCCGTGGATCTCAATTCCGCGGAATATGGGGCATCGAATTGAGAAAACACGTACACCGAATTGATATTAAATTAAAATAGATACTTTTATTGTGCTATAAATTGTTTGTGTAACTTAAAATAATAATGAAATCAATAGAGCATAATAATAGGGTGAACTACCAATCATTGGACCGTACCAGTCATTGGACAGAAGACAATAAAACAAATTTTTTGAGGTTTCATTAAAAAAAATACACTGCTATTGCTATCTTATTAAAATAATTCTTCCAGGTTCTTCGCTCGACCTTCACCAGATCGTCGGTCTACCTAGTGGGGGCCTGCTCACTGGTCCGTGGTTTCCACTCGACAACTTTTCAGTCCCAACAGCCATTATCTGTACGAGCTATGTGCCCCGCCCACTGCTACTTGATTTATGCAATTTTACGGGCTGTGCCGGTCACTTTGGTTCTCTTGCCGATTTTCACATTTCTGATTCTTATTAGGCTCATAGTAAGCGACCAAGTTTCACATCCATACACCATCACTGGCAACACACACTGGTAGAAGACTTTTGTCTTAAGGCGCTGCGGTATTTCAGACGTAATAGCGAAGCTTCCCGATCTTAGCTGAGTTGAATGCAGCGATAGACCTCTTTCTCAAAGTTGGACCTAACTATCTGGACTCTTGTCCCAGGTATACACAATTGTCAAAAACTTAGAGTGTAGTCTCCAACCTTCAGAGGAGTGGGTGCAACATGGACATTTGACATGATTTTTGTCTTGTCCATGTTCATTTTAAGACCCACTTGTTGAAAGGCTCTACGGAGGCCATGACTCCGATATCATCCCCGATATCGCGACTCCTTGGTCTTCTGTATAATCTGCCGTAGCGTACCTGTGTGTGTACCATAATACTAAAGCCTTTTTCGGAAACAAGCTTGTTCGGAAGACTGGAAGTCGTCGAGTCTGCGAGCGAGATGATTCGTAAGGACTCTCGAAAACAGCTTGTAAACACGCCTCATAAGTGAGATGAGTCTATAATGCTATCACCACACTTCTGTGATATGCTGGAGGCGTTTTTTCTTCGAGAATGACGGAATTGAACTGCTTCTGTAGAGCCTTTAGTAGCGGCGAAGCTCAGCTATAATGCCGTAACACCTGGTGCCTTGTTGTATTTCAGCTATTTGAGTGCCATTTTAATCGTGTACAAACTGACGTCCTATATAAGGTGTTATTTTTTGTACTGATCATACTTTACCAACGCATCTAATAAAATCATACAAATACAACCCAAGTGTTTTTAAAAAAAAATTCAGGCTAGTTTTCGAGTAAAACGACAAAGAATGTTTCGAAAAAAATAAAAAATAAATCATCCTTTGAGCGCGGTGAGTATTCGTTTGTACGCACTATCGTAGTAGCCGGCCGAGGGCAACGACCACTGCCACGTGCCGCGCCGCGTGAGTCGGCCATATTGATATCGCTCGCTGCCAGTCGCTCCGCGCCCACAGCCCGCGCCGAGCCGCCGATCGGCATGCGGGAGCGCAACAACATAAATAATCGTCCCAGTCCGTCCAATGCGCCCAAACGTATTGCAGTGTATGTGTGATTTATTACAATGCCGCGCTTGATCAATAACAAAACGCAGGTGAAATTATGTTTCGGGCACACTAACTGGCCGACGAGAAACATTGACGAGTCGAAAACCTTCATACCTTGCTTGTTTGGAGCCGCGCAGCGCTTCAGGGAGCGCAGCCGTATCCTGACTTGACGAGATTCCGTGCGCTTCGAGGACGAAGTTCTGGATTTCAATTTCAATCACCGGCACAGTGCTGGCGGTACCCAGATGCGAGCGCCGCAGACGGCGGCTTTTGCGTAAAAATACGGAATGCCTTATCAAGGAGTTGTTGCCAGAGGGCCACGACCGCGACCTAGTTCTATCGATGGTTATTGCGGAAGTCTACCTAGGTACATACCTACAGTGTGATTTGGACAGATGAGTGCTTGTTTACGCGAAAGGGACTTTTTCCGTAAAAAAGTTAGTGCGTGAATTGTGAATACAATATCCGACGTGGTGTCTAGTGAACAGCAAGCAAGTGTGCAGCCCGAAAGCATTACCTCAATTCGATCGTGGCTAGATTAGACAGTGCAAGACAGTGTTTACGTGAACATTCAACAAAGGCTTGACGTTCAAAATGTATTGTGATTAGTGTAATAATAACCTAGGAACTTTAAATAACAACATTCAAAATAGGTAAATGTGTGAATAAGTAAAATCAATGAATCTAAAGTGTGATGGCAAATCATAATTTAGGAATTAAAACCAGGAAAATTGATCAGTGAGTTTTATTTACAACACCTATTCATATTCAATATTAGGGTGCATTTCCACTGAAGCGAAGCGAAGTAGTAATAGGTATGTACCTATCAATTTTTTATTACGTCTCTAAATAAATTGCGTAGGCATTACGAAACCGTAGATATTGAATTCCAATTTCTATCCTTTTTTAAATTTCTAGTTTAACGCGGATGATTCGCCTCGGTTCGTTGGAAAAGTCCCCCGCTATTACACTAATGAAAATACACTTATTTACCTACTTATGTAGCTAGATTTTGTTTCTCCCAGCGCGTAGTACCTATTAACATGACGTAACATCGTACATACTCACGAGTGATAATTTTTGGTAACGTAGGTTTAGTGTAATGTAACCTTTATGTGTGTGAACGTTGAATGAATGCGCGCGGCCATTGTTCGTACTCGTATGAATGAAATGAGTAAAGAAAGAGAGAGAGGCAGTGAGTGAAGACAGGATGGTTGTAAAAATAATATCTTTTTTTTGTTAGGAAAAGTAAAAACAAAAACTAGCCTGAATTTTTTTTTAAAAACACTTGGGTTGTATTTGTATGATTTTATTAGATGCGTTGGTAAAGTATGATCAGTACAAAAAATAACACCTTATATAATATCTTCGGTATAGTGTCAGGTCAATCTAGCTCTTGGGTTTTGCAATATTTGTTTTATGTTTAAGGTTAAGAATAAATAAACAAAGAGACCCTGTGTTATGTATTTTATTTGTTTATTTAAATAAAATTAAAATAATATATAAAAATTAAGAATTTATTATAGTTCCTTATTAAAAAATTAAACATATTGATTAGGATTTTTGTTTCATTCCATTGGTATTTCAGACACATAAACCTAAAATGAACCATCTAACTAATAGACCAGCAATCAGATATCAAAACGTTTTAAGTATTTATAATATTTTAATTATTGAAATACATTAGGATTTCTTCATAATGTCATCAATTCTAAGTTTGCGGAGCGATTTTTATATTTGGAGATTCATTTCTCAATTCCGTGATTCATTTTCTCAATTCGGTGCTCTCTCAATTCGATGCTTAACATTTCTCATAAACCACTTCACAATATTTAGTGACAATGCTATTTTTACATTCAGAATGGAGTAACATTTATTTTTTTGTATTGAAACTACATAAAAAACTAAATATAAATTTTAGCACCGAATTGAGAAAAAATACACCGTACAGTAGAAATGCCCAGATACTTATGTAAAAACTAATGCACAACTCACGACGCGGTTTTCGCCCGCAGCGGGTGCGGTTGTAATCGGGTCCCGCTAGGCGGTTTTCGCCCGCGCGATACCGACCATGAGTTCTTAGAATAACCACGCAAATAACCGCTCCCGTTGTGCGTGAGTTTTGAAATAAAACCGCAATTCCACAACTGCCGCGGCCGCGCGGGCGCGTGTGAAAATCGCGCCATGAGTTCTTAGCCTAAGCGGTTTTGAAGCCTTAGTCAAAATTATTTTTCCTTATCATTGAAGTAAAAAAACAAAGCCTCAACAGTTTTCAGTAAAGAATCGTTTGTCTCTTTTTACCAAATGTTCATTCCGCTGTGATGAAGAGACAAAAATACTTTTCGTAAGAATTATGTAAATTGGACTGTTTTAGATTTCATAAAATGCTTAATCTTTAAGTTATGTAATTTAGATATTATTATGTAAATTGTAAATAGTTATTTTTTATTTTAAAAATTAAAACTAATTGTTTTAATTATTGATTTGTGTTATTTTCAACACCGCTGCCAGCCATCTGTATGTATTTGGTTATGTATAATTTACATAAAATGTTTATATGCTAATTGTTAGTTTCATTTACTTTAATAATACAATAGTACTTATGCTTAATACAAAAATCACAATTTTAACTCTTTGGTCGGTTTCTCAAGAAATCCTCCTTCAGAAATCCTTAATCAGAAACCCAATTATATCAAAAATAGCTAGCAGCTAATTTTCTTATTTGTATTTATTACCGTTTGTCGTGCTCGCACAGTCCCGACGCACTTGGGGTCATTGTACGAATTCTATCTGCTCGACGACCGGACTTTAGGCTTTTTCACGCGACTTCGTCCGCGGGAATTCCAGTCTGGCAGAGGAAAGATCTCATTTACTCCATCGATTGCATCTCACTTGAGTATGGATAAGTTTTGTATTATTATTCCATTTTCTTCCATAAACTTTGTATTTTTAACGAATTTCAATATCTAATTACTACATGTGATATATCTTTGGAAAGAAGAGAAGCTAGAAATATTTTTAAGATCAATGGCAATCAATTATCACCTTTGCTTTTTTTTTAAATCGAATTCTAAGTTGAATTTTTTATCGTGGTTTGTACTTTTGTTAAACTTTGGCGGCTCGTAACTAGCTATCCAATCATTATCTGGATCTGAAATTTATTTTATTTGACTAAAGACATATTCGATATTAATATCAAATAATAAAAGCGGTTGAACACACGCGAGAAAAAAAATGAAGCAGTTTTTAGGTCAAATTTCGGAAAAAAATAAATGAAAACAAAAATTTCAATTAAAGTAATGTAGCCCACATAGGCTAAGTTGCACCACCTTATTTTAACCGTAACAATGACAATAACCGGTGCTTTTTGTATGGAGTTTGACATATTTTTGACGTTTGTCAAAGATGGTGCAACTCAGCCTTAGAGTCAAATGGGCGAACTTTTAATTCTTAAAATGACCTTACTAAGTTTGTCTAACCTTCTGCTAAACACCCTGAATAACTCAAAGGTGACTGACTGACATAGTGACCTATCAACGCACAGCCCAAACCACTGGACGGATCGGGCTGAAATTTGGCATGCAGGTAGATGTTATGACGTAGGCATCCGCAAAGAAAGGATTTTACGAAACTACACCCCTTAGGGGGCAAAACGGGATCTACGCGTACGAGGTCGCGGGCGGCCGCTAGTAAATAATATATTTCTACTTACGTTATACCATAGAATCTGATTTTTATGTATAACTAGCTGACCCGGCGAACTTTGTTCCGCCTTAATGGCAATAAATAAGCAGACTTTTTTTATTTCGAACAGGATAAAAAGTATCCTATGTCCTTCTCCTGGCTCTAAACTACCTCCCTGACAATTTTCAGCTAAATCGGTTCAGCCGTTCTTGAGTTATAAGTGGTGTAACTAACACGACTTTCTTTTATATATATTTTATAGATATTTAGGCAATAACTAGAAGTAGTTTCCCCAACAGCCAGACAGTTTTGACAGTTCCAACTCCTTGCCAGACAGTTTTTTTAGGGTAGCTGCCAAAGCCACGATGACCCAAACCTTATAATTCACCAACATTATATATCCTATATTGGGAGCATACGCTGACAGACTTTCAGCTTTTATAAAATGACGTAGGTCTGGCGGACACTAGCTCTTAGTCTATTAGTATGTATCATCAATATAAAAAATAACTTGTTTCCTTATTAATTCAACCAAGTTGAAGTTTTTATTCCAATTGTTTAGGTATCTAAATTACCTACGTGTAGAACCAGTTTCCTCAATGTTATTATTAGTAATGTTTTGATTATGAACTTAGCAATACCTACATTATGTACTTATTACTCGTAGTATTAAAATGACAGAAGTAACCGTTATAAATAACTTGAAAAATTTTAACTCCTAACTTAGTTTGAAAAGCGACTCTAATCGCTAAAAAATTTTAACAGCTATATCTACATAGAAGTAACAGTTTTTCCCTGGAAGATATTTTTGGGGATTCCGTGGAGCTGTTTTAATGGTTTCAATATTAATATTTAATGGACTTAAGTGTACAAATCTGGTGTTATTTTGTGTTCTAAAGTGCAGTGCAATTTCGTGATGACTGAGTCAGTCAGTGACCTTTGACTCTTTAGGGTTCCGTAGCCAAATGGCAAAAAACGAAACCCTTCTACATAGATTCGTCATGTCTGTCTGTCTGTCCGTCCGTATGTCACAGCCACTTTTTTCCGAAACTACGAGTATATAATAAGAGCTATAATATAATATTGTTGAAACTTGGTATGCAGATGTGAACCACATTAAGATTTTTACATAAAAATAGAAACAAAGCAATAAACTTTGGGGGTCCCCATACTTTTCGAACTGAAACTCAAATTTTTTTTTCAACAAACCGTTGGGGTAATATGGATGGATACGTCTTCAAAAATGATATTGAGGTTTCTAATATATTTTTTTCTAAACTGAATAGTTTGCGCGAGAGACACTTCCAAAGTGGTAAAATGAGTGTAAGGCCCAGAACACACGGTGAAACGCAATTGCAACGAAACTGCAACTTCTTGTTACTTTTGAGTTGCATCTAAGTTTCTGCCATAGATTCCGGTTGTAACTCTATCTTCTAAAATAAGAGAATGATGAAACTAAAAAAAATATATTAATGTCGACTGTACATTACCATGAAAACTACCAACAAAAATTGATTTGAACGAGAAACGTAGTAAGTAGATTTTATAAAATAAATTAAAAAAAAATTAAAGTACTACCTACTCCTTTTCTCATGAACGCGTAGAGGTATTAAATTGAAATTCACGTCAAATATTCAAGTCTATAGTAGGTTACCTACCTTTAAGGTTTGTACGGAACACTCAGTGTGCGAGTCCGACTTGCACTTGGCCGGTTTTTTTAAGATTGATTTAATAATATTAGTGGTCAATACAAAACTGAATACATATTATTATAATAAGCCTGTGAGTTCAGTGGTCGACCTCGTCCAAGGATTCTTTTTAAAAAAACTAACTAAATTCATTTTTGTGTCTGATTTTGTGAACCGTAGACGCGGTCCAACATGGCCGTGTTCTTTTTTGTGTTGCTTGTGGTGTATTTGCAAAGTTCTATAGCCGGTAAGTCAAACATTTCAATACAAGGATCTCGATTTTGTACGATATTTTATAAAAAGTATTTATATACAGGGTGGAATTTTGTAATGCCACCTGGAGAGAAAGTACTCTTAAAACTGTAGATAGAAAATTTTACTATAAGAAAACATTCCTTTATTTTTGAAAAGAAAGAGAACTGCATTCACAGATTTCCGAAAATGTTTCGAAAATTCACCACCATACCGTACAATTTCTTATAAATAACTAAAATAATTTAAGATTTCATGAATTTCCTTTCATTTGATTTATCAAGTTTGTTAGAAAGATTTCATCTTACTTAACCCTAACGATCGATGCAATAAAAATACAGGATGTAATTTATAACAGATTTTAGTTGGTTCGATTCCCGGGTGTCGCAAGAACATTTTTGGAAATATTTGAATGCAATTCTATTTCTTTTCAAAAATAAAGGAATGTTTTCTTTGAGAAAAATTTTCTATCTACAATATTAAGAGTACTTTCCCTCCAGGTGGCATATCAAAATTCCACCCTGTATACGTGGTTTCACATTCTGTTTCGATTTAGGTACGCAAACCTACGCAATATTGCGATAAAAAAATTGAAATGATTTGTTGCTTTTCTATATTATCAAAATAAATAAGTAATTTTTCTCTTAGTTAAAAAACTAAAGAGGCAAGTAACCACGCTTTGAATATGAACCGAAAATTGTTTACTAAAAATATAAAAAATAAAGGCTGTGGTGAGAAATAACGGAGATTTCCATTTCTTCATACTATCAATACTTTACTAATAATGTTTCAATCCAAATGGCATTTCCTAATAAACATCATTTTAAGCCACTGTTGAACGAGTGTTTAATTTTTATTAGTAAGGGGGTTAATACTCGTAGGTAACCTTAGATGGAATTATTTTAGAGCCAGAAAAATGCGAAATCAGAGGTGTGGAGGGGGAGTGCGTGCCACTGCCCGCGTGCGAGCAATACGTGGCCCTGCTGAAGAACACCTCCTCCACGGCCGAGGGCCTGCAGCTCACCGCGGAGAGGCGGTGCGGCTTGGACGAGAAGAATGCTAAGGTATTACCTAAGCCCTACCTAAGGTATTCCATAAGGAGGATCGTAACCGTATCGGCTTTCGCCGCGCGGTCAGCCAGGCGTCCACCCTACGACGGGCCGCGCACGGGCCTTACCCGTACACCCGTAGCAGAGTTGATCCTGAATCCTGATCCGTTTACGTTACGGTGCTTACGTAGGGTGGACTCCTGATTGACCGCGAGGCGAAGAGTTTACGTTACGGTGTGCGTTGTAGTATGGAGTTTCATACAAAGTACCTATCAATTCATCAAACGTACTCTACTAGTGAGCGCGTTAAAAAAATGTATGAAAACGTCATACATTTAACTAGCGGCCGCCCGCGACTTTGTACGCGTGGATCCCGTTTTACCCCCTTCATCTATCTTACGCGGTTTATATTTTTTCATACAAATGTTTTTTTCCGCTAACTCCCGTCCCCGTGGGAATTTTGCAATATCCTGTTGTAACTAAGCTTTAAGTTTACTAAGGTACCTGCATGCCAAATTTCAAGCGTTTAACTCAAGCGGTTTAGATTTTTCATACAAAATGATTTTCCCTAATTCCCGTTCTCGTGGGAATTTCGGGAATTCCTCTCTTAATGCACCTCTACGGTACCTAATACCTAAGCTACATCTCTTCAAAATTTCAAGTGCCTACGTTTAGCCGTTTAGGCTGTGCGTTCATATGTCAGTCAGTCAGTCAGTTTCTCCTTTTATATATTTAGGCTGGGTTGCACCATCTTATTTTGACTTTAACAAACGTCAAAAATCTGTCAAACTCCATGCAAAATACACCGGTTATCGTTATAGTTACGGTCAAAGTTATGTGGTGCCTTAGATGTCACTTTTTAACGCAGTCGGCATCGAGTGCGTTTGACGTAAACTCACACTACGCCCCCCGAAACCTCATATACTCGTACTTGCAGGTGTGCTGCCCTGTGGTCCAAACCAATTTGTTACGCTTCAAACAAAACGAGGAGGACCAGGACTTATACGTGAACGCCTTCCCCGGTCACGACCTCTGTGGGAGGACTGGTAGTACAACAACCATCATTATTTGTAATATTTTATTCACGAAAAGAGGACACACCTATTGTTTGCAGGATTTAGATAACTATTGTAGGTAAATAGCTTTAATCATGATCATAATTATTTATGAGCTTACATGTTTAGTTTTACAAAATGTTTTGTTCGAGGTGGAAATGAATCAGAAGTAAGTCAAGAAAGAAATACCTGTAGATTTCGAAGTCCTCGCTCTTTAGGAATCACAAAAAACATTGTCACGATTTTAATCTCATTTTCCTTCAGATAAAGATCGTAAGGACAAGAATGTTCACATACTGAGTGAATCAGAAATCAAAAGTGGTTGGATGTTTGTAATATCAAACGGTATACCAGTTATCTCGCGAGGTAAGTCTTATTATTTCTACATAATAAATAGAAGACTAGGGAAATCCCTACCAAACTTCAGATCGTTAAATCACTGCGAAGGATTTACACGCCAATATATTATTGCTTCCTATCCTAGATAATCCAGTCAATAAAGCATTAAAGAGGGAAACGCGTGGAACATAATTTCTGATTTCGGGACTTTATTTATTAGACTACACTGGTCATCACAAAAATCGGCCCACCTACGTTTTACAGGAAAACTCGTTTCTACTGACACAATCATGGTGCCCCAACAATATTGGTGTTATTTGAAAGCCCAATAAAAACACATTTAATTTCCTAATAAACGATTAACATAAACAATAAATGTGTCATGAAAAACTTGAAAAAAGACCTCACTTTGGGCTCACCTCTGGGATCAATTAGACCAATTTTTATGGTTATAAAACCAAATAATAATCTCACGTGTCCTCTTTAACAGATGGATAGCAATTAATCCCAACTTAACAGTTTTATAGCCATAAAAGTTGGCTCAAGCGTAACTACCTATTTTTTGAAGAAGTGACTCTGGATTCTTCTACAGACACATTTTTGGGGTAAAAACCTTTCCTTTAATGAAATGAAGTTTAGAACTAGGCTTTTAAATGGTAATATAGTATAGTAATATTGGTGGGAAGTGGGGATGCATACGTTTGAAAGTGTTTGTCGCGGGAGGGTCGATTTTTATGATGACCAGTGTAGTTAGGAGGTGAACATGTAAAAAATCCCCGCCCTGAGCCGTTGAGCCGGCGGGGAGAGGGGGTTTGTGGGTACTATTTTTAGGTTTTTCGCTTAATCCTTGGAAACTATGCGCCCTAGTGACATGACCACTATGAACCAAAAAAAGCTTATTAAATTTGCTACAGGTGAGATGGTCAAGTTTTTCTATTTCTTGTTATAGTTGAATTTGAAATTAGTTCAATTGAAATGTTCACAGATATGTCTCGGTACATGGCGCTGCTGGGCTACAAAGTGAACGCCAACGTGCTGTGGCAGTGCGGAGGATCGGTGATCACAGAGAAGCACGTCCTCACGGCTGCACACTGCATCTCCACTTCTCTGTGAGTTTCTTTGGAGATGTTTGGATTAAACCATAGTATGGTATATCAAATTATATTATGCCTGTGAATGATGACAATAAAAAATAAGGGTGCTAAAATATTATTTCCTTGTCTGCATCAGGCATGTGGTGCGGGTCGGTGAGCTCGACTTGGCTTTAGAGGAGAAAGACGCGCAACCCATAGACTTTTACATCAAGAAGAAAATACCCCATGAGCTGTACTCTAAATTCCAAAATGACATAGCCATAGTTGTGTTGGATGGAAGCATTAAATTCAAGGGTAGGTGATCTAAGAACAATAAAATAGCTTTCAGTCAATATCAATTTCAATCATAAACACATCATAATTTTATTAGAAATAATATAAGGATTCGATCAAGACAATATTGTCAAGTAATGAGCATTTTTTAACTAACTTCAAAAAAATGGAGGACGTTCTCAATTTGAGTGTATATTTTTTTATTACAGAAGAACATCATGTTGGCCCCATATGCCTGCCGTTTGACAATAAAATGAAGGTGTTGCCAAAGTATAATTATTATAATTATAAGGGTACATTTGTGACTGGCTGGGGCGAGGCACCGGAAAGTAAGTTTATTACGTACCTACCTACTTACTTCATCAATACTGTAGCAGTTTATATTGACTGCTTGGCCTGACCCTTGACCTACCTATTTAAAAATATGCCAAAAATAATCTAGATTATTGTAACCTTATTATACGTGCATAAATATTTTTATAACTATGTATACTAAAGTCTGTAAACCTTTGAAAAAGAGGCTGACAAATAGTGACTGAGTTTCTTGCGCTGCTTCTTCTCAGCACTGGCCTATTTATTGTCCTGAAGCAGTGGTAGGGTTAATACTGGGACGTGTAAAGTGCTTCTTAAAAGCCTACTTGCATAAATAAATGAGTTTTATGAGTTTTTATAGATGCCAACTAATTCTTTATTTATTAGTTAGCTCAAGTTACAAAAGTGCAATGACGGGCTCAGTGAGTATAAAGAAATATCTTAGTTAATAAAGACAACTATAATTATTCTTTGCAGAACGTGAGAGACCTACATACCTGGCATATGCACATGTGAATATTTTTCCTACTGCCAAATGCAAGAGACTGTACGAGAGCCCAACAAGGTATACTTTCAACGAAACTTCTAAACACCCAACCTTTCAATATGTAGGTACTAGGTACTATCCGTTTGATCTCGACCTTTCCTGAAAGTTGTACCCGTAGATGGAGCACGTTTACTCTGTAAATACATTTTTGAAAATAGCTAATTGCTGCCTAGCTGGGCTTTTACTATTTCACTCAAGTCTTAAAAGGAATTTTAGGTAGCTTTCGACTTTGTCACGAACCTTTTTTATACCACTACGGAAGAATCGTAACTGATGGAAAAACTACCTATTTGGCAATAATTTTGAAGTAAATATCATCATCAGTCAATCGAATTCATACTGTCAAGAATTTACATGGAATATCATTCATTATAGCTATAAAAAGGCAGATAGCGTCCCCCAAGGACGAGTAGTGGGCCCACTGTCGTTCTCTTCGGGATAGAACCTTACACAGGCCTGGATATTCTGAACAGAGCATTACTACATGATCTGAGATTACTAGAGAAACTAAATTACTGATAAATTATATTTAAATACCTAGCAGGTACCTACTCAAAAATACAATAAACTTATGCTCCTGGTATGTGTAGGAGATTTGGGATAGGATTGGGATGGGATACCTTCGATATAGCAGACTCCGCAGGACGGTCCAAGCTTTGTCGTTTTTTTCTTCTTTCACTTCACAAACACTTGAATTTTTATTGGGTTGGTTTTAGCGCGCGAGAGGAGTTATTCGAGTTTGGTTTATTTTGCACCCAGATAGGTAGGCGCGTTGCAATGCGAGAGCGAGACTGAAGGTGGAAGGGAGAGGATAGGGAAAAGGACTGTCAGAGTGGGTGATAGAGAATAGTGTAACAACATGAGTTTGAATTGTTTGAGGTTTTAATGCTGGCGCGTACAGTATGTATAATATTACTATACAGTGTGAGTCACGTTAAAGTGTACATATGAAAATAGATGAAACTAGACCTATTTTTATCGAAAAAAAAGAGGTCAAAAAATTTTTGAGATTTTTTTTTTAATTTTTTATAGAATTTTTTTTTTTCAATAGCTTATTTTAAAGGAAACTTAATAACTTTTAAACTAAGTGGTATATCCTGATAAAATAAAAACAGTAATAATGCTAAATAACAGGCAATGCTAAAAAAATACATAAAATACACAAAAAAGGCTAACAAATAATAAAAAATGATACTTTTTGAAAAAAATCTGCTTTTAAATTCGTGTTTTTTTGGTTATTTGATAAAATTCTCAAAAAAATGCCCCTATAACCGGTAGTTTTTATTACTTTGTATTATTTTCTATCGTATTACCTTCGTAAAACCAAAAATCGCATGTCTCTATCCCTATCACAACGTTTGCAATGATCGTTTGAACTAAGCCTCTCCGGGCGCGCCATTCAAAGCTTCGCTTCGTTAATAACGAAACTGAAAATGGCTCTAGATTTTTAATTTTGATAAAGACAAGTTAGATTGCAAATAAAAACAAAAGATTTCGAAGTGAAATAAGCATTTTAGTTAAAATTACAATTGTCTCTACCTGTAGCGGAGAATAATGTTGTGGCAGGCCTTTGTTCAAACGATCATAGCAAATGTTGTGATAGGGATAGAGACATGCGATTTTTGGTTTTACAAAGATAATACGATAGGGAACAATACAAAGTAATAAAAACCACCTGTTATAGGGGCATTTTTTTGAGAACTTTATCAAATAACCAAAAACATACGAATTTTTAAGCAGATTTTTTTCAAAAAGTATCATTTTTTATTATTTGTTGGCATTTTTTGTGTATTTTATGTATTTTTTTAGTATCGCCTGTTATTTAGCATTATTACTGTTTTTATTTTATCAGGATATACCGCTTAGTTTAAAAGTTATTACGTTTTCTTTACAATAGGTAATTGGAAGAAAAAAAATTATATAAAAATTTAAAAAAAATCTCAAAATTTTTTCGACCTCTTTTTTGTCGATAAAAATAGGTCTAGTTTCATCTATTTTCATATGTACACTTTAACGTGACTCACACTGTATTGTTTGTACCCGTGACAGCAACTGGTATTGTCCAGTACACTTTATTATTTATTTAATTTTACTTTATAGAACGATAGACGGCCGTGTCTTCTGCGCCGGCGACTCCGAATTAGAACACGACTCGTGTAACGGGGACAGCGGAGGGCCGCTGGTTGCTGAATATGTAAGCTGTTACTTATTATTCCGTATTTACCAAAAGACGCCAGAAAGAACAGCTTAAGTATGTTTTTTGCCATAGTAACTACCCACAGATGTTCAGTTATATTATTATTTATATCATATTGCAGAAGGTGGAAGAATTCAACCGCACGTTCTACTACCAGCTCGGGGTCATCTCCTATGGGTACAGATGTGGCGAGGGACCCTTCGTTGGTGTGCTCACCAATGTCACCCACTTCATGCCCTGGATACGCCAGAAAGTGCTAGGGGAGAACTTGTAGCCGACTGCCGATTTGACATTCGAGGAACGCCAGTTCGCACCCCGGATTAGCGGAAATTTTTAATACCTACTCTTTTTAAAAAAATAAAAAAAATCTACCACCCTTACAGGGTCAATGTATGAATGCATGTATATCTGTATGTGCTGAATATGTTATTGAAAATGAATAAATAAATAAATAAATAAATACCACATCTTACTTTGTTGAACCTTACCAATATATTGTACCTTTTTGTACGGAACATTGTTATGTGTGTGCAATAAAGTCTTTAAATAAATAAATAAATATTTCCATCGAACCCTAGGTAGTTGCCGACTCTAGCTAAGAGTAGGCGCACACCGTTGATTTTTAGTTGGCTGATAGTTGTGCCCGATTTAAAATTGTATGAAGAATCGGCCAAATCGAATCGGCGTAGTGTGCGCACTCCCATACATGCCCATACTGATCAACTGCCCGACTAAACTATCGGCCGACGAAAAATCAACGGTGTGCGCCTACTTTAAAGGTTCATCCGGTCGGGGATGAACCATGAGTCCATGTTTTCCCTGGGAGATACGAGTAAGCACCTACCGATTTTGTAACGGCAGGAATAACAAAAATAACCATGGAGCTACAAAAACACAAGCTATTTAATAAAGCCGACAGCTTATACTAGTGTGAACTCTGCCTAATCTAGTATCTGTGTAAAGGTTCCTTTAAGGATACATTTTGATTACAAAATAAAAAAGCTCAACAATAAACTGTTATGATAATAATCTCGTGAGTTCAGTTGTCGACCTTGTCCAAGTGTGAAGATGTGTTTAATAAATTCATTTTTGTGTCTAATTTTGTGAAATCTAGACGCGGCCAAACAAACATGGCCGAGTTATTGTTTGTGTTGCTTGTGGTGTATTTGCGAAGTTCTTTAGCCGGTGAGTGATTAATATTTTCTGATTAAAATCGAGTTGGAGAATGAAAAAGGAACTTTAAATGCATGGAAACCACTCTTCTTAATATCTTTCATTGTAATTATTTTAGAGCCAGAAAAATGCGAAATAAGAGGTGTGGAGGGGGAGTGCGTGCCACTGCCCGCGTGCGAGCAATACGTGGCCCTGCTGAAGAACACCTCCTCTACGGAGGAGGGCCTGCAGCTCACCGCGGAGAGGCGGTGCGGCTTGGACGTGAGGAATGTTAAGGTATTCCTTACCCTTCCCCTGAACCATAAAAACAGATTTTTATGTATAGTATTTGGACAATGATTACAAGTTGTTTCCTCATCAGCCAGATAGTTTTGACAGTTCAAACTTCTTGCCAGACAATCATTTGAGGGTACTTCCAAACTTCATGATTCACCAACAATCTAACCTATATTGGGAGCATACGCTGACAGACAACCTTTCAGCTTTTATTAAATGACGTAGCTCTGGCGTTCACTAGCTCTTAGTCTATTTTAAACTGCATTGTTGTGTTTCGGCAGTTAAAGCTAAGATAATTATATGATCAAACGAACTTACCAAGTGAAGTTCGATCTGAATTATCCTGTTTTCGCCGAAGAGATTTATTTTACCGTGTAGTACCCCTGTACGACAAGCCAATCCGCACACAATATTCAGCGTAGTAGTAGTAAAAAACAAAAGAGCGGGCAACCCCACCCCTACCACGCTGTGGGCTCGGTGTCCGAGCGGTCTCATTATATTTAGAGAAGAGATGACATTGACGTTTACCTCTAGGGAAGAAGATATAGAAATCTTCGGGTTGGGAGGGACCTTAAATCTCTTCGGCGAAAACAGGATAATTCAGATCGAACTTCACTTGGTAAGTTCGTTTGATCATATAATTATCCTGTTTTCGCCTCCGAGATTTATTTTACCGTGTAGATGTTTAGAGCATGGATCAATGTCCATGTTAAATGGTTAAGAGAGTAAATGTCAATGTACTAAATACATAATAAAGCAATATTTTTGTATTAATAATCGTATTGCATCACTTATTCATAACAATAACAAGTATCACGGTCTCAACAAGATTTTGTTCATTATAGAGTATTATTAGATACATTTATTTGTACTTCTATTAACTGTTAAGTACGACTACTGATTGTAAAAAGTTGCCAAGACAGTTGACAGAGCATCCTGTCTATCCAGCACACTGGCTAATTGTGTCAACGTTGACAGCGGCGCAAATCGCAGGCAATAATGCCGCGTGTCGCGTGCTGTGTGGGCCGAACACCCTCGTGTCGACACTCCTTTCCTATATTTATCCAGTTTCATCTCAGAACTGAGCTTGACGACGGTAGTGGTTAACACCGAATCGATCACAGTGACTGCAAGGCTAACACTCTGATTGTTGTAAAACATAATGTGGTTAATTAAAACTTATTACTTTATTTGGATACAGTTTGACCAGTATTCCAAAACAGTATTAATTTGGATTCCAAGTAACACTGTTGCGAGGAAAAAGTTTGGTTTCTATTTAATAGCACCTTTTAATAGCAATCTTTTGATTCTTGAAACCTGACCCATAAATTATAATATTTATTTAAATAATTATATATTTCAATAAATTATAATTTCACTAACGATATTGATAAGCGGTGGTTATTTAATGTTATTATAGGATGCACCCGACTTTAGATAATGCTAAGAAAATCGAGTAAACTAGGTACAATGATGTAATTGAGCATTGTAAAAATATTTATTTGTCAGTCATTTGGTGTAGTGGTTTCGAAACGGACTACTATGCCGAGAGGTCCCGGGTTCGATCCCCGGCCGGGCAGAAATTGAATTGATACAATTTAATTTCTGTGATGGGTCTAGGTGTTACTATGTATAATATGTACTTATGTATATAAAAACGGTATTTAAGTACGTTTATATCCGTTGTCTAGGACCCATAGCTTTGCTTAGTTTGGGACTAGAAGCGTAGTGTAATGTCCAAGGAAGGATATTTATTTATTATTTGCGGAGTGTATACCGGAGTCTGGTACGTTTTGTTTGATCCACGACTGCCAAATACAAAACTCACTGCCAAGGAAAGGTAAGCTTAAATGGGCAATATGGTACTACTGATGTACCTGTTGCCCCAGCATTCAATTTTTTTTTTTTTTTTTTTTAGTGAAAATCGTATTGACGTCTAAAAAAAAAGGTCGCCATTCTAAGGCGAATTAATTGGAATTAATTCATGTTAATCGTGTAGAAATCTCTACGCCAGACGATAAAATATGAATTATGACTAAATATCAAACAAAGTTCAAGAAACAAAAAATAGGTTTATGTCATGTACTAAAACCAAAGCGTCTAACATTTTCTGAGACAATATTAAACCAAGCTCCTACTCCGTGTCTTTATTCAGACACCTTGATTCAGTCAGCTTCAGTATTGTGATGATTGAATTTTTATGATCATGCAAAGAAGAAATAAAAAAATACTAATAAATTCTCAATTTATACTTCATAGAAAGGGAAGAAAGACTCGTTCATTATTATGAGTTTGTGGCAGCGTCATCGATTCGTAAAATAAAATCGCATTATTTTTTGGTATTATTAAAAAATGTCCTTAACTAAAGGTTACAAGTAGTGGTAGTACTGGTAGGTACCTACATAATACATAGTTTATTTTTTATGGTCGGTTCGTTCTTCGACTGACCAAAGTCCACTAGTCCGGTTGTTATTACAAGCGGCCCGAATTCTTTTTTAATGCATCAATAATTTTCTATTACATTGATTACAGTGTAATTATTATTGTGTTATATTTATAAAGGCATAGTTATTATCGCTTTAACGCATAATAAGATACTTTGCTTGTCTAAAAGATTTAGCAAGATAAGAAATGATTCAATGTATTTCATGATGTCGCATCTCTTCTTATGAGAATTCTAACGTTATACATAAACTAGCTGACCCGGCGAACTTTGTTCCGCCCTAATGGCAATAAATAAGCAGACTTTTTTTATTTCTAACGGGATAAAAAGTATCCTATGTCCTTCTCCTGGCTCTAAACTACCTCCCTGACAATTTTCAGCTAAATCGGTTCAGCCGTTCTTGAGTTATAAGTGGAGTAACTAACACGACTTTCTTTTATATATATAGATAATTTATACGAACCAATTCTAAAACAGAACATGGAGTTAAAATTGACCTTTTTTTTTTTTTTTAGTAATTAGATAATAATGGTGACGATGAAGCCTTACTTTGTAAGACTATCAATAATAGTATTATTAGCATTAATCAAACATTGATTAGTAGGTACAAACCTACATAATAATGTTTTTCCAATACAAGAAAAAATAACGTCATCTTATGTACCGATACCGATACAGTTTAAGGAAGCTCTTAGATTTTATCTATTATTTATAGATACAAGCTGGTGAGACGTCATGAATTAAAAAATAAAATAAAAAACTTTGTAAAAATATTAAGGGCTAAAGAAAGGCCGCAAAGAGACAAACAAAAAATGTTGCCTGTTTGTTCATATACAAAACAAACATGCGTTAAAATAAGACCATAATTCTATTTGCTTTTCAGTGGCTATCGTGTTTATGTAATAAAAATATATTAATAAGTTTCTTTAAACCATAAATAAATCTTTTGTTAAAAGTTTAATTGTGGTTAAAATATCATCCCTTTTGAAGTGATTAAACCACATAAACTTTGTTTGGCATCTTATATAAACGCTATCTAAGTCAACCATCCAGGAACATTTTTTTTTTTTTTTTTTTTTTTTTTTTTTAACAGGTGGGTAATCTCAGAATGTACTCGTGTCGACGGATGCGATTAAGAATATTCTTAATATCAACGTCTCTGCGCCGACGTGTATAATTATTTGTTATGTATAATTAAATATGTTTACTCGCATGGTTATGATGATTATGAAAAAAAACATCTGGGTTCGAATCGGGAATCGAATAGGTATCTCGGTACAATAAATTCTGTAACCGGATATTAGGTACATTGCATTTAACATAAAAATATTTTAAGCGGCCAGCACATACCTGTACATAGATCTCGCGTGTTCTAGGGACGCGGGTTACCTTGGTGTTCTGGTCGGTCTTTAATGGCGCTTCCCGCGTTGCGCTGGCAGCGCTGGGCATGCGGCGGCGGCGGCGCGGCGCTGCGGCGTAAATAAAGGCGCCTGCGCTTGTGGAAGGCGGCGTGGTTGCGCCGCGGGCGGGTGATAGGTCTTACTTAGCCCATAATACCATACAGCAGGGCGTAGCTTGTCGGTACGGCCTCTGTATAAAGCCTCGATTCACACAGTTATGCGAACGGCTAAAGCTTAAATTATATATTCAGTGCAGCAGCCTGGATTAGTTGTCATATCAAATAAATACCTCTTTTCCCGTTTTAGAGGATTATAATGAGTTATAGTTGTCGATCGTCGATGTAATTGGTCGACCGACCGGAAATGTAGAAAGATCTTTGTGGGTTTCCAACAAGAAAATGTGAGACTGATAAGTACTCACAATCACGATGTCAGTTAATACGAGTCGTTGCATAGAAAAAACGACATTGTCATACTTCATAAAGTAGACATTTATTTCCACTTCGACTCGGTTCGGTCAACAAACCGGCCGAAGGTTAATTTAGGAACTTTAATTCTGACCTTATAATAGCAAGTAATGAATCTACATAAATGCACTTTGAATTTTGATCTGATACTTATTTCTTTCTTACTAGCTTTTGCGCAATCACAAGACTTATTCAGAACCTTGTTTCATATTGAAAAAGAATCCTTTTCTATTTAGACCAATATCGATTGGTGTAATGTATAGGTAAAAATACCAAACAACAAAAATTATTCAGTTACCCTTTGTAGCATTGAACAATGTGTACGGCCACAGGGTCATCGGTCGTTATAAGGGCAGGCGGAGGCTCGACTGGGGCGAGTGCGTCCGCGGCGCCATCAGGCTCCAAGACGGTTGATGCTTCATAAGGTGTAAGGCCAAGAAGGCAAGCTCTTGATGTGGGTAGTTTCGTACAAACGCAACATTTTTCTGTATGAGCTCATTATGTTATGTTTTTGCGGCTTTTTTAAAAATGGCCGAAAAAAAAAAAGTTACTTAACTCGTAAAAGTGAATAATATTACAATACCTGGCTATCTCGGTGATTAATATCTCGTTTTAACTCGCAAGAGCAAAAACGGCTACTGGTTAAAAAATAACCGAACATAAAGTGGCTGCCGGTTAATATCTCGTATTAACGCTACTGGTTAAAAAATGACCCGCAAAAAATGACCGATTAAAAAATGGTTGCTGGTTAATATCTCGTATTAACTCGCTAGAGCAAAAAATGGCTACTGGGTAACATCTCGCATTACCTCGGAGCAAAAGAATGGCTACTGGGTAACATCTCGCATTACCTCGGAGCAAAAAAATGGCTACTGGTTAACATCGCGTGTTAACTTGGAGCTAAAAATGGGTCAAAGTCACGCGTCGTGTCACAACGCTTATAATAAAAATGTACGAGCACTTGCACAAAATCGTTGTTACAACCAACCTTGTGTTGGGTCTAATTCTTGTCACTTCACTGTACAACTTAAAATAATTACGTTTTTTTTGTCGGTAAAAACGTCCTGGTGACGTCACTTAAGTATTTTTCTTATACTGCGTGCGGTCGCTGCGCGTGCGCACAAAGGAATGAGACCGCTCGGACACCGAGCCCACAGCGTGGTAGGGGTGGGGTTGCCCGCTCTTTTGTTTTTTACTACTACTACGCTGAATATTGTGTGCGGATTGGCTTGTCGTACAGGGGTACTACACGGTAAAATAAATCTCGGAGGCGAAAACAGGATAATCTGTAAGATAATTCACAATACACAACACTTTATAGTTGTGTCTTACAAGAGTTCCATTTTCAAATTTACGGAACCCTAAAACGATGTTACAATAAAATCAAAAGCTACAGAAATAAACTGAAATCCCATTATGCTTGCAGGTCTGCTGCCCTGTGGACCCTGTGGTCCCACCACCATTGATAGATTTCAAACTAAACGAGGAGGACCAGGACTTATACGTCGACTCCTTCCCCGGCCACGACGTCTGCGGGAGGACTGGTATAGTACAACAACTTTCATACGTGGATTTAATCATTATTTGCTTATTTCGAGAAGAAGGTACTAAATCGTTCTTTGCTCTCCTGCATAGTTTTACAAAAAAAGGCGCCGCCGTCGGCGACGAATGTTTAACCGATTTCAAAAAAGGAGGTTCCATGTTCGACTGTATGTACCTAACTTATTCTGTGTATGTGGACCGAGTTATGTTAGTTTATTTAATTTAAAATAATGTGACATTGATATGTTTTACTTGAATAAAGGTGTTTTACATGGTTTGTATGAAAAAATAATTAGTAAAATTATTGTTGAATTGAAAAAAATGTTTAACACGTTGAGTGCGAAACCAGGTCTATAGACCTTGTGTACGTCTCGCTTACCGTGCGGCTAAGAAAATTATAGTCTTCCTTGTCGTGCGTAAGGCATAACTTCAATTGGGTCCGGTGTAGGAAAGTGATAAATATATATCTATGATGTATTCTTAAAATAGAATCCAATGATGTACCTACCTTAATACCAGGTTTTTAGACCTGGTACCGCACGGAATTAATAAAATGTCTTCACAATGCGAAACCAGGTCGAAGCACCTTGTACCCTGCGCACCTGGTACCGCACCCCACGCTAGCTACGTGCAGCCAGTGTTGCCTCGCATTCGTAAGAAACGCACATGTCGACATGGCGTCAAGAGAAACAAACAAAATCAAAACTGCAAATTGATTATAATTTAATTTGCTACACGATTTATTGCTAATTTAAATAATGTTTTTCGTGACAAACATTTGAAGTTGTAACTAAATGTTCTTAAATAATATGTTTTCTTTAAATATAGCTTATTTAAGTATTTATGCACGTATATCTTATTTGTAAAATATTTAGACTAAATTATTACAACATCTTTGTTTGTTACTTTGTTAAAATTTTATTAAAACTTAATTTAAACTATCGATATTTGTATTTCACATCCCTAGAATACCCACCAGACTTTCCTACTTCAGTGCGGCACAGGGTGCATAAGCCTTGTATTTTGAATATAGCTATAATTTTTATACTAAACAAGTTATTCACGAACGCCTTCAGATGTATGTCAATAAATGCATTATTATTAATTTTCAAAGAAAAAAAACACAATATCTATTAACATGAAGCCAAAAATAAAATTAATATATCTTAAATATTACAAGGTCTTTAAGCCTTGTGCCGCCATAATGTAAGTTTTAATACCAGGTTTAATGACCTTGTACCGAAGAAATGGAAAGTATTAGAAAGTTACTGCCGCAGCAAAGGTGTTAATGGCTTTCGATTCTTTGAAGTGGTCCTAGAGAGGATCACGTTGTATAGTTATATCATGATTGATATTTAGAGTAGGTGACGGTAAATTTTGAACCGTAGATTTCAGTTCTTTCTCTTGTGAGTATGAAAAAGAAGATTTTTATTATTTTGTTACAGATAAAAGCCGTGTTTTGAGTACAATCCGCAAAGTAACCGACAAAGAACAAAAACTTGGATTCATGTATGTGATAGCAAACGGTATACCCGTACTATTGCGTGGTAAGTAGTCTAGTAAGGTTTGGGTCCCTGTCTCGTGTGTCGATGTCCCGGGAATTTTAGTATATTAGTAATTCTGGGACTTTAAATTAATGTTGACAGATATGTCTCGCTACATGGCGCTGCTGGGCTACAAAGTGAACTCCGACGTGCTGTGGCAGTGCGGAGGATCGGTGATTACAGAGAAGCACGTCCTCACTGCTGCACACTGCATCTCAAAATCTCTGTGAGTCTCAGAAAGTATCAAATTAATCCTTACTCATCATCAAAACCTTGTTGAAGAACTATAGACCCATCTCACTTGATCCATGTCTACAAGCTGTTTTCGAGTCATTACGAATCGTCTCGCTCGCAGGCTCCACGACTTTCGAAAAGGCTTTAGTAACCATAGACCAAATACATACGCTACGGCAGATTATACAGAAGACCGAGGAGTATAATCAGCCACTCTGCCTGGACTATGAGAAAGCCTTCAATTCGATTGAGACCTGGGCAGTGCTACAGTCTCCCAACGCGACGGTGCCAAATTGACTATCGATACATTGAAGTGTTGAAAGGCTTGTACTTACGCAAACGTCACGCTATTATTATATCTGTAAAAGATGAAATAAGAAAATAAAATATACTAGGGTGCTTAACTTTTATTCTTATTTCTCCATCAGGCATGTGGTACGGGTGGGTGAGCTCGATTTGGCTTCCGAAGAGAAAGACGCGCAGCCCATAGACTTCTACATCAAGAACAAAATACCCCATGATCTGTATTCTAAATTCCAAAATGACATAGCCATAGTTGTGTTGGATGGAAGCATTAACTTTAAGGGTAAGAATGATCTAATTTAAGTTAAAAATACAGCTTTCGGTCAGGACTTTTTAATAGTTAAAGTATGAAATTGGCGAGTTTTTCTTCAATATTCAGTGTATATTTTTTTTGCTTTTAAAAGACATTTTACACTGCGCTATTATTAATAACTAATTATTTAATATGTTACAATAGCTGTGACCATTATTCTTATTTTATTTTAAACTTCATTTTATGGACTTCATAATTATCTATACTTATAATAAATCTGTAGAGAGGTCAATTCTGTACATGAAATATATTTTCAAAATAACTATCAGGGGGTGATTAGTGATCGATACTAATGCCAAAAATGCAATCAGTAAAATTTTTGTCTGTCTGTCTGTCTGTCTGTCTGTCTGTCTGTCTGTCTGTCTGTCTGTCTGTCTGTCTGTCTGTCTGTATGTTCCTTATAGAAACAAAAACTACTCGACGGATTTTAACGAAACTTGGTACAATTATTCTTCATACTCCTGGGCTGGTTATAGGATACTTAGGAATTCCCACGGGAACGGGCATTAGCGGGAAAATTCTTTTGTATGAAAAATCTAAACCGCTTTAGTTAGACGCTTGAAATTTGGCAAGCAGGTACCTTAGTAAACTTAAAGCTTAGTTATAACAGGATATTGCAAAATTCCTACGGGAACGGGAATTAGCGAGAAAAAACATTTGTATGAAAAAATCTAAGCCACGTAAGATAGACGCTTGAAATTTGGCATGCAGGTACCTTAGTAAATTTAAAGCTTAGTTACAACAGGATATTGCAAAACTCTCACGGGAACGGGAGTTAGCGGGAAAAAACATTTGTATGAAAAAATCTAAACCGCGTAAGATAGATGAAGGGGGTAAAACGGGATCCACGCGTACGAAGTCGCGGGCGGCCGCTAGTTATACCTAAAATGTTATTTTTTACACTAGAAATATTCTTAAAAACAGTACGTCGTAAGTGGTGTCCATTTCCGTCATAAAAAATTACTAGAAAAATTTAATATTTATAGCTGTTGAGTTTCTGAATAAAGTAAAAAAAGTAATGACCATTTTTATTACAGAAGAACATCACATCGGTCCCATATGCTTGCCGTTGGACACTAAAAAGAAGGTTTTGCCTCGTTTTGATTTCTTTACTCATAAGGGTACATTTGTGGCTGGCTGGGGTGAAGCACCGGAAAGTAAGTTTAGGTACAACTTTACGCAGCTTATACAGCAGTACGCAGTTTATATTAGCAATATAACAGAGTACATATCTATTTCAAAAAAGATGCTATAAATAACCTAGATTATTTTAAACTTGTTACAACAGTGCCAAGTTATCACAAGTTACAAAAATGCAATGGCGGACTCCGTATGAAAAATGTTTTTCAATAGGCAAATACATTATTTGTTTGCAGAACGTGATAGACCTACATACTTGGCATATGCACATGTGAATATTGTTTCTACTGACGAATGCAAGAAACTGTACGAGAGCTCAACAAGGTATTTTAACAAAATATCTAAGCCTAACTTTTATGGTGGCTTTTCTGTATATTCAATAGACTGTAATTCTACTTACGTTATACCATAAAAACTGATTCTTATGTATAATATTTGGGCAATGATTAGAAGTTGTTTCCACATCAGCCAGACAGTTTTATCAGTTCCAACTCCTTGCCAGACAGTGTTTTTAGGATAGCTGCCAAAGCCAGGATGACCTAAACTTCATGATTCACCAACAATTTATCCTATATTGGGAGCATATCAGCATAATGCTGACAAACTTTCAGTTTTTATAAAATGAAGGTCTGGCGTTCACCAGCTCTTAGTCTATAATTATGGCAATACTATGGGCAATACAAGCGAGAGACGTCACTATTTTGTCAACTCAATATAACTACTTTTTTTTTAAAATGCAACTAAAAATCTTAATTTACGGATAATTTAAAAATACTTAAGTTTTTAAGACCACAATGAAGTCTTTTTAAAAGAGTTGTGATTTTGAATTATTGGGGAATCGTGTCAAAGTAATATATTTTACTTTTTGTATTTTTTAGAAAGATAGATGAACGTGTCTTCTGCGCTGGTGACCACCATTTGAGACACGACTCGTGTAACGGGGACAGCGGAGGGCCGCTGGTTGCTGAATATGTAAGTTGTTATAGCTATTCCGTATTTCCCCAACGTCGCTAGAAAGAACGACTTTTTTCCCATAGTACCACAGTTGATCAGTTACATTATAATTTATATCATATTGCAGAAGGTACAAGAATTCAACCGCACGTTCTACTACCAGCTCGGGGTCATCTCCTACGGGTACAGATGCGGCGAGGGACCCTTCGTGGGTGTGCTCACCAACGTCACCCACTTCATGCCCTGGATACGCCAGAAAGTGCTAGGGGAGAACCTGTAGTACCTAAATCGCTTTTGGACTGCCGATTCGACATTCGAGGATCGCCAGTTTGCATCCCGAATTAAAGGAAATTACTAATACCTAGTCTTTTTTTGATAAAACAAAACCTGCCACATAATTTTACCTACTTACTTTGTGTTTGAACCTATACAGTGTGAGTCACGTTAAAGTGTACATATGAAAATAGATGAAACTAGACCTATTTTTATCGACAAAAAAGAGGTCAAAAATTTTATGATATTTTTTTTTATTTTTTATAGATTTTTTTTCTTCCTATTACTTATTATAAAGAAAACGTAATAAGTTTTAAATTAAGCGGTATATCCTGATAAAATAAAAACAGTAATAATGCTAAATAACAGGCAATACTAAAAGAATACATAAAATACACAAAAAAGACCAACAAATAATAAAAAATTATACTTTTTGAAAAAAATCTGCTTTTAAATTCGTGTTTTTTTGGTTATTTGATAAATTTCTCCAAAAAATGCCCCCATAACCGGTGGTTTTTATTGCTTTGTATTATTTTCTATCGTATTACCTTTGTAAAACCAAAAATCGCATGTCTCTATCCCTATCACAACGTTTGCAATGATCGTTTGAACTAAGCCTCTCCGGGCGCGCCATTCAAAGCTTCGTTAACAACGAAACTGAAAATGGCTCTAGATTTGTAATTTTGATAAAGACAAGTTAGATTTCAAATAAAAACAAAAGATTTCGAAGTAAAATAAGCATTTTAGTTAAAATTAAAATTGTCTCTACCTGTAGCGGAGAATAATGTTGTGGCAGGCCTTTGTCAAATCAACAAGATTAATGAAAAAATAATAGTTATAAACTCTGCCTAATCCATAGTATCTGTTCTGTGTACAGGTTTTTTAAACGATACATTTTGATTACAAAATAAAAAAGCTCAACAATATACTGTTATAATAATAATCTCGTGAGTTCAGTGGTCGACCTTGTCCAAGGATTATTTTATACCGATGTGTTCAATAAATTCATTTTTGTGTCTAATTTTGTGAAATCTAGACGCGGCCAAACAAACATGGCCGAGTTATTGTTTGTGTTGCTTGTGGTGTGTTTGCAAAGTTCTTTAGCCGGTGAGTGATTAATATTTTCTGATTAAAATCGAGGAGGAGAATGAAAAAGGAACTTTAAATGCATGGTTTTACACTTTTCTTAATATCTTTCATTGTAATTATTTAAGAGCCAGAAAAATGCGTAATAAGAGGTGTGGAGGGGGAGTGCGTGCCACTGCCCGCGTGCGAGCAATACGTGGCCCTGCTGAAGAACACCTCCTCCACGGCGGAGGGTCTGCAGCTCACCGCGGAGAGGCGGTGCGGCTTGGACGTGAGGAATGCTAAGGTATTCGGCAGTTGAAGCTAAGATAGCTTGGCTTCATATATTTTCATTCACAATACATAACACTTTTATAGTTGTTTTACAAGTCTAGAGTTCCGTTCTAAAATTTACGAAACCCTAAAAACTATGCTACAACCTAAAAGCTATACAAATCTCATATACTTGCAGGTCTGCTGCCCTGTGGTCCAAACACAATTGTTAAGTTTCAAACAAATCGAGGAAGACCAGGACCTATATGTCGACTCCTTCCCCGGTCACGACACCTGTGGGAGGACTGGTACAGTACAACTTTCACAAGTATTTGCTTATTTTGAGAAGAATGAATTCATTATTCGCTATAATTTGTAACAATACATTGGAAATACAATTTGCAGGATTTATAACTATTGCATTATCCTTTTCGAATGGGCAAATAAAATCACTTAAGCGTAAGGTAAGTACTCCCCTCACCCGTGGAGCATTTGTTGTAGTGTAAAGTTACAGAATCGAGTATGACAATCAACTTGTTAGGTTCCTTGAGAGAAGTTTACACCCAATTTTGCAACCCTGAATAACCCTGTGCTTCTCCTATTGTGCTCGAAATACTGGCAAATTTTGGCGCTTTAAAATTGTAACAGTTTAATCCTAACTGTAGCCCTATAAACTTTATAGGAGGGACCATTGACAATTTATTATTTATTACCTATGTATTTTTATCGATCATTTTCCGGTTTTGCTGCCGTTTCGAACAAGATATTGTAGAAATCGCTCATTCTATGAGAGAAGTCATCATAAATTAAGACCCAGTTATTCGACCATCATCGGAGTAGCACAGGATTTTTAAGGTTGCAAACTTGGGTGTAAACTTCTCTGAAGGAACCTAACAACATAAAAAAATCTTCGGTACATGCGCATTTGCGATGTTTATATTGACTGGGCTGTTTTATTTTCTTATAGATGAAGACCGTATTTTGAGTAAAATCAGTGAACTGACAGAAGAAGTAATATCAAACGGTATACCAGTAATCTTGCGAGGTAAGTCTACTTCTAATAAGCATCGTAAGTCAAAGCATCGGTCCTGTTTACCTCCATAAAAACATCCGGAGGAGAGAAATTTTGAGCCTCTCGTAGCCGGAAAGGCCCGCTAAAGAGCCAGCCATAACCTGACACGAAGCTCTGCTCATGAAAGTCCAATTTAGGAAAATATTATCGCTCTGTCCATTTCATTTGGCTCCGGTGGATACCGTTGGGTTTTAGTGGGTAGGCCCCGTTCTTCTGGCGGGGAAAGTCCCACATACTACAACCCACTGGTCGTCCCCATTGGCCAGTGGGAATGCGTAAAGCATTTACCGACATTAAAAAATGGTTCAATCAGTTTTACTGTTGACAGATATGGCTCGATACATGGCGCTGCTGGGCTACAAAGTGAACTCCGACGTGCTGTGGCAGTGCGGAGGATCGGTCATCACGGAGAAGCACGTCCTCACGGCTGCACACTGCATCTCCGCTTCTCTGTGAGTTTCTTTGGAGATGTTTTGATTGATCCATTATGATCATCATCAATTCATCATCATCACGTCATTACTTCCCACTGCAGGAGCAGAAACGAGTCACCGTATTGAATCCATTCTTGAAATTCTGTCTACATAAGGTTCGGCCAAACCAACGAGTGCAGTCTGTGTGCGCGATCTCTATGGCGATCAGATGTCAACGCATCCTGTTATCGGTCGCGGCGATCTAGGCGATCCATTGCCAACGCACGCTTTGGTTTGGCCGAAGCCTTAGAGCCTCACCTGATATAAGGTGAAAATGTCATATTCTATGACTGTAAATGAATGAAGGTGATAAAAAAAATTGTGTAGGGGTGCTAAAATATAATTTCCTTGTTTCTGCATCAGGCATGTGGTACGGGTTGGTGAGCTCGATTTAGCTTTCGATGAGAAAGACGCGCAGCCCATAGACTTCTACATCAAGAAGAAAATACCCCATGAGCTGTATTCTAAATTCCAAAATGACATAGCCATAGTTGTGTTGGATGGAAGCATTAACTTTAAGGGTAAGAATGACCTATGATTAAACAAACTACAAATAAATCAATTGATGTGTGTGTGTGTGTGTGTGTGTGTGTGTGTGTGTGTGTGTGTGTGTGTGTGTGTGTGTGTGTGTGTGTGTGTGTGAAAAGTCTCTGTGAAACCTGAGAAAAGCTGAAGCAATTTGACTATTTTGGATTTGAAATTATTGTCGTTGTCCAGGGAAGTTTAAAACGGTGAGAAAACAATATGGGAAAATTACAATTTAACACACATACGAAGTCGCGGGCAAAGCTAGTCGGTAATAATATATGAATAATTATAAGATATAAGAGCCAAACAATGTTTTATTTTTCAGAAGAACATCATGTTGGTCCCATATGCTTGCCGTTTGACACTAAAAAGAAGGTGTTGCCAGAATATGATTTTTATAATTATAAGGGTACATTTGTGGCTGGTTGGGGCGAAGCACCAGAAAGTAAGTTTAGATATTTGTCATCAATATTTTTGTAAATTATCGTCAAAAAATGACAGCTGTCAGAATTCCGTACTATAGGTGTCTACTAATTCTTTATCTATTAAAATATTCTCAGAATTGGTCCGATAGAGTATTTTTCCTACAATCTAATTAGTTAAAATATTATCTTTATTCATTATTTTATTTTTTTACAGAACGTGAAAGGCCTACATACTTGGCATATGCACATGTAATTATCGATTCTACTGACAAATGCAAGGGACTGTACGAGAGCTCAAAAAGGTACCTATTCCCGTAGTTTTTTACAACTTATAAATACATCTGTGAACCTGTGACTGCTGCTACTAATCTATACTAATATTATAAATGCGAAAGTAACTCTGTCTGTCTGTCTGTCTTGCTTTCACGCCTAAACAACTGAACTGATTTTGATGAAATTTGGCATAGATACATATAGTTTGAGTCCCATAAGATAGTTTTTATTCCGGTTTTTGAAACAGGGACGCGCGCGATAAAGTTTTTCTGTGACAGACAAAATTCCACGCGGGCGAAGCCGCGGGCGGGTAGCTAGTTAATAATAAATTGTCCAGTAGGTAAACGTGACTGATTTTGTTTTTACCCGACTGCGCCAGAAGGAGAGTTATGTTTTTTCATTTTTTTTTTAATTTTTTTATTATGTATTTTATAGAATGATAGACGACCGTGTCTTCTGCGCTGGTGACACTGCATTGGGACACGACTCGTGTAACGGGGACAGCGGAGGGCCGCTGGTTGCTGAATATGTAAGTTGTTACTGGCTATTCCGTATTTACCCAACGTCGTCAGAATAAACGACATTTTTCCCATAGTACCACAGTTGATCAGTTATATTATTATTTATATTGCAGTGGGTACAAGATTTCAACCGCACGTTCTACTACCAGCTCGGGGTCATCTCCTACGGGTACAAATGTGGCGAGGGACCCTTCATTGGTGTGCTCACCAATGTCACCCACTTCATGCCCTGGATACGCCAGAAAGTGCTAGGGGAGAACCTGTAGTACCTAAATCGCTGTCGAACTACCGATCCGACATTCGAGGAACACCAGTTCGATCCTCGGATTAACGGAAATTATTAATACCTTTTATGATAAAAAACTAAAACAGGATGTGTTTACTTAATTTTGTACCTTATACACCACCACTTTTCATTCACCGAAAAAATTTACTAATGGTTCATCCGACCCTGGAGGCTCCGTATTATTGATCTGGCTGACTGATACGGTGGTAGCTACACCCCTGGATGATATGCAGCTTCCCTGTAGTGGGTTAAAAAGTTTGTAATTAATATAGTTAATAAATATCTAACCTTACGGTCTCCGGGATTTCTGATTACTACCACATTGTATTATTATTAGGAAGCGGTGGCCACAGCTAGGAGTACCTAAATAGATTCTAATGTCATTTAAAATTCGGGGCAAACTATCTTTTTTCCCTGGGAGAGAAATATCTATTTCGTGACAGCAGGATTGACAACAAAACACACTCGAATTGAGAACCTCCTCTTTTTTAAGTCGGTTAACTTACAAAAACACAAGCTATTTAATAAACTGCCGATAGCTTACGAGTATAATAGATGTAAACTGCTCATCTGTGTACACAGGTTCTTGGATATTGTGATTAAAAAATAAAAAAGCTAAGACAAAACTGTTATAATAATAATCTCGTACGTTCAGTGGTTGACCTTGTTCAAGGATTATTAAAGACTGATGTGTTTAAGTTCATTCATTTTTCTAATTTTGTGACATCTAGACGCGGCCAAACAAACATGGCCGAGTTATTTTTTGTGTTGCTTGTGGTGTGTTTACAAAGTTCTTTAGCCGGTAAGTTTATACAATAATTGGCTCGGTGTTGGTTAGTTGTTTCTTTACGAAATCAAATCAGAAATGAGGAGATCCGTAAACGAACTAAAGTCGCTGACATAGTCCGACGGATTAGCAAGCTGAAGTGGCAATAGGCAGGGCACCATAGTATGCAGAACTGATGGCCGATGGGGCATACAAGTTTTGGAGTGGAGGCCACATACCGAAAAACGCAGCGTGAGACATCCACCCACAAGGGGGACCGACGACCTGATAAAGATAGCAGGAAGGCGCTGGATGCAGGTTACCGTGCGATGTGGAAATCATTGGGAGAGGCCAGTTCAGCAGTGGACGTCCTGTGGCCGTGACAAATAATATAAAATAACTGTTACCTTCCTACAGTAACAGTTATTTTATATTATTTATACTCATTAAAACTATAGAAACTACGTTAGAGACATTCTGTCGTTATAAATAATGCAGATTCTTCTTGATATAATTCGTTGTAATTATTTTAGAGCCAGAAAAATGCGAAATAAGAGGTGTGGAGGGGGAGTGCGTGCCATTGCCCGCTTGCGAGCAATACGTGGCCCTGCTGAAGAACACCTCCTCCACGGCGGAGGGCCTGCAGCTCACCGCGGAGAGGCGGTGCGGCTTGGACGTGAGGAATGTTAAGGTATTCCTTACCCTTCCCCGCCTCTGTCGTCTGGTGGTAAGACCACCTGTCCCGGGTTCGAATCCCAGTGGGGGCAAAATACTCTTCGAAGTGATTGGTCTTACATATTTAAGATTGTCGCCAGATCAACATTGTAAACTGCGTTGTTGTGTTTTGGCAGTTGAAGCTAAGGCTATCGAATATTTCACAACTAGACGGACTCAACAGAACATGAGTTCCGTTTTAAAATTTACAAAACCCTAAAAACTATGCTACAACCAAAAATCAGTACAAATCTCATATACTTGCAGGTCTGCTGCCCTGTGGTCCAAACACAATTGTTAAGTTTCGAACAAATCGAGGAAGACCAGGACCTATATGTCGACTCCTTCCCCGGTCACGACGTCTGCGGGAGGATTCGTTTTCACCAGTATATAGGTACAACAACTTTCACAAGTGTTTGTTTATTTCTAAAAGAAGGAATTACATTAGGCATACACACGTCATGTCTGTGAACAGGCGCTGCCTTTGGGGACTGGTCAAGACGAGATCCACCTACCTTAAAAAATTTAACCTAACAACGAACAATCAAGCTAGACAGTAGGACGGCACTAGGATATACCTAATTTTGTAAAGCCACATGGAGGGAAAGCACTCCTAATACTGTAGATAGACAAAGTTGTACTCAAAGCATTCCTTTATTTGTGAAAATATAGAGAACTACAGTACAGACTCGTGAGAGACGAATTGAGTATGTATAATATTACAGTGTGCTACCTGTAATGTTACAGATTAGGTACATTACGTAGGGAATGGCTGAAATTGGGAACCGATCATTATAGAGCCTAAAAACTGATAAAAAAATTGAAATATTAAAATACTTGTAACAATGGAATCTAAAATGTTACATTTTAAGTGAATGCTCCAGGAGAATTTCAAAGTCTTTACTCTCTATAAGCTCACTCACAAAAAAGATTATGATGATTTAATTTCATTTTCTTACAGATAAATACCGTATTTTGAGCGAAGTCAGAGTCAGAAAGAGAGTCAGAAGATCAGACGTTTTTTCAGTATATAACGGTACACCAGTAATCTTGCGTGGTAAGTCTACTTCTTGCAAGCAACGTAAACCAAAGTATTCTGTTAGTGTTTAATTCTTTCTTTCTTTGATACGGTAGATCGCAGAAATTAATCCATCAATGAAATTAGGAAATAATAGCGCATGCTCCCAATATAGGTAAGAACGAAGGTGCATCATGAACTTTGGGTTATCGTGGCTTTGGCAGCTAGCCTAAAATTATTGCCTGGTAAGGGGTTGCTTGGGGGAGGCCTTTGTCCAGCAGTGGACGTCATTTGGCTGAAACGAACGAACAAAAGGGTTGCTTGGACCGGTCATTCTCTGGCCGAAGAAACTGAATGTGGGACAACAAATCACGGCTCCGTTTCATTTGGCTCCGGTGGATACCGTTTGGCTTTTAATTGTTAGGCCCCGTCTTTCTGGCGAGGAGAGTCCCACATTAACCCACTGGTCGCTCCCTTCGGCCAATGGGAATTTGCAAAGCATTTCTGAAGATTAAAACAATGGTTAATTCAATTTTACTGTTGATAGATAAGTCTTCATACATGGCGCTGCTGGGCTACAAATTGAACACCAACCTGCAGTGGCAGTGCGGAGGATCGGTGATTACAGAGAAGCACGTCCTCACGGCTGCACACTGCATCTCCAGTTCCCTGTGAGTTTCTTTGGAGATGTTTGGATTAACCCATATAATCATCATCAATTCATCATCACGTCAATACTTCCCAAATCCCACTTCAGGAGCAGAAACGAGTCATCGTATTAAATCCATGCTTGAATTTGTGTCTACTCAAGGTTCGGCCAGCCAAACCAACGTCAACGTCGCCAATGGCGATCAGATGTCATGTCAACGCATCCTGTCATCGGTCGCGGCGATCTGGGCGATATCCATTGCCAATGCACGCTTTGGTTTGGCCAAAGTCTTAGAGCCTCACCTGATATACGGTGAAAATGAGATATTCTATGACTGTAAATGAATGATGGTGATAAAATAAACTTGTGCAGAGGCACTAAAATGTATAATTTCTTTGTTTCTGCATCAGGCATGTGGTACGGGTTGGTGAGATCGATTTGGCTTTCGAGGAGGAAGACGCACAGCCCATAGATTTCTACATCAAGAAGAAAATACCCCATGAGCTGTATTCTAAATTCCAAAATGACATAGCCATAGTTGTCTTGGATGGAAGCATTAACTTCAAGGGTAACAATGAAAAACAAACGATAAATAAATATCACATTTTTCGGTCAGGTCTTTTAACGGGACTATTCCCACCTCTCGTTCCCACCACTGCAACTCCTGCCTGTGTAGCCAGGATCTACAGCTTGACCGCCACAAAAACCCAACCAATGAAGGTCAAGTTTGTCCCGGTCTTTTAAGGAAAAGGTTTAAAAGAAATTATGTTAAATTAAATCCTAAGCATCATACGAGTATCAGTAATAATTTATGAATTTAAGAGACTATCAGCAAGAAAAGTAACGAGCATTTTTTCAGAGGAACATCATGTTGGTCCCATATGCCTGCCGTTTGACGCCAAAAAGAAGATGTTGCCAGAATATAAGTTTAATAATTATAAGGGTACGTTTGTGGCTGGTTGGGGCGAAGCACCAGAAAGTAAGTTTATTTTTTCATCAATATTTTTCTGAATTATCGAAATCAAAGATCTATTCAATCAAAGATGTACCTAATGGTTAAATTATGTAATAAATATATAAATAAAATAAATAATAAAATAAAATTAAGTAATTAAATGTGAAGTTTAGACTATTTTAAAAAAAGTTGCTATAAGTTAAAATGGTTAGTACCTACCCTAATTTACTTCGCAATAGATTCCACTAATTCTTTATTTACTAAATAAATATTATTCACAGCTAGTTCAATAGAGGGTTATTTTCTTTTTAGTTTTTACAAACTTTATTTAAATATTTTATTAATGATTTTATTTCTTTGCAGAACCTGAAAGACCTACACAGCTGGCATATGCACATGTGAATATCGTTTCTACTGACGAATGCAAGAGTCTGTACGAGAACTATTCAAGGTAGGTACCTACTCTTTCAACAAAACTTCTAAAACACTGAACAATACGTACCACACACCGTTTGACCTTTCCTGAAAGTTATACCCATAGATGAAGCACGCTTACTCTGTAAATACATTTTTGAACATAGCTAGTCGCGGCCTAGCTGGGCTATTCAGGAGAGCAGAAAGAAAGAGGTTTGAACATAGTTTGATTCACTGCTCAGTTACTTTGGGTAATAGTCCCACTGGACTTTGTTAATATACTACTATGGGAGAATCATAATTGATGAACAATTTACAAGAAGTAGGTACCTTGATAGCTATAAAAAGGCAGTTGGCGTCCCCAGGGTTGCGTAGTGGGCCCACAGTCATTCTCTTCGGGATAAAATACCAACTCAATTAATTTTAACAAAAAAATAAACCGACCCTAGGATCCCATCATTAGATCCTGACTCGTTGATCTAGAGAAAAAAAAACATAGATACAGTCGAACATAGAACCTCCTCCTTTTTTTGAAGTCTGTTAAAAATACGCTCCTGATATATAATATTATGGTAATCACGCTATTTGAACCTGTGACAGTCCAGTACGCTTTATTTATTTATTTCATTTTACTTTATAGGACGATAGACGATCGTGTCTTCTGCGCTGGTGACTCCGATTTTAAACACGACTCGTGTAACGGGGACAGCGGAGGGCCGCTGGTTGCTGAATATGTAAGTTGTTATAGCTATTCCGTTGCCAAAAGGTGCCAGAAAGAAGGGCTTATGTTTTTTGCCATAGTACCCACAATTCTTCAGTTATATTCTTATTTCTCGCAACAGGTGGACGAATTCGGCTACAAGTTTTACTCCCAGCTCGGGGTCATCTCCTACGGGTACAGATGTGGCGAGGGACCCTTCGTTGGTGTGCTCACCAATGTCACCCACTTCATGCCCTGGATACGCCAGAAAGTGCTAGGGGAGAACCTGTAGTGCCTAAATGAACCTACGCGGAGAAAAGGTGATAATTAGTCCAAAGGTGTCGGTGGCGGATACCACATTTCGATATTCAAGGAACGCAAGTTCGCTCCCCGAAATAACTTTTGTTAATGATGAACCCTATTAAATAATTTGAACAAGTTTGGATTTGATTATAATAATATGAGATCGAGGAAAATGTATCATTATTGGTGGTAAGACCAGTTTTTCTGTGTGAGGATAATGCTCGCTTCCACCTTCGACCTTTGATACTAGTGGGGCCTTTTCAATTACAAAAAAGCTCGTCAAGCAGAATAAAAATGTCATACTTATAAAAAACGTTTATACATCTTTTTCATTTTTAAAGCAGGTGGGGCCGCTTATTAAAATCCCTACCACTAGGACTCCTAAGCAGTTGCCAATTCTGCCTAATGATTTATCCAGCTCTAAGGGGCCCCGTAGCTCGGACGCCCCGTATCTTGGATACGGCTGATACAGCGGTAGCTACGCCCCTGGGTGATATGATAAAGCTTCCCCTTTGTAGAAGTCTCCTATCGCGAGCGCAGCCGAATTATGATAAAATTAGGAATTACTTTATTGTTAATTCTTACCTAAGTAGGTATTTCTACTTACGATTATTAACTACTCTTTATCTAAATATGTATAACTCAAAGGTGACTGACTGACTGACTGACAGAGTGATCTATCAACGCACTAAACCACTGGACGGATCAGGCTGAAATTTGGCATGCAGGTAGATGTTATGACGTAGGCATCCGCTAAGAAAGTATTTTACGTAACTCCACCCCTAACGGGGTAAAACGAGATCCACGCGTACGAAGTCGCGGGCGGCCGCTAGTTACTCTATAAAAGTTATGAAAAACGCGAAAGTTTCAAGGTAACTTGTTTTGTTTATCCAAAAAACACTACGAAAACCTCGAGGTTATTGACTTCATTTACTTCCGGTAGAATAACATTACGTAGTAATATAATAACCTTACATTCTCCGGGATTTCCGATTACCTATTCATCCGACTATTACGTCATAATAATATTATAAGTATACCTACTAGGAATTTGCCAATGACTTTTAATTAATAGTGTATTGTCAAAGAAATGCCCAAATTCCAGCGATACCTTTATGCGCAAATTGTCAAATTCGCAAATTTTCAAGCGGTCGCAATCTGCCAAATTCGCAATTTGTCAAATTGCCAAATTCGCAAAAAGTCAAATGCGCAAATTGTCATATTCGCAAAATGTCAAGTTTTAAAAATGTCTTTAAATTACGGTTTTATGGTTTCTTATTTAAAAAACCTTAACATTTTAATGATTAAAAGTTCTGCCAATTAATTACTTGACTTTTTATTAAACCTAAACAACTGGATATTTTTAAAACTTGACATTTTGCAAATTTGACAATTTGCGCATTTGACTTTTTGCGAATTTGGCAGATTGCGACCGCTTGACAATTTGCGCATAAAGGAGTCGCTGGATTGAATTTTTAAATTTTTTTTCTTCCAGCAACTGGGCCCACCTTGAATGTTTTATTAATAAATTAAACACCACAAAATCATCACTTACCAACAGGTGAGATAAGCAAAGATACAAGCCAAGAACTTCTTCGTTGTGGATAAAAAATTCTACTGTAGAATCTTAGAATGGGCCTTTAAATGACCTCTTAAAAAGTTACTGGAAGAAAAATTATTTAAAATACAATCTAGCGACGTGGCCATGGACTAACTGGAAGACTCAGGCAGTGAGTTATTTAATTAAAATAAAAGGTATTTATTTCAGGCATAGCCCATAAAAGTGTTAGTAACAAATTAACCTACCTTTGCATCTTTTTACACTCATTATTGTGAGGTCAATCAGGAAAAACGACTGTAAAACTACAATCTACTCAACTAGGTAGTTTATTGGTGAATCGAATGCTATTTTGATTCATTCGGTGATCGATGTGATCATTATGGAATCAGCAGCTTTACGTGACATGGGTACATTCTTCAATTAGTCATTTTTGCATTTAATACATCAATCATCAATGCACGAAAACATCATTTTTATAAATTCGAGGCAGGATCTAACAGCTTACCACCAATTACTGCCAAATATAACTTTTACAGAGAGTAGGTAACAGGTTACCTTATTTTAAGGCATGGTAAGAAAGTCTTTAAATTAATCGGGGTACCTACGTGTGCTCGGTACAGACTTTCTGATTCTATGACACTGAAATTCACGAGGATGAAGTCACAGGCAGAAGCTGGTTTGCTAATACATAAATATTTTCACCCCTATTACTTTTTGAAAAAATACGAGTGTACGAAAAATAAGTATGAGTTTACACCAAACGTCATCGCTAGCGACTGCGTAAAAAAATTAAATGTATGACAGATTTTTCAGCGTTCCTAGAGGATACTTTCAAGAAAAATCTTCATAGATTTTTTGACACACTCACTAGCGACGTTTAATGTTAACTCGCACTAAGCCCACGGAACATTTCCTTAAGCAACACTACTGGTTAATAACGGCACAGAATAAGTGTTCGTTCGTTCGTTCGTTTCAGCCGAAAGGCCTCCCCCAAGGATTTCCACGAAGACCGATCTTGCGCCGCTCGCATCCAGGCACTTCCCGCGACCTTCACCAGAATAAGTGTAAATATACTTAGTACCATAACGGTTAGGTACTAAAGGAATAACGAAATTATAAAGTATCCTTCTCACCCTTCTGTGTGACACAGCCGGATTCTAGTCGACTCATGAAGACCATGCTCCGAATGCCAATAAAGTCGATTCTTAGAACAGACACAAACAAAAGTATATTTATTAATAGCGACTGAGTAGCCGAGATTTATAGCAGGAAACATAGTGACCTAAGGGCTGCCCTTGCCACAGTTAGGTTTTACTTTCCTATTAATCAGCTAGAACTTAGTTAAGAGCTTGTGCTCCTCAGGATTAATATAGAAACTTTATTTAAAGACTGTTTTAGAAAGTTTCTATTTTAATTGAAACTGACATAACTGTGCCCGCGACTTCATACCCGTGAAAATAATTTGAATAATATTTCCCGTTTTTGCAACATTTATCACATTGCTCCACCCCTGGTTGTAGTTGTAGGGTGATGTTCGATAGCATACTTAGCCTAAAGCCTTCGTCGATAAATAGGCTATCCTCAGATCATTGAAATTCTGTTCGTTCTGTTCTGGGGCACTTCTGTGATCTGAGGGGCTATTTTTTTAAATCAGAGCAGTAGTTCCTGAGATTAGCGCGTTCAAACAAGCAAACTTCTCAGTTTTTTAATATTAGAATAGATTCGGTAATGGTAGAGGGACCTTAAATGAAATCCAGAATTATGTGGGTTTTTCCTGCATAATTCAGGTCGGTGGTCACCAACTAGCAATGACCTAAATTCGTAGCTATCATTGAATAGATGACTCGATTTAATGGCGGTATGTTAGGTACTTATATGCGTCACTAACAATTAGGTAGCAACTTTTTGATATGAGTCAATAAGTAAACTGACATAGAATGAGAGTGGTTGTACTCTATCAACTTAACAAAAGACGAAAAGAAAAGTATTAGGTTCGGGTTTGATTCCAAGCAAAAAACAAGTGGAAGAAAACTGTAAATTAAATAAAATTGTCACGTCAAATTCTCGCGCAGCTTGTAAAAGTTCAGTAGATAAATTAAAGTAAAAATAAAAAGGCTTAAAAATAAATGAGTTTCTTCCGCTACGTCTTCGCTACAGCTAATAAGTTTTTTAGAATAAGCTCTAGGTGCCTACATTACATAGTTGGACGGACACAAGGGGGACCGACGACATTATAAAAGTAGCAGGAAGGCGCAGGACGCAGACCGCTATCAACCGGGCTATATGAAAAGCATTGGGGGAGGCTTAATACGAGTACCTATGTTCAGCAGTGGACGTCCTATGGCTGATATGATGATGATGATGACGTTACATAGACGTACCCTGAAAATGGCTATTCTACTCACGTGACATTATTTGAAAGAACGTTGTATTTTGTAGTTGATTCCAAATATGTATTCCTACAACATTTGGTGACCCTAGTGGTAATTTATATCGGACATTTTCCTGAGTAATGTATTGAAAATGCATCTGAATTACTACTTAATGTTGAGTCAACACACCTACGCGTGTTTTTAGAAAAAACCTCTACTAAATCTGTCACAATCAGGGCCAAGAAATCACAGTCGTCCAGATCAACATTGATAGAGTTGAATAATTCATTACGCGGACGTATTTCGTCACCAAATGGATACCTACTTACAATTCCTTTCTTATTACCGTTGATTTGACTGTACCATACCATAATCAAATTAAAAATTACACAAAAAAAAGATTGTTTGTATTGAATAGGCTCCGCCGAAACTGCTGGACTAAAAATTTCTTTCACCATTAGAATCCTACATACTTCTGATATAGGCGGTACGAAGCTCGCCGGGTCAGCTAGATTAAAAAAAAAATATTTTTCAAGACATCTCTATCTTTCTTTGGTCATTGGGTCACTTGGTTTATTTTATTGTAATGTATCAATTAATGTCTACCTACATTAACTTAAAATGACTTAAAAACTAAAATTTAAAAATTACTAATTATAAAAACTATTTACAAAATAAAAAATACTTCACCCCCAGCGCCGCAGTCAGGAATGGTGCCCAAAAGGCTGGCAGCATTGCCACGTTGAATGGCCAGGCTAATTCTCTGACCAAAATAGCTGCCAGCCTTTTGATCACCGGTCACCTCGGTGAGCCTCTTTGCCAGTTCCTTATAAAAGGAACGAGCGCTTGGACCCCATGGTCCCATAGTCTCAACCCCAAACGGCACAAATATATAACTCTCATTGAGAGCTGCATATTTGCGCCGCTTGGAGCACTCAGCCGAGGCCGCCGCCGTCTACCTGTAATATACATATTTTTGAATATTTTTTTTCTATTCTAATCTTATCTAAAAAGCATCAAGTCAAAACAACTTGCTTATTCACATGAAAGTGACCACACTGACCATCATTAAATGGTCACCCACCAGTAGGTACTTCTGTTGCCAACACTATTCATTTCCCATTCGCGAATATTACCCCAATCCCCATTCCTAAGTACTTTTTAATTTTTCATAATGCTGATTTAACCATTTAATATACTGAAGGTTAGATAAATAAATAAACAAACTTCAATTGATTCCATCACCGATCCGACCCCAATTAGTCCAGCTGTAACAAAACTATTTCGAAACGGATTCATGGAGTTGCGAAAGGCAGATCTATCTGATAAAATAATGGCATTAGCCATGGAATATTATAGTTTAGTTGTGTTCCAAATTCGGTCAACGATACACCAAAGCGATGACGATTAAACAGAGCACGATCTGCACCTTGATCCAAGGGTTCCCGGTTCTGCTGATACTTGCTCAGAAGTACAACAAATGTCTGACTACTCCATTCGAGTACAAACCCCCAAGTCCCACTCATTCCCCAGAATACTACGAGGCTTTGGATGCTCTGTACCACACTTTATTTGGCCACGGATATGAGCATGGTTACGATCACGGACATGATATTTACGGCTACGGAGACCACGGACACGGCTCGGGACATCACGGCTATGGCTCTGGCCAACAAGGGCATGACACTACCTACCACGGTTATGGGATGGGTCATCATGGACACGGCACGTCTTATCACGGCCATGGGACTGATCATCACGGACACGGGACGAGCTATCACGGGAATAAGTACCCTGGCAGCTCGTATGGGTCTAAGCCTTCTTACGGCTCGTCTTACAAGCCGTATCACGGGTACCCTGTACACCATGGACACACGTCTCACGGAGTGTATCACGGAGTTAAGAAGATGTATAATCACACGGGTGTGAAGGGTCATACGACGTACGCTCCCAATCAGACGTATAACGTACATAAGTACAAGGTGGTTGTGAAGAAACCCAAACGGGGCCATAGGGGACACAGAGGACACAAGAGGAGATCGGGGAAAATTGAAGGTAAGTAGGTAATTTAGATTAGTATTATAAGGTATAAAGGATTTCTCTAGAAAATCATAACACAGGTATATGCGTTTTAACTAAAAGCAATTACTGAGCAGTTAATCATTCCATTAATCCGCCTACCTAATATGTCAGAAGCAAATTACCACATAAATAGGTACATTCTTATGGAAAATCCTGACATTGCGTTGTTAAATGTGATTGAATATCTCATAAACAATATTTTTAATCATACAATCACAATCAACAATACTAATGTTTAATTAATTAACTGCGTACTTATTTTTCCAATCACGCTTTTTTCTTGAACTGTACAGGAATGGAATTATCTTTTTGTCACATATTATAATTATAACATTATATGTATGTACTTGTACTTAAATTCCATTATTAAGTTCGGGAAGTTCCCATTTAAACTCAAGTCTTAAAATCTCTAGTAAATAGATTTATTTTGGCTTAGTTTTTATCAGTGTCTATAACCCCTTCAGTCACTGAGAGAGACCTTTATTTACTAGTTTCTGAAACTGAGTCCCATTGGCACCCTTTGCATACGTGACCCTACAAAAGTTCATTATAAAAAAAACTCATTTATTATTGCAAATAGGCTTTTAAAAAGCACTTTTACAGTGTACTGTGTTACATTGTAACGTAAAACGCTGAAGGTAAAAGCTAGACTCGTTATTCTTCTAGTAATAAGCATCTAAAGGACGTCCTCGCGTAACTTCCGGTCTGCGCCTGCGCCTGCGCCTGCGACACTACCTCCCACTTACTCACCGCGAGCTTTCGTCCGGCATGTGACGTCACGGTCGTCACAGCGGAAATTTCGAATACGTCTCGAACGACGTCATAGCTATAAATTATTTTGCTTTATTGTTCAATTTCACGGAATGTTAATGAGTGAATATTATTATATTTTTATCTTATGTATAAAATTGTTAGGGTAAACAAAGTATGAAATAATTTTATTCAGGAATTTTCATTATGTTATGATGTCTAATGCATCGATGGCTGACAATAGTGACTGAGTTTCTTGCGCTGCTTCTTCTCAGCACTGACCCATTTATTGTCCTGAAGCAGTGGTAGGGTTAATACTGGGACGTGTAAAAGTGCTTTTTTAAAGCCTATTTGCAGAAATAAAAGAGTTTTGTGAGTTTTATGAAACCACCCAAACCCATAGGTTTGTGACATGCCTCACATCGGAAATTTACCAAAATAGCTGGGCCGATACGCATGAGTCCACATGCCCTCCAAAACACGGCAACGTCGTTGTTATCTCACAATCAGATTTATTCAAATCTCACTTTAAAGTTATTTTCCACCCATCTGAATGTGTGCATCGAACCCGATAACACAAGCTTCGTACTTTTTAATCACTGGTCCACGAGGACATCACCTAACTTTAAAAAAAAGACAATTAAAATTGGTACCCTGTGGCCTGTGGCATATTAGTGTACCATTTTGATTTGTCTGATACAATATTTCGAACTATAATAAGAAATTAAGTTTAAGATTTTATCTTGTTTTAAAGACTCTTACTACAAATCGCATACTTAATTTGATGTCTGCTCCGTTGACCTAGCAAAATTTTAGAATCCTTTTTTGCCTGTAATTTTACTGCACCAATAAAAATATTGCTTAAATAACGTAATTAAAACGACTTGCACTATTTTAAACTCCATAACTTCATTGCATCCTTCTACTTTTGGTATTTTCTCATGGTCCCAATGAATCATCTTCATGATAGTGTTAACTACCCACCGTATCACATAAAATTGATGATAACCGGGTACCCCTGGGCATGACACATTATAGTGTTAAGTAGCCGGTAACTGTGACGTCTGTGTCGGTCAGCTAATAACTCGATGTCGGTCAAGATCAACGCCATTTGACACCACGTCGCGACGGTCAGTGCGCGTTTTTGTCCTTTCCGCGTGCGAACGCGCGTCTCACAAGCGTTTTTTACACGCCGCGCATCGCGTAGTTTAACTTTTAACTTGAAGAAATCAACACGCACGCATGAAATGGCTTATGTGATCAAATTGTTGTGCGTTTGTTTGTGTGTTAGTGCGGTGACGTGTCAGTTCGGTGAGTGGGTTTTGGAAATTACGAAATAATTATTTTTAAGTGTTTATTTGTGATCTGACCTTGATAGTGCACGTAATACACGATTCATAAATTTTAATATCACCGGTTCAGTCTAATAACAATAAGCATACACACCTATGAAACAAAAACTAAACCTTTAAAAAATTCAGCAATAAACAAAATAATTATGCAAGTAATAACAACGCAAAACCGGTTTTATAATTAATAATAAACGCAGATACCTAATATTCATAATAATACTACAGTTATTATGACGATAAAATTGATGTTATTTCCCTAAACTTTAAATTTACAATGCGCGAAATCAACGAAGTGTAGTTTTTTTGCCAAAACGGGTTTTTAGCGAGAACCGGTGTAGATTATGCACACATTAGATTCGATATCCTTTGCTGTATAGATAGAAAATTTAGCACGCGAGCAAAATAACTGAATTACATTAAATATCATCATCCTTTAGGCTGTCGATGTAGATATTTGGCTTCAACGGACAAAAATATAAAACATCATATTAAAATTGATGGTTATTATTCAAAAAAGAAGTTTAAATACAATTTTTTTTTTAAAATACAATAATAAACATTAAAAACTATGATAAAATAAAATTACCTTGCACTGACTCACTTTTTGGAGTTTGTATTTGCTGCACTTCTTATGGTCTACATGAAAAAAAAAGCATAAAGGCGCCTTAAAGCGTTTGAAAATGAGACCATAGCAACCATAGATAGTTTAATCAAAAACATAACCCTCCTTCTGGCGCAGTCGGGTAAATAATACTTCTAGTTAGACA